>NC_083435.1:47069856-47698438 GCF_020745735.1 Hemiscyllium ocellatum | reverse complement strand
AGAACAGCAGTCCATATGTATCATCTAGAGAATAGCAGTCACTATGTATAATGAAGAGAAATGCACTCTTTGTGTACAATGTCGAGTACGGCAGTCCCTGTTTACAATATAGAGAGCAGCAGTCACTGTGATTACTACAGAGAACAACAGTCCCTGTGTCTATTTTAGAGAATGGCAGTGCCTGTGCATTATATATAGAACAGCAGTCCATGTGTGCCATGCAGAAAACAGCAGTTCATATGTATAATACAGAGAACAGCAGTCCCTGTATATAATTGGGTGGCACGATGGCATAGTGGTTAGTAATGCTGCCTCACAGCGCCAGAGATCCGGGTTCATTTCCTGCCTCAGGTGACTCTCTGTGTGGAGTTTGCAAATTCTCCCCATGTCTGCATGGGTTTGCTCCGGGTGCTCCAGTTTCCTCCCACAATCCAAAAATGTGCAGATTAGGTGAATTGGCCATGCTAAATTGCGGGGTAAAAACAATGACTGCAGATGCTGTAAACCAGATTCTGGATTAGTGGTGCTGGAAGAGCACAGCAGTTCAGGCAGCATCCAAAGTGCAGCGAAATCAACGTTTTGGGCAAAAGCCCTTCATCAGGAATAAAGGCAGTGAGCCTGAAGCGTGGAGAGATAGTAGCATAGAGTACAATGGGTGAGTGGGGGAGGGGATGAAGATGACCTCTCCTCCCTGACTTCATCTTCATCCCCTCCCCCACTCACCCATTGTACTCTATGCTACTTTCTCCCCACCCCCACCCTCCTCTAGCTTATCTCTCCACGCTTCAGGCTCACTGCCTCTATTCCTGATGAAGGGCTTTTGCCCGAAACGTCGATTTCGCTGCACTTTGGATGCTGCCTGAACTGCTGTGCTCTTCCAGCACCACTAATCCAGTACCATGCTAAATTGCCCGCAGTTGTAGTTGAAGGGGTAAATGTAGGGGAATGGGTGGGTTACGCTGCGGCGGGTCGGTGTGGACCTGTTGGGCCAAAGTGCCTGCTTCCACATAGTAAGTAATCTAAGCTAATTGTAAGTTATAATGTATAACACAGAAAACAGCAGTTCCTGTGTCTATTTCAGAGAACATCAGTGCTTGTGCATAATATAAAGTGCATTATATATGTATATATAATATGCAATTTATGTGTACAATATGGAGAAAAGCAGTCCCTATGTATAATGTAGAGAACAGAAGATGCTTCAAATTTCCAGAACATGATTCCCTGTGTTTAGTATAGAGAACAGCCATCCATGTGTGTAATGTAGAGAACAGCAGGGTCTGTGTATAACATAGTAAAAGGCACTCCCTGTGTACAAGTTAGAGAACATAGCTATCTCTTAGATACGCAGGCACTGCTGTTCTCCCTCCGCTACTCAGGCACTGCTGTTCTCTCTCAGATACAAAGACACTGCTGATCTCTCTCAGCTACGCTGTTCTGTATCATATGCACAAGAGCTGCTGTTCACATTCACTTACAAAGGCATTGATGTTCTCCCTCAGATACAAAGACACTGATGTTCTCTCAGCTTCACAGGCACTGCTGTTTTCTCAGATACACAGGCACTGCTGTTCTCTCAGATACTCAGGCAGTGCTGTTCTCCTCCAGATTCAGAGGCACTGCAGTTCTCTCAGATACAAAGGTCCTGCTGTTCACTTTCAAATGAATAGACATTGCTGTTCTGCCTCAGATACACAGGCACTTATGTTCTCTCTCAAATACACAGGCACTGCTGGTCTCTAATGTACAAAGACATTGCTGTTCTCCTTCAGCTACTCAAGCACTGCTGTTCTCTTAAATATACAAAGACACTGCTGTTCTCATTCAGCTACTCAGGCTCTGCAGTTCTCTGCCTGCTAGAGAGGCTCTGCTAACCTCTCTCAGATACACAGACACCGCTGTTCATCCTCAGCTGCTCAGGCACTGCTGTTCTTTCTCAGATACATTGGCCCTGCTGTTCTCTCTCTAAGATACACAGGAACTGCTGAATGTCCTCAGATACACAGGCACTGCTATTCGTTCTCAGATACACAGGACCTGATGTTCTCTCTAAGATACAAAGACACTGCTGTTCTCTATCAGAAATACAGGCCCTGGTGATCTGCCTCAGCTACTCTGGCACTGCTGTTCTCTCTCAGCTACAAAGGCCCTGATGTTCTATCCCAGATACAACGACACTGGTGAACTCCCTCAGATGTAGCCGGGGACGAAGGCAAAAGGGGGTGAAGGGAAACTTATTTCTTGAATATATTCATACTACCATCTTCAATACCAAAAGATGATCAATTTTTCATTTAAACGTATTTTTGAGGAAACCCTACAGCGTGGAAGCAGGTCATTCGGCCCATTGCATCCACACTGAACTGTCAGAAGAGCAGCCGACCCTAACAAACTCCTGACTCTATAACCCTGCTTTTACCATTGCTAATCCACTTAGCTTGCGCTTAACTGCACACTGTGGGCAATTTAACATGGCCAATCCCTCTAACCTACGCATATTTTGGACTGTGGGAGGAAACCGGAGCACCTGGAGGAAACCCACACGGAAATGGGGAGAATGTGCAAACACAATACAGACAGTTGCCCGAAGGTAGCAGTGAATCCGGGTTCCTGGTGCTGTGAGGCAGCAGTGTTAACCAATAAGCCATCATACCGTAATTTTTCTTTGCAAGAAAATTCTCAAATATTAAGAATAGAGCAAATATTAGAATGTGATTGATATGGTCTGGAATGGTGTTCAATGCATTGCTGCGTGATGCCTTCATGAGTAATCTTTACATTATCTTCCAGTAACTGCTGTTCAACAGCAATTGCTTTTCACATTCTTAACTCTGAATGAGGCAAAACCTCGGTCGCATATTGTATCCAATTTACTTTTTGATGAAAACCTTAGTTTCCAGAAAACCCACATCCCCATTTCTGTCACCGTTTCAATTGTCAATATTTTCAGAGCTGTAAATGGTCATAAAGTGCTATTAAGTTATTTTAAGCAAATATCCACATCCATAATCAAAACATTGTTATGAACTTAATTAATGAAATGTGTTCACACATAAGATATCTGTTTCCTGTAGATGGTGATTTATTTCCCAAACCCTTCAGTGATTGTTGCAGGAAAAGAGAGTGAGGCTGGAGTGTGGAAACACACGAAGAAAGAGAAAAGAATGTGACAAACCCATTTCCTCAATACTTGACACTTGCTGCGTAGTCACTTGCAATTTCTGAAGAACTCTGGATACAGTATCTACATACAGGGCTGGATTTTCCCAGTCAGATAGATGTAGCCTGGGACATGAGATGATTTGCAAAGTTGAGTGGAGCCCAGGTGTAAAGCCTGACGTTCTGCTCCGTTGTTCCATTATATTGTCAGAGGTTGGGCAAGCTAGCTGGCTTGACCACCCACTGGGCAGCCAACTGAGGGTCTCTGGTGTCTGTGTATCTTGTGACTAGGCTTGCCAGAATTTTTCAACATCCACAACAGACATCATGCCAGCAAGATATTTTTAGGTTCAGCAATAGCAATCACAAATGGCAGCACGAAAAGGTTGCTATTCTGTCATCACTCTGATTTCACTGTGAGCCTTGATGAGCCACCATCAACACCATGCCCATGCTTGGTGCTGCCAACAATCACAGCAGCATTGGCTCCAGCTCTCAGTTCAAGGCAGCGAGATTCATACATTTGTTTATGCAATGTCATATGTAAAAAATACTTCCAATAAAGGATAATTTATATGCGCATTGGAGCAAAGTAACTTTCTGATGACTGCAACTATTCCGGAAGATATTGGTTTTCACGTTTGTTGACAGCTTGGAATATCACAGTTTCTTCATTAGTCATGAAGAAAGATATTTTAAACAAGCATTTGCATCCACAATGTCTGTTAACTGTTAGAAGATTCTGGAGACCGAGATTCAGTACTTTAACTTAAAAGAAAAACGACAGATTAAACAGAACTCACTTCAGACACATGGCTCCAAAGGATGGCGATTTTTGACTTTGAAATAGATTTGAAGGATACTGTCCCGAGTGAGAAGGGACATAGAGAATAATAGAAAATTCATTCCTTGAATGTATTTATGTCCAGAGTTTAGAAAACATCACAGATAAATGATTTCAAACTTCAATACTGAAATCTTAGCAATTTCCCACTGAAGTGTCTTCATGTCCCAACACAATATTTTTTGAAGGAAACTGTGAAACCCAAGGAATAATGCAAATATGAGAGGGCAGTGATGTGCCTGGTATAGTCGGCAGTGGTGCTCACTTGCACTGCTGTCTGATATTTTCATGAGGAATCCCGAACTGCCAGCTCACCAGACATTGCCTTTCGATTCCTTGTATCTGAACAATGCAAAACCCACTCACATATTGTCTCAAACTTACTTTCTGATGAGCCCCTTGATTTCTGGAGAACACAAATTACTATCTGCCTTGCAGTTTGGACTGGCAAGGATTTCCGAGCTGTAAATACTCATAAAAGTGCTATTAAATCATTTTAAGCTAACATCTACATTCACAATATAAGCATTGTTTATAAACTTGTAATAATGACAGTAGATACTGATTTATTTCAATGAAACAATCAGTGGTAGTCTGTAGGACAAAAGTCATCGTGATGTAGAGCATGGAATCAGATCCTATAGTCCAACACATCCATACTGACCAAATATTCTAAATTAATCTAGTCCCGTTTGCCAGCACTTGGCCCATATCCCTCTGAATCCTTTCTATTCATGAACCCATCCAGATGCCTTTTAAATGTTGTAATTGTACCAGCCTCCATCACTTCCTCTGGCAGCTCATTCCATATCCACACCATGTTTTGTGTGAAAAGGTTTCTCCAAAGGTCCCTTTTAAATCTCTGCCTTCCCACCTTAAACCTATCCCTTCTAGTTCTGGACTCCCCCACCCCAGGGAAAAGATTTTCTCTATTTATCCTACCCATGCCTCTCATGCTTTCATAAACCTCCATGAAGGTCACCCCTCAGCCTCCAACACTCCAGAGAAAACAGCTCCAGCCCATTCAGCCTCTCCCTTTGGCTCAAACCCTTCAACCCTGCCAAAATCCTTGTAAACCTTTTCTGAACCTTTTCAAGTTTCACAACATCTTTCCGATAGGAAGGAGATCAGAATTGTCCACAATATTCTAAAAATGGCCTAACCAATGTCCTGTCCAACTGCAAAATGGCCTTCAAACCCCGAAATCCAATGCTCTGACCAATAAAGGAAAGCATTACCAAACATCTTCTTCACTATCCTATCGACCTAGGACTCACCTTTCAAGGAACTATGACCCTGCACTCCAAGTGAGACTGAAGAATGGAAGCAAAGAAAGCGAGATAAGGATGCAATAAATTCATTATTTCAACACTTTCTACTGATTGTGCAATCGAGAAATATCTCAAATAAAGAACTCAAGGCTCAAATATAGAAGGGGAATGAAGTTTCCATTTTATCCTGTGCAGATCTTTGGATACTGTCTCTACATACAGGGCTGAATTTTCCCTGGCTGTGGTCTGGGACAAGAGTGATTTGGCAAAGTGGAGAGGAGCCCAGGAGTAAAGCCTGACTTACTTCTCTACAATTACATCACATTTGTGGGCGGCACGGTGGCACAGTGGTTAGCACTGCTGCCTCACAGCGCCTGAGATCCGGGTTCAATTCCCGACTCAGGCGACTGACTGTGTGGAGTTTGCACGTTCTCCCCGTGTCTGCGTGGGTTTCCTCCGGGTGCTCCGGTTTCCTCCCACAGTCCAAAGATGTGCAGGTTAGGTGAATTGGCCATTCTAAATTGCCCATAGTGTTAGGTAAGGGGTAAATGTAGGGGTATGGGTGGGTTGCGCTTCGGCGGGTCGGTGTGGACTTGTTGGGCCGAAGGGCCTGTTTCCACACTGTAAGTAATCTAATTGTCAGAGGTGGGCAAGCCAGCAAATCTTTTTAGTACCGGCTCAGCAACAGCAAAAACTCATGGTGGAAAACAAAAGGTTGCTGCTCTGACTTCTCTCTGATTTCACTGTCAGCTCTTGGGATTGGCCCATTTCATTAATTGCCTAGTGACCAGGCAGCACCTTCTTGGTTATCCACCATTCACACCAGGCCACCCATCACAGCAGCACTGGCTCCAGCTCTCAGTCTAAACAGCAGAGCTCCACCACAATTCACAAAATTCACTGCAAACTTCTTGTTTAAAAAAAAATCACCACCCAAATTCTATGAAAAATACACAGTTGAGGCGGAGTCTAACAGTTCCCATTATGTACTAACTATGGCCTGCAATAATACTTGTTCTAGGATGTATACAGAAGGAACTCCCCACATAACATCACAGGAATTGCTGGTTATCCAGTGATTATTCCAAATACAATATTCATCAACAATTAAATTGCACTTTAGGCGAAACTCACTTTGTAATGTTCTAGAGTTTTGAGAAGATTTGTCGTGTATCCAGATCGTCTTCCAGAACGATCACTTGCGTAGAAATTTACTTTTGTCAGGACTTCAATCTCTGCGATTGGTCACAAAAGATGAACTTTGTCACAAATTTGCTTTTCAATTCATCTACATTTGGGATTCCTATGAGCAGCACTTGAGGACTCTGAGTCTGTACTCAATTATTGTTAGAAGGATGAGGGGGTAATTTGGGGTGAAATGTACAGAATACTGAGAGGCCTGGATAGAGTGGATATGGAGGTGTTTCTACTATTTGGAGAGATTAGAACACAAGGGCATACCCTCAGAGTGAAGGGATCACAGTTTTGAACTGAGATGAGGAGGAATTTGTTTGGCCAGAGGTGGGTGACCCTATGGAACGCATTGCCACAGAAGGCTGTGGAAGTGAGTTCATTGAGTATATTCAAGACAGAGGTTACTGATTAGTAAAGGGCACAAGGTTGATGGGAAGAAGGCAGGAGAATGGAGATGGCTAATAAATCAGCCATGATCAATGGTGAAGTAGACATAATGGGCTGAATGGCATAAAGTTGCTGTTCCATCTCATATAGTCTGTCAGCTGTTTTAATGGATGAAGATTCTGGATTCAGTATTTTAATCCTTGGTCAGCTGCATTTGTTCAACTGGTCACACTCGCGATGGATGACTTCAATAGACGGTGATTTTTTTTTCAAACACTTGCAGATGTTTGAAGGACGCTGTAGCGAGTGATATAGATGAAAGAGAGAAATGGGAAACTAATTTCTTGAATATATTCACATACAGAGTTCAGGAAAGGTCACAGATAAATAACTCCAAACGTCAATACTGCAAAACGGGCAACTTTCCACTGAAGTGTCTTCAATGTCACAACCTAATGGAATTTTTGAAGGAAACTCTGAAACCCAAAGAATAATGCAAATAATCGAGAGGCAGTATGTGATTGCTATGGTCTGGAATGGTGGTCACTGCACTGCCGCCTGATGTTTTCATGAGGAGTCCCTGTGTTATCTTACAGGAACTATCAGTTCAGCAGCAAATTCCTTTCACTTTCTTGTACACTGAATGAAGCAAAATCTTTGTCACATCACGTATTCAAACTTGCTTTTTCACGATCGCCTCATAACTGGATAAGCACAGTTTTGCATCTTGATTATAGTTTGGACTGTCAAGTTTATCAGGCCTGCAACTGGTGAGACAAGATAAATTTAATCATTTAAATTTACTTGCCTCTGCCCGCCATTGTGTGCTAGCTGTTGGAATGGCTGAAGGCTCTGGATTGAGTCTCGCAATCTGCATTTAGCACCTTTTATGAAACTGGTCACACCGCAGATGGATTACTGCAATACTTGGTGATTTGTTTTAATCAAACTTACATAATTGGTTTGCACGAAAGCAGAGCACAGGTAGGGGGAGAGGCAGAGAATGTAAGGGAGAAAGGGAGGAATGCTTTAAGCCCTTTTGTTCAATTGATTTCTCCTTGCAGCAGAACCCAGAAAGGTCAATGGGAGATAAACAATTCAGGACTGGGCTGATGAAGGGGAAGAAACCTTTCGCTGAAGAGAATTTGGAAGCTTCCAGCAACAGCTTTATCAACAACTTCTGTTTATCTTTCTGATTTACAGCTTCTGCAGTTCTTTAAGTTTTGATTTGGATGCTTTCTGTTGTTCCAGTTAAATCTGAAGCAAGCATTAGAGAGGTAAATTTAATACAATTGCTATGGTCTGGTCTGCACAGTGTTTGCTGCACTGCTCACGAATACTTTCATGAAGAAGCCCCAAAACAATTTAAACATCAGATCTCCAGCAAATTCCTTTCACATTTTTCATTCTGAATCAAGGACCATTTACACGCGTACTGGAGTAAACTGGTTTTCTGATCACTGCAACTGTCTCCGGAGACATTACATTTCCAGATTCCTCACAGCAGCCACAGCTGAAATTGGTCATGAAGAAAGACATTTTCAATTAGCTCTTGAATCCACAATTGGCTGATGACTGTTGCAAAATTGCTGGATACTTAAGGATTCAGTATTGTATTCTTTAATAAACTGTTCTTATGAAATAGATCATCCTCCAGACATAGTGGGACAATGGAAAGCAGTCGGTTTTTCTTCAAAACTTTCACACGATATTTGAAAAACACTACAGACAGACTGAGGGGTGTGGAAGAGATAGGGACCTCAATTCTTTAATTTATCCTTGCATCAGAGTTAAGCTATCCAAATGTTAGACTACAAATGGAGATCTGAATATTGAATGGAAAAACCATTTACTACTGGACACTTTTGATGTTTTGCATTGATGCAACTTTTTTGTTCAACAAAGTCTCTCAATTCCTCAGAAAAAAATGCTCACATAATAGCCACATTTAAGCAACTTTGTTCATGTAACTGCTGTAGTCTGTTATTTGTTGCTTTGTTCTGGCATAAGCTCATCAAGAAGCCCCTCCATAGAATTTATAGGAAGTGGCAGCAATTTTCCTTCACATTGTTGTATTATGGATGAAACTTAATTAAGTCACACATTGGAGTAAAGTTTACTTTTTGCTCACTGCACTGGTTACTGGAATGTCCTCTGCCTCTGAAGTTTCCATTGTCAAAGTTTCCATATTTGCAATTGGTGATACAGCATAAATGAAGTGATTTTAAACAAACACCTGAATCTATAGTTTGCGTTCAGACATTGAAAAAACTCAGATGAGACATAAACATATTAAATTTCTTACTCCTCCCTATCTGAATGGGATGTGGCAGGTGTGATATAAAATGCCCGATTGGAGTTTCAATGCAATGTTTTAACAAACTAAGTCATTGAGGCTTCTAATACTGATACCTTGAATCTTCCGGGTTTTAGTTTAAATCCACATTCCTGCCTACCCTCACAACATTTCACTACCATCCCCCACCTCAGTAAGAATCTTTGCCTTTAAAATATTCAGATCTTAACTTTGATCAACTTTTCAGGAAGAGTGTTCCAAACAATAACCATATTTTGAGAGAAAGAAAACTCATTTGTTTTAACTGGACAACCACTGGCATTTAGAAAACATCCTCTCCATATCGACCCAGTCAAAATCCCTCAGGATCTTCTATGTTTCAATCAAGTTGCCTCTTCCTCCTCTAATCGCAAACTGATGCAAGCCTAACCCATCCAACTTTTCTTTGTGAGACAAGTCACTCAGTCTTGGTATTTTTCTGAACTACCTCCAAGGACTTCCTTCCTTAAATAATGCGACCAGTACGAATAAGAGCATTAGAGATATAGGCTCACTATCACTCCCTACTTGTGTGGTCAAATTCTCCCATTGATAACATTTATTCACTTTCCTAATTACTTACTGTATCTGTATACTGGCATTTTGTGATTCATGCACTAGGACACCCAGATCCCACTACATCTCAGAGCTATGAAATCTCCCTCCATTAAAAACTAATTGCTATTCTTACTGCCAAAATGGACAACTTCAAATTTACCTACATAAAACACTATTTGTCAGATCTTTAACTATTCACTTAACCTATATTTCTCTGTAGTATCCCAATGTCCTCTTAGGTGAATTTTTTAACCCATCTTTGTCTCATCAGCGTATCGGTCAGTCACACATTCATTCCTTCGTAAGTCGGGGATTGTTTGTCAATACTTGGAAAACTTGGGCAGGAACAGGTGTTTAAAATGGCTGCTCAAATTATATGATCCTAATCATTTTGAACTCCAGGTAATTCTTAAATAGGCCAAAGTGAATATGAACCTAATGATGGACTTTAGGCTGAATCTACAAACTTATTTTCTTTTATGTGTGAGCCAAGTCCTGCGTGCTCTTTAAATAAAGCAATAAGAAAAGATATTTAATCTTACACTTTTAGTTTTATTCTATCAGTACGTGGATATAGTGTACAGAGCTCTGGGTCTAAACCTTTCTGTCCCTGACAAACTACTAAGTAAGTCAGTTCACAAAGACAAAAACGTATATCTGTCCCTGACCCAGTCTTTTATACCATGGAAGACATCATACCATCACTCAAGTGAAATTGTCTTCTAATTAGCCGTTGCTCTGACTCCAATCCCTGACTCCTCACATTCCCGGATGTCCGATCCCACGTGACCTTCCCTTTTCTGAGACAAAGGAACACTACGCGGCCTCCGTTCTGGCGCGAAACGGCAGACTCGCATACTTCCGGGGCGCGAAACGGCCGATCACGTGACCTCCCGGCACTCTTCTGGAGCGCGAAACAGGGAGACGATGTGCCCGCGCCCGCGACTAGGAGCACCACGTGGCCATCCTCTGCGCACGCATCAGAGGACCATGTGACCTCCGAGCGCCGAGGTCACGCCCACTCAATCAGAATCCATTCTACTGGTAAGCCTTTTATATCTATATTTACAACTCCCCCTTTTAGTCTCATGAAAATGAGACTAACAAACCAGTTTTATGTATCACATTCACTCTCCGATGCATAGTCCTCCCCTTTTGCCAGAGCCATGGTTTCCGCCTCCATCTGGGACATCTGGTAGGGTGGTGGAGCCTTCCCTTCAATTGCTGTAATAATTACCCTGTTCAACAAAGATCTGATACAGGGGATACAACAACATCCACACAACACGAACACAACGGTCATACCAACGAGGGACATGAACACAGACACAATTAATCCTTTCCATTTCCCTACCCAGGAATCGAAAATGCCTCCTAGTGGGTTGTCAATACCTAAATGTTCATGCATTTCTTCAGACAAGGTTCTTACTCCTTCCAGGGCTCTGGTAACCGAGCCATCAGGTGCTGTATTGTTGGGAATGAACGTACAACATTGATCTCCAAACATAGAGCACACTCCCCCCTTTTCTGCCAACAACGTATCTAAGACCATTTTATTTTGTACTGTCATCAATGAGGTCCCTGCCAGTTGTTCAGAGAATCCCGTCACGGCGTCTCTAGTTCTATTGGCTAGCCTGAGTACATTGTAATGTACATAATTAATTCGATCAACGTTTTTATTCGGCGTAACTGGGAATAGAGCACTAATAATTGGGAGATTCTCAAATCCTGTTGCTACCTGGTCTACCAACTTATATTCATCAGGTACGCCGCGGGGAACCCCTATTGCATCTATATATGTGGTTGAGCCAGAGGTAATGTCAAATAGATCCCTGCTGATCTATTTCCTATCGTCTTTCTCCTAAGAGTGTTAAGGGTACCCCTAGCCTGACCATTGCACAGGTTCCAGACCAATCCGGAGGTAGACTAATCTTGATCTTGGTGTTCCATCCAAAATCAAGTTAGGAACTGGAAATAACATAAGTATATCTTGCTCAGTTGACCCTGCAATATCCTCCTCAACATCAGCTGGGAATTGCACCAAAAGTTGGAGAGGTGTTCAACAGACAAGTCAGGCAAAAGACGAGCACTGTCATAAATCATGCCTTACAGCCAATGTTTCAGCCTCCTCCATCAACATCCCTGTTCCACTGGCAGAATAGGCACAATAGAGATGGGGAGGAACAAAGATGTACAGTTAGGAGGTTGTGAGAGTCCTGAGATTCTTCTATTTTGACATTGAACCACTTGACATTTCAAGTCATAAGGTGAAACATGGGCACAGAAACCTTCGCCTTGTTGCCACCATTCTTCCTTGCTACCCTGGCTTCAATTAATAAATCAGTGTATCTCCATAATGAATACCACATGGAAGAAGCATTCAGGGGACAACGGTATAGAATATACTTTGGATGGGGCCTTCAGTATCCATCACCAAGTGACTGACCATGTTGGCTCTGACTGGAGGACCTGGCTGCGAGACTCAGCTGAGGCAGGTGGTGGGAGAGTCAACAAAAGAGAAAACCCAGTCAAGTCAGCTGCACCAGCTGACACATTACAAATACATCTGTCTGTAGATACATTAGGGACAACTCCCTCATATTGTCTGGAACTACCACCACAGAAAACTAATTTATTAGTGTAAAAACTGGGGATTTACAAGGCACAGTGGCCAAACAGCAATATTGGAATGGTATTCAATAAAAGCATGTAACCTCCATCATGCAGCTTAAGTGATGGGTAAGTGGAGCACTTCAAAAGTTAATGTTGTGGTAGAAGTGCATCCACAGTGTTGGGAGAGATTGAGTTCCAGAATTTTGACAAGAGTGAAAGAATGGGAATGTCCTTCACAGAGAGGGTGGTTTAACTTGGAGGTGTTCACATGGATCTGTTCCCCTTGTTATCATCACTGCCTGTTCAGTAATAAATAAGAACAAAAATATCAATGAGGAATGAAACTGGACTGACCATCTGGCATGTATCTGGGCATTCAGATACCACAATGACACATCATGCCCATTCCATCCTTCCAGTTCTGACTTATTATTATCCTGGAGTTATATCAACATCAGAGGAGCAATAGTCTGATATAGCTATGTTCACTTAATCACACCTTACTGGTTGACAGACCTAAAGAACTCACAAGGGAGTGATTTACAGCTCCCTGAACAATATCGATGATGCAGGCACACTTACATGAGACAATATATTCAATGCTTGTGATAAAGAGACAGGGATAAGCATGGATAATTTTAACGACACATAAACTTTAAAAAAAAGGTTGATAACAAGAGCTTTGATGGGGAATTAATCAAATGATTTCAAAGCAGATGTTCAGAGCAGCATGTTCTGGAACCGACCAGGGAGCATTATATTAGAATTGGCATTGGATAACATGACAGTCTATTATACAATGCAGTCTGTCGTCTGCAAGGTGTTCAAAAGGATTCTGAAGGATAGGATTTGTGACCATCTGGAAGAGTGTGGCTTGATTAAATGCAGTCAACACAGCTTTGTGAGGGGCAGGTCATGCCTCACAAACCTTATCGAGTTCTTTGAGGATGCGACTAGAAAAGTTGATGAGGTTCGAGCTATGGATGTGGCGGATATGGACTTCAGCAAGGCATTTGATAAGGTTCCCCATGGTAGGCTCATTCAGAAGGTCAGGCGGAATGGGATTGAAGGGTACATAGCTGTCTGGATACAGAATTGGCTGGCCAACAGAAGACAGCGAATGGTAGTAGAAGGAAAATATTCTGCCTGGAGTCAGCGGTGAGTGGTGTTCCACAGGGCTCTGTCCTTTGCCTCTATTGTTTGTAATTTTTGTTTATGACTTGGATGAGGGGATTGAATGATGGGTCAGCAAGTTTGCAGATGACAGAAAGATTGGAGGTGTCGTTGACAGTGTAGAGGCAGCGGGACATTGACAGGATG
This sequence comes from Hemiscyllium ocellatum, assembly GCF_020745735.1. NCBI lineage: Eukaryota > Metazoa > Chordata > Chondrichthyes > Orectolobiformes > Hemiscylliidae > Hemiscyllium > Hemiscyllium ocellatum. The sequence goes on along the minus strand of NC_083435.1, from coordinate 47,684,757 downwards.
CAGATATGGGCTGAGAGGTGGCAGATGGAGTTCAACCTGGATAAATGTGAGGTGATGCATTTTGGAAGGTCGAATTTGAAAGCTGAGTACAGGATTAAGGATAGGATTCTTGGCAGGTGTTGAGGAACAGAGGGATCTTGGGGTGCAAGTACATAGATCCCTTAAAATGGCCACCCAAGTGTTAAGAAAGCATATGGTGTTTTGGCTTTCATTAACAGGGGTATTGAATTTAAGAGTCGTGAGATCTTGTTGCAGCTCTACAAAACTTTGGTTAGACCACACTTGGAATACTGCGTCCAGTTCTGGTCGCCCTATTATAAGAAAGATGTGGATGCTTTGGAGAGAGATCAGAGGAGGTTTACCAGGATGCTGCCTGGACTGGAGGGCATCTCTTATGAGGAGAGATTGACTGAGCTCGGACTTCTTTCATTGGAGAAAAGGAGGAGAAGAGGGGACCTAATACAAGATAATGAGAGGCATAGATAGAGTCGATAGCCAGAGACTATTTCCCAGGGCAGAAATGGCCAACACAAGGGGTCATAGTTTTAAGCTGGTTGGAGGAAAGTACAGAGGAGATGTCAGAGGTGGGTTCTTTACACAGAGAGTTGTGAGAGCATGGAATGCGTTGCCAGCAGCAGTTGTGGAGGCAGGGTCATTGGGGACATTTAAGAGACCACTGGACATGCATATGGTCACAGACATTTGAGGGTGCATACATGAGGATCAGTGGTTGGCACAACATCGTGGGCTGAAGGGCCTGTGCTGTGCTGTACTGTTCTATGTTCAATGATCTATGTTCTACGTTCTATGTTCATTGACAGGATTAATGAATGATTTCAGAGTAAAGGCATCTCCAGGCAGCAACAATCTTAAGATGTAATTTTACATTCATTTAGGAAGGGAGGAAGTGGGTCTAAGCCAAGTATTATAAATTTAAATTAGGACAACTATGCTGGCTGTAACAAACTGGGATAGTAGGTCAGGAGGTTGATCAGTATTTTAAATTGGTCATCCTTTTAACGCAGAGAAATAAGGAGAATTGTTTTCTCACAGAGGGACCTCGTTCTCAGAAAATGGTAGATATGCAGTCATTGACACTTAATACGATGTAGATAGGTAGATTCCTGATAGTTAATGGAAACAATTGTTATTGGGAATAGAGGGGGAGGGAGAGTTAGAAGTCAGAACACAAACCGATCAGCCAAGAATTTATTGACAGTTAGAGCAGATTCAGGGAGGGGAATAGCTCTTTTCTGTTCCTAAGTTTTACATTTGCATATTTGTTTAAGGGTTTCCTGAGCTTTGGAGCTACCAGCTGAGGGAGATTGATAGGTGGGAACCAGCAGAGGATTTCCTTTCCCACATTTGACTTGATGACGTGAAACTGAATAGAGTACCGAATTAATGCTGGGAACTATGGGACCATTCCTTTTTGACTGCACACCCGTGTACCACCACCTCTTGTGGAACTGTCCTGCTGGTGGGGAAGTGATGTGGGAGTCTGGCATCTGTAAGGTATGATTCAGTGAATATGACAACATCAGACTATTGCTTCTCTAATGTTGAGGTAAGTCCAGCATAATAGTAAGTGAGAACTGGAAGGATGGAATGGGCATGATGTGCCACTGTGGTATCTGATGCCCAGATACATGCCAGATGGTCAGTCCTATTTTATTCCTCATTGATATTTATGTTCAGATTCCATACAGCTGCATCCTCAGTTATTCCAGTGGGCTGCTCAGAGTTAACCACATTGCAGTGATTCTGGACAACTATAGATTAGATCGGATGAGGACAGAACATTTCTTATGTTGAAGGACATTTGTGCAATAGATAGGTTTTCACAGCAATTGAATATCATTGCAGTCACCATTTTTGGGACCAGCTTTTTATTCTGAATTTACTTATTAATTGAATTAGTAAATTAATTGGGATTTAAATTTGTATCTCTCAAGCAATCAGCTCATATATCTAGATTGCTCACCTAGTTACGTTGACACATGTCTGCACTCTTATGCATCAAGGTAGGTAGAATACCATCTACTTACACAGCATGATTGACAATGAAGCATATTGAACATTATTAAGGATACACAGTAGGACACCTCACTCCTGAAATGCTTAAACAAACACCATGAATTTCTCCAGAGTTGGATCGAATATCAAAGCAGCAGTGACAGTTGCTCCCTAAACAAGCATTCAGCTTAAAAGTTGCTCTGTGGGTGTTCTTAACAATTTGGTGGCTTGTCATGAACAATTCCGATCAGAAAGGTTCCCCTGTCTCCTCAAAAGTCCGAGTATCTTAATGCAGCCACAAAGGCAAATCAAATTACACCGAATTGGGAAAGCAGAAGGTTTCATGACAATGTACAAAATACCTGATTTGAATTGAGTTGAACATACAAATTACCCATGTTTTTCATTGTTTGAAATAGAAAAATAGCATTGACAATTAGGTATGTAACTTAGTCTATCAGGGAACATATTCAGTTGAAATATTTAAATCCTATTTCATTTCTCTTTTGTACAACACAGGTCTGATGGGAACAGCCATTAATATCAATCAAATGGTCCAGGTGACCTTGAACAGCGTTCTCTGACCAATATCCCACTCTCATACGAAGAGATACCAACAGAAATTCTCATATTTTTATTGTCATTTGTGTAGACAGCAGTTAACTCAGCAGATCTAGGCCTTTTTAGTCTAAACAACTTCTCATCCTCACCTTTGTTTACAACGCTGCAACACTTGGGACATTTTGCTGCATTAAACCGTTGTTAATCAGCTTTCGCAGTGGGAACACTCCAACATTGCCTTTCAAATAGAGAAAGGCTTTATTATTTGTATAATAGTATTTTATGATATGAACATGTTCGATTGTATTTTACAACTTAATACATCATCTTTACGACTACACTTCAAAGTGTAAGCTGTGCAGCAATGAGATTATCCATCCATTCTCAGAGGCAACATGACTGAAAGGCAATATCAGTATCAGTGCAGTCTATCAAATGGGTGAACACTAACTGGAGTAAACAGACTTCCTTGGAGGAACATTGTGGGAAGAAGTCATTGGCAACAACTAAACAAAAAGATTCATCTCCCACTGACACAATGGCCAGATTCTTTATGGTACAGTGATACAAGTACAGTGATAATGATGAGAGTCTCTTGGTAAGTGTTCAATCAGTGCATGACTTGCTGTACTTGACACAAAATAAATATCCTTGCTTTCACCTGATGCAGCAATCTACGTGTTGCTGTTTCTATCCTGCCATTAGCATGGCGAATTGCACACATACATTCACATGATTCACTTGCACCACCTAGTACTGTAAAAACAAGCTGGCGTTTCTCAGGGCATGAGTGTCTGGTGGATTGCAAAAACCTGACACAAAATTCAATAAAATTCTCAGTTTGCTCATTATATCGTAGACAAATAAGTATTAGCAGAGGATTTAAACCTTAAAATAAGGTTTAAGTATTGCTGGCCTCTGAAATAGCAATGCTTTAAATACATTTCTTTATTATGTTTTATTCAATTGCATTTACAGCTGTTCACATGTTTCTCATCTTTAAGAACCAATATTGACCATATATAAAACATCATGACTTTTAAAGCAAAATTCATTTGGAAAAACTGCCATACATTGTGCCAATGGAATGTTCTGAGGCATTTTTCTGATGCGTGATTTTAAGATATAGAATGTGGGAAATAGATGGTGACATCTTGAAAAATGTGCATTTTATAGAGGAGGTGGTGCTGGACATCTTAAAACATAAAAGTGAATAAGTCCCCAGGACCTGATCAGGTCTACCCTCAAACTCTGTGGGAAGCTTGGCAAATGATTGCTGGACCCATGCTGAGATATTTGTATCATCGATAGTCACAGGTAAGGCGCCTGAAGACTGGAGATTGTCTAACATGACACCGCTATTTAAGAAAGGTGTAAGGAAACGCCAGGCAATGATAGACTGGTGAGCCTGACATTGGTGGTGGGACATTGTTGGAGGGAATCCTGAGGGACAACACTTACATGTATTTGGAAAGGCAAGGACTGTTTAGGGATAGTCAGGGCGTTGTGCATGGAAAATCATGTCTCACGACAATTGATTTAGTCAGGCGTTCGACAAGGTTCCTCATGGGAGACTGGTTAACAAGATTAGACCTCATAGAACACAGGGATATGTAGACATTTGGATACAGAGTTGACCCGAAGGTAGAAAACAGAGGGTCATGGTAGGGGATTGCTTTTCAGACTGGAGGTCTGTGACCAGTGGAGTGCCACAAATAATTTGGATGTGAATATAGGAGGTAGAGTTAGTAAGTTTGCAGATGACACCAAAATAGGAGGTGCAGTGTACAGGTAAGAAAGTTACCTCAGATTACAACTGGATCTTGATCAGATGGGCCAATGGGCTGAGAAGCAGCAGATCGTAATTTAGATAAATACGAAGTGCTGAATTTTGGAAAAGCAATACAGAGCACGACTTATACAGACTTAATGGTAAAGTCCTGGTGAGTGTTACTGAACAAAGAGACCATCGAGTGCAGGTTCATAGCTCCTTGAAAGTAGTCACAGGGTAGACAGGATAGTGAAGAAGGCATTTGGTATGCTTTTCTTTATTGGTCTCAGTATTGAGTATAGGAGTTGGGAGGTCATGCTGCTGCTCTACAGGACATTGGTTTGGCCACTTTGAGAATATTGCATGCAATTCTGGTCTCCTTATCAGAAGGATGCTATGAACCTTGAAAGAGTTCAGAAAAGATCTACAAGGATGTTGCCAGGGTTGGAGGATTAGAGCTGTAGGGAGAGGCTGAATAGGCTGGGGCTGTTTTCCATGGAGCGTCGGAGGCTTAGGGGTGACCTTTATAGAGGTTTATTAAATCATGAGGGTCATGGATAGGATAAGATGCTCTGGGGTGAGGGAGTTCAGAATTACAGGGCATAGGTTTAGAGTGAGTGGGCAGAAATCAAAAAGGGACCTAAGGGGAAGTTTTTTCACACAGATGGTGGTGCATGTATGAAATGAGCTACCAGAGGGAGTAGTGGAGGCTGGTACAATTACACGATTGAAAAGGCATCTGGACGTGTCCATGGTTAGGAAGGTTCAAAGGAGACTGAGTGAGTACTTGAGACAGTGGAAGAGAGACAGAAACTGACTCAGCTTGTGGACAGGTTAACTCTTTGTGGTCTGGTTTGAAAGTATATTGACTTGTTTGTGCTTTGTTCCCTGGAGGTCAAGATCTGGGACTGTTTTAAATTTGATTTGCATTTTGGGAACTTGAGATGATTTCTTTTAAGGGTGAAGGAACCATCAGTGATTATGAAATGCAAATTCATTTTAAAAGTATTCACCTAATTGTTCTTCTTACAGACTGTGACTGCCATACTGTCAATTTCTAACTAGTCACATATTTGTATGTTTTCATGAAATCTAAACTTATTTAGTACAAATCAGTTTAATATGGAGGAAAATGACATTACAATCTTTCAAAGGAAGTGTCTTTTCCTTAGATTCTTGCACCATTTGACACGACTATAAACCTACTTGCAACTCCCCCATTATTTCATGCTACCACAAAAGATCAACTTCACTCCTTTTACCCCCAAGTGTTGGACTAGTCAAATAATTGACTAAAGGAAGTAAAAGCAGCAGCACTGAAAGCAAATTAGAATCAATCTGCACACAGCTTTCCTATCAAAATGTTCTGAAGCACATTTATTTTGTAATTAATAAATCAATTAAATTTGATCTTATAGTATAATATAGTAACATTAGCATTTCAGCATCTTAGCCTCAGGTGCAGAATGGCACTGTACCAAGATTAAAAACAAGTGCCTGCTCATTTCTGCTAAATAAAATGTCTCAGCCTAACATTAGGAAAATCACCTCAGACTCTAACATTTGCTCATTAAGTTGAGGAATCACAGTGAACTTCATATAATTTAATTAAAAATGTAAAGCTGAAAGCATAAAGATGGATCTAAAATATCTCAAACCAGCAATATTGTTTTCAGAAAATGGTACGAGCAGATTTTTTTTTAGTGTTTTTTGGACTCATTTGTTTCCAGATGATTTTCAGACGGTGCATCTCATTAGTGAGTACGGACTGCCAGTCGTAGCTTTATTCAACATCAGATTTCTTTCCTCACTGAGGCTTCAAGTGTCATTTTAACATTATTTTGTAAAGAAAAGATACGTAACAAAAGATGCTATTGTTCATACCTGCTCTTTTTTGGATAATTATTATTTGTGCACAAAACGTGTTTTGTTAACAACCTTAACACCCTCTAAACAAATTAATGTGTAGACAAGACCTTTATTAATGCAGCTGCAGTCATTTCACAGCCTATTCCATGATAAATGAGCAATGACTGATCAGAACCTCTAAAGGAACCAAATTTGGAATTGAAATTCACAGCCTAGAACAAGCCAATTATAATGAATTTCAATGTTGGAAACTGCACATTTAAGTTTATAAAATTGGGTTTTGAATAAATGAATTTCTAGTTCTCTTAACAAAACTCATACTTAATTGGAGGAAAACACGTAATTTAATAGCTGTAATTTAATATGCACATAATAGAACAATCCTGATACAATTTTATGAATGCAACTCTAATAGATTTGAATCATTTTTGTGGCATTAAATCTATTTGTTCTCATTAATTAACAGTAAAATGTCTCATCCACTTAGTGTCATAGAGTCACAGAGATGTACAGCATGGAAACAGACCCTTCGGTCCAACCTGTCCATGCCAACCAGATATCCCAACCCAATCGAGTCCCACCTACCAGTATCCAGACTATATCCCTCCAAACCCTTGCAATTCATATGCTCATCCCAATTCCTCTTAAATGTTGCAATTGTACCAGCCTCCACTACATCCTCTGGCAGCTCATTCCTTACATGTACCAGCTTCTGTGTGAAAAAGTTGCCCCTCAGGTCTCTTTTATAGCTTTCCCCTCTCACCCTAAACCTATGCCCTCTCGTTCTGGACTCCCTGACCCCAGGGAAAAGACTTTGTCTATTTATCCTATCCATGCCACTCATAATTTTGTAAACCTCTATAAGGTCACTCCTCAGCCTCCGACACTCCAGGTTAAACAGCGCCAGCCTGTTCAGCCTCTCCCTATAGCTCAAATCCTCCAACCCTGGCAACATCCTTGTCAATCTTTTCTGAACCCTTTGAAGTTTCACAACATCTGTCCAATAGGAAGAAGACCAGAATTGCACACAATATTCCAACAGTGGCCTAACCAATGTCCTGGAGAGCCATAACATGACCTCCCAACTCCTGTACTGAATACTCTGACCAATAAATGAAAGCATATCAGAAGCCTTCTTCACTATCCTATCTATCTGTGACTCCGCTTTCAAGGAGCTATGAACCTGCATTGCAAGGTCTCTTTGTTCAGCAACACTCCCGAGGACCTTACCAATAATTGTATAAGTCCTGCTAAGATTTGCTTTCCCAAAATGTAGCACCTCGTCATCTGCAAACTTAGAGTGCAACAAGATCTCACGACTCTTAAACTCAATACCCCTGTTAATGAAAGCCAAAACACCATATGCTTTCTTAACAACCCTGTCCACTTGGGTGGCCATTTTAATGGATCTATGTACTTGCACCCCAAGATCCCTCTGTTCCTCAACACTGCCAAGAATCTTATCCTTAATCCTGTACTCAGCTTTCAAATTTGACCTTACAAAATGCATCACCTTGCATTTATCCAGGTTGAACTCTATCTGCCACTCGCAGCCCATCTCTGCATCCTGTCAATGTCCCACTGCAGCCTACAACAGCCCTCTATACTGTCAACGACACCTCCAACCTTTGTTTCATCTGCAAACGTGCTGACCCATCGTTCAATCCCTTCATCCAAGTAATTAATAAAAATTACAAACAATGGAGGCCCAAGGACAGAGCCCTATGGAACACCACTCACCACAGACTTCCAGGCAGAATATTTTCCTTCTACTACCACTCGCTGTCAGTGAGCCAATTCTGTTGGCCAGCAAATTCTGTATCCAGACAGCTAAGTTCCCCTGAATTCCATTCCTCATGACCTTCTGAATGAGCCTACCATGGGGAACCTTATCATATTTCTTGCTGAAGTCCATATACACCACATCCACAGCTCAACCCTCATCAACTTTTCCAGTCACATCCTCAAAGAACTTGATAAGGTTTGTGAGGCATGAACTGTCCCTCACAAAGCAGTGTTGACTGCATTTAATCAAGCCATGCTCTTCCAGATGGTCATAAATCCTATCCCTCTAACACCTTGCAGATGATAGACGTGAGACTTACTGGTCTGTAATTGCCAGGGATTTCCCTATTTCCTTTGTTGAAGAGAGGAATTACATTTACCTCTTTCCAGTCCTCAGGTACGACTCCAGTGGAGAGCGAGGATGAAAAGATCTTCGCAAGTGGTGAAGCAATTGCATTTCTCATTTCCCAAAGCAGCCGAGGACAAATTCTGTCTGGGCTGGGCGACTTGTCAATCTTAATGTTGGACAAAATTTTCAGCACATCAGTTTCCTCTATCTCTATCCATTTCAGCATGAATACCTGCTCTTCAAAGGTTTCATTCACGACAACGTTTGTTTCTTTCGTAAAGACAGAAGAAAAAACCTCATTTAGGGCTTCCCTTACCTCCTCAGACTCCACACACAAATTCCCTATGCTATCCCTGATCGGCCCTACTCTTTCTTTGACCATTCTGTTATTCCTCACACAAGTGCAAAATGCCTTTGTGTTCTCCCTAATCCATTCTGCCAAGCCTTTCTCGTGCCCACTCCTGGCTCTCGTCACCACTTTTAAGCTCTTTCCTTGCCTGCCTGTAATCCTGAGCTTAACCCTAGCCTCCTCCACCTTATGTAAGCTACCTTTTTCCTTTTGACGAGAAGCTCCACCGCTCTCGTCATCCAAGGTTCCTTTACTTTACCCCTTCTTGCCTGTCTCAGAGGGCCATATTTATTCATCACTTGCAACAACTGTTCCTTAAACAGTCTCCACATGTCTACTGTGCCTTTACAATGGAACAATTGCTCCCAATCCATGCTGCCTAACTCATGTCTAATCGCATCATAGTTTCCTCTTCCCCAATTAAATATCCTCCCATTTTGCCTAATCCTCTCATTCTCCATAGCTATTTCGAATGTGAGGCAGTTGTGGTCACTATCACCAAAATGCTCTACCACCACAAGATCTGATACCTGCCTCGACTCATTTCTGAGCACCAAGTCTAGAATGGCCTCTCCCCTCGTCGGCCTGTCAATGTACTGAGTTAGGATACTCTCCTGAACACACCTTACAATAACAGCTCCATTCAAATCTTCTGCTCGAAGGAAGTTCCAATCAGTATTGGGAAAGTTAAAGTCCCCCATTACAACATAAGACCGTAAGACATAAGAGTGGAAGTAAGGCCATTTGGCCCATCGAGTTCACTCTACCATTAAATCCCAAACTGTCTAGATCCTTCTGCAGCCCCCCCACTTCCTCAGTACTACCTGCCTCTCCACCTAACTTTGTATCATCGCAAACTTCGTTAGAATGCCCCAGTCCCTTCATCCAGATCATTAATATATAACGTGAACAGCTGCAGCCTCAATACTGAACCCTGCGGGACACCACTTGTCACCGGCTGCCATTCCAAAAAAACAAACCTTTTATCTCAACTCTCTGCCTTCTGTCAGACAGCCAATCCTCAATCCATACCAGTAGCTCACCTCGAACACCATGGGCCCTCACCTTGCTCAGCAGCCTCCCATGTGGCACCTTATCAAAGGCCTTTTGCAAGTCTAGATATACCACATCGGAAGTGGGGAGGCTGCAGAAGGATCTAGACAGTTTGGGAGAGTGGTCCAGGAAATGGCTGATGGAATTCAATGTGAGCAAATGCGAGGTCTTGCACTTTGGAAAAAAGAATACCAGCATGGACTACTTTCTAAACGGTGAGAAAATAAATAAAGCCAAAGTACAAAAGGATCTGAGAGCGCTAGTCAAGGATTCTCGAAAGATAAACATGCAGGTTGAGTCCGTGATTAAGGAAGCGAATGCAATGTTGTCAGTTATCTCAAGAGGGTTGGAATATAAAAGCACCGCTGTGCTACTGAGACTTTATAAAGCTCCGGTTAGGCCTCATTTGGAGTACTGTGTCCAGTTTTGGTCCCCACACCTCAGGAAGGACATACTGGCACTGGAACGTGTCCAGCGGAGGTTCACACGGATGATCCCTGGAATAGTAGGTCTAACATATGAGGAATGGCTGAGGATCCTGGGATTGTATTCATTGGAGTTTAGAAGATTATGGGGAGATCTAATAGAAACTTACAAGTTAATACTTGGCTTGGAAAGGGTGGACGCTAGGAAATTGTTTCTGTTAGGCGAGGAGACAAGGACCCATGGACGCAGCCTTAGAATTGGATGGGGTAAATTCAGAACAGAAATACGGAGACATTTCTTCAGCCAGAGAGTGGTGGCCTGTGGAATTCATTGCCGCAGAGTGCAGTGGAGGCTGGGACTCTAAATGTCTTCAAGGCAGAGATTGATAAATTCTTGATGTCACAAAGAATTAAGGGCTACGGGGAGAATGTGGGTAAGTGGAGTTGAAATGCCCATCAGCCATGATTGAATGGCGGAGTGGACTCAATGGGCCGAATGGCCTTACTTCCACTCCTATGTCTTATGGTCTTATGGTCTTATGGTTTTATGGTCTTATCCAATCGGTCCTGGGGATTTGTGCACCTTAATAACCTCTAGCATACCCAACAAATCTTCCCTACTTATGCCAACGTGATCCAGACTAATCAAACTTCTATATCTAATCTCAGGATTCATCATGTTCCTGTCCTCCGTGAACACTGTTGCAAAATAATCATTCAGTGTCTCACCCATTCTCTCAGGTTCGACACACAGCCTTCCTTCATTATCTTTCAGTGGACCATCCTTTCTCTAGTTACCCACTAGCTTTTTATATAAGAATAAAATGCTTTTGGATTCTCCTTAATTCTGCTCACGAAAGCTATTTCATGACCCTTTTTAGCCCGTTTGATTCCTTGTTTAAGACTGTTCCTACTCTTCCAATATTCCTCCAGGGCCCACTCTGTTCGAAATGTGCTTCAATTTTCCCCTTGGCTAGTCGTACAATTTCTCCTGTCATCCACGGTTCACGAATCTTGCCTTTCCAATCGTTTACCTTCAATGGGACATGCCTATCCTGCACATTCTTTAACCTATCATTGAAAGCCTCCCACATATCAAATGTGGACTGGCTTCAAGTAGTTGTGTCCAACATTTCCCCACTCCTGCCTAATTTTGATATAATTGGCTGGAGGAGGAGTACCTCAACTTCCGCCTGGGAACCCTCGAACCACAAGGAATGAACACAGATTTCTCCAGTTTCCTCATTTCCCCTCCCCCCATCTTGTCTCAATCGGTTCCCTCAACTCAGCACCGCCCTCCTAACCTGCAACCTTCTTCTTGACCTCTCCGCCCCCACCCCACTCCAGCCTATCACCCTCACCTTGATCTCCTTCCACCTATCACATCTCCATCGCCCCTTCCCCAAGTCCCTCCTCCCTACCTTTTATCTTAGGGCACATTCTCCTCATTCCTGATGAAGGGCTCTGGCCCAAAACGCCGAATTTCCTGTTCCTTGGATGCTGCCTAACCTGCTGTGCTTAAACCAGCAACACATTTTCAGCTATGATCCACTTTAATACTCTTCCCTTAGGACCACTTTCATCTTTATCTACGAGTATTCTAAAACTTACAGAACTGTGGTCAAAGAAATCCCTTAGTGCAACTTTTACCATCTGGCCTGGCTCATTCCCCAAGTCCAATAAGGCCCCTTCCCTCGTCGGACTATTGACATACTGCTCTAGAAAACTCTCCTGGACGCTTCTTACAAATTCTATTCCATCCAGATCTCTGACATGAAGTGTATCCCAGTCAATTTTGGGAAAATTAAAATCTCACATCACTATTACCCTACTGCCTCTACATCTTGCCATAATCTGTTTACCTATTTGTTCTTCGCCCTGACGTTCACTGTTGGGAGGACTGTAATAAAGCCCCAACAATGTAACTGCACCCTTTTTATTTCTCAGCTCCTCCCATAATTCCTCACTACTCAAGCTCTCCATTGTGTCATCCTTTCGCACAGCCATGATATCCTCCCTGACCAGATGTGCAACTCTACCACCCCGCACCCCACACACACTTTTACTTCCCTCCTTGTCCCGTCTGAAGCGTCTATACCCTGGAACATTTAGTTGCCAATCATGACCTTCCTTCATCCAAGTTTCTGTGATTGCAATAACGTCATACTCCTAGGCACCAATCCAAGCTCTAAGTGCATTTGCCTTACACTCCTTGCATTTCAGTAGATGCACTTCAGGCCACCAGTTATTTTGTGTTCATCAGGTCTCTACCTACTCTTCCCCTTATTAATGCTATCTTCATGGTTCTTACAGTCTCCAGTTTCAACCTCACCATCTGCTAGTCACTGGATATTGGAAAGCTTTTGATCAGTTCCAGATGGTAGGCTGTTGGAGAAACAACAGAGATATGGGATTGAGAGTGATTTAACCATTTGGATTAGAAACTGCCTTTCTGAAAGAAGACAGTGAGTGGTGGTTGATGGAAATTTTTCAGGCTGGAATCTGGTTCCTCGTGGCATGGCACAAGGATCCGTTTTGGGACCACTGCTGGTTGTCATTTTAACAAATGACTTAGACGCAAGCATAGGTGGATGGATTAGTAAATTTGTAGATGACACTGATGTTGATGGAGTAATGGATAGTTTGGAAGAATGTTACAGGTTGCAGGGCACTTGGATAAACTGCAGAATTGGGCGGAGAGGTGGCAAATGGAGTTAAAAATGATGTGATGCACTTTGAGAAGAATAACAAGAAGACAGAATACTGGATCATTGAAAAGATTCTTGGTAGAGGGATCTTGGAGTCCATGGTATATAGATCCCTGAAAATTGCCACCCAAGGTGATAGTGCCGTTAAGTAGGCATACAGTGTGTGAGGTTTCATTGGTAGAGGGATTGAGTTCCGGAGCCGCACTATCATGCTGCAACAATACATGATAGTGCGGACACACTCGGAATATTGTGTACAGTTCTGGTCACCATATTTTGGGAAGGAAGTGGAAGCATTGGAAAAGGTGCAGAGGAGATTTACCAGGATGTTACCTGGTCTGGAGGGAAGGTCTAATGAGGAAAGGCTGAGAGAATTGGGTCTGTTCTCATTGGATAGAAGAAGGCTGAGAGGGGATTTGATAGAGACGTGCAAGGTGATCAGAGGATTCGGTAGACAATGAAAGTCTTTTTTCCAGGAGGATTACATCGGCTTCTAAGAGGGTTGATAGATTGAAGACAGATATCAGAGGCAGATTCTTTACTCAGAGAGTGTTAAAGGCGTGAAATGCCATACCTGCCAATGTAGTTAACTCAGCCACATGAGGGAGATTTAAACAGTCCTTGGATAAACACATGGATGATGATGGGATAATGTAGGGGGATGAGCTGAGAATCGTTGACAGGTCGGCAAAATATTGAGGGCCGAAGGGCCTGTTCTGCGCTGTATTGTTCTATGTTCTATGGATTGATGAAGAGGATTGATGAAGGCTCTGAGAAGCTCCCTCATGGTCGCCTGGTTAACAAGATTAGGTCACATGGAGACAGGGAAATCGAGCTATTTGGTTTGAAAGTAGAAAGTAGGTGGTGATGGAAGTTGCTTTTCAGACTGAAGCCCTTAAGCAGTGGGATGCCACGAGGATCGGCACTGGGCCCACTGCTTTTTGTCATTTATATGAATTATTTGGATGTGAACATAGGATATATAGTTACTAAGTTTGCAGGTGACAACAAAATTGGAGGTGTAGTGCACAGCGATGAAGGTTACCTCAGAGTATAATGCGATCTTGGTCAGATGGGCCAATGGGCTGTGGAGCGACAGATGAAGTTTAATTTTGGTAAATGAGAGATACTGCATTTTAGAAAGGAAAATCAGGACAGGATTTATACACTTAATAGTAAGGTCCTGGGAGTGTCCAATGAAACCTTGGAGTGAAGGTTCATAGTTCCTTGAAAGTGGAGTCGCAGATCGATAGAATAGTGAAGAAGGCATCTGGTATGTTTTCCTTTATGGGACAGGGCATTGAATATAGGAGTTGAAAGATCGTATTGCAGCTGTGCAGGAGATCGGTTAAGCCACTTTTGGATTATTGTGTGCAATTCTGGTTTTTTTCCTCTTTGAAGCATGTGTGAAACTAGAAAGGGTTAGAAAATACACGGGAACTAATATTCTCTGCAATATGCACAAGATCTGCTCTTCTCTATAACACAGACAGAGACTGCTACTCTCTGTAATACACACAGGGACTTCTGTTCTGTTTCACATACTCAGAAATTACTGTTTAGCATAGAACACACAGGGATCACTGCAATATAGAAAGCAAATGCTGTTCTATGTACTCGAACAATTGTTGGAATGTTAATCCAGAGAATCAGGTAATGTGCTAGGGATCTAGATTCAAATCCTGCCATGGCAGATAGTGGAATGTGAATTTTAGAAAAATCTGCAAGTATGAGAGTAATCATGGCCAACAATTTCTGATTGTTGGGAAAACCCAACTTGTTCACAAAAAATGTTTAGGGGAGGAATTGCCATCTTTACCTGCTCTGGTCTCCATGTTCCTCCAGACCCAGAGCAATGTGGTGGAATCTTAACTGCTCTTTGCACCATTAAGGATGGGCAATAAACACTGGCCTAGACAACAATACCCTCATCCCACAAATGAACAAAAAAAGATGAACAAACTGGAACAGAAACAATGTGCCAAAATGCCTCCCTTGGCACTGTAATACAACGTTGATTACCATTTGACGTCCTATGGGATGTAAATTGTGGAATTTCTATGGAATTGTTTTGTTCAAAAAGTGTGTGCTGGAAAAACACAGCCAGTCAGGCAGCATCCGAGGAGGAGGAGAGTCGCTGTTTCCATCATAAGCTCTTCCTCAAGACCATCTATGCTTTTCCAGCACCACACATTTTGACACTGTTCTCCAGCATCTGCAGTCCTCACTTTCTCCCAGAATAATTTTGTTGTAGAGCAAGAAACTGATTGTTTTTTTCTGTGTCTCTGAACTTAACAGTATTTCTGTAATTGGGGTGATATCTTAAAATGACAGGTGACAAAGCTGGGCTGTAGAACGGATGGGTTTTGTGCACTAATGATTGTTTATTCAAGCTATGTCGCAAAGTCAAACAAAGTTAAACTTCTGGAAAGAGAATCACTTAACTCACCACATTCCTAATTGTTCTGTTTAAGCTGAATTTCAAAGCACCAAAGGTGATCAACCTTATCTCAAACTGTAATCCCAGCATTTCAAGCAAATTATGTCAGTGATGTTACTCACAAACCCGTTCTCCTGTTTTGAAAATATTGTAAAAGGAAGATGAAGCTGATTGGCTGGGCCATCAGTACCATGGAGATGCAACAAAAACAGTTAGCTGTCAATCTTAATTCTCAGACCAGATAGGTGGAATCTGATTGGTCAGGGGGTCACCATAGGGGTAGAACACAGTTTGCTTCTCTCCATGATACCTTTCTCTTCAAAGGAGTGCAATGTCTGTAAAAAATCTTTTTGCCAATATGAACCAGGGTCTCAGATAATTATATTTGTTGCTTCTACCTCATGCAGAGATACATCCAGCTGTTGATCTTAAATTGGTTTGCAGTTTAACTCTTGGCACAGTTCAGATTATTTAATCAATGATTTCCAAAGCAGAATCACTTCTAATGAGGCTTACAAGCATGGGCTGGTTGAGTACAGGCAGCTTGCTGCCAGCAGAGAATGGTCAAATGGACATGTTTTCTGACACGGTCCGCCAGTTGTCAGGACGTAGGGCCTATATATATCTGGCATCGCACCAGCACCAAAACCCATGTAATGTTATTCATTTGTGATTCGCCTGTTGGCCTTGTGTGTAAGGGTGGTAACCTACTTTATGATGCATATGGTAGAATTTGCTCTCACGGTTCACGCACCCACCAGATACGGGATAACCGAGAGACGCAAAATTGATGTCTTTTTTCCGTCCTATCAGATCTGTGACAGAGTCTGCACAGCCTGAATTGGCTGAATGCTTTGTGAAACTGTTATAATAATGCCTAAATCTGTTTTCCATATGCACAGTGAAGGACTCCTTCACATTCACAAAGACTATATTAGAGCTACACTCTGAAAGTGATAGCATGCCCATGTGCTCTTTCAATATTGCCAGCTTATTTATCAGTATACAGATCAAATAAGCCATGGAAATCTAAACATATCACTTGTGTCTGATTCAGTGTTCATCAAACATCAACTCTTTTTCCCTTTCTGGTGGCACAGTAGCTTCGTGGTTAGCACTGCTGCCTCACAGGGCCAGGACCTGGGTTTAATTCCAGCCTTGGGTCACTGTCGGTGTGGATATTCTCCCCATGTCAGCATGAGTTTCCTCCCATAATCCAAAGATGTGCAGGTTAGGTGAATTGGTCAGGCTAAATTGCGCACAGTGTTCTGGGATGTGTAGGTTAGGTGCATTAGTCTGGGAAAAATGTGTAGTAATAGGAGAATGGGTCTGGGTGGCTTACTCTCTGGAGGATTAGTGTAGACTTGTTGGGCCGAAGGGACTCAATGTGACACATGAACCTTGTGTCGTTGACTTCAGTTCCAATGACAATGTGTATGCACAAATAGATGGTGTTACCATGGGATATTCTCAAGGGTAAACTCTTCCTAACAACTTTATTGGTAATCAGGCAAAACACATCTTTCATGGCATGATATCTAGCCTCTATTCGCTTGCATATATTCAACATGTAGGTGACATGTTTGCGAAATTTGAATCTGCATTAAAGAGTTTCTTTATAAAACTCGATGATCGCCACCTGATGCTAAAATTGAGAAATCAGCCAAATTGGTTTTAAACTCCGATTACTGAAAACCTACATTCACTGATCAGCAGACATGTTAGGATTCCTCTAGTCCCCCAAGATCAACTTGTGGGGACCTTCATGAATACAGTCCTCACCATCCTCTCACTGTGTGGACTTGACACTGAGATAGAAGCCGATCAAAACTAGTTCTTGTGATAACAGATTCACAGATGAAATCACCACTCATTGTACATCATAAAAACTCGTGAAAGGGCCAGTCTCCACCACTTTGACACTGAGCAGTGCCTTATCTAGTTCATTATCTGGGAAGAGAAATGTCATAGAATCATAAAGTCATCGAGTCCTACAGCGTAAAGACCCATACTGGTCCTTTGGCCCATTCTGGTCCAGGATGATCAGAAAATACCATCCACGCTAACCTAATTTCCATGCACTTGGCCCATATCCTTCCATAGCTTTGCTCTCCATGTATTTGTCCAAATGTCTTTTAAATTTTGTTAATGTACACGCCTCAAACACTTTTACTGGTCACTTATTCCATACATGTACTACCCTCTGTGTAAAAATGTTTCCCCTCAGGTTCCCTTTTATTCTTTCCCCTCGTACCTTAAACTGATGCCCTCTACTCCTCAGTTCCCCATCCCTGGGAAACAGACTGAGTTAATTTACTTTATCCATGCCTCTCGTGGCCTTACACAATTCTATAAGATCCCCCTCAGTCTCCTGCACTCGAAAGAAAACAGCCCTCATTTGTCCAACGTCTCCCCATAACTCCATCCCCTGAGTCCTGGCAACTTCTTTGTAAATTTCCTCTGCACTCTTTCCAGTTTAACAACATCCTTCCTCGAGCAAGGTGATCAAAACTGAATACAATATTCCAAGTATGGCCTCACCAACATCCTGTAAAAATGCAAAATAACTTCCCAACTTCTCTCCTCAATGCCCTGACTAATGAAGGCCAGTGTTCCAAATGCCTTCTTCATTGCCGTCTCAAACTGTATCTGCAATTTCAAAGAATCGTGCACCTGAACTCCATGATCCCTCTGTTCCACTACAATCCTTAAGGCCCTACAATTCACCATGAAACTCTGAGTTTGATTTGATTTTTCTCAAAATGCAAGACCTCACACTTATCTGTATTAAACTCCATTTGCGATTTCTCAGCCCACCTCCCCAGCTGATTGAGGTCCTGCTGCAGTTTTTGATAACCATCCTCAATGTCTACGATGCTGCCTATTTCAGTATCATCTGCAAACTTACTAATCATGCTTTATACATTCTCATCCAAGTCATTGATATAGATAGCAAATGGCAATGGGCTGAACACCGAATCCTGAGGCACTCCACAGGCCTCCGGTCTGACAAGCTTCCTTCCAGTATTACCTTCTGCTTCCTACCATCAAGCCAATTGTGTATCCAATTCAACAGACTCCCCAGGATTCCATGCTATCTAACCTTCCAGAGCAGCCTAGATGTGGAACCTTATCAATGATCTTAGTGAAATCCATATAGACTATATCGACCGCCCTGCTATCATCAACCTTCCTGGTCACTTTATCAAAGATCTCGACCAAATTTCTGAGGCATATTCTCCCACACACAAAACCATTCTAACTATTCCTAATCAAACCCTATCTTTCCAAAAGCCTCTCAGGATCTTCTCAAGTATCTTACCTACCACAGATGTTCCAGGTCTATAGTTCCAAGGTTTCTCTTTCCAGGTGTTCATGAATAAGGGCAGAACATTCACTACCCTCCATCTTCTGGGACCTCACCCGTGGCTAACGATAATGGAAACCTATCAGCCAGGGATCCTGCAATTTCTTCTCTAGCTCTTGCAGGAAGGTGTCTCAAACATTTGAGGACCATCCAGTAAATCAGCGACTGGTTTTCTCCACTTAGGGCGGCACGGTGGCACAGTGGTTAGCACTGCTGCCTCACAGCGCCAGAGACCCGGGTTCAATTCCTGACTCAGGCGACTGACTGTGTGGAGTTTGCACGTTCTCCCCGTGTCTGCGTGGGTTTCCTCCGGGTGCTCCTGTTTCCTCCCACAGTCCAAAGATGTGCGGGTCAGGTGAATTGGCCATGCTAAATTGCCCGTAGTGTTAGGTATGGGGTGAATGTAGGGGTATGGGTGGGTTGCGCTTCGGCGGGTCGGTGTGGACTTGTTGGGCCAAAGGGCCTGTTTCCACACTGTAAGTAATCTAATCTAAAAGAATGCTGCCTACCCACTGCTGGCTACAACCGATGGGAATAAGGTATTAGTTGAGCATTAATCCTCCAAGGATCTCAATTTATGGTGGGCAGGAAGAGTGTCCACAGACCGCCCACATTGAAATTCATCTCATGGAGGATGAAGATGTCAGGGACTTCACCTGCTAATCTCCTGCGTGATGAATACTCAGTGTCCCACAGCCTCTATACCTCAGTTCCCCAAATCCAAACAAATCCAATGACAAATCAAAGGAATTGTCTTTATTCAAAGGGTAGTCAGGATTTTCCTTCATTGAGGGCACTGAGGTCACTGTAATAGCGGAAATTAAGGGCAATCAGTGGTTGCAGGAGAGTGGATGGAGATTGTTACATGTCCGATGTGATATGTCATTCTTACCTTTGTACATTGTTCATGTTGCTGTTTGAAACTGGTCACTGATACGACAGATTGTATGCTGGGATGCACCTACCCCTTCCCCTTCTTTGCTCACTCCTCTACTATTTGGCATTCTTTAAGTAATACAGAAATTCAGTGTGATAAAACAAAGTTTTATGTTGAACAACGGTTTGGCTACCCAAAAATTATGATGTTCTCAGTTATTTTACTGCAGTATTATCGAAACCTGAAAGTACAGACGTGGACGTTTAGCCTTTCATGTTTTGAAACTGCAGACATGCTGAGTCCCATATCTCTAATTTAAAGCTGCACGTTTCTTATCCTCAATGAGATAAATCCTCAACTGACTGTCTTCAATTTATTTCTGGAAGCAGGTTCCATCACCTTTTCCAGTCAAATAATCAAAGACCCTGACTACCCTCAGAATAAGAAAACCATCCTCCTCATCTGTCATCTTAGCGACATACCAATGAACTTCTGGTTATCTACTTCCGAGATTCCTCACATTGAGAATCACTTCCATTGTGTTGAGTGGCATTTTCACTGTGTTAAATAGAACAGACTTCAAACAGGACAAGCAACTAAAGGCTGGGCATCCATGAGGCACTGTGGGCCATCAACAGCAGCAGAACTGTACTCCAGCACAATCTATAACCTCGCGTTTAGGCATATCCCCCACTCAATTATTTCATTCTTGAAGTTACTGACCAGTGAATCAGAGTTGAGAAATAATTTAGCTGGTTTCTCAAAGAATACATCAAGGAAAGTGTATTCCACTTCAGTGGTACATTTTAGCACAAAATGGAGATTATAGAGTATTATAAAGAAATTAGTTATTGCAGATTCAAATATCACAAACATATCATCTACATGTTGGAAATATGCAAGGGATAGAAGCTAATTATCATTTCATCAAATATGTATTATGCATGGTTACTGAGAAACCATACTTGGTGGATGCAGTGAACCATGCGAACAAATTCTATCATATACATCATTCGGCAGGTTGCCACCTTTACACAAGGCCAACAGGTGATTCACAAATGAATAGCATTACATGTGTTTTGATTCTGGTGTGATGCTAGCCCCGACATCCTGACAACTGGTGGACCATGTCAGAAAACATGTCCATTTGACTATTCTCTGCTGGAAGCAAGCTGCCTGTTCTCAACCAGCCTCTAATGTAATCCTCATTAGAAGTGATTCTGCTTTGGAAATCATTTATTAAATAATATGAACTGTGATAAGTATTAAACTGGAAACCAATTCACGATCAACAGCTGGGATGACAGAGTGACGCATTGGTGCATGAGTTAGAAGCAACAAATATAATTATGCAAGACCTTGGTTCATGTTGGCAAAAGGAAGTTTTACAGGCATTGCACTTCTTTGATGAGAAAGGCATCATGAAGAGAACCAAACACTGCTGTATTCCCATAGTGACACCCTGACCAATCAGAGTCCACCTATCTGGTCTGAGAATTAAGATTGACAGCTAACTGTTTTTGCTGCATCTCCATTGTAATGATGAGCTAGCCAATCAGCATTATCTGCCCATTCTATATAAAAAAGCTTCAACTTCTTTTGCAATGTTTTCAACAATTTGGAATGTTTTTTTTCCTGTGTGTGAGCAATATTGCTGACACAGTTTGTTTGAAATGCTGGGATTACTGTTTGGGATATGGTTGATTACCTTTATTGCATCAGAATTTCATCTTAAACAGAGGGGCGAGGAATTTGGTGAGTTGGGTGAATCTCTTTTGAATAATTTAAATTTGTTTGACTTTAAGACATAACAATTCAGATTTAACAGATTTCATTAGTACACAAAACCCATCCACTCTACAAGGTAAAAACAATGACTGCAGATGCTGGAAACCAGATTCTGGATCAGTGGTGCTGGAAGAGCCCTGAACTGCTGTGCTCTTCCAACACCACTGATCCAGAATCCTCCATCCACTCTACAGCCCAGTTTTGAAAGCTGTTCTTTTAAGAAATCACCACGATTACAGAAATACTGATAAGGTAGTTGTTAATTCAAGTACACAGAGAAAGCAGCCAGTTTCTTATTCAACAACAAAATTATTCCATGTCAATTCCGCAATTTACACTACTAAGGACCTCAAGTAATAATCATTGTAGTGTTACAGTTCAGAAGGAGGCATTTTGGCCCATCGTTTCTGTTCCAGCTTGTTAAATGTTACCTTTTTTTACTCATTTATGAGATGAAAGCATTGCTGGATAGGCCAGCATTGATTGCCCATCCCTAATGGCCCAAAGAGCAGTTAAGAGTCCACCATGTTGCTGTGGATTTGGAGAAACATGGAGGCCAGACCAGGTAAAGATGCCAGTTTCCTTCCCTGAAAAATATTAGTGAACAAGTTGTTTCTTCCAACAATCAGCAATGGATTCATGGCCATCTTTACTCTCATACTTGCAGATTTTGTTTGAATTCAAATTCCACCATCTGCCATGGCAGGATTTGAAATTGGGTTGAGAGTGTGGTGCTGGAAAAACACAACAGGTCAGGCAGCATCCGAGGAGCAACAGAATCAATGTTTCAAGCAAAAGCCCTTCATCAGGAATGAGGCTGTGAGCCAAGGGGGTGGTGAGATAAAATTGGTGAAAAACTGAGATAAAATTTGAAATTCAGTCCCCAACACATTACCTGGGTCTCTGAATGAACAATCACCTGGCTTGCAATATTAGATTGTAACGAATAGTATTTACTGTCTGTATGGGAGTGAACAGCAGTCCCTGTGCATGTCCTAGAGAACAGCAATCACTGTATTTGCTATGTTCCACAGCAATTTCTGAGTAGATGAAATAAAACAGAAGGCTTTATGCATATCACAAAGAATAGCAGTCCTTGCCTGTATTATAGAGAATAGATGTGAATGAGAAAGGTCCTTCCAATCCACGTGTCAATCCACATGGGATCCATGTTCTTGGGCGTATTGCAAACAACATTAGTTCCCGTGTATTTCCAGAGAACAACTGTTGTTTTGTATAATTACAGAGAAAGCTGTCACTATGTTTATTACTGAGAACAGCAGTAACTCTATAAAACGGTAGTTTCTTTTCGACTGAACATCTGACTCTTTATATGAAACCGAACTGCCGTCCCAATGTACATTACAGAGAAGAGCAGTTTCTGTGTTTCTTACAGAGAACAGCTGTCCCGGTGTAAATTGCAGAGAACAGCTGTCCTGGGAATGAGAATAGCAATTCCTGACAATGAACAGAGGTGCCTGTCTACTTCACTTCGATCTGCAGTCCCTATCGATATGATGGAGAAGAACAGTGCCTCTCTATCTTGTAGTGAACAGCAGTACCCATGTATACCAAAGAGAGCAGCAATCCCTGTGAATAGTATATTGAAGAGCATATGTGAACCTGAACAGCAATCCCTGTGGAAATTACAAAGAATGGCTTTCCCAGTATATATTAAAAAGAATAGCAGTTGCCATGCATATTGCAGACAACAGTAGTTCCTGTGTATATTGCAGACATAAGCAGCCCGTGTGCATATTGAGGAGACCAGCAGTCTCTGTGAATGTTACTGAACATGGACGTCTCCCTGTCAATGGGAGTGAACATCACCCTAAACCTCTGAATTCTTGTTCTAGACCCCAGAGAAGAGACCTTGTCTATTTATGATTTGGAGTTGCTGGTGTTGGACTGGGGCGTACAAAGTTAAAAATGACACAACACCAGGTTATAGTCCAACAAGTTTAATTGGAAGCACACTAGCTTTCGGAGCGCTGCTCCTTCTTCACTACCACCTGATGAAGGAGGTAGCTCTGAAAGCTAATGTGTTTCCAATTAAACCTGTTGGACTATAACCTGGTATTGTGTGACTTTTAACTTTGTCTATTTATCCTATTTATGATTTGGAGACGCTGGTTTTGGACTGGGATGTACAAAGTTAAAAATCACACAACGCCAGGTTTATTTGGAAGCACAAGCTTTCGAGACGCTGCCTCTTCATCAGGGGGTCAATTTTATAAACCTCTCTAAGGCCACCCCTCTGAAACTGATGCTCCAGAGAAAACAACCCCCAACCTATTCAGCTTCTCTCTCTTGCACAAATCCTCCAACCCTGGCAACATCCTTGTAAAGCTTTTCTGAACCTTTTCAAGTTGCACACAATAGGAAGGAGGTCAGCATTGTATGAAATATTCCAAAAGTGGCCTAACCAATTGAATGTACAGCCGCAACATGACCCTGCAACTCCTATATTCAAGGCTCTGACCAATAAAAGAAAATATACCATACACCTTCTTCACTATCCTATCGACCTGTGACTTCACTTTCAAGGAACTATGAACCTGCACTCCAAGGTCTCTGTTCAGCAACACTGCCCAGGACCTTACCATTAAGTGTATAAGTCCTACTCAGGTTTGCTTTCCCTTCCATTTATCTGAATTAAACTCTATTTGCCACCTCTCAGCCCATTGGCCCACCTGATCAAGATCTCATTGTAATCTAAGGGAAACTTCTTTGCTGTCCACTACACTTCCAATTTTGGTGTCATCTGCAAAATTATTAACTGTACCTCTTATGCTCACATCCAAATCATTTCTATAAATGATGAAAAGTAGTGGGCCCAACACCGATCCTTGTGGCACTCCACTGGTCACAGGCCTCCAGTGTGAAAAACAACCCTCCACCACCACCCTCTGTCTTCTACTTTTGAGCCAGTTCTGTATCCAAATGGCAAGTTCTCCCTGTATTCCATGAGACCTAACCTTACTAACAGTCTCCCTTGGGGAACCTTGTCAAATGCTGTCCTCAAATCCATACAGATCACATCGACCACTCTGCCCTCATCAATCCTCTTGATAATTTGTTTAAGAAAGGTTGTGAGGAGAAATGTGGCATGATGGATCTGTGAGTCTGACTTCGGTTGAGGGTATATTGTTGGAAGTGATAATAAAAAAATAGGATTTATGGATATTTAGAGAGACAAAATTGATTAGGAATATTCAGCATGGTTTTGGATGAGGAAAATCATGTCTCACAAACTTGATTGAGTTTTTCGAGGATGTTACCAAAAAGGTTGATGACGGCAGAGCAATGGACACTGTTTATTTGGATTTTAATAAAGCCTTTGATAACGGTAGGCCAATCAGCAAAGTTGTGTTTCATGGGATTCAGGTTGAGCTTGCCAATTGGATACATCATTGGATTACCAGCAGGAGACAGAGAGTAATGTTGGAGGGTTGCTTTTTGGACTGGAGGCTTTGCCCAGCAGTGTTCCACAGGGATTGGCGCTTCGGTCCTCTTTTGTTTGTCTTTTATATAAATGATTTGGATGAGAATATACTTGGTAACTTTACGGGTGATGCCAGAATTGGTGGCACAATAGGCAGTGAAGGAAGTTTTCCAAGATTACAACAGGATCACGATCAAATGGGCCAATGGCAGATGGAGTTCAATCTGGATAAATGAGAGGTATTGCATTTCGGTACAATAACAAGGGTCGGGCATGTCGGGCTTATAGTGCAGAGGGACCCAAGATTGCAGGTTCACAATTCTTTAAAGTTTGCATTATCCAGACAGGCTGGTTAAAAAGGCATTTGGCTTGTCTTCACTGCTCAGTTCTTTGAGTCTAGGAGTTGGGTAAAAACAATGATTGTAGAAGCTGGAAACCAGATTCTGGATTAGAGTGGTGCTGGAAAAGAATCCAGAATCTAGGAAATGGGGTGTTATGTGGAGGTTGTGCAGGACATTGATGAGGCGTCTTCTGGAATATTGTGTCCAGTACTGGGCGCCCAGTTATAAGAAGGATATTACCAAGTTGGAGGGAGTTCAGAAGAGATTTATGAGAATGTTTCTGGGGATGGAAGTTTTGAGTTATAAACAAGAGACTGGATTGGCTGAGATATTTTTCACTGATGTTGTGGAGTTTGAGAGGTGATACGATAGAAGTTTATAAAATAAGGAGAGATGTGGATAGAGTTAGTGATAGTTGTCTCTTCCTCAAGATGGGGGACTTAAAGATGAGGGGGCATGTTTTTCAGGTGAGAGGCAAGAGTTTCAAAAAAGACATAAGATGTATGTTTTGACAGAGAAGGTGGTTCACGCCTGGAAGGAATTTTCTGAGGAAATGGTCAATGTAGGTATAACACGACGTTTCAAAGACATTTGTACGGATGTATGAATAGGAAAGGTTTGAAGGGCTATGGGCCAGCAGCAACCTGGAGGGAATAGTTTAGTTTGGGATTATGTTTGGCATGGACTGGTTGGACTAAAGTGTCCGTTTCCATTAAGTTGGGTTAATCTGTTGGGTTTTTGGATAGGTCAAGTTATTCTATATTTTATTCTGTTTTTTCTTAGTGTTTCATTCAGTAATCTTATAAATAAATTCTGTTTTGTTTTAAACTATGAAAAAAAACGATCAAAGTTAGGGTCTGGGCTACATTCCTGAAATGTTTTGAGGGTGTCTCTGGCCTGGTCCATACCACATCTGAGGTCAAATAATTAATTTGGCTTCCATACTTCCATGTTCCCAGCTTTCTCTCCCTCATTTCTCCTTCAATCCCAATCTCTCCCATTCCTCATGTCTTCCTCAGAATCCCTAAAGTGTGGAATCAGGCCCTTCAGACCAACAAATCCACACCAACCCTCCAAAGTGTAATTCACCTGCACCCACTCCCCATTACTGTACATTTATCTCTGACTAATGCATCTAACCTCCCTATCCCTGAACATGATTAGTATTTTAGTTTGGCCAATCTGGGGGTAGGGGCAAAATTTAGATTGGGGGAATATATAGGAAGGGGGTAAATAGGAGGGGGATGGCAGATAAAGCCCCTTTCACACTGATGAGTGGATGATGGTGAATGGCTGGAGAGTGGGACCTTGCTGTGCATCGCTTCGGTGAGTGAAAAGGCCAGTGAGTCTCTGCACACTCTCACTGTGTGGAGCAGAGCGGATTGGCAGCGAGGAGTGGCCTCCACAGGAAGTGGATGTAATGACATCATTCAGGGGCATCTCCTGAGGAAGGTGGACAAAATTTGGTCAGGGTCAGGATCAGGGTGAGCCTGACTTCTGGGCTTCTCGAGGTGCAGTGTCATTCTGGAGATGCTGTGTCATTGTGAGTGAGGGTTGTTTAAATAAAACGTTTCCTTTGATTAGGTAAAACCTCATTCACTCTACCGAGTTCCTAGGTATAATTAATTTGAGTCACCAATGACATTATGGGTAGGACCTCTTTTAGCTCGGGACAAACTGGCTTCTGTCAGCAAAACGGTCTGTAAGCAAAATGGTTTCCCCTTCTCCCACACAAGTGCTTTCTAACATCTATCCTGAAAGCTGTGGCCCAAATTCTCAGACACTGCTGCTGCACATTCTAGATTCTCCAAACAGTGGGAATCATTGAACATGATCTGTCTCGTTCTGGTAATTTCTTGAAGACTTGGAAGATTATGATCAGTGTTTATGATTATCTCACATACTTTACTGGTAACATAAAAACTGAAATGCTATAACGCCAACACCAAGCACAACATCTCTTTCTCAACTGTTGAATATTTCTGCGGATGAATGTTCAACTTCCTGGAGAAATAGGTTTTTCTATCTTCTTGTCATCTTCTTGCAGGAGCACAACACTGACACCACATCACTTGCATCGATAGCCACCTTGAATGGCTTTGTATAATGAGGTGTGGCTGATACCGGGGCAGTGGTTAACAGAGCTTTCAGGTTCTCAAAAGCCTGCAACAGTCCACTGTCCTCTAAAACATCTTGCCTTTCTTTAGCAATTCAGTGAGTGGAGCAGCCACACTGCTAATATTCGGTACAAATTTTCGATAAAATCCACTTCATCCCAAGAACTGTAATACGGCTCGTTTTGGCAATATAGTGGGAAACTCCCCAATTACCTTTGTTTTTGCATCCCATGGGGCCATTTGTCTGTGTCCATGGACCAGGAAGGTGACTGGGGCTTTGGAAAATTCACTTTTTGTAAGGTTTATCACTAAGTCTGCCTCTCAAAGTCAATCAAACAAGTCCGATAAATGCCGTAAATGTTCCTTCCATATGTGACTCAAAATCACCAGGTCAGCGATATAAACAACACAGTCGGGTAATCCAGCAATGATCTTATTGGTTAGTCTCTGAAATGTAACTGGCACATGTTAATGCAAAATGATATGACTTTAAACTGATAAAATCCATTTAGCGTTAAAAAAGCTGAAATCACCTTTGATCTTTCTGACAAAGTTATCTACCAATATCCTCTGAGCTAGTCAAACTGAGGTGATGCATCAACTGCATTGGTCTTTAGTGCCTGATGCCACCTTTCTGGCGCTCCCGTGATCTGGATGGTGCACAGTAGCTTTGAATTGTTTATTCCTAAGCTGTCCATAAATTCCTTGAATCATTTTGATGTGAAGTTGATGTTTGATCAGATTGAACCTCTGCCAGTATCCATTTCTCATGAAAAGTTTAATTAATTCCTCTCCAAACCCTTTCGCTGTGATACTGCGTAATGGAACAGCCTCTGGAAATCTGGTTGATACAGTCATTATTGTTAACAAATACTGATTTCCACTTTTTGTTTGAGGTAGGGGACATATGCAATCAATTAAGACTCTTGTAAAAGGTTCCTCAAATGAATAGGTATTAAAGGTGCAGGTTTTATTACTGCCGATGGTAATCAACTACATCCATGTGCAGTCCAAGTTAGTAAAAATGCTGTTTTGTATTTATTTTGTGTTTTGCTCACTCCTAAATGACCTCCAGGTGGTAGTTCATACACCACTCACAACACCTCCTTCCTATATTCCAATGGCAATACGATTAGATACCTGAGCATCCATTTCCTCTTGAACACATCATTTTTAAAAACATTCAGGGATACTTACAGATTCCTTTTTTCTGTTTGCCTTTTGATACGATTATTTTAAATTTTCATCTTTCTGCTGAAACTCAATTAATCCATCTAAGCTAAAGATGCCTGTTGTGTCCTCGGTCTTCTCCTGGGTTGTCTCAATCATCCGATCAAACAGGGTCTCTGCTAATTCCACTTCAACTTTCTTATCTGGACTCTGATCTCTCCTGTTCCAACTGGTGACATTGTGACCTCACTTCCACACAGTCAGAAAAACTCCCAGTTGTGTATCCTGCAATAGTTCAGTTGCCTGAGTTTCCACTGGCTTTTCAACCACAATAGACACACTCGATTTACCAGTCGGAGTGCTATCATTAGCAAGGATTAATCATATTTCTGGAGCTGGGTGTTTATCCAGTATTCCTATCACACATTCTCCACTTTTCCCAGGACACTCTAACCTCACTTTACATATTTGAGTACTTTCTGTCTCACCGTGAATTCCTGTTACTCGTATCGTTTCTGGCAATAGTCCCACAAAAATAATATTTATTTAGCCACTTTATCGAATGAGATGAGAAAGACTTCCATCTCCTTCTCATCAAATTTAGGTAATTATTGAATATATTTAACCAGATACCCACCCGTGTGCTGTTTCTGTATCTGTACCCTCAGTTCATTGTGTTATTTCTCTATCAGTACTCAGTTCAGTGTGCTCTTTCAGTATCTGTACACTCAGTTAATTGTCTTAATTCTCTATTTGTGCTCTCAGTTTAGTGCTTTGTTTCTTTATCTGTACTTTCAGTCCAGTGTGTAGTTTCTTTATCTGTACTGTCATTTGAGTGTACTGTTCCTGTACCTGTAGCTTAGTACTTGTGTCTTAATAATCTGTCTGTAATCTCAGTTCAGTTAGTTGTTTCTCTACCTTAACTCATAAAGCAGTGTGTTGTTTCTCTATCTGTTCTCCCACTTCAGTGGATTATTTCTCGATCGCTACTCTTTGTTCAGTGTGTTGTTTCTTCATCTGTTTTGTCTGTTCATTGTGCTCGTTCTGTCAGTGTACACTTAGTTCATCTAGTTATGTCTCTATCTTTACTTTTAGTTCAGTGTGCTGTTTCTCTAAGTGTTCTGTCAATTCAGTGTGTTTTCTCCAAATCTGTGCAGTCAGTTCAGAGTGCTGTTTCACTTTGCCAACTCTCAGTTCAGTGTGCTCTTTCACATATCTGTACACTCAGTTCATTGTCTTATTTCTGTATCTGTACTCTCAGTTAAGTGTGCTGTTTAGGAATCTGTACACTCAGTTCATTGAGTAACTTCTCGATCTGTACTCTGAGTTCGCTGTGTTGTTCCTCTCTCTGAAATCAGAGTTCAGTTTGTCGTTTCTCTATCTGTACACTCAGTTCAGTGTATTATTTTTCTACCTACACTATCAGTTCAATGTATTCGTTCTTTGTCTGTACTGTCAGTTCAGTATGCAGTTTCTTTTTGTGTGCTCTCAGTCCAGTGTGCTCTTTCATGTATCTGTGCAATCAGGTCATTGCATTTATTTCTCTATCTTTACTCTCTGTTCAGTGTGCTGGTTCTCTCAATGTACCCTCAAAACAGTGTGCTGTCTCTGTATCTGTACACACAAGTACAATGTTTAGTTTCTCTAACTCGCATTTCAGTATGCTGTGACTTTATCTGTACACTCAGTTATTTCTCCATCTGAACTCTCAATTCAGAGTTTCGTTTCTCTATCTGAACTCCAGTTCAGTGTGTTGTTTCTCTATCTGTGCTGTCAGTTCAATGTGCTGTTTCTGTATCTGTACACTCATTTCATGTGTTATTTCTCGCTCTGTAGTCACTGTTCAGTGTGCTGCTCCTTGTGTTAATACTCTGTATGCACTCTGAGTTCAGTGTGCTGTATCGCTATCTGTACTCACAGTTCAGTGTTTTGTTTCTCTATCTGTAAACTCGTTTCATTGTGTTATTTTATCTGTACCCATATCTGTTTCTATAACTATACAGTCAGTTCATTGTGTGAGGTCTCTATCTGCACTCTCAGTACAGTGTGTTGTTTCTCAATCTGTACACATTGTGTAATTTTTCTGTCCGTACTCTCTGTTCAGTGTTTTGTTTCTATATCTGGACACTGAATTTAGTGTGCAGTTTCTGTATCTATACTCTCAGTTCATTGTGTTATTTCTCTATCTGTACTTGCAGTTCAGTGTGTTGTTCCTTTATCTGTAGGGTCAGTTCAGTGTGCTGTCTCTGTATCTGTGCACTCAGTTCATTGTGTTGTTTTTCTATCTGTAATCGCAGGTCAGTGTGTTATTTCTCTGTCTGTACTCTCTGTTCAGTGTGTTGTTTCCTTATCTGTTCTGTCTAAACAGTTTTCTGTTTCTGTATTTATACACTCAGTTCATTGATTTATTTCTCTATCTGTACTCTCCGTTCAATGTGCTGTTTCGGTATCTGTATTCTTGGTTCATTATGTTCCTTCTCCGTGCTCTCAGTTCAGTGTGTTGTTTCACTCACTCTCCACTCAGTTCAGTGTGCTGTTTCTCGATGTGTACACTTAGTTCATTGTGTAATTTCTCTATCTGTGCTCTCTGTTCAGTGTGTTGTTTCTTAACTGTAATCTTAGTTCAGTGTGTTTTTTCCATACCTGTACTCTCATTTCAGTGTGCTGTTTCTCTATCTGTAATCACTGCTGAGTGTGCTGTTCCTCTTTCTTTACTCTGTTTAGTGAGTTGTTTTTTGTGTGTATTCTCGTTTGTATGTACTGTTTTTCTCTCTGTACTCTCAGTTCAGTGTGTTATTTCTCTAAGTATACTCTAATTCACTCCGTTGTTTCTCGATCTGTACTCTCAGTTCATTGTGTTATGTCTCTATCTGTACTCCCAGTTCAGTGCACTGTTTCTGTAAGTTCATTGTCTTAGTTCGCTATATGTACTCTCAGTTTAGTGTGTTGTTTCTCTATCCATACTCTTAGCTCAGTGTGTTGTTTCTCAAACTGTAATCTCAGTTCAGTGTACTGTTTCTGTATCTGTACACTCAGTTCATTGTTTTGTTTCTCTCTCTGATCTTGCAATACATTGTGTTGTTTCTCATTCTGTACTCTCAATTCATTGCACGTTTTAAAATCTGTACAGTCAATTCAATGAGCTGTTTTAGTATCTGTAGACCCTGTTCATTGTGTTGTTTCCCTATCTGTGCTCTTATTTCTGTGTGTTGTTTCTTCATTTGTATAGTGATTTTATCGTGCTATTTTTCTATCAGTCCTCTCAGTTCAATGTATTGTTTCTGTATCTGTTCACGCAGTTCATTGTTTTGTTTCTCAAGATGTACCCTCATTTCGTTGTGTTAGTTCAGTGTCTGTTCTCTCTATTCAGTGTGCTATTTCAGTTTCTTTACAACCTGTTTATTGTCTTATATTTCTAACTGCACCCTCAGTTCAGAGTTTTGTTTCTCTATCTGCACTTGCAGTTCAGTGTGTTGTTTGTCTTTTTGTACTCTCAGTTCATTGTTTTATTTCTTTTCCTGTACTCTCAGTTCATTCTTTTATTTCTCTTTCATTACTCCCAGTTCAGTGTGCTGTTTCTCTATCTGTAATCACTGCTGAGTGTGCTGTTCCTCTTTCTTTACTCTGTTTAGTGAGTTGTTTTTTGTGTGTATTCTCGGTTGTATGTACTGTTTTTCTCTCTGTACTCTCAGTTCAGTGTGTTATTTCTCTAAGCATACTCTAATTCACTCTGTTGTTTCTCTATCTGTACTCTCAGTTCATTGTGTTATTTCTCCCTCTATACTCCCAGTTCAGTGCACTGTTTCTGTAAGTTCATTGTCTTAGTTCGCTATATGTACTCTCAGTTTAGTGTGTTGTTTCTCTATCCATACTCTTAGCTCAGTGTGTTGTTTCTCAAACTGTAATATCCGTTCAGTGTACTGTTTCTGTATCTGTACACTCAGTTCATTGTTTTGTTTCTCTCTCTGATCTTGCAATTCATTGTGTTGTTTCTCATTCTGTACTCTCAATTCAGTGCAAGTTGTAAAATCTGTACAGTCATTTCAATGAGCTGTTTTATTATCTGTAGACCCTGTTCATTGTATTGTTTCCCTATCTGTGCTCTTATTTCTGTGTGTTGTTTCTTCATTTGTATACTGATTTCATCGAGTTATTTTTCTATCAGTACTCTCAGTTCATTGTATTGTTTCTGTATCTGTTCACGCAGTTCATTGTTTTATTTCTCAAGATGTTCCCTCATTTCATTGTGTTAGTTCAGTATCTGTACTCACTATTCAAGTGTGCTATTTCTGTATCTTTACACTCTGTTTATTGTCTTATATTTCTAACTGCACCCTCAGTTCAGAGTTTTGTTTCTCTATCTGCACTTGCAGTTCAGTGTGTTGTTTGTTTTTTTGTACTCTCAGTTCATTGTTTTATTTCTTTTCCTGTACTCTCAGTTCATTCTTTTATTTCTCTTTCTTTACTCCCAGTTCAGTGTGCTGTTTCTCCATCTGTGCACTCAGTTTACTGTTTGATTTCTCCATCTGTATTCTCAGTTCAGTGTGTTATTTCTCCATCTGTACTCTCAGTTCAGTGTGTTGCGCCTGTATCTGTACACTCAGTGCATTGACTTGTTTCTCAATATGTACTCTCAATTTCAGTGTGTTGCTTCTTTATCTGTACCCTCAGTTTATTGTGTTATTTCTCTATCAGTACTCAGTTCAGTGTGCTCTTTCAGTATCTGTACACTCAGTTAATTGTCTTAATTCTCTATTTGTGCTCTCAGTTTAGTGCTTTGTTTCTTTATCTGTACTTTCAGTCCAGTGTGTTGTTTCTTTATCTGTACTGTCATTTGAGTGTGCTGTTCCTGTTCCTGTAGCTTAGTACTTGTGTCTTAATAATCTGTCTGTAATCTCAGTTCAGTTAGTTGTTTCTCTACCTTAACTCATAAAGCAGTGTGTTGTTTCTCTATCTGTTCTCCCACTTCAGTGGATTATTTCTCGATCGCTACTCTTTGTTCAGTGTGTTGTTTCTTCATCTGTTTTGTCTGTTCATTGTGCTCGTTCTGTCAGTGTACACTTAGTTCATCTAGTTATGTCTCTATCATTACTTTTAGTTCAGTGTGCTGTTTCTCTAAGTGTTCTGTCAATTCAGTGTGTTTTCTCCAAATCTGTACAGTCAGTTCAGAGTGCTGTTTCACTTTGCCAACTCTCAGTTCAGTGTGCTCTTTCACATATCTGTACACTCAGTTCATTGTCTTATTTCTGTATCTGTACTCTCAGTTAAGTGTGCTGTTTCGGAATCTGTACACTCAGTTCATTGTGTAACTTCTCGATCTGTACTCTCAGTTCACTGTGTTGTTCCTCTCTCTGAAATCAGAGTTCAGTTTGTCGTTTCTCTATCTGTACACTCAGTTCAGTGTATTATTTTTCTACCTACACTATCAGTTCAGTGTATTCGTTCTTGTTCTGTACTGTCAGTTCAGTATGCGGTTTCTTTTTGTGTGCTCTCAGTCCAGTGTGATCTTTCATGTATCTGTGCAATCAGGTCATTGCATTTATTTCTCTATCTTTACTCTCTGTTCAGTGTGCTGGTTCTCTCAATGTACTCTCAAAACAGTGTGCTGTCTCTGTATCTGTACACACAAGTACAGTGTTTAGTTTCTCTAACTCGCATTTCAGTGTGCTGTGACTTTATCTGTACACTCAGTTATTTCTCCATCTGAACTTTCAATTCAGTGTTTCGTTTCTCTATCTGAACTCGCAGTTCAGTGTGTTGTTTCTCTATCTGTGCTGTCAGTTCAATTGTTTCGTTTCTCTATCTGAACACGCAGTTCAGTGTGTTGTTTCTCTATCTGTGCTGTCAGTTCAATGTATTGTTTCTGTATCTGTTCACGCAGTACATTGTTTTGTTTATTGTGTTATTTCTCTATCAGTACTCAGTTCAGTGTGCTCTTTCAGTATCTGTACACTAAGTTAATTGTCTTAATTCTCTATTTGTGCTCTCAGTTTAGTGCTTTGTTTCTTTATCTGTACTTTCAGTCCAGTGTGTTGTTTCTTTCTCTGTACTGTCATTTGAGAGTGCTGTTCCTGTTCCTGTAGCTTAGTACTTGTGTCTTAATAATCTGTCTGTAATCTCAGTTCAGTTAGTTGTTTCTCTACCTTAACTCATAAAGCAGTGTGTTGTTTCTCTATCTGTTCTCCCACTTCAGTGGATTATTTCTCGATCGCTACTCTTTGTTCAGTGTGTTGTTTCTTCATCTGTTTTGTCTGTTCATTGTGCTCGTTCTGTCAGTGTACACTTAGTTCATCTAGTTATGTCTCTATCATTACTTTTAGTTCAGTGTGCTGTTTCTCTAAGTGTTCTGTCAATTCAGTGTGTTTTCTCCAAATCTGTACAGTCAGTTCAGTGTGCTGTTTCACTTTGCCAACTCTCAGTTCAGTGTGCTCTTTCACATATCTGTACACTCAGTTCATTGTCTTATTTCTGTATCTGTACTCTCAGTTAAGTGTGCTGTTTCGGAATCTGTACACTCAGTTCATTGAGTAACTTCTCGATCTGTACTCTCAGTTCACTGTGTTGTTCCTCTCTCTGAAATCAGAGTTCAGTTTGTCGTTTCTCTATCTGTACACTCAGTTCAGTGTATTATTTTTCTACCTACACTATCAGTTCAATGTATTCGTTCTTTGTCTGTACTGTCAGTTCAGTATGCGGTTTCTTTTTGTGTGCTCTCAGTCCAGTGTGATCTTTCATGTATCTGTGCAATCAGGTCATTGCATTTATTTCTCTATCTTTACTCTCTGTTCAGTGTGCTGGTTCTCTCAATGTACCCCCAAAACAGTGTGCTGTCTCTGTGTCTGTACACACAAGTACAGTGTTTAGTTTCTCTAACTCGCATTTCAGTGTGCTGTGACTTTATCTGTACACTCAGTTATTTCTCCATCTGAACTTTCAATTCAGTGTTTCGTTTCTCTATCTGAACTCGCAGTTCAGTGTGTTGTTTCTCTATCTGTGCTGTCAGTTCAATGTATTGTTTCTGTATCTGTTCACGCAGTACATTGTTTTGTTTATTGTGTTATTTCTCTATCAGTACTCAGTTCAGTGTGCTCTTTCAGTATCTGTACACTAAGTTAATTGTCTTAATTCTCTATTTGTGCTCTCAGTTTAGTGCTTTGTTTCTTTATCTGTACTTTCAGTCCAGTGTGTTGTTTCTTTCTCTGTACTGTCATTTGAGTGTGCTGTTCCTGTTCCTGTAGCTTAGTACTTGTGTCTTAATAATCTGTCTGTAATCTCAGTTCAGTTAGTTGTTTCTCTACCTTAACTCATAAAGCAGTGTGTTGTTTCTCTATCTGTTCTCCCACTTCAGTGGGTTATTTCTCGATCGCTACTCTTTGTTCAGTGTGTTGTTTCTTCATCTGTTTTGTCTGTTCATTGTGCTCGTTCTGTCAGTGTACACTTAGTTCATCTAGTTATGTCTCCAGCATTACTTTTAGTTCAGTGTGCTGTTTCTCTAAGTGTTCTGTCAATTCAGTGTGTTTTCTCCAAATCTGTACAGTCAGTTCAGTGTGCTGTTTCACTTTGCCAACTCTCAGTTCAGTGTGCTCTTTCACATATCTGTACACTCAGTTCATTGTCTTATTTCTGTATCTGTACTCTCAGTTAAGTGTGCTGTTTCGGAATCTGTACACTCAGTTCATTGTGTAACTTCTCGATCTGTACTCTCAGTTCACTGTGTTGTTCCTCTCTCTGAAATCAGAGTTCAGTTTGTCGTTTCTCTATCTGTACACTCAGTTCAGTGTATTATTTTTCTACCTACACTATCAGTTCAATGTATTCGTTCTTTGTCTGTACTGTCAGTTCAGTATGCGGTTTCTTTTTGTGTGCTCTCAGTCCAGTGTGATCTTTCATGTATCTGTGCAATCAGGTCATTGCATTTATTTCTCTATCTTTACTCTCTGTTCAGTGTGCTGGTTCTCTCAATGTACTCTCAAAACAGTGTGCTGTCTCTGTATCTGTACACACAAGTACAGTGTTTAGTTTCTCTAACTCGCATTTCAGTATGCTGTGACTTTATCTGTACATTCAGTTATTTCTCCATCTGAACTTTCAATTCAGTGTTTCGTTTCTCTATCTGAACTCGCAGTTCAGTGTGTTGTTTCTCTATCTGTGCTGTCAGTTCAATGTATTGTTTCTGTATCTGTTCACGCAGTACATTGTTTTGTTTATTGTGTTATTTCTCTATCAGTACTCAGTTCAGTGTGCTGTTTCTCGATGTGTACACTTAGTTCATTGTGTAATTTCTCTGTATGTACTCTCTGTTCAGTGTGTTGTTTCTTAACTGTAATCTTAATTCAGTGTGTTTTTTCAATACCTGTACTCTCATTTCAGTGTAATGTTTCTCTATCTGTAATCACTGCTGAGTGTGCTGTTCCTCTTTCTTTAGTGAGTTGTTTTTTGTGTGTATTCTCGGTTGTATGTACTGTTTTTCTCTCTGTACTCTCAGTTCAGTGTGTTATTTCTCTAAGTATACTCTAATTCACTCTGTTGTTTCTCTATCTGTACTCTCAGTTCATTGTGTTATTTCTCTATCTGTACTCCCAGTTCAGTGCACTGTTTCTGTAAGTTCATTGTCTTAGTTCGCTATATGTACTCTCAGTTTAGTGTGTTGTTTCTCTATCCATACTCTTAGCTCAGTGTGTTGTTTCTCAAACTGTATTCTCAGTTCAGTGTACTGTTGCTGTATCTTTGCACTCAGTTCATTGTTTTGTTTCTCTCTCTGATCATTGTGTTGTTTCTCATTCTGTACTCTCAATTCACTGCACGTTTTAAAATCTGTACTGTCATTTCAATTAGCTGTTTTAGTATCTGTAGACCCTGTTCATTGTATTGTTTCCCTATCTGTGCTCTTATTTCTGTGTGTTGTTTCTTCATTTGTATACTGATTTCATCGTGTTATTTTTCTATCAGTACTCTCTGTTCAATGTATTGTTTCTGTATCTGTTCACGCAGTTCATTGTTTTATTTCTCAAGATGTACCCTCATTTCATTGTGTTAGTTCAGTATCTGTACTTACTATTCAGTGTGCTATTTCTGTATCTTTACACTCTGTTTATTGTCTTATATTTCTAACTGCACCCTCAGTTCAGAGTTTTGTTTCTCTATCTGCACTTGCAGTTCAGTGTGTTGTTTGTTTTTTTGTACTCTCAGTTCATTGTTTTATTTCTTTTCCTGTACTCTCAGTTCATTCTTTTATTTCTCTTTCTTTACTCCCAGTTCAGTGTGCTGTTTCTCCATCTGTGCACTCAGTTTACTGTTTGATTTCTCCATCTGTACTCTCAGTTCAGTGTGTTATTTCTCCATCTGTACTCTCAGTTCAGTGTGTTGCGCCTGTATCTGTACACTCAGTTCATTGACTTGTTTCTCAATATGTACTCTCAATTTCAGTGTGTTGCTTCTTAATCTGTACCCTCAGTTTATTGTGTTATTTCTCTATCAGTACTCAGTTCAGTGTGCTCTTTCAGTATCTGTACACTCAGTTAATTGTCTTAATTCTCTATTTGTGCTCTCAGTTTAGTGCTTTGTTTCTTTATCTGTACTTTCAGTCCAGTGTGTAGTTTCTTTATCTGTACTGTCATTTGAGTGTGCTGTTCCTGTTCCTGTAGCTTAGTACTTGTGTCTTAATAATCTGTCTGTAATCTCAGTTCAGTTAGTTGTTTCTCTACCTTAACTCATAAAGCAGTGTGTTGTTTCTCTATCTGTTCTCCCACTTCAGTGTATTATTTCTCGATCGCTACTCTTTGTTCAGTGTGTTGTTTCTTCATCTGTTTTGTCTGTTCATTGTGCTCGTTCTGTCAGTGTACACTTAGTTCATCTAGTTATGTCTCTATCTTTATTTTAAGTTCAGTGTGCTGTTTCTCTAAGTGTTCTGTCAATTCAGTGTGTTTTCTCCAAATCTGTACAGTCAGTTCAGAGTGCTGTTTCACTTTGCCAACTCTCAGTTCAGTGTGCTCTTTCACATATCTGTACACTCAGTTCATTGTCTTATTTCTGTATCTGTACTCTCAGTTAAGTGTGCTGTTTCGGAATCTGTACACTCAGTTCATTGTGTAAATTCTCGATCTGTACTCTCAGTTCACTGTGTTGTTCCTCTCTCTGAAATCAGAGTTCAGTTTGTCGTTTCTCTATCTGTACACTCAGTTCAGTGTATTATTTTTCTACCTACACTATCAGTTCAATGTATTCGTTCTTTGTCTGTACTGTCAGTTCAGTATGCGGTTTCTTTTTGTGTGCTCTCAGTCCAGTGTGATCTTTCATGTATCTGTGCAATCAGGTCATTGCATTTATTTCTCTATCTTTACTCTCTGTTCAGTGTGCTGGTTCTCTCAATGTACTCTCAAAACAGTGTGCTGTCTCTGTATCTGTACACACAAGTACAGTGTTTAGTTTCTCTAACTCGCATTTCAGTGTGCTGTGACTTTATCTGTACACTCAGT
Organism: Hemiscyllium ocellatum; assembly: GCF_020745735.1. Taxonomy (NCBI): domain Eukaryota; kingdom Metazoa; phylum Chordata; class Chondrichthyes; order Orectolobiformes; family Hemiscylliidae; genus Hemiscyllium; species Hemiscyllium ocellatum. Next base: position 47,645,851 of record NC_083435.1, on the reverse strand, counting down.
TATTTCTCCATCTGAACTTTCATTTCAGTGTTTCGTTTCTCTATCTGAACTCGCAGTTCAGTGTGTTGTTTCTCTATCTGTGCTGTCAGTTCAATGTATTGTTTCTGTATCTGTTCACGCAGTACATTGTTTTGTTTATTGTGTTATTTCTCTATCAGTACTCAGTTCAGTGTGCTCTTTCAGTATCTGTACACTCAGTTAATTGTCTTAATTCTCTATTTGTGCTCTCAGTTTAGTGCTTTGTTTCTTTATCTGTACTTTCAGTCCAGTGTGTTGTTTCTTTATCTGTACTGTCATTTGAGTGTGCTGTTCCTGTTCCTGTAGCTTAGTACTTGTGTTTTAATAATCTGTCTGTAATCTCAGTTCAGTTAGTTGTTTCTCTACCTTAACTCATAAAGCAGTGTGTTGTTTCTCTATCTGTTCTCCCACTTCAGTGTATTATTTCTCGATCGCTACCCTTTGTTCAGTGTGTTGTTTCTTCATCTGTTTTGTCTGTTCATTGTGCTCGTTCTGTCAGTGTACACTTAGTTCATCTAGTTATGTCTCTATCTTTACTTTTAGTTCAGTGTGCTGTTTCTCTAAGTGTTCTGTCAATTCAGTGTGTTTTCTCCAAATCTGTACAGTCAGTTCAGAGTGCTGTTTCACTTTGCCAACTTTCAGTTCAGTGTGCTCTTTCACATATCTGTACACTCAGTTCATTGTCTTATTTCTGTATCTGTACTCTCAGTTAAGTGTGCTGTTTCGGAATCTGTACACTCAGTTCATTGTGTAACTTCTCGATCTGTACTCTCAGTTCACTGTGTTGTTCCTCTCTCTGAAATCAGAGTTCAGTTTGTCGTTTCTCTATCTGTACACTCAGTTCAGTGTATTATTTTTCTACCTACTCTATCAGTTCAGTGTATTCGTTCTTTTTCTGTACTGTCAGTTCAGTATGCGGTTTCTTTTTGTGTGCTCTCAGTCCAGTGTGATCTTTCATGTATCTGTGCAATCAGGTCATTGCATTTATTTCTCTATCTTTACTCTCTGTTCAGTGTGCTGGTTCTTTCAATGTACTCTCAAAACAGTGTGCTGCTCCTTGTGTTAGTACTCTGTATGCACTCCGAGTTCAGTGTGCTGTATCGCTATCTGTTCTCACAGTTCAGTGTTTTGTTTCTCTATCTGTAAACTCGTTTCATTGTGTTATTTTATCTGTACCCATATCTGTTTCTATAACTATACACTCAGTTCATTGTGTGAGATCTCTATCTGCACTCTCAGTACAGTGTGCTGTTTCTCTATCTGTACACTCAGTTCATTGTGTAATTTATCTGTCCGTACTCTCTGTTCAGTGTTTTGTTTCTATATCTGTACACTGAATTTTGTGTGCAGTTTCTGTATCTATACTCTCAGTTCATTGTGTTATTTCTCTATCTGTACTTGCAGTTCAGTGTGTTGTTCCTTTATCTGTAGTGTCAGTTCAGTGTGCGGTTTCTGTATCTGTGCACTCAGTTCATTGTGTTGTTTTTCTATCTGTAATCGCAGGTCAGTGTGTTATTTCTCTATCTGTACTCTCCGTTCAATGTGCTGTTTCTGTATCTGTATTCTTGGTTCATTATGTTCCTTCTCCGTGCTCTCAGTTCAGTGTGTTGTTTCACTCACTCTCCACTCAGTTCAGTGTGCTGTTTCTCGATGTGTACACTTAGTTCATTGTGTAATTTCTCTATCTGTACTCTCTGTTCAGTGTGTTGTTTCTTAACTGTAATCTTAGTTCAGTGTGTTTTTTCCATACCTGTACTCTCATTTCAGTGTGCTGTTTCTCTATCTGTAATCACTGCTGAGTGTGCTGTTCCTCTTTCTTTACTCTGTTTAGTGAGTTGTTTTTTGTGTGTATTCTCGGTTTTATGTACTGTTTTTCTCTCTGTACTCTCAGTTCAGTGTGTTATTTCTCTAAGTATACTCTAATTCATTCTGTTGTTTCTCTATCTGTACTCTCAGTTCATTGTGTTATTTCTCTATCTGTACTCCCAGTTCAGTGCACTGTTTCTGTAAGTTCATTGTCTTAGTTCGCTATATGTACTCTCAGTTTAGTGTGTTGTTTCTCTATCCATACTCTTAGCTCAGTGTGTTGTTTCTCAAACTGTATTCTCAGTTCAGTGTACTGTTTCTGTATCTTTGCACTCAGTTCATTGTTTTGTTTCTCTCCTTGATCATTGTGTTGTTTCTCATTCTGTACTCTCAATTCATTGCACGTTTTAAAATCTGTACTGTCATTTCAATTAGCTGTTTTAGTATCTGTAGACCCTGTTCATTGTATTGTTTCCCTATCTGTGCTCTTATTTCTGTGTGTTGTTTCTACATTTGTATACTGATTTCATCGTGTTATTTTTCTATCAGTACTCTCTGTTCAATGTATTGTTTCTGTATCTGTTCACGCAGTTCATTGTTTTATTTCTCAAGATGTACCCTCATTTCATTGTGTTAGTTCAGTATCTGTACTTACTATTCAGTGTGCTATTTCTGTATCTTTACACTCTGTTTATTGTCTTATATTTCTAACTGCACCCTCAGTTCAGAGTTTTGTTTCTCTATCTGCACTTGCAGTTCAGTGTGTTGTTTGTTTTTTTGTACTCTCAGTTCATTGTTTTATTTCTTTTCCTGTACTCTCAGTTCATTCTTTTATTTCTCTTTCTTTACTCCCAGTTCAGTGTGCTGTTTCTCCATCTGTGCACTCAGTTTACTGTTTGATTTCTCCATCTGTACTCTCAGTTCAGTGTGTTATTTCTCCATCTGTACTCTCAGTTCAGTGTGTTGCGCCTGTATCTGTACACTCAGTGCATTGACTTGTTTCTCAATATGTACTCTCAATTTCAGTGTGTTGCTTCTTTATCTGTACCCTCAGTTTATTGTGTTATTTCTCTATCAGTACTCAGTTCAGTGTGCTCTTTCAGTATCTGTACACTCAGTTAATTGTCTTAATTCTCTATTTGTGCTCTCAGTTTAGTGCTTTGTTTCTTTATCTGTACTTTCAGTCCAGTGTGTAGTTTCTTTATCTGTACTGTCATTTGAGTGTGCTGTTCCTGTACCTGTAGCTTAGTACTTGTGTCTTAATAATCTGTCTGTAATTTCAGTTCAGTTAGTTGTTTCTCTACCTTAACTCATAAAGCAGTGTGTTGTTTCTCTATCTGTTCTCCCACTTCAGTGTATTATTTCTCGATCGCTACTCTTTGTTCAGTGTGTTGTTTCTTCATCTGTTTTGTCTGTTCATTGTGCTCGTTCTGTCAGTGTACACTTAGTTCATCTAGTTATGTCTCTATCTTTATTTTAAGTTCAGTGTGCTGTTTCTCTAAGTGTTCTGTCAATTCTGTGTGTTTTCTCCAAATCTGTACAGTCAGTTCAGAGTGCTGTTTCACTTTGCCAACTCTCAGTTCAGTGTGCTCTTTCACATATCTGTACACTCAGTTCATTGTCTTATTTCTGTATCTGTACTCTCAGTTAAGTGTGCTGTTTCGGAATCTGTACACTCAGTTCATTGTGTAACTTCTCGATCTGTACTCTCAGTTCACTGTGTTGTTCCTCTCTCTGAAATCAGAGTTCAGTTTGTCGTTTCTCTATCTGTACACTCAGTTCAGTGTATTATCTTTCTACCTACACTATCAGTTCAATGTATTCGTTCTTTGTCTGTACTGTCAGTTCAGTATGCGGTTTCTTTTTGTGTGCTCTCAGTCCAGTGTGATCTTTCATGTATCTGTGCAATCAGGTCATTGCATTTATTTCTCTATCTTTACTCTCTGTTCAGTGTGCTGGTTCTCTCAATGTACTCTCAAAACAGTGTGCTGTCTCTGTATCTGTACACACAAGTACAGTGTTTAGTTTCTCTAACTCGCATTTCAGTATGCTGTGACTTTATCTGTACATTCAGTTATTTCTCCATCTGAACTTTCAATTCAGTGTTTCGTTTCTCTATCTGAACTCGCAGTTCAGTGTGTTGTTTCTCTATCTGTGCTGTCAGTTCAATGTATTGTTTCTGTATCTGTTCACGCAGTACATTGTTTTGTTTATTGTGTTATTTCTCTATCAGTACTCAGTTCAGTGTGCTGTTTCTCGATGTGTACACTTAGTTCATTGTGTAATTTCTCTGTATGTACTCTCTGTTCAGTGTGTTGTTTCTTAACTGTAATCTTAGTTCAGTGTGTTTTTTCAATACCTGTACTCTCATTTCAGTGTAATGTTTCTCTATCTGTAATCACTGCTGAGTGTGCTGTTCCTCTTTCTTTAGTGAGTTGTTTTTTGTGTGTATTCTCGGTTGTATGTACTGTTTTTCTCTCTGTACTCTCAGTTCAGTGTGTTATTTCTCTAAGTATACTCTAATTCACTCTGTTGTTTCTCTATCTGTACTCTCAGTTCATTGTGTTATTTCTCTATCTGTACTCCCAGTTCAGTGCACTGTTTCTGTAAGTTCATTGTCTTAGTTCGCTATATGTACTCTCAGTTTAGTGTGTTGTTTCTCTATCCATACTCTTAGCTCAGTGTGTTGTTTCTCAAACTGTATTCTCAGTTCAGTGTACTGTTGCTGTATCTTTGCACTCAGTTCATTGTTTTGTTTCTCTCTCTGATCATTGTGTTGTTTCTCATTCTGTACTCTCAATTCATTGCACGTTTTAAAATCTGTACTGTCATTTCAATTAGCTGTTTTAGTATCTGTAGACCCTGTTCATTGTATTGTTTCCCTATCTATGCTCTTATTTCTGTGTGTTGTTTCTTCATTTGTATACTGATTTCATCGTGTTATTTTTCTATCAGTACTCTCTGTTCAATGTATTGTTTCTGTATCTGTTCACGCAGTTCATTGTTTTATTTCTCAAGATGTACCCTCATTTCATTGTGTTAGTTCAGTATCTGTACTTACTATTCAGTGTGCTATTTCTGTATCTTTACACTCTGTTTTTTGTCTTATATTTCTAACTGCACCCTCAGTTCAGAGTTTTGTTTCTCTATCTGCACTTGCAGTTCAGTGTGTTGTTTGTTTTTTTGTACTCTCAGTTCATTGTTTTATTTCTTTTCCTGTACTCTCAGTTCATTCTTTTATTTCTCTTTCTTTACTCCCAGTTCAGTGTGCTGTTTCTCCATCTGTGCACTCAGTTTACTGTTTGATTTCTCCATCTGTACTCTCAGTTCAGTGTGTTATTTCTCCATCTGTACTCTCAGTTCAGTGTGTTGCGCCTGTATCTGTACACTCAGTTCATTGACTTGTTTCTCAATATGTACTCTCAATTTCAGTGTGTTGCTTCTTTATCTGTACCCTCAGTTTATTGTGTTATTTCTCTATCAGTACTCAGTTCAGTGTGCTCTTTCAGTATCTGTACACTCAGTTAATTGTCTTAATTCTCTATTTGTGCTCTCAGTTTAGTGCTTTGTTTCTTTATCTGTACTTTCAGTCCAGTGTGTAGTTTCTTTATCTGTACTGTCATTTAAGTGTGCTGTTCCTGTTCCTGTAGCTTAGTACTTGTGTCTTAATAATCTGTCTGTAATCTCAGTTCAGTTAGTTGTTTCTCTACCTTAACTCATAAAGCAGTGTGTTGTTTCTCTATCTGTTCTCCCACTTCAGTGGATTATTTCTCGATCGCTACTCTTTGTTCAGTGTGTTGTTTCTTCATCTGTTTTGTCTGTTCATTGTGCTCGTTCTGTCAGTGTACACTTAGTTCATCTAGTTATGTCTCTATCTTTATTTTAAGTTCAGTGTGCTGTTTCTCTAAGTGTTCTGTCAATTCAGTGTGTTTTCTCCAAATCTGTACAGTCAGTTCAGAGTGCTGTTTCACTTTGCCAACTCTCAGTTCAGTGTGCTCTTTCACATATCTGTACACTCAGTTCATTGTCTTATTTCTGTATCTGTACTCTCAGTTAAGTGTGCTGTTTCGGAATCAGTACACTCAGTTCATTGTGTAAATTCTCGATCTGTACTCTCAGTTCACTGTTGTTCCTCTCTCTGAAATCAGAGTTCAGTTTGTCGTTTCTCTATCTGTACACTCAGTTCAGTGTATTATTTTTCTACCTACACTATCAGTTCAATGTATTCGTTCTTTGTCTGTACTGTCAGTTCAGTATGCGGTTTCTTTTTGTGTGCTCTCAGTCCAGTGTGATCTTTCATGTATCTGTGCAATCAGGTCATTGCATTTATTTCTCTATCTTTACTCTCTGTTCAGTGTGCTGGTTCTCTCAATGTACTCTCAAAACAGTGTGCTGTCTCTGTATCTGTACACACAAGTACAGTGTTTAGTTTCTCTAACTCGCATTTCAGTGTGCTGTGACTTTATCTGTACACTCAGTTATTTCTCCATCTGAACTTTCATTTCAGTGTTTCGTTTCTCTATCTGAACTCGCAGTTCAGTGTGTTGTTTCTCTATCTGTGCTGTCAGTTCAATGTATTGTTTCTGTATCTGTTTACGCAATACATTGTTTTGTTTATTGTGTTATTTCTCTATCAGTACTCAGTTCAGTGTGCTCTTTCAGTATCTGTACACTCAGTTAATTGTCTTAATTCTCTATTTGTGCTCTCAGTTTAGTGCTTTGTTTCTTTATCTGTACTTTCAGTCCAGTGTGTTGTTTCTTTATCTGTACTGTCATTTGAGTGTGCTGTTCCTGTTCCTGTAGCTTAGTACTTGTCTTAATAATCTGTCTGTAATCTCAGTTCAGTTAGTTGTTTCTCTACCTTAACTCATAAAGCAGTGTGTTGTTTCTCTATCTGTTCTCCCACTTCAGTGTATTATTTCTCGATCGCTACCCTTTGTTCAGTGTGTTGTTTCTTCATCTGTTTTGTCTGTTCATTGTGCTCGTTCTGTCAGTGTACACTTAGTTCATATAGTTATGTCTCTATCTTTACTTTTAGTTCAGTGTGCTGTTTCTCTAAGTGTTCTGTCAATTCAGTGTGTTTTCTCCAAATCTGTACAGTCAGTTCAGAGTGCTGTTTCACTTTGCCAACTTTCAGTTCAGTGTGCTCTTTCACATATCTGTACACTCAGTTCATTGTCTTATTTCTGTATCTGTACTCTCAGTTAAGTGTGCTGTTTCGGAATCTGTACACTCAGTTCATTGTGTAACTTCTCGATCTGTACTCTCAGTTCACTGTGTTGTTCCTCTCTCTGAAATCAGAGTTCAGTTTGTCGTTTCTCTATCTGTACACTCAGTTCAGTGTATTATTTTTCTACCTACTCTATCAGTTCAGTGTATTCGTTCTTTGTCTGTACTGTCAGTTCAGTATGCGGTTTCTTTTTGTGTGCTCTCAGTCCAGTGTGCTCTTTCATGTATCTGTGCAATCAGGTCATTGCATTTATTTCTCTATCTTTACTCTCTGTTCAGTGTGCTGGTTCTTTCAATGTACTCTCAAAACAGTGTGCTGCTCCTTGTGTTAGTACTCTGTATGCACTCCGAGTTCAGTGTGCTGTATCGCTATCTGTTCTCACAGTTCAGTGTTTTGTTTCTCTATCTGTAAACTCGTTTCATTGTGTTATTTTATCTGTACCCATATCTGTTTCTATAACTATACACTCAGTTCATTGTGTGAGATCTCTATCTGCACTCTCAGTACAGTGTGCTGTTTCTCTATCTGTACACTCAGTTCATTGTGTAATTTATCTGTCCGTACTCTCTGTTCAGTGTTTTGTTTCTATATCTGTACACTGAATTTTGTGTGCAGTTTCTGTATCTATACTCTCAGTTCATTGTGTTATTTCTCTATCTGTACTTGCAGTTCAGTGTGTTGTTCCTTTATCTGTAGTGTCAGTTCAGTGTGCGGTCTCTGTATCTGTGCACTCAGTTCATTGTGTTGTTTTTCTATTTGTAATCGCAGGTCAGTGTGTTATTTCTCTATCTGTACTCTCCGTTCAATGTGCTGTTTCTGTATGTGTATTCTTGGTTCATTATGTTCCTTCTCCGTGCTCTCAGTTCAGTGTGTTGTTTCACTCACTCTCCTCTCAGTTCAGTGTGCTGTTTCTCTATGTGTACACTTAGTTCATTGTGTAATTTCTCTATCTGTGCTCTCTGTTCAGTGTGTTGCTTCTTAACTGTAATCTTAGTTCAGTGTGTTTTTTCCATACCTGTACTCTCATTTCAGTGTGCTGTTTCTCTATCTGTAATCACTGCTGAGTGTGCTGTTCCTCTTTCTTTACTCTGTTCAGTGAGTTGTTTTTTGTGTGTATTCTCGATTGTATGTACTGTTTTTCTCTCTGTACTCTCAGTTCAGTGTGTTATTTCTCTAAGTATACTCTAATTCACTCTGTTGTTTCTCTATCTGTACTCTCAGTTCATTGTGTTATTTCTCTATCTGTACTCCCAGTTCAGTGCACTGTTTCTGTAAGTTCATTGTCTTAATTCGCTATATGTACTCTCAGTTTAGTGTGTTTTTTCTCTATCCCTACACTTAGCTCAGAGTGTTGTTTCTCTCTCTGTTCTCCCACTTCAGTGTATCATTTCACGATCGCTACTCTTTGTTCAGTGTGTTGTTTCTTCATTTGTCATTTCATCGTGTTATTTTTCTATCAGGACTCTCAGTTCAATGTATTTTTTCTGTATCTGTTCACGCAGTTCATTGTTTTGTTTCACAAGATGTACCCTCATTTCATTGTGTTAGTTCAGTGTCTGTTCTCTCTATTCAGTGTGCTATTTCAGTATCTTTACACTCTGTTTTTTGTCTTATATTTCTAACTGCACCCTCAGTTCAGAGTTTTGTTTCTCGATCTGCACTTGCAGTTCAGTGTGTTGTTTGTTTTTTTGTACTCTCAGTTCATTGTTTTATTTCTTTTCCTGTACTCTCAGTTCATTCTTTTATTTCTCTTTCTTTACTCCCAGTTCAGTGTGCTGTTTCTCCATCTGTGCACTCAGTTTACTGTTTGATTTCTCCATCTGTACTCTCAGTTCAGTGTGTTATTTCTCCATCTGTACTCTCAGTTCAGTGTGTTGCGCCTGTATCTGTACACTCAGTTCATTGACTTGTTTCTCAATATGTACTCTCAATTTCAGTGTGTTGCTTCTTAATCTGTACCCTCAGTTTATTGTGTTATTTCTCTATCAGTACTCAGTTCAGTGTGCTCTCGCAGTATCTGTACACTCAGTTAATTGTCTTAATTCTCTATTTGTGCTCTCAGTTTAGTGCTTTGTTTCTTTATCTGTACTTTCAGTCCAGTGTGTTGTTTCTTTATCTGTACTGTCATTTGAGTGTGCTGTTCCTGTTCCTGTAGCTTAGTACTTGTGTTTTAATAATCTGTCTGTAATCTCAGTTCAGTTAGTTGTTTCTCTACCTTAACTCATAAAGCAGTGTGTTGTTTCTCTATCTGTTCTCCCACTTCAGTGGATTATTTCTCGATCGCTACCCTTTGTTCAGTGTGTTGTTTCTTCATCTGTTTTGTCTGTTCATTGTGCTCGTTCTGTCAGTGTACACTTAGTTCATCTAGTTATGTCTCTATCTTTACTTTTAGTTCAGTGTGCTGTTTCTCTAAGTGTTCTGTCAATTCAGTGTGTTTTCTCCAAATCTGTACAGTCAGTTCAGAGTGCTGTTTCACTTTGCCAACTTTCAGTTCAGTGTGCTCTTTCACATATCTGTACACTCAGTTCATTGTCTTATTTCTGTATCTGTACGCTCAGTTAAGTGTGCTGTTTCGGAATCTGTACACTCAGTTCATTGTGTAACTTCTCGATCTGTACTCTCAGTTCAATGTGTTGTTCCTCTCTCTGAAATCAGAGTTCAGTTTGTCGTTTCTCTATCTTTGCAGTCAGTTCAGTGTATTATTTTTCTACCTACTCTATCAGTTCAGTGTATTCGTTCTTTGTCTGTACTGTCAGTTCAGTATGCGGTTTCTTTTTGTGTGCTCTCAGTCCAGTGTGCTCTTTCATGTATCTGTGCAATCAGGTCATTGCATTTATTTCTCTATCTTTACTCTCTGTTCAGTGTGCTGGTTCTTTCAATGTACTCTCAAAACAGTGTGCTGCTCCTTGTGTTAGTACTCTGTATGCACTCCGAGTTCAGTGTGCTGTATCGCTATCTGTTCTCACAGTTCAGTGTTTTGTTTCTCTATCTGTAAACTCGTTTCATTGTGTTATTTTATCTGTACCCATATCTGTTTCTATAACTATACACTCAGTTCATTGTGTGAGATCTCTATCTGCACTCTCAGTACAGTGTGCTGTTTCTCTATCTGTACACTCAGTTCATTGTGTAATTTATCTGTCCAGTGTTTTGTTTCTATATCTGTACACTGAATTTTGTGTGCAGTTTCTGTATCTATACTCTCAGTTCATTGTGTTATTTCTCTATCTGTACTTGCAGTTCAGTGTGTTGTTCCTTTATCTGTAGTGTCAGTTCAGTGTGCGGTCTCTGTATCTGTGCACTCAGTTCATTGTGTTGTTTTTCTATTTGTAATCGCAGGTCAGTGTGTTATTTCTCTGTCTGTACTCTCCGTTCAATGTGCTGTTTCTGTATCTGTATTCTTGGTTCATTATGTTCCTTCTCCGTGCTCTCAGTTCAGTGTGTTGTTTCACTCACTCTCCTCTCAGTTCAGTGTGCTGTTTCTCGATGTGTACACTTAGTTCATTGTGTAATTTCTCTATCTGTGCTCTCTGTTCAGTGTGTTGCTTCTTAACTGTAATCTTAGTTCAGTGTGTTTTTTCCATACCTGTACTCTCATTTCAGTGTGCTGTTTCTCTATCTGTAATCACTGCTGAGTGTGCTGTTCCTCTTTCTTTACTCTGTTCAGTGAGTTGTTTTTTGTGTGTATTCTCGATTGTATGTACTGTTTTTCTCTCTGTACTCTCAGTTCAGTGTGTTATTTCTCTAAGCATACTCTAATTCACTCTGTTGTTTCTCTATCTGTACTCTCAGTTCATTGTGTTATTTCTCTATCTGTACTCCCAGTTCAGTGCACTGTTTCTGTAAGTTCATTGTCTTAGTTCGCTATATGTACTCTCAGTTTAGTGTGTTGTTTCTCTATCCATACTCTTAGCTCAGTGTGTTGTTTCTCAAACTGTAATATCCGTTCAGTGTACTGTTTCTGTATCTGTACACTCAGTTCATTGTTTTGTTTCTCTCTCTGATCTTGCAATTCATTGTGTTGATTCTCATTCTGTACTCTCAATTCAGTGCAAGTTGTAAAATCTGTACAGTCATTTCAATGAGCTGTTTTATTATCTGTAGACCCTGTTCATTGTATTGTTTCCCTATCTGTGCTCTTATTTCTGTGTGTTGTTTCTTCATTTGTATACTGATTTCATCGAGTTATTTTTCTATCAGTACTCTCAGTTCATTGTATTGTTTCTGTATCTGTTCACGCAGTTCATTGTTTTATTTCTCAAGATGTTCCCTCATTTCATTGTGTTAGTTCAGTATCTGTACTCACTATTCAGTGTGCTATTTCTGTATCTTTACACTCTGTTTATTGTCTTATATTTCTAACTGCACCCTCAGTTCAGAGTTTTGTTTCTCTATCTGCTCTTGCAGTTCAGTGTGTTGTTTCTCCATCTGTGCACTCAGTTTACTGTTTGATTTCTCCATCTGTATTCTCAGTTCAGTGTGTTATTTCTCCATCTGTACTCTCAGTTCAGCGTGTTGCGCCTGTATCTGTACACTCAGTTCATTGACTTGTTTCTCAATATGTACTCTCAATTTCAGTGTGTTGCTTCTTTATCTGTACCCTCAGTTTATTGTGTTATTTCTCTATCAGTACTCAGTTCAGTGTGCTCTTTCAGTATCTGTACACTCAGTTAATTGTCTTAATTCTCTATTTGTGCTCTCAGTTTAGTGCTTTGTTTCTTTATCTGTACTTTCAGTCCAGTGTGTTGTTTATTTATCTGTACTGTCATTTGAGTGTGCTGTTCCTGTTCCTGTAGCTTAGTACTTGTGTCTTAATAATCTGTCTGTAATCTCAGTTCAGTTAGTTGTTTCTCTACCTTAACTCATAAAGCAGTGTGTTGTTTCTCTATCTGTTCTCCCACTTCAGTGGATTATTTCTCGATCGCTACTCTTTGTTCAGTGTGTTGTTTCTTCATCTGTTTTGTCTGTTCATTGTGCTCGTTCTGTCAGTGTACACTTAGTTCATCTAGTTATGTCTCTATCATTACTTTTAGTTCAGTGTGCTGTTTCTCTAAGTGTTCTGTCAATTCAGTGTGTTTTCTCCAAATCTGTACTGTCAGTTCAGAGTGCTGTTTCACTTTGCCAACTCTCAGTTCAGTGTGCTCTTTCACATATCTGTACACTCAGTTCATTGTCTTATTTCTGTATCTGTACTCTCAGTTAAGTGTGCTGTTTCGGAATCTGTACACTCAGTTCATTGTGTAACTTCTCGATCTGTACTCTCAGTTCACTGTGTTGTTCCTCTCTCTGAAATCAGAGTTCAGTTTGTCGTTTCTCTATCTGTACACTCAGTTCAGTGTATTATTTTTCTACCTACACTATCAGTTCAATGTATTCGTTCTTGTTCTGTACTGTCAGTTCAGTATGCGGTTTCTTTTTGTGTGCTCTCAGTCCAGTGTGATCTTTCATGTATCTGTGCAATCAGGTCATTGCATTTATTTCTCTATCTTTACTCTCTGTTCAGTGTGCTGGTTCTCTCAATGTACTCTCAAAACAGTGTGCTGTCTCTGTATCTGTACACACAAGTACAGTGTTTAGTTTCTCTAACTCGCATTTCAGTGTGCTGTGACTTTATCTGTACACTCAGTTATTTCTCCATCTGAACTTTCATTTCAGTGTTTCGTTTCTCTATCTGAACTCGCAGTTCAGTGTGTTGTTTCTCTATCTGTGCTGTTAGTTCAATGTGTTGTTTCTGTATCTGTTCACGCAGTACATTGTTTTGTTTATTGTGTTATTTCTCTATCAGTACTCAGTTCAGTGTGCTCTTTCAGTATCTGTACACTCAGTTAATTGTCTTAATTCTCTATTTGTGCTCTCAGTTTAGTGCTTTGTTTCTTTATCTGTACTTTCAGTCCAGTGTGTAGTTTCTTTATCTGTACTGTCATTTGAGTGTGCTGTTCCTGTTCCTGTAGCTTAGTACTTGTGTCTTAATAATCTGTCTGTAATCTCAGTTCAGTTAGTTGTTTCTCTACCTTAACTCATAAAGCAGTGTGTTGTTTCTCTATCTGTTCTCCCACTTCAGTGTATTATTTCTCGATCGCTACCCTTTGTTCAGTGTGTTGTTTCTTCATCTGTTTTGTCTGTTCATTGTGCTCGTTCTGTCAGTGTACACTTAGTTCATCTAGTTATGTCTCTATCTTTACTTTTAGTTCAGTGTGCTGTTTCTCTAAGTGTTCTGTCAATTCAGTGTGTTTTCTCCAAATCTGTACAGTCAGTTCAGAGTGCTGTTTCACTTTGCCAACTTTCAGTTCAGTGTGCTCTTTCACATATCTGTACACTCAGTTCATTGTCTTATTTCTGTATCTGTACTCTCAGTTAAGTGTGCTGTTTCGGAATCTGTACACTCAGTTCATTGTGTAACTTCTCGATCTGGACTCCCACTGCAGGGAAAAGACCTTGGTCATTCACCCTATCCATTCTCCTTGTTACGACAGGAAGGTGAACTTCTCTGTTAATTAAACCAAACACCCAGAAAAACTCACCTCACCTCATAATCTGTTAAAATATGAGTGTCAGAGAACTTCCAAATTCCACTCTCCAAAGAAAATAACATCAGTTTATTTTCTAACTCTAAAAGTGAATGTTAAACAACTATTCATAAATTTAAGCCTTCCTTTCTCTTAACTGTTTACTACCTGCTTCTAGCTCTATAACAATACGCTGTTCCAATAAGAGACCTTTTAGAATTACTTCAAGTTCATTTAAGACCATACAGTCTCTCTCTCCTTCTGTGTCTTTACTCTTCCAGCTGAAGATCTTCCTAAGTCGTCATCTTTCGCTTTACTACAAGGAAGTTTCACATGAAAAAGTACCCTTGATAGGGAGTGTTTTCTAATTTCTTGGAGAGCACGATGTTAGATTGGCAATTAGCTCTCTGGCTCTACCGCAGTTGCCCTCTGACCAATTTTCAAAATGTCCATATTCTTATATCCCCAACATCAGATTGTCTCGTTGGATCGATGTTAGTAAAACAATAAATTCAAACTTGATTGGGTTTTGGTATCCTGGGGCATAATTTAAACTGATTGGTTGAATTCAAATAGTTGTTAAAACAGCAACTAAGACTCAGGTATTCGTTTCACTGTCAAAAGTTACATATTTTCAATCTTCCAGTAGACTCTGGAATTGCCATCTAGTCATATCACACAGGTGTTTGCAATGTCTCAATTCAGACCAGCACTTTCTCTCTCTCTTAAAGACACATTACATGCCTTGAACTTCATAACACCTCCGTCCTTAAGAAAAGTGAACAATCATAATGAAAAGATGGCTTCGGTTTTTTTTCTCCCTAATTCTTAATTCCATTATTATGAAATTGATATGTCATTAATCTAAGTTATACTTTTCACATTAATTTTTGCACACATATACAGCATTTGAATCAGTGAAATCTTATCTCAACTTGTTCCATTAAGTATGCAATAATGCATCTGCTATCATGTTTTCCCGAACTGCAACAATGGGCAGCACGGTGGCTGAGTAGTTTACACTGATGCCTTACAGCATCAGGGACCCAGGTTCAATTCCAGCCTCGGGCGACTGTCCCTGTGGAGTTTTCACATTCTCCCCGTGTCTGCATGGGTTTCCTTCGGGTGCTCCGGTTTCTTCCCACAGTCCAAAGATGTGCTGATCAGGTGAATTGGCTATGCTAAGTTGTCCAGAGTGCTAGGTGCATTAGTCAGAGGGAAACGGGTCTGGGTGGGTTACTCTTTGGAGGGCTGGTGTGGACTGGTTGGGCCAATGGGCCTGTTTCCACATTGCAGAGAATCTAATCTAATCAAACATGTACAATTTGGAAATTAAAAGTCTGTAACATAAGACTCAAGGGGATTTCAAGTTCATTAGCTGCTATACAGACAAGAAGCAAAACTAATGTCATTACAAAATACCGTGCAAGGACTGTAACAAAAACTACATTGGACAAACAGGCAGAAAACTAACCACAAAACCATATGACCCTCTCTCACTAGTATCCTCACATACAGATAAGGAAGGACACCACTTTGTCTGGGATATCACATCTATCCCAGGACAAACCAAACAGACACACACACAAGAATTCCTAGAAGCATGACATTCCGACCAGAACTCTATCAAAACAGACATTGAGTTAGATCCTATCTACTGCCCCCTGAGAAAAAGAACCAGAAATAATATCACCAACCCAAAGAAACCCATAGCATGAATAATCAGTAGTGCCTTGCCCAGAGGCCCACTGAAGATGTTACCTAGTAGGGTGACGAAATGTTCTATAAGATCACCCTCATGTTTTGAATTCCAATGAATATAATCCCAGTCTACTCAGTCTCGCCTATAAGTCAACCCCCTCGACTCCGGAATCAACCTAGTGAACCTCCTCTGCACCCCCTCAAGTGCCAGTATATCCTTTCTCAAGTAAAGATACCAAAGCTGCACACAGTACTCCAGGTGTGGTCTCACCAGCACCAGCTGTAACACTAACTCTCTGTTTTTCAATGAATTCCATCTGCCTTCCTCATTAGTTGAAGCTGCAGACCAACCTTCTGTGATTCATGCACAAGGACACCCAGGTCCCTCTGCAAATCAGCATGCCACAATGCTTTACCATTCCAATAATAATCCTTTTTACTGTTACTCCTACCAAAATGGATGACTTCACATTTACTAACATTGTATTTAATCTGCCAGTCCTTAGCCCACTCACTCAACTTTGCTGTTCCTCTGCAAAGTTCACAGCCCTCTGCACACGTTTCTCTGCCACTCATCTTAGTGTCATCTGCAACCTTTGACACCCTTCATGTGCTCCCCAACTCCAAGTCATCCGCATAAATTGTAAATAATTGCGGTCCCAACATTGATGCCTGAGGCACACTACTAGTCACTGATTGCCAGCCAGAATAACACTCATTTATCCCCACTCTTTGCTTCCTGTTAGTCCACCAATCCTCCATCAATACTCTTCTCCTAACACCATGCATTCTTATTTTATGCAGCAGCCTCATGTGCGACATCAAAGTCCTTTTGGAAATCTAGGTAAACCATATCCACTGGGTCCCCATTGCTTGAAATGTCTTCAAAGAATTCCAAAAGATTTGTCAAGCCTGACTTGTCCTTTATGAACCCATGCTGCATCTGCACAATGGCACGATTTCTTACAGATGCCCTGTTATTTTTCCCTTGATAATAGACTCAAGTGTCTTCTCCACTACAGAGGTAACTGGTGTATAATTCCCCATCTTTTGTCTATCTCCCTTTTTTAAAAAGTGGCGTCACATTTGCTATTTCCCAATCTGCTGGGCCTGCCCCAGAGTCCAGCAAATGTTGGAAAATTATCACCAGTCCACCTGCTATTTCTCCCGCCATCTTTTAGCACCCTGGGATGCATTCCATCAGGGTCTACCCTTAGCTCCATGAGCTTGCCCAACATTAACTCTTCTGTAATAAGCATTGTTTCCAGGTCCTCATCTACCTGAAGACCGATACAGAATATCTGTGTAATGCTTCAGTCATTTCATATCCCATAACTAACTGCTCCTTCTCATCCTCTAAAGGACCAACATTTACTTCAGCCACTCTTCCTTGTTTTATATGCTGTTATGTACTCGGCCAGAGCACTCAAAATATTATTAAGCAGGCAGCCCAGACCATAACTTTGCAAATTGTTTCGGTAAGTATACAGTTAAATTTACCCAGATTAAGTTAGCAAAGTTGACAACCAGGTTTTAAAACAGACAAAAATTTATTCTCAAAATTACACAATGAAAGACAGAGAACAGAATAAAGAACCCCTACAGAACTATCCAAACTAGACTTAATTCTGCTGTTCCGAATATACACAATAGTCCAAATAAGCAAACTTCTGGGAAACTCAGTTAAAAAAATGGAACAGGTGCCTACTGGTTGAAGTTAGAAGGGCTGAGAGAGAGTTTGTTTCCACACAGCTCACTGCTGAACTCCCAACTAGTCCTGGACTGAAGTAAACTGCTCAGCTAGAAAGCAGACCACTGCACTTTCATTATACAGGTCACTTGTAAAACATAACCACTTTGGTCTGAAGTCACATCTGTTTACATATAAACAAAAAGCCCTCTCAATGCCCTTTAATCTATGTACCAAACCCATCCAATCGGCACTGAGAGTTGGTTATGACCCCTCTGGAAAAGAACCAATGACATCGTCTCCTTGAGAAAAGGAACAGCTTTAGAAAAAATGAAACCAGTTTTGTGGCAATACTTATAGAAACTGTTGCTATTTGTCTTTATATTCTGTGTTAGTTTTTTCTCATGTTCTATCATAGTTTTCTTAAAAGGTCTTTTTGTCCATTTTTGTTGACCTTTAAAGTTATCCCAATCTTCCAGTTACCTGCTGTTGTTGGCCACTTTGTATGCTTTCTCTTTCATTTGACAATCTCCTTTATTTTCTTAGACACCCATGACAGATTACTCCTCTTTTTACAGTCCTTTTTCTCTGGGATATACTTCTGCTGAGCACTTTGAAAAATTACTTTGGAAGTCCTCCACTGCTTGCCAAATGTCCCACCATAAAGTCTCTGTTTCCAGTCTACTTTAGCCAGGTCCTCCCTCATCCCATTATACTCTCCCTTGTTTCAGCAGAAGACCCTGGTATTGGATTTTATCTCTACACTCCAGCTGTATTCTAAATTCAACCTTACTGTAAATCCTCCTTCCAAGAGGATCCCTAACTATGAGGTCATTAATTACTCCTGTCTCATTGCACAGGACCAGATCCAGGATAACTTGCTCCCTCATCAGTTCCATTACATACTGTTCAAGAAAACTATCACGGATACATTCAACAAACTCCTCCTCAAGGCTACCCTGACCGAGCTGGTTCAAAAAATCGACATGTAGATTAAAATCTCCCATGATAATTTCTGTGTCATTTTTACAGGCATTAGTTATTTCTTTGTTTATTACCTGCCCCAATATGATGTTATTATTTGGTTATCTATGGATTCAATCTCATTCTCCATAGAACCTGTATCATCACTCAGCACTTCCCTGACGTTGTCCTTGAATATCAGAGCTACACCCCCTTCCTTACCTTCCTGGCTATTCTTCCGAATAGTCTGGTACCCCTGGGTATTTAACTGCCAGTCATGACCATCCTGTGACCATGCCTCCGTAATGGCAACTAAATCATATTCATTCATGATGATTTGTGCCGTTAACTCATTGACTTTGTTACGAATGCTATGAGCATTCAGGTAAAGTGCCCTTATGCTAGCTTTCTTACCCTCATAAGTGATGATATTTCATGAATTATCCTTCCTTTTTAATTGTTTCATAGTCTGCCTGAACTGCTGTGCTCTTCCAGCACCACTAATCCAGAATCTGGTTTCCAGCATCTGCAGTCATTGTTTTTACCTCGTTGATTTTAACCCTACCTTGAACTTAAGCACTCTTGCACGCATGCTCACCTGCTTCTTACCTCTTAATTTATTATCATACTTCCTGTCATTTTCCCTTTCCCTTCCACCAACTCACATGTTTAAAGCCCTAGTGACCACCTTGTTTATCCTTTTCACTAGAACAGTGGTTTCAGATTGGTTCAGGTGGTGACCGTCCCATCAGTATAGATCCCCTGATTCCAAGACTGTTGCCAATGCCATGAAATGAACATCTGGGATGCTCGTGAGTGGAATGTCTCCTCATCCAACCAGATGTGGCAGAGGCGGAGGGTCCTAAACTTTTCTAGTCATCTAGTCCTATTTGCAGCATTTGGCTTATATCCCTCTAAACCCTTCCTATTCATATTCCCATTTATATAACATTGAAATATCATAATTGTACCACCCTCCACAATTTCCTCTGGAAGCCTATTCCATACTCGCTCCATCCTCTGTGTGAAAGATTTAGCAACATTCCCCCTCCCCAAGCCCCTCCCCCCATCCCATTTTAAATCATTCCCCTCTCACCTTAAACCTTTGCCCTATAGTTTTGGAATCCCCCACCCTGGGGAAAAGACCTGAGCTATTCATCCTGCCTATGTCAGTCACGATTTTATAAACCTCCACAAGATCTCCCCATAACCTCCATTGCTCCAGGGAAAACAGCCCCAGCCTATTCAGCCTCTCCCTATAGCTCAAATCCTTCAAACTGATAATCTTTTCTGAACCCTTACAAATTTCACAGCATCTTTCCTATAGGAGGGAGACAAGAATTTTATATTTATCGACCTTGTTAACATCTTGAAGACCTCGAGTAGATCACCACTTAACCTTCTAAATTCTAGAGACTGAAAGCCCGAAAGGTTTAATCTCTCATTCACCTAATCTATCAACTTTGTGTTGTCATTTTATACTGTCATCAGTGTTTACAATACTGCCCGATTTTATGTTGTGAGCAAATTTGGATGTCTGACGTTTTATACCATTCTGTTCATAAATACTGTGAATAATTGGTTCCCGAACACTATTCCCCGTGGGACACTATGGTCCAATTTGAGTACTTACCCATTAACCCATCCGTTACCTACCACTCAACCAATTTTCTATCCATGCCAGTAATTTGTCCTCAATTCTAGAGGCTTCCACCAGAGCTAACAGTCTCTTGTGTGGGACTTTATCAAAATCCCTTGGGGATACTACAAACAGGGGGAGCTAGAAGGGAATGGGTGGGGGTTCAGCTGCTGTCCTGAGGATGTAGGGGTGGGGGCGGGTGGAACTGATGTCCTGGCTTTAGGAGCAGCTCTCTGGAAGGTGAGCATGGTCATCCGCACCCAATACCTAGAGCCACAAATACCGGATTTGTAGCCTAACTACAGCTACAAAGAGAGGAGATTGTGGCTTAGGCTGTGACCTTTGAGACCAACGATGCACGGCTGAATCCCAAATTAAGGCCAGGGCTTTTCCTTTATTTTGAGGGTAACACTGAACAAGAAAGGCATAAACCTGGAGGATGCTGGAAGCTCACCAGACTACGTGATTAAAAATCCCAGGTCTCATTCCTGATGAAGGGCTTTTGCCTGAAATGTCAATTTTCCTGCTCCTCGAATGCTGTCTGACCTGCTGTACTCTTCTAGCTCCACTCTAATCTAGACTCTATGTGATTAAAAACCAGAACCACAGTCTGAGGCTTTGCTGTCAAATCTAGAACCAGAAAGCCTACCCAAGGCTTTGCTGTTGGATTTGCAACTCCAGACAGGCTTTGGGGATTGAACTGGGAGTGGCATTCCTACCAGCAAAAGACAAACAATTACAGCACTCCAGGCGTTGTGGCCTACGTGGAGTTGTACAGGTTAGAAGCCTCAGAAAGTAGCTTGACCCTGAACTAGGAGAGGCAACCTCCAGAACTTGAGGCCTAAACGTGAAGGAGAGGGCCCAGACTGTGAAATGTAATCTGGGCCCAGATCCTCAGACCCAGCAGCTGATTTCTGCAGTCAAGGGCCAGTAAGCAGCCTAACAGCAGCAGGCCAGCCTGGTCTGGAGACCTCAGGAACAGCTCAAATGTAGTGATCAATCAAAACTGGGCGGCATGGTGGCGCAGTGGTTAGCACTGCTGTCTCACAGCACCAAGGTCCCAGGTTCGATTCCAGCCTCGAGTGACTGCCTGTGTGAAGTTTGCACGTTCTCCGTATGCCTGCGTGTGTTTCCTCCCACAGTCCAAAGGTGTGTGGGTTAGGTAAATTGCCCATTACTGGTTGGGCTGAAAGGCCTATCCCCACACTGTAGGGAATCTAATCTAAGATGGAGACAGTAGGAGTTGTTCATGATATTCAGCAGAGCTAAACTCTATGGTCTCGTGTAAACGTCAACCACTGTTTTTGACCAAAAAGTCTTGTATTTTCCATATATCTCGTGTAAAAGCTGACTCTACTATATTGCATTATCAACATCTTACTGCATGGTCCCATTCACCTACTTAAATGAAATCACATTCATTCATTCATTCATACTGGTTACTCTACTCATCGCTGTTTGTTTGCTAGTTTGTGTCTCCATTCATTCACTTGTTCGTTCATTTATCATTCATTCATTCACAACTCTACTTAGCCCATTTCATTTCCGACAGCGCACGCTGATTCATTCAGACTAGTACGGAGTCTATCAGTACTTATGGCTCTGTTCAGTAAACATGCTAAGGTTAACATTGTTAAAAAGTTAATCATTTGGATTGTGTCATTGTAGCTGAATGAAAGTGAGATATATTAACTAAAAATCTTTAATTCTCTGACAAATTTATTAACGATGCTGAGATTATTAACATACAAGAGTAAATGGGAGGGAAATGGGAAAATTTGGCAGGAAAGTTTAATAGATGTTTCATTGTAAGCGTGCCGTATATGTTTATCCCGGTATGTATAAATAAACTACACTACCAGTAATTCACTCTTGTTTCTTGTGCCTTTACCCGGTAATTACCTTGACTGTAATTCATTGTGTTTTCCTTCTGTGGCTGGGATGATTTGTGTGATCAAATGAACTTCTGCTGATAATACAGTATTTCGTACTGCAGCATGAATTTCAGCCCCTCAAAACTAATACCCATGTATTACCCGACTCTCTTTAACGATAGTCTAAAAACATCGACTTTTCATGAGTATATAATGTAATATTTTAGAGAAAAAGTATGCACCAGATAAGGAAGCAAAAATAAACACCAAATAATCTACAAGGTACGTTATTTTTTACCACATGTCTTTGAGGTTGAACCACCAGAGAGATGGTCTCAGGATAACTGACCCAGATAAGAAAAATGCAGAAAATTGATTACAGACAGTTGATTGAGAGGAACGCACATTTTCAAACTATAATCGACATCTGAAAGGAACAGCATGGGGTTAGATACAGGGTAAAGCTCCCTCAACATCAACCTCATCAAACACTCCCAGGACAGGGAACTCACAGGATTAAGTGTAGCATAAATATCTCTCAACACTTTTAGATTAGATTAGATTAGATTACTTACAGTGTGGAAACAGGCCCTTCGGCCCAATAAGTCCACACCGACCCGCCGAAGCGCAACCCACCCATACCCCTACGTTTACCCCTTACCTAACACTACGGGCAATTTAGCATGGCCAATTCACCTGACCCGCACATCTTTGGACTGTGGGAGGAAACCGGAGCACCCGGAGGAAACCCACGCAGACACGAGGAGAACGTGCAAACACTGACCCATCAAACAGTCCAGGATGGAGATAGCATGCGTAGAGATGCAGAGTAATGCTCCTTTTACATTCTCTTTGTACTGAGAGTGTGTGATAGAGATTGCACAGGGTTAGACACTGTAAAGCTATCTCTACACTGTCACCACCAAACACATCCAGGACAGGGACACCATGGGGTTACAAAGAGAGTGTCTCCTTATCTCTCCATACCTTTACTTAAGTCCTATCCTGAGCTTGGATGTCATTGGCAGCAGTGAGAGCCCAGCAGGAACCTTGTGAAGGCCAAGCGCAGAGGAGAGTGGGCCCAGATCAGAGAAACATGAGCCCAGCACAAAGGAGAGTGGGTCCAGTGACAAGGACATGGGCCCAGCGGAGGGGAGAGTGCACCCAGCGCAGGGGATAGTAGGCCAAGCGGAAAAGAGAGTCGGCCCAATACAGGGGAGAGAGGGCTCAGTGCAGGGGAGAATGGGGCCAGTCCAAGGGAGAGTGGGTCCAGTGCAGAGGAGGGTAGGCCAAACGCAGGGGACAGTGCGCCCAGTGCAGGGGAGAGTCAGCCCAGTGCAGGGGAGAGTGGGCCCAGTGCAGGGGAGAGTGGGCCAAGTGCAGAGGAGAGTCAGCCCAGCACAGAGCAGAGTGTGCACAGTGCAGAGGACAGTGTGCCCAGTGGAGAGGTGAATGGGCCCAGCACAGGGGGGAGTGGGCCCAGCACAGGGAAGAGTGGGCCCAGCACAGGGGAGAGTGGGCCAAGTGCAGGTGAGAGTGGGCCCAGCACAAGAGGGAGTGGGCCCAGCACAGGGGGGAGAGGGCCCAGCACAGGGGAGAGTGGGCACAGCACAGGGGGGAGTGGGCCCAGCACAGGGGAGAGTGGGCACAGCACAGGGGGGAGTGGCCCAGCGCAGAAGAGACTGGGCCTAGCGCAGGGGAAGTGGGCCATAACGCAGGGCTGAGTGGAGCCAGTACAGGGGAGAGTGGGCCAGCGTAGATGACAGTGGGCCCCGTACAGTGGACAGTGGGCCAGCGCAGGGAGAGAGGACCCAGCGTAGGGGAGAATGGGCCAAGCGCAGGGTAGAGTGAGCTCTGCCGAAAGGATATTGAGGACAGTGGGCCCCGCACAAGTGAGAATGGACCCAGTGCAGAGGAGAGAGGGCCCAGCGAAGGGGAGAGTGGGCCCAACGTAAGGGAGAGTGGGCCTAATGCAGGGGGGAGTGAGCACAAGCGCAAAGGAGAGTGGGCCGAGTGTAGAGGAGAGTGGTCTCAGCGCATGGGAGACTGGTCCCAGTGAAGGGAAGAGTGAGATCAGTGCAGATGACAGTGGACCACGCAGAGGAGAGTGAGCTCAGTGCAGTGGAGAGTGGGCCCAACGCAGTGGAGAGTAGGTCCAGCAGAGGGGAGAGTGGGCCCAGCACAGGGGAGATTGGGCCTGGCGCAGGGGAGACTGAGCCCAGTGCAAGGAACAGTGGGTCCAGAGCAAGGGAGAGTGGCCCAGTGCAGAGAAGAGTGTAGGGGAGAGTGGGCCCAGCAAAGGGGAGAGTGTGCCCAATGCAGAGGAGAGTGAGTCCAATGCAGAGGAGAGTGGTCCCAGCACAGAGGAGAGTGGGCTCAGGGCAAGGGAGAGTGGCCCAGTGTGAGGAAGAGTAGCCCAGTGAAGTGGAAAGTGGGCCCAGTGCAAGCTACTGTGGGCCCTGCATGAGGGATAGAAGGCACAGTGAAGAGGAGTGTGGGCCAAGTGCAAGGGACAGAGTACTCAGTGCAGAAGAGGGTGTGCCCAGCACTCCCTCAGTACTGACCCTCTGACACTGCAGCACTCCCTCAGTACTGACCCTCTGACTGTGCAGCACTCCCTCAGCATTGACCCTCCGACTGTGCAGCAATCCTTCAGTCCAGACCCTCTGACAGTGCGGCACTCCCTCATTACTGACCCTCTGACAGTTTGATAATCCCTTAGTACGTACCCTCTGACAGTGCACCACTCCCTTATCACTTATGCTCCAACAATGGAGGACTACCTCAGTACTAACTCTCTGACAGTGCAGCAATCCTCAGTACAGACCCTGCAACAGTGCGGTGCTCCCTCAGTCCTGCCCCTCTAACAGTGCAGCAGACTGTCAGACCTGACCCTCTGATAGTGCAGCACTCTCTCGGTACTAATTGTCTGACAGTGCAGCATTGCCTCAGTCCAGGGGAGAGTGGGCCTGGTGAGGAGGAGTGTACACCCAGCACAGAGGACAGTGGACCCGATGAGGAGGTTGTTCACCCAACACAGGGGAATGCAGACCCAGCAAGCAACCTCATGTTTCCCAAAATGAGGACCTTGTGAGTGACCTGTCTTACTTTTCCAGGTGAGCACAGGAAGTGACATCAGAGTTGGCATCTGCTACATTGGCGGAAGTGCCTTTTCTGAGGTAAGCCCAGCGGTGAAAGATGTTATCTGAGAATCGATGACTTTGTTGTTGGTTTGGTCTTGTGTGGATGGAGGTAAAGTGAGATAAGGGGATAGTAACATAGGCATCATGGATGATGAGCTGGCTGAGGACTGATGGACACTCTTTAAAATAAAGCTTTCCTTCATTGCATTATTCTTAAAATATTCAGAATGGCACAGAGATGTGACAACAAATGAAAGCTTTTTAATGTATTTTTCTGCAAACTTGTGACAAAAATAAGCTTTATTATTATCATTATAGAGTAAAGCTCCCGTGTCTGTCCCAATCAATTTCTCCCAGGATGAGGATACCTGAGGTTAGATTCACAGCAAAGTCTCAGGACATGGACAGCACAGGGTTAGATATGGAGTAAAGCTCACTCCAATGTCTTCTATTGCTAACTGTAATTTCCACCAAACCACATTCTGTGAGTGACAGCCTCTCCTTGAAAAGTGGAATCAACTGCCTTTCTCAGCAGCTTGCCTTGTCCTGTTGCCTGCTGATACTTCCAACACTGTCATTGAATACATTTCCCATCATTCCCTTCACCTGCCTTGCTGTATTCACCTTGTCCAGCTGACCCAGATTAAGGAGCCAATTGCTCTGAGGAGCACACTTCCTGTCAACAGAGATTCTATTTCCCAACTTTCTCAATGGTTTGGAAATATTTTGTACTTGTCCCAAAACTGAAATAAAGTTTCTGCTCTGCACTTGCTCATGGAGCTATGTGTTGTCCCTTTCTCAGATGTATCTTTCTATGTTGCAGCTTTTCATGTTGCATCATTTGAAGCCCCATAGCTGTTTTCCCTGAAACGGTCTGTGTTATGAAGTGATGGATTGCTCATACCACCTCCTCCGTCTTTCTCACGTAGAGCAGGATCAGACTTGTTGCTGCATATATTGGGAGGCAGCCTGTCATGTTCTAAACTATTGCTTGGGTAAATAAATCTGTGCAAAAGTGTCCTGCCTGAGATTTAATAACAATCCATCAGATGCATTCAAAACATCAGTTTCAGAATAGTTCAGCATGAGATTACAATTTTGCTTCAATATATTCTCCAGGTGATGAAGGGATTCTGAGTTATATACCAGGAATTTCATCACAGGAAAATTCAGTAATGAGTGCACTATTCCATCAGAATAGAAAATGCAAGATTTGTTCAAAATTAAACCTTCAACAGTGCAGCACTCCCTCTGTACTGACCATCTGACAGTGCAGCACTCCGTCAGTATTGACCCTCTGACAGTCAGCAATCCCTCAATACTGACCTTCTGACAGTGAGTGTGTTCCACGCTAACGCTGATATTTTCTCTTTCTTTCAAATGTGATGTTGCAGGTGAATGCTTCGGTTGCGAAATGGCAGAAGAGACTTCTGCATGTTTATCGTGCTCTCTCATATCATCCACAACTGGTAGCTGGAATGAATTACATCATCAAGGTATGTAAACAGAATCTATTTAGTTTCCTCTGATTGTTTTATCTGCACAGAATGTACCCACAGCTCTTTCTAAAGACCAGGCGCATTACACACTGTCATGCCCATTCTAACCCGAGACCCTGGTCTGCAATTCGATGACTATCTGACTGTGTGCTGAACTCCCCTTTTCTACTGACCCAGCAGGATGTTATTGTTCCTGCTTGGAGCTATTCCTGCCTTTGTGATCTGCTGTCACACTCGGTCCCATTCGTCTCTCTCATCCTGTCCTTTCACATTTACCCAGCATGCCGTGTGGCCTTCCAACTCTGTCTGGGACAACCCCTGTTCCTGCTGCCCTCCATGCTGCCTTCTCTGGAGCTTTCTAATCTGACCAAATGGACAATCTCCTGACATCCTGACCATAACCATCCCCCTCGTGATCCTAATTCATGTCTCCATGCAACCTACACTTCATCGTTCTCTGCTTCAAAAGACTTATTGTATTCTTCTTTGACGAATATCCAATCACCCTTCATTGGGAAAACTCCCTCAGGTCAGTGTTTGGAAATGATTGCCCCCTGCTGCATTCCTTCTCTCTCGGTGCTCAATGAATAAATGTCCCAAGTCACTAGGCCGACAATGTTTGGGATAGATTTGACCAGAGATTTCTGTAATGACTCCAGTGAAGGACAAGGGAGATAGTTTTAAATGTAGAAGCTCAGAGATTACAGGGGGTTGTATGGACTGGAGATGGTTACAAAGATGGAGTGTGTTTACTGGGTTTGAGGAGGTAGAGACTTAGGGAGGACTATAGACTCAGGTCAAATGGAAACGGACCTTTCGGTCCCACCAGTCCACACTGAACATAATCCCAAAATAAACTAGTGCCACCTACGTGCTCCTGGCCCATATCCCTCCAAACATTTTATATTCATGTATCAATCCAAATGTCTTTTTAACGTGACTGTACTTGCACCTACCTCTACCTTGGAAGTTCATTCCATACCCAAATCACTCTGTGTAAAAAATGTTGCCTCTCATGCTCTCTCCTTTTCAAAGCTCTCTCCTCTCATCATGAAATGAAGCCCCCTCATCATGAAATCCCCATCCTTGGGGGGCGTTACCTTCAATTCACCTTAGCTATACCACTCACAATTTTATAAACCTCTAAAAGGTCACTTGTCAATGTCCTACGCTCAAGTGAAAAAGGTCCTAGCTTTTCCTGCCAATTTTCATAATTCAACACTTTCATCACCACTAACACCCTGCTAAATCTCTCTCAAATCTTCTCCAGCTGAATCATATCCTTCCTGTAACATGGCAAGCGGAACTGGATACGGGAATCTAGAGGAGACTTCACCAATGTCCTGAACAACCTCAACACGAGGTCCCGACTCCTGTTCTCGAAGGTCTGAGTAATAAAGGCAAGCATGCTAATCATTTTCTTCCCCACCCTGAGCTGTAAAGAACAAAGAGTTATGTTCATGAACCTCTAGGTCTCTCTGTTCTATAACACTACCCAAGGCTCACCGCTGATTGAATAATGGGGCTGTATCATGTTACAGAGATAGAGAGGATTTGGGAACTGGATGAGGTGAGTGAGATAAAGAAGGCTGTTGGAGCTAGAGGAGGTTACAGAGATAAAGAGGTTGCAAGGGACCACATGAGATTCCAGGGATCGAGATATTGTAGGGCCTGGAGGAGGTGGGACGCACCAAGAGTTGCCGGAGCAGGAGGAGGTTACAGAGATAGGGAAAGGTGTAGGTGCTTGAGGAGATTACAGAGATAGTGAGGGGTGTAGGGGCTAGAGCAGGTTACAGAGATAGGGAGGGGTGTAGTGACTGAAGGGGGGTACTGAGATAGGGAGAGGAGTAGGGGTTGGAGGGGGTTACAGATACAGGGAGGGGGTAGGAGCTGGAGGAGATTACAGAGATAGGGAGGGGTATAGGGGCTGGAGGGAGTTTCAGATATAGGGAGGGGGGTAGGAGCTGGAGGGGATGACAGAGAAAGGAAGGAGTGCAGGGGCTGGAGGAGTTTACACAGATAGGAAGGAGAATAGGGGCTGTAGGGGGTTACATAGATAGGGAGGGGTGTAGGTGCTGGAGAGGGTGACAGTGGTAAGGAGGGGTTTAGGAGCATGAGGAGGTTACAGAGAAAGGGACGGATGTGCTCTGTCGAAGTGTCAGTACTGAGGGTTTTCTCTGTCGGAGTGTCAGTACTGAGGGGGTTATAGAGATAGGGAAGGGTGTAGGGGCTGGAGGAGGTTACAGACATAGAGAGAGATGTGCGGGCTGGAGGGGGTTACAGAGATAGTGAAGGTTGTAGGGGAGGGAAGAGGTTACAGAGTTAGGGATGGGTGTAGAGCCTGGAGAGGATTACAGAGATAGGGAGGGTTGTAGGGGCTGGAAGGGTTACAGAGTTAGAGAGGGGTGTAGGGCCTGGAGAGAGTTACAGAGATAGGGAAGGGTGTAGGGCTGGAGGGGGTGACAGAAAAAGGGAGGGTGTAGGGGCTGGAGGGGTTTACAGAGATAGGGATGGAATAGGAGCCGGCGGGGTTTACAGAGAAAGGGATGGGTGTAGGGGCTGGAAGAGGTTAAAGATTTAGAGAGGGGTGTAAGGACTAAAGGATATTACAGAGATAGAGAGAGGTGTGTGGGCTGGAGGAGGTTACAGAGGTAGCGAGGGTTGTAGGGGCTGGAGGGGAATACAGAGATAGGGAGGGGTGTAGGGCCTGGAGGGGTGTAGGGCCTGGAGGGGGTTACAGAGATAGGGATGGGTTGTAGGGGCTGGAAGGGTTACAGAGTTAGAGAGGGGTATAGGCCCTGGAGGGGGTTACAGAGATAGGGACGGGTGTAGGGGCTGGAGGGTGTTACAGAGATAGGGAGGGTGTAGGAGCTGGATGACGTTACTGAGATAGGGAGGGCTGGAGGAGGTTACTGAGATATGGAGTGGTGTAGGTGCTGGAGGGAATTACAGAGATAGGGAGAGGAATAGGGGCTGGAGGCAGTAAGAGGGATTGGGAGGGTGTAGGGACTGGAGGGGGTTACAGAGACAGATGAGGTTATAGGCGCTGGAGGGGTTAACAGAAATAAGGAGGGGTTAGGGGCTGGAAGGGGTGACAGAGATACGGAAAGTTGTAGGGGCTGGAGGAGATTACAGAGATAGGGAGGGCTGTAGGGGCTGGAAGAGGTTATTTAGATAGGGAGGGGTGTACGGGCTGGAGGGGGTTACAGAGTTTGGGAGGAGTGAAGGGGCTGGAGGGGTTACAGAGTTTGGGAGGAGTGTAGGGGCTGGAGGGGTTACAGAGATAGGGAGGTGGGTAGGAGCTGGAGGGGGTTACAGAGATAGGGATGGAATGGGGCTGGAGGGGGTTACAGAGATAGGGAGGGGTATGGTGGTTGGAGGAGGTTACAGAGATAGGGAGGGTTATAGGCGCTGGAGGGGTTAACAGATACAGGGAAGGTGTAGGTGCTGGAGGGAACTACATAGTTAGGAAGAGGAATAGGGGCTGGAGGAGGTAAGAGAGATAGGGAGGGGTGTAGGGACTGGAGGGGGTTACAGAGATAGGGAGGGGTGTAGGGGCTGGAGGGGGATACAGAGATAGGAGAGGGTGTAGGAGCTGGAGGGGGTTACAGAGAATGGGAGGGATGTAGGGGCATGTGGAGGTTATTTAGATAGGGAAGGGTGTAGGGGCTGGAGGGGGTTACAGAGAAAGGGATGGGGGAAGGGGCCTGAAGAGGTGACAGAGATAGGAAAAGTTGTAGGGGCTGGAGGAGATTACAGAGATAGCGAGGGATGTAGGTGCTGGAGGAGGTAACAGAGTTAGGGAGGGCTGTAGGGGCTGGAGGAGGTTACTGAGAAAGGGTGGGGTGTAGGTGCTGGAGGGGATTACAGAGATAGGGAAGGGTGTGTGGGCTGGAGGGGGTTACAGAGATAGGGAGGGGTGTAGGTGCTGGAGGGGGTTACAATGAAAGGGAGGGATGTATGGTCTGGAAGGGGTGACAGAGATAGAGAGGAGTGTAGGGGCTAGAGGAGGTTACAGAGATAGTGAGGGGTGTAGGGCTGGAGGAGGTTACAGAGATAGGGAGGGGTGTAGGGGCTGGAGGGGGTTACGGAGATAGGGAGGGGTGCAGGAGGTGTAGGGGGTAATAGAGATGGGGGATGTTCTGGAAAATGATTTGGTGGTACAGTACAGAGGAAGCCCTTCTCTGATGGAGGGTCACACTGAGTGAGCACTGGGGTGTAGGTTTGCTCGCTGAGCTGTAGGTTTGATATCCAGACGTTTCATTACCTGGCTAGGTAACATCATCAGTGGTGACCTCCAAGTGAAGCGAAGCTGTTGTCTCCTGCTTTCTATTTATATCTTTCTCCTGGATAGGGCTCCTTGGGTTTGTGGTGATGTCATTTCCTGTTCGTTTTTTTGAGGGGTTGATAGATGGCATCTAGATCTATGTGTTTGTTTATGGCGTTGTGGTTGGCGTGCCAGACCTCTAGGAATTCTCTGGCATGTCTTTGCTTAACCTGTCCCAGGATAGATGTGTTGTCCCAGTCGAAATGGTGTTTTATTTTCTTCTGTGTGTAGGGCTACGAGGGAGAGAGGATTGTGTCTTTTCGTGGCTAGCTGGTGGACTGAGTTAGTACTGTAATGTCAAAGGGGTCTCTCTGAGGATGTATGCTTCATGCTCCAAGGGGCAGCTGGGAACATCCTCTGTGAACTCACTGGTGTTTTTTTTTGTTGTGTTTTGCAAGTTGTGATTGGGGATGCTGATGATTATATACACATGCGGGTGTTCCAGCCACTGCCCGGATCGGGTGAGAAAGTGTCACTGTCAGATATCCGAATGGGCAAGAAGCTGTTTGATGCGATTGAATCCTTCTAGGACAGACCCAGAGCATTACTTGTATCTCTCTCTCTTCACCATCGAATGCTGTTTGTAAAGAAATTCCCTGCCTTTTCCCTCCCTCTTGGTCCTGACCACTGGGCTCTCCCTGCCTCCCAGCTGCCTCTGCCCCAGTAGACTGGAGTAGTTGAAGAAACAGGCTCACCATTACCTCCTCCACGACGATTATTAACAGGGCAATAAATGCTGGGCCATGTTCAATGCTGGTGCTCCATGGGATTAATGATTCCAACGCAACCCCGCCCCCGCCCTTCCTTCTTTACATCAACCACCTCCAGTTCAGAAAGCCTTAATGCAGTGTTCATTGAACTTTGCTCTCTGCAAAGGTGCCCTGGTCCCCTGAACAGCCCCATTCGTGAAAAGACATCTGAAGATCTGAACAGCTCCTGTGACATCGCTCCTGCAACATGGGTGGGTTGCGCTTCGGCGGGTCGGTGTGGACTTGTTGGGCCGAAGGGCCTGTTTCCACACTGTAAATAATCTAATCTAATCTAATCTAATCGCAAGCTGACCTTGGAACTCCCCCCTACACCCAGTAACTGGATTATTCAATAAAAGAATTCTGAACATTTCCTTGTGGCCATTGATTCTTTCTATTTTTGGGAGTGAGATCAGATGGATTCAGGAAACAGTTGCCCTTCATTGAGTGCCTTGAGAGTCACCCATTTACATCTGAAGACAGGGATAAAGGTCTATAATATACATCAACAAAGAACTATGCAGCACTGGAACAGGTCTTCGGCCCTCCAAGCCTGCACTGACACACCTTGCCCTTCCATACTAAAGCTGCCTTCCCTTACAGGATGCAAAACCCTCTATTCCCTTCCTATTCATGTATCCGTCCTAGTGCATCCCGAATGGTGCTATTTTGTCTGTTTCCACCACATCCTCTGGCAGCGTGTTCCAGATACACACCACCCTTTGCGTGAAGAACTTGTCTCACACTTGTAAACTTTCCCCTCCATTACACCTTGAACCTGTGTCCCTGAGTAACTGGCCCTTCCACCCTGGGAAAAAGCCTCATGCATTCCACTATCACCACACCATCCACAATGTCATAAACTTCTATCACCCCTCAACCTCCTCAAACTCAGTCTGTCCAACCTTTCTTCATCGCTAAAGTCCTCCATACTCGGCAACATCCTGGTAACCCTTTTCTGCAATTTCTCCAAAGCATCAACATCCTTCTGGTCGAGTGGTGACCAGAACCATATGCAATATTCCAAACTAAAGTTCTATAAAGCTGCAGTATAACTTCTTATGAAGGCAAGCATGCGAGAAGCCTTTTTTACTACTATATCTACCTGCACCACCACCTTCAGTGATAGAACATAGAACATTGCAGCACAGTACAGGCCCTTCGGCCCTTGATGTTGTGTCAGCCTGTGTAACCAATCTGAAGCCCATCTGTCTGACAATATTCCATTTTCATCCATATGCTTATCTAATGACCATTTAAATGCCCTTAATATTGGTGAGTCTACTACTGTGGCAGTTCCATGCCTCTACAGCTAAGTAATGAAAATACCTCTGACAGCCGCCTTACATCTATCACCCCTCAATTTAAAGCAATGTCCCCTCATGCTAGCCATTACCATCCAAAGAGAAAGGCTCTCACTGTCCACCCTATATAACCCTCTGATTATCTTATATGTCTCAATTAAGTGACCTCTTAACTTTCTCTCCAACGAAAACAGCCTCAAATTCCTCAGTCTTCCCTCATAAATCCTTCCCTCCATACTAGGCAACATCCTGGTAAATCTACTCTACACCCTTTCCAAAGCTTCTGCATCCTTCCGACAATGTTGTGATCAGAACTGTATGCAGTACTCCAAGTGTGGCCACACCAGAGTTTTGTACAGCTGCAACATGAGCTTGTGGCTCCCAAACTCAATCCTTCTACCAATAAAAGCTAACACCTCATATGCCTTCTTAACAACCTTGGATGGCAAGTTTCATGGATTTATGTACATGGACACCGAGATCTCTCTGCTCATCTACACTGCCAAGAATCTTACCATTAGTCCAGTAATCTTTATTGCTCCTTCCAAAGTGAATCACCCCACACTTTTCCACATTAGACTCAATTTGCTGCCTCTCAGCCCAGCTCTCAAGCTTATTTATGTCCTTCTGTAACCTACAACATCCTTCAGCACTATCTACAACTCCACCGACCTCAATGCCATCCGTAAATTTACTAACCTATTCTTCTGCACCCTCATCCAGGTCATTTATAAAAGTGACAAACAGCACTGGCCCCAAAACTGATGCCAGTGGTACACCATTAGTAACTGAACTCCAGGGTGAACATTTCCCCATCAACCACAACCCTCTGTCTTGTTTCAGCAAGCCAACTTCTGATACAAACCACTAACTCACCCTCATTCCCATGCCTCTGTATTTTGTGCAATAGCCGACCGTGGGGAAGAACCTAATCAAGCACCCGACTGAGATCCATACACACAATATGTGTGGAACCACAGGAGGTGGAGGAGATACTAAATGAATATTTTGCACTAGTGTTTACTGTGGGAAAGAACATGGAAGATATAGAATGTAGGGAATTAGATGGTGATATTTGAAAAATGTCCACATTTACAGAGGAGGGAGTGCTGGATGTCTTGAAATGCATGTAAGGGAATAAATCCTCAGGACCTGATCAGGTGTACCCTAGAACTCTGTGGGAAGCTAGCGAAATGATTGTTGGTCTCTTGCTGAGAGATTTGTATCGTCGATAGTCACAGGTGAGGTGCCGGAAAACTGGAGGTTGGCTAACATGGTGCCATTGTTTAAGAAAGGTGGTAAGGAAAAGCCAGGGAACTATAGACCAGTGAGCCTGATGTCGGTTGTGGGCAAGTTGTTGGAAGGATTCCTGAGGGACAGGATGTGCATGTATTTGGAAAGGCAAGGACTGATTAGGGATAGTCAACATGGTTTTGTGCGTGGGAATTGATGTCTCATAAACTTGATTGAGTTTTTTGAAGAAGTAGCAAAGAAGATTGATGAGGGCAGAGCGGTAGGTGTGATCTATATGGACTTCAGTAAGGCGTTTGGCAAGGTTCCCCAAGGGAGACTGATTAGCAAGGTTAGATATCATGGAATACAGGGAGAACTGGCTATTTGGATACAGAACTGGCTGAAAGGTAGAAGACAGAGGGTGGTGGTGGAGGGTTGTTTTTCAGACTGGAGGCCTGTGACCAGTGGAATGCCACAAAGATTGGTGCTGGGTCCTCTTCTTTTT
Source organism: Hemiscyllium ocellatum (assembly GCF_020745735.1). Classification (NCBI taxonomy): domain Eukaryota; kingdom Metazoa; phylum Chordata; class Chondrichthyes; order Orectolobiformes; family Hemiscylliidae; genus Hemiscyllium; species Hemiscyllium ocellatum. The sequence goes on along the minus strand of NC_083435.1, from coordinate 47,611,664 downwards.
GTCATTTATATAAATGATTTGGATGCGAGCATATGAGGTACAGTTAGTAAACTTGCAGATGATACCAAAATTGGAGGTGTAGTGGACAAAGAAAGTTACCTCAGATTACAACAGGATCTTGATCAGATGGGCCACTGCGCTGAGGAGTGGCAGATGGAGATTAATTTAGATAAATGTGAGGTGCTGCATTTTGAGAAAGCAAATTGTAGTAGAACTTATACACTTAATGGTAAGTGTCTAGAGAGTATTGCTGAACAAAGAGACTTTGGAGTGCAGGTTTATATCTCCTTAAATGTATAGTTGCAGGTAGATTGGATAGTGAAGAAGGCGTTTGGTATGCTTTCCTTCATTGGTCAGAGTATTGAGTACAGGAGTTGGGAGGTCATGTTGCAACTGTGCAAGACATTGATTAGGCCACTGTTGGAATATTGCATGCACTTCTTGTCTCCTTCCAATTGGAAGGATGCTGTGAAACTTGAAAGGGTTTAGAAAAGATTTACAAGGATGTTGCCAGGGTTGGAGTATTTGAGCTATAAGGAGAGGTGAAATAGGCTGGGGCTGTTTTCCCTGGAGCGTCGGAAGCTGATGGTTAACCTGAGGTTAGGAAATCTGTTCTGCATGGACGAGTCGGACCGAAGGGTCTGTTTCCTTGCAGTACATCTCTATGACTCTATGACTACGACATCAACACTTTATCCTCGTCCACCTGCTTGTTCACCTTCTCAAAGAACTCAATAAAGTTTGTGAGGCACGAACTATCCGTCACAAAACTGTTTTGATGTCCCTCAACAACTTATTCCTTACTAGATGATCATAAATCGTATTTCTGAGAACGTTTTCCAACACATTGACCTTACAGAGGTTAATAAAACTATGAGCGACATGGATAGGATAAATGGACAAAGTCTCTTCCCTGGGGTTGGGCAGTCCAGAACTGGAGGCCAGAGGTTTGGAGTTAAAGGGACCTAACAGGCAACTTTTTCATGCAGAGGATTGTACCGATATGGAATGATGTGGTGGAGACTCGTACAATTGCAACATTTAAAAGGCATCTGGATGGGTATATGAATAGGAAGCGTTTGGAGGGATATGGGCCGGGTGCAGATTGGTATGGGATATCTGGTCAGCATGGACAAGTTGGGCCAAAGGGTCTGTTTCCGTGCTGTACATATTTATGACTCCATGACTCCATAATGACCCTCCGACAGTGTAGTACTCCCTCGGTACTGACACCCTGACAGTGCAGTATTCCCTCAGGACTGACCCTCCGACAGTGTCGTGCTCGCTCTGTACTGACCATCTGACCGTGTGCTGTTCCCTTAGTACTGACACTTTCACAGTGCAGCACATCCTCAGTACTGACCCTCCGACAGTACACTTTCAGTATTGATCCTCTGACAGTGTGCTGCTCAATCAGTACTGACCCTCAGTCAGTGCAGCACAACCTCAGTACTGACTCTATGACAGTGCAGTACTCACTCAGCACTGACTGTCAGACAGTGCGGACCTCCCTCAGTACTGACCCTCTGACCATCCGGTGCTCCCTCAGTACCACCCTCTGTCAGTGCAGCACAGGCTCAGTCTGACTCTGATAGAGCAGTATTCCCTCAGGACTGACCTTCCCGAGAGTATCGTGCTCCCTCAATACTGACCCTCTGACAGTGTGCTGCTCACTCAGTACTGACACTCTGTCAGCGCAGCACACCCTCAGTACTGACCCTCTGACAGTGTGGCATTCCTTCAGTACTGACCCTCCATCAGTGCGGCACTCCCACAGTACTACCCTCTGACATTGTGTTGCTCCCTTAGTACTAACCTTCTGACAGTGCGGTGATCCCTCAATACTGACCCTCTGACAGTGCAGTGCTCCCTCAGTACTAATCCTCCATCTCTGCGGCACTCCCTCAGTACTGACCCTCCGTCAGTGTGTTGCTGTCTTAGTACTAACTAACTGAGTGCTGCTCCCTCAGTACTCATTCTCTGACAGTGTTGTGCTCCCTCAGTACTCACTCTCTGACAGTGTGGTGCTCCCTCAGTACTAACCCTCTATCTGTGCGGCACTCCCTCAGTATTCACTCTCCGACCGTGCATTGCTCCCTCAGTACTGACCCTCCGACACTGTGGTGCTACCTCAGTACTGACTCTCTGGCAGTGCAGTACTCCCTCAGTACTAACCCTCCATCTGTGCGGCACTCCCTCAGTACTGACCCTCCGTCAGTGCAGCACTCCCTCAGTACTAACCCTCTGACAGTGTGTTGCTGTCTTAGTACTAACCAATTGACAGTGTGCTGCTCCCTCAGTACTCACTCTCTGACAGTGTCGTGCTCCCTCAGTACTCACTCTCAGACAGTGTCGTGCTCCCTCAGTACTCACTCTCAGACAGTGCGGTGATCCCTCATTACTGACCCTCTGACAGTCTAGTCCTCTCTCAGTATTGCTCCCTTAGTACACCATGTGACAGTGTGCTGTTCCCTCAGTGCTGACTCTTCGACACTGTGGTGCTCCCTCAGTGCTGACTCTTCGACAGTGTGGGCGGCACGGTGGCACAGTGGTTAGCACTGCTGCCTCACAGCGCCTGTAGACCCGGGTTCAATTCCCGACTCAGGCGACTGACTGTGTGGAGTTTGCACGTTCTCCCCGTGTCTGCGTGGGTTTCCTCCGGGTGCTCCGGTTTCCTCCCACAGTCCAAAGATGTGCGGGTCAGGTGAATTGGCCAAGCTAAATTGCCCGTAGTGTTAGGTGGGGGGGGTAAATGTGGGGGTATGGGTGGGTTGTGCTTCGGCGGGTCGGTGTGGACTTGTTGGGCCGAAGGGCCTGTTTCCACACTGTGCGGCATTCACTCAGTTCTGACCCTCTGACTGTGTGTTGCTCCCTTCGTACTAGCCATCTGACAGTGTGGCACTCCCTCAGTATTCACTGTCCGACCGTGCTTTGCTCCCTCAGTACTGACCCTCCGACACTGTACTGCTACCTCAGTACTGACTCACCGACAGTGTAGCACTCCCTCAGTACTGAACCTCTGACAGTGCAGTACTCCCTCTGTTTTGACTCTCTGACAGTGCGTCACTCCCTCAGTACTGACACTCCTCAGTGCAGCACATCCTTGCTACTGACTGTCTGACAGTGCAGCACTCCCACAGTACCGACTCTCTGACAGTGAGGCACAACCTCAGTTCTGACCCTCCGTCAGTGCGGCACTCCCTCAGTACTGACCCTCCGTCAGTGCAGCACTCCCTCAGTACTAACCCTCTGACAGTGCGTTGCTCTCTTAGTACTACTTAGAACGGCGTGCTGCTCCCTGAGTACTGACTCTCTGACAATATAGTCCTCCCTCAGTACTGACCCTCTGACAGTGTGGTCCTCCCTGAGTACTGACCCTCTTACAGTGCGGTGATCCCTCAGTACTGACCCTCTGATAGTGTGGTCCTCCCTCAGTGCTGACCCTCTGACAGTGCAGCACTCCCTCAGTGCTAACCCTCTGACAGTGCTTTGCTCCCTCAGTACTAACCCTCTGACAGTGCGTTGCTACCTTAGATCTAACCATCTGATAGTGTGCTGCTCCCCTCAGTACTGAACCTCTGACACTGTGGTGCTCCCTCAGTGCTGACTCTCCGACAGTGTATCACTCCCTCAGTACCTACCCTGTGACAGTGCAGTACTTCCTCAGTGCTGACTCTCTGTCAGTGCAGCACACCTTCAGTACTGACCCTCCATCAGTGCAGCACTCCCTTAGTACTAACCCTCTGATAGTGCGTTTCTCTCTTAGTACTAACCATCTGACAGTGTGCTGTTCCCTCAGTACTGACTCTCTGACAGTGCGGTGCTCCCTCAGTACTCACATTCCGACAGTGTGGCACTCCCTCAGTACTGACCCTCCGGCAGTGTGGTACTCCCTCACTACTGACCCTCTGACAGTACAGCGCTCCGTCTGCACTGACTCTCCAACACTGCAGTGCTCCCTCTGTTCTGACTCTCTGACAGTGCAGCACTCGCTGAACACTGACTCTCCAACAGTCTGGCACTCTCTCACTACTGACCTTCTGACAGTGCAACACTCGCTCAGCACTGACCCTCCGACAGTGCGGCACACCCTCAGTACTGACCCTCTGACAGTGCAATACTCCCTCAGTATTAACCCTCTGACAGTGCGTTGCTCCCTTAGCACTAACCATCTGACAGTGTGGTGCTCCCTCAGTACTCACTCTCGGACCGTACATTCCTTCCTCAGTACTGACCCTCCAAGACTGTGGTGCTCCCTCAGTACTAAATCTCCGAGAGTGAAGCATTCCCTCACTACTGACCCTCTGACAGTGCCGTACTCCCTCAGTACTGACCCTCCTTCATGCAGCACATCCTCACTACTGACTCTCTGGCAGTGTGGCCCAGCTTCAGTAATGACCCTTCGTCGGTGCGGCACTCCCTCAGTACTAACCCTCTGATAGTGCGTTGCTCTTAGTCAGTACTGAGGGTGTGTTGCACTGACAGAGGGTCAGTACTGAGTGAGCAGTACACAGTCAGAGGGTCAGTACTGAGGGAATATTGCACTGTCCGTGAGTCAGACTGAGCCTGTGCCGCACTGCCAGAGGGTGGGACTGAGGAGCACCGCACTGACAGAGGGTCAGTTCTGTGGGAGTGCGGCACTGTCAGAGAGTCAGTACTGAGGGAGCACCACAGTGTCGGAGGGTCAGTACTGAGGGAGCACCACACTGTCAGCGAGTCAGTAAAGAGGGAGCAGCACTCTCTCAGATGGTTAGTACTAAGAGAGAAACTCTCTATCAGAGGGTTAGTACTGAGGGAGTACTGCAGCATGTGACAGCATGCTGCACCTTAGGACTGGCTCTCTGACAGTACAATGCTTCCTTAGTACTGACTGTCAGACAGTGCAGCACTCCCTCAGTACTGACCTCCCCGCTAGTGCAGCACTCCCTCAGTAGTGTCCCTCTGACACTTTGGTGCTTCCTCAGAACTGACCCTCTAACAATGTAGTCCTCCCTCAGTACTGACCCTCTGACAGTGCGGTGATCCCTCAGTGCTGACCCTCTGTCAGTGCATTGCTTCCTCAGTACTAACCCTCTGACAGTGCTTTGCTCTCTTAGTACTAACCATCTTACAGTGTGCTCCTCCCTCAGTAGTGACTCTCTGACAGTGCGTTGCACCCTTTGTGGGCGGCACGCTGGCACAGTGGTTAGCACTGCTGCCTCACAGCGCCAGGGACCTGGGTTCAATTCCTGCCTCAGGCGACTGACTGTGTGGAGTTTGCACGTTCTCCCCGTGTCTGCGTGGGTTTCCTCCGAAGGGCCTGTTTCCACACTGTAAGTAATCCAATCTAATCAATACTAACTCTCTGACACTGTGGTGCTCCCTCAGTACTGACTCTCCGACAGTGCAGTATTCTCTCAGTACTGACTCTCTGACAGTGCAGCACTCCCTCAGTACTGACTCTCTGACAGTGCGACACTCCCTCAGTACTGACTCTTTGACAGTGTGGTACGCCCTCAGTACTGACCCTCTGACAGTGCAGTACTCTCTCAGTACTGACTCTCTGACAGTGAGTTTCTCTCTTAGTACTAACTTTCTGAGAGTGTGCTGCTCCCTCTTTACTGACTCTCTGACAGTGCGGTGCTCCCTCAGTACTCACCCTCGGACAGTGTAGCACTCCCTTAGTACTGACCCTCTGTCAGTGCAGCACACTCTCAGTTCTGACTCTCTGACAGTGCAGTACTCACTCAGTACTGACCCTCTGACAGTGTGGTGCTCCTCAGTCCAACCGTCTGGCAGTGTGGCACAGGCTCAGTCTGACTTAGTGACAGTGCAGTATTCCCTCAGGATTGACCCTCCGACAGTGTCGTGCTCCCTCAATACTGACCCTCTGACCGTGTGCTGCTCACTCAGTACTGACCCTCTGTCAGTGCAGCACACCCTCAGTACTGACTCTCTGACAGTGCGGCACTCCCTCAGTATTCAGCCTCTGTTAGTGCGGCATGCCTCAGTAGTGATGCTCTGAATGTGGTGCTCCCTCAGAACTGAGCCTCCAAAACTGGGGTGCTCCCTCGGTACTGACTCTCCGACAGTGTAGCACTCCCTCAGCACTGACTCTGTGATGTGCAGTACTCCCTCAGTCCTGTCTCTCTGACAGTGCAGCACTCCCTCTGTACTCACACTCGGACAGGGCGGCACTCCCTCAGTACTGACCCGCTGTCAGTGCAGCACTACCTCAGTGCTAACCCTCTGATACTGCGTTGCTCTCTTAGTACTAACCATCTGAGAGTGTGCTGCTTCCTCAGTACTCACTCTCAGACTGTGTGGCACTCCCTCAGTACTGACCCTCCAACACTGTGGCGCTCCCTCAGTACTGACCCTTTGTCAGTGCAGCACACCCTCAGTTCTGACTCTCTGACAGTGCAGCACACCCTCAGTTCTGACTCTCTGACAGTGCAGCACTCCCTCAGTACTAACCCTATGACAGTGCGGCATTCCCTCAGTACTGACCCGCTTACAGTACCGTGCTGCCTCAACACTGAACCCTCCAACACTGCGGTGCTCCCTAAGTACTGACTCTCCAACAGTGTGGCACTCCCTCACTATTGACCCTCTGACAGTGCGACACTCCCTCAGCACTGACCCTCTGACAGTGTAGTCCTCCCTCAGTACTGACCTCTGACTGTCCAGCGCTCGTTTAGTATCAAATCTCTGACAGTGCAGCAGCCTCTTAGAACTGACTCTCCGACAGTGTAGTACTGCCTCAGTACTGACTCTCTGATAATGCGGCACTCCCTTAATACTGATGCCCTGACAATGCAGAGCTCCCTCAGCTCTGACCCTCTGACAGTGCAGCACACTCTCAGTACTGACCTTCCGAAGATGTAGCACTCCCTCCGTACTGACCCTCTGACAGTGCAGTGCTCCTTCAGTACTGACTCTCTGACAGTGCGGTGCTCCGTCAGTACTGACACTCCGTCAGTGCCATGCTCCCTTAGCACTGACACTCTGATAGTGCCGAACTCCCTCAGCGTTGACACTCTGACAGTGTGCTGCTACCCTAGTACTGACCCTCCAACCATGCGGCACTCCCTCAGCACTGACAATCTGATAGTGCAGCACACCCTTAGTACTGACCCTCTGACAGTGTGGCATCCCTCAAAACACCCTCTGAGAGCCTGGCACTCCCTCAGTACTGACCCTCTGATAGTGCAGCCCATCCTTAGTACTGACCCTTCGACAGTGTGGCACTCCCTCAAGACTGACCATCTGAGAGTGTTGAACTCCCTTCATACTGAACCTCTGACACTGTGGTGCTCTCTCAGTACTGACCCTCTGGCACTATGGTGCTCTCTCAGTACTAACCCTCTGACAGTGCAGCCCACCCTCAGCTCTGACCCTCTGACCCTCTGATAGTGTGGTGCTCCCTCAGTACTGACCCTCCGACAGTGCGGTGCTCCCTCAGTGCTGACCCTCCAACAGTGCGGTGCTCCCTCATAACTGACCCTCTGACAGTGCGGTGCTCCCTCAGTACTGACCCTCCGACAGTACGGTGCTCCCTCAGTACTGACCCTCCGACAGTACGGTGCTCCCTCAGTACTGACCCTCCAACAGTGCGGTGCTCCCTCATAACTGACCCTCTGACAGTGCAGTGCTCCCTCATAACTGACCCTTCAACAGTCCGGTGCTCCCTCAGTACTGACCCTCCGACAGTGCGGTGCTCCCTCATAACTGACCATCTGACATTGCGGTGCTCCCTCATAACTGACCCTCTGACAGTGCGGTGCTCCCTCAGTGCTGACCCTCCAACAGTGCGGTGCTCTCTCAGTACTTACCCTTCAACAGTCCGGTGCTCCCTCAGCGCTGACCCTCCAACAGTGCGGTGCTCCCTCAATACTGACCCTCTGACAGTGCGGTGCTCCCTCAGCGCTGACCCTCTGACAGTGTGGTGCTCCCTCAGCGCTGACCCTCTTGTGTTTATTTTTTATGTTTTGTGAAAGCTTGGAGATATCCCACTTTTAGGTTCTGAGGAAGCATGAGAGTGCAAAACAAACTAAGCCCTCTCTGAATCTCCCTGCAAAAGGTAATTGCATTCCGGCTCAAACCCACTGACCCTTGAATAAATGCTCAATCATTCATATAGTAGATGCAATCTCAAATAAACAAAAAACCTACCAAGTTCTATCCCCGTCATTTTCAAGCTATACCAGGCTTATCAACTGTGCAGATTTGAACAGAGGTAAAGGAATAGCCTTTGTGACCACCAGTGTGACCTTGTATTAAAGTTAATTTCAAATTTGGCGAGCGTATGATAACGACACACTCAAATTGCTCTGCGGAAGGTGCGGGTGTTCTATCCTCACCTGCTGCTGTCCTTGGGTGACCCACAGTGATGTTAGGGAGGGAACTCCTGGATTTTGGCCCGAATCATGCAGACAGCTCTCTTACTGGAGTGTCCCTTTAAAGTTACTGTCGACCAGCAGGACCTTTGAGCTGCTGTCTCATCAGAGAGAGAGAGAGAGAGAGAAAAAAAGAACTGGTGGCTCACACACCTCAGGCGAGAGATGAAGTTGAGTAGATGGGACTTTCATGGTAACTTCAGACATGATTGAAATTGAACGCAAAACGATAACATCACAGGCCAGCTAGCTGAACTAACCGACCCCTTCCGGGTGTAGAAATTCGATCCCTTCAATAGAGCAAAGTGGAGAATTGAATACTAAAGTAAACCATGCTGGAGACCTGAAACAAATAAATACTTTGTTTAAATTTCAAAAAATATACTTTATTCATAAAATAATTTGATGGTCTGTACAGTTGGTCATGCCATACATACGTAAACATTTACATACAGAGATCAGAATTTACCATTTTTATATACAGGTCTGTAAGTTTATCAATCATATGTCCATGTATTTAGCTGAGGCGTCAGGAGAGCCCAAATGACTGCGTGGGCCCCCTGTTCTTCTTAGGCAGGCAGATGTTACAGGATGGTCTTTCCCCACCAAATAAATACACAGATTGCTGAAGAAACTGAGCATGTCCGGTAGCATCTGTGTGAAGGGAGAGAGAGAAAGAGACAGAGAGAGAGAGAGAGAGAGTTCATGTTTCCAGTCCAGTGACCTTCCTCAGGAACATTATTTCAGAAGAGACCAGTTTGAGGAAGAGTCACTTGAAATGCTAATTGTTTCTCTCTGTTCACCAAAGCTGCCAGATCTGCTGTTTTTCTCCAGCAACCTTTGTGGTTGTTTGCTTGAGAATTTGATCTGACCCAATGATTCAAGTGTAACTGAGCAATTCAGCAGGTTTTCAATGGCCCTGAGGCTGTTTTTCTTGAAAGTTGAAAAACACGTTTGTGGCTTTGTAAGATATTGTATTCGGAGAGGGGAGTGCAGGGCAGAACAGATACAGAGTACAGGCACTCGGCTATTCACAAATTTAACTTTATGATGTTAAGTTAGAAGGAACAGCTCAAATTTAACACTTCAGCTAATTAACCAAGAAAAACACATAGAATCCCTGCAGTGTGGAAACAGGCCATTTGGCCAAACAATTCCTAACCAACTCTACGAAGACTAATCCTCGCAGACTCATTCCCCTACTACTCTACATGCACCCTTGGCAAACATACAATGGGCAATTTACCACAACCTTGGACTGTGGGAGGAAACCAGAGCACCTGGAGAAACCCACTTAGACCCGGGGAGAATGTGCAAACTCCACACAGGCAGCCACCCAAGGCTGGAATCTTACCCGAGTCCCTGGGGAAGCAGTGCTAACCACTGAGCCACCATGCTGTCAGTGAGGAATGGGAATATCACGTATATCTCATTTTCCACCCTGCCTCATGGTGCTGCACCTTCAGGAGTCTATGGGCTTGTTCACCAAGGTCCTTTCATCCCTCAGTACTCCCAAGGGACAGACAAATCATTGTGTCTATCCTTGCCTCATTCGACCTCCCAAAATGATCAGCTTGAATGAAAAGCCATGACAGTCCAAGATGTTGTGTTTGTGTTTTGTTGCAAAGACTGTACTGAACCGAAATGGTTTAGAGTCTTTATTTGTTGAAAAGATATTTTATGAATGAAGTATCTTTTTGAAATTGATGCAAATTCTTTTTTGAAGGGGTCTCAAACATATTGAGTTTGTGGAGGCATTGCCCTTGTCCCCACTCTTTCTTAACTAAATGCTAGACAAGTTAGATTAGATTACTTACAGTGTGGAAACAGGCCCTTCGGCCCAACAAGTCCACACCGACCCGCCGAAGCGCAACCCACCCATACCCCTACATTTACCCCTTACCTAACACTACGGGCATTTTAGCATGGCCAATTCACCTGACCCGCACATCTTTGGAGTGTGGGAGGAAACCGGAGCACCCGGAGGAAACCCACGCAGACACAGGGAGAATGTGCAAACTCCACACAGTCAGTCGCCTGAGTCGGGAATTGAACCCAGGTCTCTGTTGCTGTGAGGCAGCAGTGCTAACCACTGTGCCACCGTGCCGCCCCTAATAAAATAAGATACCCCCCGGTAATAAAAATCAAACGATTATCAATGGGGAGGAGATGGTGGTGTTATCACAGTGGCTCAATAGCTTGCAACGCTGCCTCACACCGGCCCCGTGACTGTCTGTGTGGAGTTTTCACATCTCCCCGTGTCTGCGTGGGTTTCCTCTGGGTGCTCCGGTTTCCTCCACAGATGTGCAGGTTACGTGAACTGGCCACACAAAATTGCCCATAGTTTCCAGGGATGTGCAGGCTTGGGGAGTTAGCCATTGGAAATGAAGGGTCACAGGATAGAGTAGGGCGTGGAATTCTCTTCAGTGGGTCAGTGTGGACCCGATAGGCCAAATGGCCAATTTCCATATTGTAGAGAGTCTGTGATTAATCCAGAGACCCAAGTAATGTTCTGGGCACTGGGTTCCAATCATGGAGTAGCTGTGGATCATCACAGTGAGAAGGAGCTTTGGAGTGTACATGGTCTATCGGGACAGCAAGATTGCTTTCTGAGGTGTTGACGGTGTGAATGTTTTGTGGAGGTACTGTCCGAAGACCTTCAGTGGTAAACACACTGTGGGTGGGGGGTACTTTCTGAGGTATTGAGGGAACACTATCTGGCAGTACAGGGTGCTGAAGGTAGAAAGGTACAGATACACATCCCTGATCATCTCCTCAGGGTCCCCAAAGCACGCTGATGTCATTATTTGAGATGGAGGCCAGTCCCCATTTTAGAAAGGTTGGATCTTTGAAATCAATCAGGGAAAGATAACATGAACATGTATCTTAACCATGTATTGGAGCAAAACTATTGTCAATCTAGCATCACTTGTTGCTTGGATATGCTTTATAAAAGCAAGCACCCAAACCGAGTAACGCTGTCGATGCAAGAGATGGTACACAGGAAGATCCAAGAAATCATTTGCAGTTGCTGTCGGAATCTCTGGAGCATTCATCATCTCAGATCCGGGTTCGGTCCTGGGAGAAATCATCTTTCCGTCAAGACTTCTTTCCCACCTATCCAGCAATGTGTCACTTTGTGCGTGCGTGCGTGTGCACGGCACTGCATGTGCGCGCACACGTGTGTGAGTGCGTGCGTGTTTCTGTGCTCGTGCGCGTGTGCATACATGTGTGTTTGCAAGTGTGTGTGTGTGTTTAATCTAGTCAGTCATATTGGGTGTCTAAGAACATAAAATCCTGCTACTGTTTCAGGTTGATTGGTCCTTGACTTTCAAAACTGGGAAAGACACAGTAAGGAAAGTTTTAAAACGCTGCTGGACTCGCTTAATTGGGATAAAGAGAATGCTGTAAAGCTCTCAAAATAGGTTAGGATAGAAGAGACACTTAATATTAGATTGAGAAGACGTAGTGACATTCAGGTGCAGAGGTATTGTCAGAATGTCCATTCAGGGTTAACTCAGTCATTACGACTTTCTCATCAGGAGAGAAAGAAAACAATTCCAGGTGAATCAAACACATGTTAGAGATATTTTCAGAACCAACCTGTTCAATGATGGCACTGTACTCCTCTGGAGGAGGTGAGACTTGAACCTGGTTCTCCTAGCTCAGAGGTAAATACACTACATTCCTCAATTTGCATAAGAGGCCTAACACTTGGCTGCAGACATCAATTAAAAGCAACCAACGTGACAAGGTCTTCAAGAAGGAAGGAGGGAGAAACCAGGAAACGACAGGCCAATCAGTCTAACCGCCAGGGTGGGACACTATTGGAACCCATACTCAGGGACAGAATTAATCTGCACTTGGATCTTGCCCAGTGGGATCATGCAGGGGCCAATATTGGGGCCCTTGCTGTTTTTTGGTTTATATAAATAATTTTGACTTGAATGTAGGAGGATTGATCAGTTAGTTCATGAATGATATGAAAACTAGTGTAGTGCCAAGTAGTGAGAAAGATAGACTTGGATCACTGGAGGACCAATATAGGAAGGGAATACTTGATGAACTATGGGACACTGGCAAGCACTGAAAATCAGAGGGACCTCGATGTGCATGTCCACCAGTCACTTAAGCATCAGGACAGGGATGCTTACAGATGGGATATTGCCTTTACTTGTTGAGCACGGAATTTGAGCTGGGAAGTTATATTGGGAATGGATAAAACATTTGTTCGGGGACAGCTGCGTGCATTTCTGGAATCCACATTATGGGGGGGGGGGGGGGGCTGTGATAGCACTGGAGAAGGTAGGCAAGAGACTTGCAAGTTGTTGCCTGAGCTGGAGTGTTTCATTTATGAAGAGAGATTGGAAAGATTGGGTCATTGTCCTTAGACCACAAAAGATTGAGAAGGGAGTGGCAGGTCGATAGGATAGTGAAGAAGCCGTTTGGTATGCTTTCCTTTATTGGTCAGAACACTGAGTATAGGAGTTGGGAGATCATATTGTGGCTGCATAGGACATTGATTCGGCCATTTTTACAATATTGCGTGCAATTCTGGCCTCCTTCCTATCAGTAGGATGTTGAACGGATTTAGAAAAGATTTTCAAGGATTGCCAAAGTTGGAAGGTTTGAGCAATAGGAAGAGGTTGAATAGGCTAGATCTGTTTTCCCTGGCGCGTCAGAGGCTGGGGGTGACCTTATAGATGTTTATAAAATCATTAGGGGCATGGATAGGATAAACAGACAAAGTCTTTATCCTGGAGTGGGTGAGTCCAGAGGTAGAGGGCATAGGTTTAGGGTGAGAGGGGAAAGATATAAAAGAGACCTAAGGGGCAACTTTTTCACTCAGAGGGTGGTGCATGTATGGAATGAGCTGCCAGAGGAAGTGGTGCGGAGTGGTGCAATTACAACATTTAAAAGGTATCTAGATGCATAAATGAATAGGAAGGGTTTAGAGGGATATGGGCCAAGTGCTGGACTAGATTAATTTAGGATATCTGGTCAGCATGGATGAGTTGAACTGAAGGGTCTGTTTCCATGCTGTACATCTCTATAACTCCATGACAATGTTGAGATGCATAAAATAATGAGAGGCATTGATTGGGTAGGCAGGAAGAAAATTTTCCCCTTGATGGAGGGATCAGTTAATTACTGGAAGGAGGTGCAGATATTGAAGGTAAGGGGCAGGAGGTTTAAAGGCAATGTGAGTCATAAAGTTATCCAGCATGTAAATAGACCCTTGCTCACCAATGAGTCCATGCTAACCATAATCCCAAACAAAACTAGTCCAACTGCCTGCTCCAGGCTCACATCCCTCCAAACCTTTCCTATTGATCCAAATATGTTTTAAACATGGGAACTGTACCCATGTCCATTAATTCCTTTGGATGTTCATTCCACACATGACCACTCTGTATAAAGAAAGGTGTCCCTCATGTTCTTTTACATCTTAAAAATATGCTCCCTAGTCTTGAAATGCCCCATCACAGGCAAAATACATCTTACCTATGCCCCTTATGATTTGATAAAACTCCGGGAGGTCAGCTCTCAATGTCCAAGGCTTCAGGAAAAACAAGGCTGAATTTATTCAGCCATCCAATATAATTTAAAGTCTCCAGGCCCAGCAACATTCTTGTAAATCTTTTCTGAACGCTCTCCAGTTTAATAATATCCTTCCCAAAACAAAGAGATCAGAACTGGACATGGTATTCCAGAACACGCCTCACCAACATCCTGTACAACCTCAACATGATGTCCCAGATCCTATACTCAGAGTAATGAAGGAAAAAGGCTTCCACCCAGAAAAACTGGAATTCACTGCCTCAAGGGTGTTATAGGCAGAAACTCACAAAGCATTGAAGAACTATTCAGATGTGCATATGGAATGTGAAGGCATACAACGTTATGGGCCAGGCACTGAGAAATGAGGTTCCCATAGTTTGATGGCTGTTTTTGACTGGTACAGAATCAATGGGCAGAAGGGCCTTTTTCTGCACTGTTGGTCTCTGTGATTTGAAGAGCAGGACAATGAAGAGACTTTAATTGAGATGTTGGTGTTAACAATTGCCAATGTTGCAGTGTCACAAGATTGAGATTTACTCTGAAGCACGGTCAGGCCTGGATTTGAACTCAGCTCTCGCTCTCTGCAGATGCTTCCCGACCTGCTAAATTTCTCCAGCTCTCAGTGTTTATTTGACATTACAGAGAGGGTCTGAGGCTACCGAGTTGAAAACCTGATGGGTTGTTGGGTGTTGGAAGGGGAAACACACTCTTCCTGATTGAAAATGATAAGTTAAAGACAGCATTGTAAGGGTATCTGTGAAAGAAGTGATCACACTCTCTGTGAATTCAAATTGCAAGGGAAGGGGCCCAGGGGCAAATGGCCCACTGTAACATTTAAAAAGGATAGCCAAGCACCCTCTTGTGGTGCAGTGGTAGTGTCCCCACCCCCTCAAACATAGTGACCCAGGTTCATAGTTCCAACTGTTACAGAAGTATGTCATAGATGGTTGATTTATTAAGTATTTTTTTTAAATGGATGGCTCTGTTTGGGCAAGGAACTGGCAGCAAGTTCTGTTTAATTTGAATGGGGTTTCCCAGAAGGTGAGAGAGTGTGGAAGCTTTCTGACTTGTGGCTGAAAGATGGGTCTGCAAAGTGATTTGTGTTTTGTTCAGTTTGCTCACTGCATCACCACACAATGATGTGTTTGATCTGGTGAGGCTGGTGTAAACTGACTTTTAACAATATTGCATGAATCAATCTGCTCAGACAGGCTATAAGGCATTTCTGTAACAAGAGGGGTTCAATCAAAGGGGCTTTCCTAGAAATAATGACAAATCCACTGGATATCAAGAGCCTTTTCTACTTTTCTGAATTTTAATATGTCCATAGTTTCAGAATATACAGCCGTGGGTTTCGTAGGCTGGACCCTTTACAGTATGGGCCTGGCTGGGGTGGTTAATCTGGTCCAACCATGGAGCCCTGGCTGATATAGGGAGTCAGCATGTTTTGAAAAGATTTGTAGCTCAGGCTGAGGTTCTGTATGTAGGTTTGCTCGCTGAGCTGGAAGGTTCATTTTCAGACTTTTTGTCACCATACTAGGTAATATATCATCAGTGAGCTTCCAGATGAAGCACTGGTGGCATTGCACGCTTTCTATTTATATGAGTAGGTTTCCATGGGGTGATGATGTCATTTCATGCAGTGATATCATTTCCTGCAGTGATGTCATTTCCTGTTCTTTTTCAAAAAGGGGTGGTAAATGGGATCCAAGTCAATGTGTTTGTTGATAGAATTCCGGTTGGAATGCCATGCTTCTAGGAATTCTTGTGCATGTGTCTGTTTGGCTCATCCTATGATGGAAGTGCTGTCCTTCCTCATCCATACGTAAGGATACTTGTGAAAATGGGTCATATCTTTTTGTGGCTAGTTGGTGTTCATGTATCCTGGTAGCTAGTTTCCTGTTTGTCTAATGTAGTGTTTGTTACAGTCCTTGCAAGGTATTTTGTAAATGACATTAGTTTTGCTTGTTGTCTATGTTGGGTCTTTCAAGTTCATGTTTTAGTGTGTTGGTGTGTTTGTGGGCTAATATGATGCCAAGAGGTCTGAGTAGTCTGGCAGTCATTTTTGAAATGTATTTGATGTAGGGAAAAGTGACTAGGGTTTCTAGACATGTTGTGTATGCTTTTTGAGGTTTGTTGCTGAGAAATCGGTGGACTGTGTATTCTTTTTGAATACATTGTACGCACGATTTTCCTCTGCTCTGTTCAGTTCCTCTGTTCTGCATTGTGTGGTGGCTCATTGAAATTGTGTTCTAATGCAACTTTGTGGATGTTGGGATGTAGTTCAATATTTGATGTGTATGTATTGTTTTCCTGTAGACGCTGGTTTGAAGTTCCCCATTGGCTGTTTGCTCTACTGTGATATTTAGGAATGGCAGTTTGTTGTGTTTTCCTCCTCTTTAGTGATTTTATGCCAGTAAGGGTATTATTGATGGTCTTGAATGTTTCCTCTAATTGGTTTCGTTTAGTGATGGCAAAGGTGTCATCTATGTGGTAGACCCAATGTTTAGATTAGACGGTTGCCAGAGTTGTTTGTTCAAGTCTCTGCATTACTGCTTCTGCTAAGAACCCTGATATCAGAGATCCCATGGATATTCTGTTGGTTTGTCTTCAGGTTTTGTCGTTGATGGTGAAGTAGATGGTAAGGCATAGGTCTACTAGCCTGATGATACTGTCCTTGCTGAAGTTGGTGGTGTTTGGTGTATGTGTCTTTGGGTCTTCTAATAGTGTAGTCAGTGTTTCCTTGGTCAGGTTAATACTGATTGATGTGACGAGGGCTGTTACATGAAAGGAGACCATTATTTTATTGTCTTCTATCTGAGTACCTTTGATGGTCTGCAGGAATTCTTGGGTTCAGTGGATAGAGTGGCATAAGTTTCTACTAAATGTTTTAGTCTTTGGTGTAGCTCATTGGCCAATATGTAAGTTAGTGTTCCAGGTAGCGAGACTATGGGTCTGAGGGGGACTCCTGGTTTGTGAATTTTGGGTAATCTGTAGAAGCGTGGTGTGTTGGATCCATTTAGTTTCATTTTTTGGAAGTCGATTGTTTTGAGTAGAGCTGTGATTTGATTCTCTTATTGTTGGGTCAGGTCTCTCGCCACTTGATGGTAAGTATTCATATCTGCAAGTATTGTGTTCGCTTTCTCAATATAGTCGCTTTGGTTGAAAATCACTGTCAAGAGATCTTTGCCTGCTGCTTGGATAACAATATTTTTATCTTGTTTTAGTCTTTCTAGTGGTTTCCTTTCTTGTGTACTGAGTGCGTTTCCTTCCTTTTTCCTGCTTAATTTTGGTGCGACTGTCTGATGGTTTGCTGGTTTTCTTCTGTGAACTGGTTGTCTTTCAGTGCTGTTTCTAATGCTGCAAAAAAGTTCAGAAATCTGGATTTCCTCGGCGCTGACCCTCTGACTGGGCAGCACTCCTTCAGTGCTGTCCTTTCGAATAGGCAGCACTCCCTCAGCACTGACCCTCTGACTAGCCAAAGAACAGTAGCAGAGCTCTGTGAAATATCCAGTTACATCAATTATTTCATTAATTAGTAAGCAACAAATCTGCTCGGAGCTCTTTTGCATGTTGGTAGTGCCCCTACCTCTGAGATAGATTGCCCAACATCAGGCCTGTAGATAACTCCCATTATGTTTCTTTTTACCTTTGTGGTTCCTCAACTCGATCCACATAGATTCTATATCATTTGGCTGTATTTCATTTATTGGTATTGATTTTTTTTTACTTTAAAGGCAACCCGATTCCCTCTGCCCACCTGCCTTTTCAAAATGATGCATTGGATTCCTTGATTATTTAAGTTCCAGTGCTGATCCTCTTGCAGCCATGTCTCTGTGATGCCCACCACATCAAACCTGTTAATTCCAATCTGTGTCACAAGCTCATGTACCTTATTCCACATACTGCAGGGATTCAGATATGACACCTTCAGTCCTGTATTGGCCGTCCCTCTACTCATTGTTAATCATTTATCCGATGTGTTAAAAGTTTGATTCCTAAGGCTTTCCAAACACAGCTTCCTATTTTGTTGGAGACTTTCATAAACTCTCCTAAGTTCTGTTGTCTTTTCATTTTCTTTTCATATTTGTTTCAATACAGTTGAATCCATCCCCCCCAGATGTTAACTGCAGCATGTAAATCCTGTCCCTCAAAATCCCCTCCAATAACTTACACACCACTGAAATCAGGCTCACCAGAACTATATTATTATCATGGTGCTGATAGCATGCTATTAAAATAAATGGTTTGATATCATTTTTGCAATCAGAATGCAAAGACTAAAATGCAAAATAAATCAAAGAACTTAATCACCTGTTCTACTCCTCATAGTATTAAAGAAACTTGTCCAATTCAGTTTATGTTCAGTCTCACTTTCACGATATTGATAGCCATGGATTTACAGAAATGTATCTGAATACCAAGTGGAATCATTCGGATTCGTTCTCCCTGGGATGGTCACTGCCGGGTAGGGTTATGTCTTTTATACCACTTGCCACTTTTTATCCCAAGCCTGAACTTCTTTGAATGTTGTCACAGATTGTTTCAGCATCTGACTAGCAGAAAATTATGTTGGTCGTGAGGCCAATGATTGTGTACACCCACACTTCTGGCCTCATGGTAGATAGAAGATGATCAAACAAATCAAGGATTGACCTTGGTGAGGTGTTGGAGATTATTGTGATGAACTCCCATGGAAAAGTTGTACTGCTGAGATGATAGGTCTTCAGTCACTGTAAACATTTCCTTTTGTGGTATGGATAACACTAACCAGTGGAGAATGTATCACTTAATTCATATTGACTTCTGATACAGGCACTTAATCAGCTACGTTAGATCAAATACTGCAAAGAACTCTCACCCTCTCTCTCTCTCTCTCTCACCTTTCCTGTTCAGTTTCTTTGACCATGCTCTGCTGTAACAAGACTGTAATGAATTCTGGTCGTGTGTGGCCACAGTGGGATCAAACTGAGAGTGTGTTGAGTCGGCTGTTGCAAAATATTTACTTCTTGATATTTACTTCTTACCCTTTAGAATGTTGAAGCAATACTGGAACAGCTTGATTAGAGATGTGGCTGGCTTTGGACCACAAACTGCTCTTAAAAATAACCTGAAGCATTCGCTTGACTCACAGCAATTGGAGCAATTAGTATTTCTGGTTCTTTGTTGATATTACGTAGAGCAAGTAAAATTATTTGGAGACAGATATTTGTGGTTCAGGTTAGTTCTGGAAGATAATCCACTCAGATATCTATTTGAAGATGACTGCAGATCATTCCATCAAGTATTTTTTTACCAACGTCATGGGCATCTCCATCATCAACAATCGGGAAAGTAGTGAGATACCTCCTCCAATTATCAGAGCCACAAGGTCATGTTGCAACAGTACAAAACTCTGATACGGCCGCACTTGGAGTATTGTATCCAGTTCTGATCACCGCATCATAGGAAGGATTTGGAAACTTCGCAAAGGGTTCAAAGGCGATTTACTAGGATGTTTCCTGGTATGGAGGGGAGTTCTTATGAAGAAAGGGACTTGAGTCTGTTTTTTCCAGAGGAGAAGGTTGAGAGTTGAATTATTTGAGATATATAAGATAATCAGAATTGGTTACATAGGGTGAACAGTGAGAGCCTTTTTCCTCAGATGGTGATGGCTAGCACGAGGGAACATAGCTTTAAATTGAGGGGTGATAAATTTAGGACAGATATCAGATGTAGTCTCTTTACTCTGAGAGTATGAGGGGCATGCAATGCCCTGCCTGCAACTTGTCTTCATCTCGCCAACTTTAGGGACATTTAATTGATCATTGGATAAACATATGGATGAAAATGTAGTAGTGTACAATAGACAGTCTTCAGATTAGTTCTACAGGTGGACTTAACTTCGAGGCTCGAAGGGTCTGTACTGTGCAGTAATGTTCTATGTTCTAGATATAAACACAGAATGGCATGTTAAACAGGATATCAAAGAAAGAGGAGGTCATTGCTGGTGTGGTAATAAGGTTCAGGGAAGCCAGTTGATGTTGGTGTCTCTTTGGTGATGCTGCAATCTGATCCTTGAACTTGTCAATCTTATTCATTACTCATTAAATACTTGAGGTTTTTGATCAGATTTATGACGAACAATCATCAGTCAGACATAATACATGATCCATTACATGACAGCATTTTTATATGCTTACGTGGATCTACTTCCCATCAATGCGTCTGGAACATGGAGTGATTCAAATAATGTTAATGTTTGATTGTGATCACAACCTTGAAAAATGGTCAACAATGTGAATTTATCCACTGATTCATTTTGGAAAGATCTCAGATAATAATCGCCTATGCATAAGTATCTCTGTGAAACAAGGTTCAGGGAGTCTTTGTGCCACAAATCTGATTCTTGCCCTATGAAAGTAGTGGAAAATGAAGAGAGCACTATTTTTAACGATTTTTTCTGCTTTAATGACTCTGAACGTTATTGCTCAACTCATATTTGACGTTGCAGGTATAGGTCTACAGATGTTGTAAAACATCTATTGATTTGTTTATTTGATTTCAATTGTTAATTGCTTTTGCAGTTTGTAGTAAATGCTTATGTTTTGTGAAGCTTTCAGAAATGATTCTATTCTTTAAATTGTGGATTGTATGATTATTTGGACGTTATCTGTGTTGCTAATACGGTGGAAAATAGAAGTGCATGAAGCTAAGTAATCCAGATTTGAAGGCATATTTGCTGAAACATAACCACCACAAATAGTCTTTTTTCATTGAACTTTCAAAAGGTGTATGTTTTGTGCTTTTGCAAAGAGCAAGTAACACATTCATTCACAAACTGGGTGTGTTAACAGATCTTAACTGGAACATACACTTTGAATACTGTTCAATACCATTGAACTACAGCTGTGGATTCAGATCTGGAAAGGTGTTATATCATTAATCCATTTTCCCCAAACTCGCTGTCCCATTTCAAGGTGAAAGACAGAGGTATGGGATCGATAATATGTGTCTTTATGGAAATGCCAAGAGCCAGCATTTCACCTCATGTAGCCAAGGAATGTGGAAAATACACCGGATACGTGTTTTTCTTTTTTCCTTTACGTTCAGTTTAAGTGTTTGAATTGTCCTCCCTCATTGGGTGCAACACATTCCATTAATTATCACTTCGTTTGTCAATACAGGATTCTGCAAGAGAATTGGAAAAGGAGTATGCCGTGGCGGAGAATGTCACGTTGGGGAAACTCATACCCCATTTGAACTCTGCAATAGTTCTCATTGGTGCTGCAAACCATGATCACAGAAATCTCATAAACTCTTGCTCTCTTAATTTCATGAAATAAGCATTCAATCCTTGGAATTAGACTACAGTTGTTAATTTAGACAGTAAACTCCCAGAACCTGTGTTTGTAGCAGTGTTCAAAAAATAAAGCCTAATGCTGTAAACACTATCAAATATCAGTGTCTTTATTTTAAATGCATTGAATATGTTCGGGGTCAACATGTTTTGGACATTTAAATATTGAACCACTCGGATTTATGTTGATATGCTTCGTATCTAGTTGGATTTAGCTCTAACTCCCGCAGTTGCAATTTACATGTTTAACAATGCCTTCTAAGTTTGGCAAAGAAAATTGGATAATGAAGGTAAAATAACGTGATTCTTGGTAATGGCACCACATGTTTATTATATTGCTGTGAAGATGTGGGTGAAGTATATCTTTTAAAAGAGTTAAAATCAATACCATCAGGTGCTCTCCATAAGAGACAATATGACATATGCTTCAGCTACTGGAGTAGCTGTTTGCCTGGAAACAATAAAATTGACTCGAATTCGAGTCAATCAATTTAAATTATACCCCAAAAAGTACCAAATTCGAATCAATTTTGAATTGAGTATATTGACAATCTTAAAAGCCAATGCCACAATTCGGTGGTTTTTCAGGTAAAAATTGAACACTTGTGAGGAGAACTGACAAGCCCCAGCAAGGAAAAGATTGCCTGAGAAATATCTCTTTTAAAAGTATCTTTTTCGATTAGTAATCTGTGAAGCAGAATCCCTAAGAAGAAGTAAAAAGGACACGAGAAGTCCCAAGAAGAATAACTGAAAGCTACTTGTTTTTGAGATAAGAAGCCTTGTTTTGTAAATTTGAATCGAGAGTTTTATCAAACTAGTATTATAGAAAGGAAGTTAACAGATAGGTAAGAGTAAGTAATTCTAAATAGTGTTTAGTTAATTATTCTCTGTTATACTTTAAGAAATACAGTTGTTAATTTTCACAATAAATAGTTCTTGGCCACAATTTGTTTTACAGATTAATGCATCGGATAATTTTTTTTTGTGTTTTGCTGGAGTTAAATTAAGCAGGAGTGTTTCCCCTGTGTCATACCAGTGAGGGTCTTGGACCTGTGATCTGAATTGGTTTTGACAGATTTGAATAGATTTGGTGATATGAAAAATCCCAGCAGATTTAAGCACTTGCAGGTTAGTGTTCTAGATGTTTAACTAAAATGTAGGTGAGACAATTTGTTTAATTTCAGTGACTTGTGGTTTGAAAGTTGCCACTCAGGTGGATAGAGCTTGTAAGAAGGCCTATGGTGTATTAGCGTTCATTAGCAGAGGGACTGAATTCAAGAGTCGTGAAGTGATGTTGCAGCTGTACAGGATTTTGGTTAGGCCACATTTGGAGTACTGTGTGCAGTTCTGGTCGCCTCACTTTAGGAAAGATGTGGAAGCTTTGGAGAGGGTGCAGAGAAGATTTACCAGGATGTTGCCTGGAATGGAGAATAGGTCGTACGAGGATAGGTTGAGAGTTCTCGACCTTTTCTCGTTGGAACGGTGAAGGATGAGGGTTGATTTGATAGAGGTTTATAAGATGATCAGAGGAATAGATAGAGTAGACAGTCAGAAACTTTTTCCCCGGGTACAACAGAGTGTTACAAGGGGACATAAATTTAAGGTGAAGGGTAGAAGGTATAGGGGAGATGTCAGGGGTGGGTTCTTTACCCAGAGAGTGGTGGGGGCATGGAATGCGCTGCCCGTGGGAGTGGTAGAGTCAGAATCATTGGCGACCTTTAAGCAGCAATTGGATAGGTACATGGATGGGTGCTTAATCTAGGATAGATGTTCGGCACAACATCGTGTGCCGAAGGGCCGGTTCTGTGCTGCATTGTTCTATGTTCTATGTTAAATTAAAAATGAGAGAAATGGCTCTTGAAATTGCTGAAGAGGTTCCAGAATTTGAAGATTATTTTCAAATTTGCCACAGAAGTTTAGAAGGAAAGATAAAAAGTCATAATTTTCGTATTAGCAAATAAGTTAGGTTTGGGTTTAACCATGGCCAAAAGTAAAGCTGAAATTTGAGAGAGTTACTCAAACACTGGGTAGAGTGCAGTCGAGGTAGGAAAAAAACTCAAATTACAATTGAGGAAAATGGGGGTAGAAGATAAACAAAGGGAGAGAGAAAAGGAAAAAAGAGTGAGAAGAAGGAGAAAAAAGAGAGAGAAGAGAGGGAGAGAGTAAGAGAAAGAGAAAGAGAAGAGTGAGAGAGAGGAGAAAGAGAGAGAGAGTGAATGTTCTTAGTTGAGCAAAGAGAGTGAGAAGAATGGGAGAGACAACAAGAGAGTGAATTTAAATGAGAAGCTGTAGCTTAGTCAGCAAAGTCAAGATAACAGGATGACATTAAAAGAGAAGGTAGTGATATATGTAAATATGTCAAAGGTTTACCTCAATTTGATGAGAAAGATGTTGAAACCTTCTTTATTCCATTTGAATGTTTGGCGAGGTAGATGGAGTGGTTCGAGGATTTATCTTAGGGATTCTGCTTCACAGACTACTGATCGAAAATGTACTTTTAAAAAAGGTATTTCTCAGGTGGTCTGTTATATTCTGGGCAGTTCTCCTCCCAACAGTTCAAATTTCCCCAGGACTTATACTGCCAAAGCATCAGATTGTGTCATTGGTTTTTAAGATTGTCAATATATTAAATTCAAACTTGATTCGAATTTGATATTTTTCGGGGTATAATTTTAACTGATTGGCTGAATTCGAGTTTTTGTTTATCATTTCCAGAAAAGCAGCTACTTCAGTAGGTGGAACACATGTTACCTCGTCTAGGAACATGCTAGTTCAGACTAAATTGGTGGGCAGAATTATTGAGATATTTGCCACACTGTCAAATGAGGTGTCAAATGATTATGAAGAGGCTAAAAGGCTATCTTAAGTGCTTATGAATTGGTGCCAGAAGAATAAAGACAACGGTTCAGAAACACAAAATGGATCCAGGTCAGACTTATGCTGAGTTCGAAAGAATTAGTCACAGTGGTTTTGATAGATGTATGCTTTGCAAGGGCTGCAGGATGGCTCTGTAGTCTACACTGCGGCCTCACGACACCAGTGACCCGGGTTCAATTCCAGCATCAGGCTACCATCTGAGCTTGCACATTCTCCCTGTGTCTGTGTGGGTTTCCTCAAGGTTCTCGGGTTTCCTCCCACAGTCCAAAGATGTGCAGATTAGGTGAATTGGCCATTCTAAATTGCCCATAGTGTTCAGTAATGAGTAGGTTTGGGGTAAATGTAGAGAAATGCGAAATCTGTTTGGGTGGAATACTCTTTGGAGGGGTATTGTGTCCTGTTTTCACACTGTAGGGATTCCACAAAAAAATGTAAGAATTTTGAGGCTCCAAGACAGATTATTCTGATGAGGAGTTGAAAAACTCTCTTCCGGAGATGGTTAGAATTCACGTGAAAGAACAGTGGGTGGTACGGTGGCACAGTGGTTAGCATTGCTGCCTCACCGTGCCAGAGACCAGGGTTCAATTCCTACCTCAGGTGATTGACTGTGTGGAGTTTGCACATTCTCCTCGTGTCTGCGTGGGCTTCCTCCAGGTGCTCCGGTTTCCTCCCACAGTCCAAAAACGTGCAGGTTAGGTGAATTGGCCATGCTAAATTTCCCGTAGTGTTAGGGGCAGGGGTAAATGTAGGTTGCACTTCGGTGGGTCGGTGTGGACTTGTTGGGCCGAAGGGCCTGTTTCCACATGGTAAGTAATCTAATCTAAAAAAAAAGTTCAGGAGGTAAGAAGGGTGGCACCATTGGTAAATGAATACATGTCGGTGCATAAGACAAGCTTCTTGCCAGAATTACGTTCTGTGACAGATAGAAATGGGGAGAAGTTGCGACCTACACTTCTAAACCAAGAGTAGAGAGCACTGGACAAGAAGCTGGACAGGAGCTGAAAGGCCTCAGGATGTTCTCACTGCAATGGAATGGGATAAAGAAAATTACGGTGATGTTGGTTTCAGACGTGCCCTGGGAAAGGTGTTTTCACTGCCAGAAGGTGGGACACGTGAATACACAGTGTTGGTTGTTAAAGAAAGGTACTGTGGCAAAAGATGTGCAACAGAATTTAAGCATTAGTGAAGGTAGTAAGAAGAACAAGAAGAACTGAGGAGCTGCAGGGTCTTCAAGACCTCTCTGCCCCCACCCCCTCTCCGGCCTATCACTCTCACCTTAACCTCCTTCCACCTATCGCATCCCCAACACCTCCCTCCTCACTACCTTTTATCTTAGCCTACTTGGCAAACCCTCCTCATTCCTGAAGAAGGGCTTATGGTCGAAACGTTGATTCTCCTGTTCCTTGGTTGCTGCCTGATCTGCTGCGCTTTTCCAGCAACACATTTTTCAGCCCCAATATCATAACTCAAAGCACAAAGTGAAAAGTAAGGAGAAAGCTGAAGGAATCGAGGTTAAGTTAGTGGACACCCTGTTTGATGTCAAGGTGCAGGAAAAACCTGAACAGGCAGCGGGTCACACAGAAATGTTTAGTTTTGAAAGGCGAATGGACTCACAGCAGCATAAGGAGGCAAGAATAATCTGGAGGCTTATTATCTGAAAGATAAAATCCTATGCCAGAAATGGAGACCATGGCAGATTAGTGCAGAGAGAAATGGGCTGAGGTGTACCAGATTGTGTTGCCAGTTGCATGCAGACGGGAAGTATTACGGGGTAGCACATGAACTACCTGTAGGAGGTCACCGAGGGGTACACAAGGGAGAGGCTAAGGTACAAACATATTTTTATTGGCCTGGAATGCACAAGCATGTGGTTACCTTTTGCCATACATGTCACACATGCCAAACGGTAAGTAAGCCACAGGCAGTAATAAAACCAGCAGCTTTGTTGCGAATTCCCTCATTTGAAGAACCTTTCGCATGGATTATAAGTGATTGTGTAGGTCCCCTCCCAAGAACTAAAAGTGGCAACCAGTACTTGTTAACCATAATGAATGTGTCTCCTGGATGTCTGGAGCTAATTTCATTATGGAGTATCAAAGCAAGAAAAAAAGTTGGGAGAGGAGTTAGTAGCTTTCTTCACACGGTATGGGCAACCCAGAGAGATTCATTGAGACCAAGGGTCAAATTTTAATGCCAGGCTGTTAAAGGCGGTTATGGATAGCTCAGCTATACAGCACTTTAAATCTAATGTGCTTCATCCTGAATCCAAGGGAGATTTACAAAAGTGTCATCAAACCTTGAAGACCGTATTGAGAGCATACTGTCAGGATTGCCCAAATGATTGAGCTAAAGGTATCCCATTCGTAATGTTTGACTTGACAGATGCCCCAAATTAAACTACTCAGTTCACTCCCTTCAAATAAATACTCAGTCATGAAGTGACAGGCCCTTTGAAAGTAATTAAAGAAAAACTGACAGGACCAAAGTGAGAGGTTTCACACCTGGATTATATATCAGAGGAGAGAGAGATATTAAACTGAGTAGGTGAGTTAGCTAAACAGCATCTAAGGAGGGCGCAGTATTGAATGAAGCAGGTGGCAGATAAAAGCTATGAAACTCATATGTTTTCACAAGTGAATAACGTGTTAGTACTGTTACCAGTGATGGGAGATCCCTTCAAAGCCAGGCTTAGTGGGCCCTATCAAATTGAGAGAAAAAAAATTGAGTCAGGGGAACTATGCAGACCGAAAACAAAAGATATCGAGTGTGCCATGTGAACATGTTGAAACCGTGTTATATGAGAGAGAATGAATTGGAGAATCAGGTGTTTGTTACTGCCCCACAGTGAGTGGAATCAAATCCAGATGATGTGGATTCTGAGGTACCTCAAAATAGATTTAAAATTGAAGAATTCCTTTTGGAGTGGGACAGCGGAGTAAGCTATTCATCTGCAGAGCATAAAACACAGTTGAAAGATTTGTTACTGCAATATAAGGACTTATGTAAGGGGAGGAAAAATGCTATTGTACATCAAGTAAATGCAGGAAATACTGTTCCGATAAAACCACACCACTTTCGGCTTAATCTTTTCAAAGCCAGACAGGTCCAGAAGGTGGTGGACGCCATGCTTGACGAGGACATCATTGAAACAAACCAGAGTGAGTGTAGTTCACTGATCATCTTAGTTCCCAAACCAGATGTGACTTAATGATTATCGTGCATTTTCAGAATATTAACACTGTTGAAAATCAAACTCATGTCCAATTGCTAGATTGGAGGTGTCTATCGAGAATGTTGGACACGCCAGTTGCACCATCAATTTAGACTCAATGCATGGTTACTGGCAGGTGATTTTATCAGAGGTGGTGAAAGAAATATCTGCATTTGTAACCCCAAATGGGCTTTTTCAGTTAAAAGTGACACCATTTGGAATGAAGAACGTGCCCACCACTGTTCAAAGACTGTTGAACAGAGTTGTGGTTGGGTTAACAAACTGTGCAGTCTATTTGGACAATGTAGTAATCTTTAGCAAGTCCTGCAAAAATGACATGATGCAATCGGCAGACCTATTTGAGTGACTATGAGAAACAAAACTGGTGATAAACCTAAATAAAACAGATTTCACAAAAGTTGAGGTGACATTCTTGGGAAATAATATTAGTCATGAAAAGTTGAACCACGGAATGCGAAGACGAAGACTATTGAAGAATTTCTGTGACCAACCTTGAAGAAATGGATGCTTCGATTCTTCAGTCTCAGAGGATTCCAAAGAATTTTGTTCCAAACTTCAGCAGAGTAGTGGCACTGTTAACCGATTTACCGAAGAAGAACACAAAGTTTCAGTGGACAGAACCATGCCAGGAGACATTCGGCCAGTTGAAATCGATATTAACCACCAAATCATTTTAGGTACATCAAAATTTTCAAAACCTTTTAAAGTCACCATCGATACTAGTGATGTTGGAGTTGGAGCTGCACTCCCACAGGAAGATGAGGATGAGCATTGAACTGCCAGTTTTTTACATTTTGAAAAAGATCAACATTCACCAGAGGAAATACTCCACAATTGAAAAGGAACTGTGGAGTTTGGTACTGGCCTTACAACATTTTAATATGTATGTCACGAACAATGTGTCGGAGACAGTTGTGTGCACTGACCACAATCTGCTTACATTCTTAGAACGTCTTAAAGATTAGAATATAAGACTATTTTATTGGAGTCTTATGTTACGGACTTTTAGTATAAAAATCATACATGTTGCGGGCCAGAAGAATGTAATCACAGATGTGTTATCGCAGATTTAACTGATAGACTTTAGATAAGATTTTTCTTTCTTTAATGTTTTATATACATATAGGAAAAAGTTAAGGTAAACTGATAAAAAGTTATCTGTACGTTAGGTTAATATGTTTAAAAAGTAGCGAAAAGTATAGTCATCTTTTCATCATGATGGTTCATTTTTTTCTTAATAGGGTAGGTGTTACAAAGATGTGGGTGAACTATACCTTTCAAGAGACTTAAAAGCTCGCACTCTAAGTACCCATTACGACACAATGTAACATGTGCTCCAAATACTGGTGTAGCTGCTTGCCTGGAAAAGATGGAAAATATTCGAATTCGGCCAATCAGTTTAAGATTAGATTACTTACACTTCGGCCCAACAAGTCCACACCGACCCGCCGAAGCACAACCCATCCATACCCCTACATATACCCCTTACCTAACACTACGGGCAATTTAGCATTGCCAATTCACCTGACCCGCACATCTTTGGACTGTGGGAGGAAACCGGAGCACCCGGAGGAAACCCACGCAGACACGGGGAGAACGTGCAAACTCCACACAGTCAGTCGCCTGAGGCGGGAATCGAATCCAGGTCCCTGGCGCTGTGAGGCAGCAGTGCTAACCACTGTGCCACCGTGCCGCCCCTGAATTAAACCCTGAAAAATATCAAATTCAAATCAAGTTTGAATTGAGTATATTGACGATCTTAAAAGCCAATGACACAATCTGATGCTTTGGGGGTATAGGACCGGGGAAAAAAATGAACAGTTAGGAGAACTGCCAATTCCCAGCATGTCAAAGATTGCCTGAAAAAAAGCTCTCTTCAAAGTAACTTGCTTTCGCTCAGTAACCTGGAAGCAGAATCCTGAAGAAAAAGAAAATAAGACACAGGAAGATCTAAAATCGAACAACTGAAAGCCATCTGGTTTTGCGCCAAGAAATCTTGCTTTGTAAATCTTAATTGGGCATTTTATTGGACTAGTATCATAGAAGGGGAGGTAACAGATTGGTAAGAGAAAGGAATTTTAAGTAGTTTTTAGTTCATTGTAGCTATTGCGAATTTTTGAGGCACCTTACAACAGGAAGGATGTTCAAATCATGGAGCCAGATAGACAGTGAGTCACACAGCACGGAAACGCACACTTCAGTCCAAACAGTCCATGCCAAACATTATCCCAAAGTAAACTAGCTCCACTTGCCTGATCCTGGTCAATATGCTAGTGGTGTACTAATCCAACTGTCATTTAAACATTGTAATTGTGCCCACGTTCTCCTCTTCTTGAAGAGATCCATTCCATTTTTGAACCACCCTCTGTGCAAACAAATATTGCCCCTCATGTCTTTTTGAATCTTTTTTCTTAGTTTTTAAACTACGTTCAGAGGACAAGGCTGATGCTTTAAGTACAGGTTTCCAAATGTCTCTAACTTTTAGCAACCACGCTTATATTCATCATTACTACGTGTTTCTATTAATTCAAACACTCCGGTGTATTTATATCTTGGGTAGAATTGTAGGCTTAATCCAATTCTAATTCTGAAGCTACCTTCATTGATTGATTCTGAGGGGTTAGAGAAAATCGAAAACAGTCATAAACCAGTACAAATAGTCAATGAATCAGACACGAGCTGTGGAAAGAGAAAGTAAGCTGATGTCTTATGATCACATAACTTTGAATGTTTACATGCTGTAGGCTTCTGAAAATAAGTAACAAATCTGCGCTAATTACTGAGTAATGCTAAATTACTGGATTTTACCCAGGAAAATGAATCGGATGATAATTATCATCAACTTATAAAGGAGAAACTCACGACTGTGCCCAGGATGACTGAGGAAAATTGGAGAGGGTTAAGGAACAGTTTACCAGAATGTTGTCAGAATGAGAGCATTTTGGTCATAACAAGTGGCTGAGAAATGTTTCGCTGGACAGCAGGAGGTTGAGGCGTGATCTTACTGAAGGCTATAAAATCATGACAAGCATAGGTAAAGGGACTAGGGAAAAGTGGAGGAGTAAAAAAACCAGACGTGAGAGGAGAAAGACTTTAAAAACTCACCTTTCTGCCGTAACTCACTTTATCTAGCTAAGCTAAAGATATCTGCATTGTCATCTTTCTGCTTCTGTTTTGTCTCAACCATCTGTTGAAACAGAGTTTTTGCAAAAGTCACTTAACTGTATCTGTATCTTATCTGTACTCATTGATCTTTCCTGTTTCAACTGGTCACTTTGTGACCTCTTTACCTCGTTACCACTAGACTGACCTTCAACATTCATCTCCATCCTTTTCTATAGTCTCTCATACGAGCTCAAATTCTCTAGAGATGGCTTTGTTCAACTCCTCCTACTCCCCAGATACCTCCTCTGATAGTGACACAAATACCTCATTAGCCCTACCTCTGAGTTTTGTTTGGATCAAAAAAACACACATTGTCACTGTCCACTGCATTTGTTTATCCACATTTTCAACTGAGATGAAAAAAAGACTTCCACATCCTTCTCATCAAATTTAAGCAATATTTGAACATACTAAAATAGTTTCTCACTAGGCTTTTGACTACCAGGGGCTTGCTCATCCTCACTCTCTTCCTCACTAGACTGACCTTCAACATTCATTTCCATCCTTTTAAGCTGAATTTCCTTTCTAAGTGTCATTTTCTGAAGTGCAAACTCTATCTCTCTTTCTATCTCTTCCACGAATGTCCTTCATTCTTATTCTTTCTCTCCTGCTTTTAATCATAACTCAAGTCATTTCATTTCTGCTGCCCGTCCATTACCTCTTGCCTCTAACTCAAGTTACTTCATTTGCAATTGCATTTTACCCATCTCGATGGCGTTTCCAGCAAATTTACATGCAGAGCTATTATTTAAATCATGTCATCTTTCCTCAGGACAGTAAGGAGTTCCATCTCCAGCTTGTCTGCTAATGTCCACAGCTTGCCCTTAACTAACATTGTTAAATACCAATGTCACTTCTTCCATCTCCCGAAAATTCTTTAGAACCCAAAGAGCTGTTGCTATCCCAAGCTCTGATTAGCCAACCAAATCAACACACAGCATAAAGTCACATACCACTCGCTGCCTCCACGTCCAAACAATTTGAACACCAAATCCTAATTCGAATCTACAAACAAATCCCACTAAGATACCTCAACTGGTGATGGACCATGCCCAAGCCCTCAATACATTTTTAAGCAGGTCGTCCAGACCCTAACTTGGCTATTTGATTTAATTAAGTATACAGTGGATATTCCTGGAGACAATTAGTTGGTCAGACTGCTGAGTTTTAAACCAAACAGAATTGATTCACAAGATTATGGAACAAAAGACAAAGAACTGAAAATAGAATACCAAACGTATCCTGCCTGAACCCAACAGGCTATGCCAACTTAATAATGCTGTTCCACAATACTTGCAACAATCCCTACCAATATTCCTTGGCACAAAATCTAAAAATGAAACAAAGGCTGACGAGCTTGAAATTAGAAATAGAGAGAGAGAGACTCCAGGCTGGGCTTGCTTCCAGCAGCCTTACTTCTCTCCACACTGCTGCATTCAAAAAGCAAGGAGGGAAAAAAAAACCCTGAGCTGATAGAATTGGCCACTCCCCTTTCATTACAGGAGATTTATTTTCCCCCAAAACTTGAAAACATTCTGCCTGAGACAGTATCTGTTAGCTATTAACAAATTTGCTCCAAAACCCTTCACATCAGGCGTTTCGGAACCTGAGCAATTTTTTAGATTAGATTAGATTACATACAGTGTGGAAACAGGCCATTCGACCCAACAAGTCCATACCGACCCGTTGAAGTGCACCCACCCCCGTATATTTACCCCTTCACCTAACTCTACAGGCAATTTAACATGGCCAGTTCACCTAACCTGCACATTTTTGGACTGTGGGAGAAAACCGGAGCACCCGGAGGAGAGCCACGCAGACACGGGGAGAATGTGCAAACTCCACAAAATCAATCACCTGAGGTGGGAATTGAACCCTGGTCTCTGGCACGGTGAGGTAGCAGTGCCGCCCACAAATTTATAACCTCTCTGAAAATAAAAAATGCAAGGATAATATAATCTTGTTAGAAGGAGCAAGCTCTTCACAAGTTCTATTACTTTAGGCTTGTGTATATACTTGTACATTCCTTATATGAAGTATTTCATGACTTTTGCAGAAAACTTTTAACTCTCAAATGACGCTTCATTTCTTAATGGATAAAAACTTAACCTCTTCTGTTACAAGGTCCTGTCAGACAGTGACACACAATTCTTGTCGCAGTGCTAATTTTAAGTTTCGCTTTCCAATGATTTTTTTACATTCGATTAGATTTCCTACAGTGTGGAAACGGGCCTTTCAGCCCAACCAATCCACACAGACACTCCGAAGAGTAATCCATCCCCCTTTGACTAATGCACCTAACATTATGTGCAATTTAGCATGGCCAATTCACTTGACCTACACACCTTGGGACTGTGCAACGAAACTAGAGCACCCAGAGGAAATCCACGCAGATACAGGGAGAATGTGCAAACTCCACGCAGACAGTTGCCTGAGACTGGAATCGAACCTATGACCCTGGTGCTGTGAGGCAGCATTGCTAATCCCTGAGCCACCGTGCTGCCCCAATGATTTTTAGCCAAGCCAGTTTTGAAATCTAAATGAGACAGGGCTACAAAATCACTTGCACAACGTATATCATCTGAAATGCTTTTCATCACAACGCTGTATTCAAAGAATGCATTCATGACAATAGAGGCAGTCATTGTCATAGATTCATATAGATGTACAGCACGGAAACAGATCGTTCAGTACAAGTCATCCATGTCGACCAAATATCCCAAACCAATTTAGTCCCACCTGGCAGCACCCAGCACAAATCCCTCCAACCTTTCCTATTCATATACCATTCAAATGCCTTTTCAATGTTGCAATCATACGACACTCCACCACTTCCTCTGGCAGCTCATTCCATACATGCACCACCCTTTCGTGAAAGGATTGCCCCTTAGGACTCTTTTATATCATTCCCCTCTCACTCAAAACCTATGCCCTCTAGTTCTGGACTCCCCCACCCCAGCGAAGAGGGATGGCTATTTATCCTATCCATGCTCATCATGATTTTTTAAACCTATGTAAGGTCACCCCTCAACCTCCAACGCTCCAGGGAAAACAGCCCCAGCCTGTTCAGTCTCTCCCTGTAGCTCAAATCCTCCAACCCTGGTCAAGTATTGTAAATCTTTTTCTAACCCTTTCAAGTTTCACAACACTCTTCCAATAGGAATGAGATCAGAATTACGTGCAGTATTTGGAAAGTTGCTGAATCAATGTAGTGAAAAGCCGTAACATGACCTCCCAACTCCTGTACTCAATACTCTGACCAATAAAGGAAAGGATACGAAGTGCCTTCTTCATTATCCTATCTGCCTGCGATTCCACTTTCAAGGAGGTAGGAACCTGCACTCCAAGGTCTCTTTGTTCAGCAACACTCCTTAGGACCTTACCATTAAGTGTATAAGTCCTGCTAAGATTTGCTTTCCCAAAATACAGCATCTCACATTTATCTAAATTAATCTCCAGCTGCCAATTCTCAACGCATTGGCCCTTCAATCAACATCCCATTGTAATCTGAGCTAACCTTCTTTGCTGTCCATTGCACCCCCAATTTTAGTGTTAGCTGCAAACGTACTAAATATACCTCTTATGCTCACGCCCAAATGATTAATATAAATGATGAATAGTCATAGGCCCAGCGCGGATCCTTGTGGCACTGCACTGGTCACATGCCTCCAGTCTGAATAGCAACCCTCCACCACCACCCTCTGTCTTCTACTTTGGAGCTAGTTCTGTATCCAAATGGCTAGTCTATTGGTCAGTGAGAAGCAGATTTCGAATATGCATTATTTAGTTCTTTGATAATTAATTCATTGGCTGTGCCAGCATTCACTGTAGATCCCAAGTTATGAGTCAACCACACTGCTGTTGGTCAATGCAAGGGCTATGTAAAAAAAGGTTGTTTCATGCTGAATCTCTCTACTGTCTCTCTGGCATCTCTCCTGTAAGACTTAGTGCTTCATTTTACATTTTATTTTGCCAAGGGGTGCTTATGGGGATTGTTGCAAGTATTCAGAACAGCATCATTAAGGTGGGATAATCCATTGGATATGTAAGCAGTTAGGTTATTCTGTATTGTGTTCTCCTTTGTTAATTTTCATGCAGTAATCTAATGAAGAAATTCTGTTTTATTTAAAACTAAGTGGTTGAGGCAGATGCATCTCTCCTGGAATATCCACCCTACACCTACTTATAACAACTCACAAAGTTAAGGTTGGGGCGACTTTTTTGAATTGTTTTGAGGGGGTCTGGCCTTTTTTCCATTAAAGATTGTGGGCTCCTTGCAGCATTTTGTCAATAGTTCCAAATTATGCCTAATGTTGTTTGACTCAAAGGCGATGGGTGAAAGGTGTTAGCGTCTTTTGCTCTGGCTGATGAGTTCGGTTAGTTTAAACAGTGCTTGGGATAGCAATGGCTTTTTCACTAAGAGCTTTCTAAGGGTGGAAGAGTGAAATTGTGGGTTTTGCAAAAGGTGAGGAAAAGCAAGTTGTTGGAATTAGCATACAACCAGGAGGTGGAGCTGCCTCCTTCCATGAGAAAATGCAGGAAAATTACAGCAATGACTCAGCATTTAAATGATTTCGGAAACACCTTCTGAAACTTTGTTGATATCTAATATCCAATTGAAAATGAAGGAGCTTGAGTTCAAGGCAAAATTCAAGGAAAGGTCTGCAACAATAAACTGTTTAAATTGCAATTAAAATCAGAGAAAAGAGAGAGTGAAGAGAGAGAAAGGGAACGATAAGAAAGGATGAAAGAGAGGGAGTTTGATCTTCAGAAATTGGCACTCAGACAGGAAAGTCAATTTAAAAGGATGTAGATGAAGGCTGAAGGTGAGTTGAGTGAGGAAAAGCAAACATGGCAGCCAAAGGCCTGGTGAGGATCTGTTTCAATACATTTGCACATTGCCAAAATTTGATGTGAAGGATTTGGAAGTCTTTTTGCACCTAATTTGCAAAGATAGCTTAACAAATGGTAAGTGACCATATGGGTTTTGTAGGTCCACAAAAATTTGTAGATAGAGCTAGTGAGGTATTCACATCACTATCAGAGAAGGTATCAGGGGAGAATGAGGAAGTGAAGAAAGCCATCACAAATGCTTGTGCCAAAATCTTACAGGCAATGTCTCAAAGATCTACGGAGGAACCCTGGTAAAACCTGAATTGAGTTTGAAAGGATTGAATAAAGTAATTTTGTTAGGTTGGTAAGAGCATTAAAATAGAACCATGCTATGGCATCCTGAGAGAAACAATTAGTTTGGAGATGTACAAAATGTCACTTCCTGAAGTAGTGAGAACTTGTGTGGAAGAGCAGAGAGTTAAAAAGGCGAGATTAACAGTTGAAATGGCTGATGATTATGAGTTAGTCCATGATTCTAAGTGTCACTTACAAAATCAATTTCAGTCCGTGAGGGAAAGAAACTGGGGAAAAGAGAAATCCACACTTCGAGAAGGGAAGATTGATCTTGGTGAAGATCATAAGGATAAATTAGCACAGTTCAAAAAGGAAACCCTTGAAGGGGAAAGAGAAGACAAAAAAATGCTCTGGTATTTTCCCTGTATTAAAGTAGGGCACATGAAATCACAGTGTTCGTGGGTCAGGAAAAGCACTCTGAAGCCAAATAGAGTGGAATTGTGTAGAGTAGATTTTATGTGTCATTTCTACTATATACAACTATTAAAAAAAACATGAGACAGCGTTCCTCCAGGACAAAGGTGCTTTATGGACAGCACAAGTAATATTGTTATAAAGGATAGCATAAAGTGCATAAGAAGTGCAAAACATGTAGATTTCAGTGTAATAAAGTAATGATCATTGATAGACATTGTTTTAGCAGCAATTTTAAGTCTTGCAAAGATTTTCTGACAGAAAAGAGTCCGCTCATGCAGTGTTAATGAGTCTGATGGCTTGGGGGAAGAAACTGTTGCACAGTCTGGCTGTGAGAGATTGAATGCTCCGGTATCTTCTGCCAGATGTAAAAGTTTTTGAGTAAGGGGTGTGTGGGTCTTACACAATTCTCTTAGCATTTCGGATGCAGCGTATGGTATAAATGGCTACAATGGAGGGGAGAGACACCCTGATGATCTTCTCAGGTGTCCTCACTATCCCTTGTAGGGTCATAGGATCTGATTCGGTGCCTTTCTTTAACGACCGGCACTGTGACTTTATGTGTTCCACTTTAACAGTGTGGAAACACCCGAGGCCTTTCACCTCCTTTTCACTCTCTTGGACTTATTTTTAAACCTGTGTTAAGCCATTACCAGTGTTCTCTACTCTTTGCTTTGCAGTGTAGGATCTCCCTTCTCCCAATTTCTATCCCTCACAGGATGTCAGAAGCTAAACATTGCCTTATGCGCCAATGTATTTTTATCTGCTATTTAGATTACTTTAGATTTAGATTACTTACAGTGTGGAAACAGGCCCTTCGGCCCAACAAGTCCACACCAACCCGCCGAAGCGCAATCCAGCCATACCCCTACATTTACCCCTTATCTGACACTACATGCAATTTAGCTTGGCCAATTCACCTAACCTGCACATCTTTGGACTGTGAGAGGAAATCGGAGTACCCGGAGGAAACCCATGCAGACACGGGGAGAATGTGCAAACTCCACACAGTCAGTCGCCTGAGTTGGGAATTGAACCCGGGTCTCTGGCACTGTGAGGCAGCAGTGCTAACCACTGCTTCTTTTCTCACGGTTTGAAGTTTCTGTTCATCCGCATGAATTCTTTTCATCTCTGGAGGTACGGTTTTGCACTCCTCCAGCAGAATAATGTCTCTCAGAGCATCGTAGGTCTTATCTATTTTTGAGGACCGCAACCATCTGTCAAAATGATGATGTTTACTTCTTTTGAACCAACATAAGACTTACCTGATTCCTTCTATATGTTTCTAAACCACTGTCTATATACTTCTGGTACCAATCATAAGCAGTCAAAATCGCCTGCTTTACTTCTTCATAATCTCTTGACCCTCTCATCTGACAGTGCTGCAAATACCTCACTAGCTCTGCCTAACAGCTTAGTCTGATATAGCTTTACATACAAATTCTCTGACCACTCCATCTGACTAGCGAATTTTTCAAATAAAATAAAGAAGACTTCGAGATCTTTCTCATCAAAATGCGGCAGTGCTTTTACGTATTTGTATAATTCACTACCTTGTCTCTTCATCTCCATCTTGTTACCTTGACTTTTGTGATTAATTCGCAACTTCTGAAGTTCAAATTCTCTCTCCCTTCTTCTCTCTCTTTCTCTCTCCCTTTCTTTTCTCTCTCTTTGCTTAGCTGAGAACCTTCTGCCTCTTTCTTCACTTCCTGTGTCTTTATCCTTCAATTCCATTTTAGTCAATTGCAGTTGAAGTTTTTTTTCTAACTTTAATGTACTTGACTTTTTTCTCTGACACACTTAATTGCTTGACTAACTACCTTACAATTCAATTTTCACTTTATTTCCTTAGTTAAATCCAATTCTAACCTCTCGCATTTTTCTGTCTTTCTAAAATTTCTTGCCAAATTTGGAAATGATCCTCAAACCCCAGAATCTCTTTAGAAATTTTAAGAGCCATTCTTCTCACTGTTAAGTTAACCCTCCACCCGTAAGCAAAATTAAAGAAATTATCTCACCTACTTTTTATTTTAAGATTGAAGACAATAATCAGGAAGTGCTCAAGTCTGCTGGGATCTTTCACACCCCAACTCTCAGACTAGATTACCTTGAGTATGGAAACAGGACCTTTGGCCCAACCAGTCCACACCAATCCTTTAAATACTAACCCACTAACACCCTAAATTTACCCCTAACACTATGAGCAATTTAGCATAGTCAGTGCACCAGGACCACACATTTGTAAGGAAACCAGAGCACGCCCACGCAGAGAATGTGCAAACTTCCCACAGACAGCTACCTAAGGTGGGCATTGAACTCAGCTCCGTGGCATTACGAGACAACAGCGCCAACAACTGAGCCACTGTGCCACCCAATCAATTGCATGTTTCTGACTTGTCCAAATCACAGACCTGATCCACCAAACTGTTATGACACAGCAGTGAACCCTCCTGTTCATTAAACCAAACACGCAGAAAAGCTCACGTTGCCTCCTAATCTGTTAACATATGAGTGACAGAGAACTTTCAAATTCCACTAGATAAAGGAGAAAAAGATAATTTATTCTTTCGTTCCCTCAGAGAAAATGGAACAACAACTGTTTACAGCTCTGAGCCTCCTTTCAATCAGTGGTTTCAAGCATCAGATGTCGTCCAGTAAAGTTATTTCAGTTTTCTTGGGTCTCTTAAGAGTGACCACTATTTGCACGACGATTCTGATGTGCAAGATATCTCCAACTTATGTTGTGTATGGAATGCCATAATACAAAAATGAATCACAGGCTTTATATCTTGTCAACAAGTATTCACTAAAACGTATTGAATGCTGACTTTCTGAATCAGGATTTCTTTACAGTTGCTGTAATTTAAATCTCTGTAACTATCCACACTCCTGATTTTTAAAATTTATCTCTGTGCAAATTATATGTTTCTCCAGTCAATTCTCATTATATGCACCAGTTATACCTGTGCTTATTTGAACATTGTCGCCCATCCATAAATGTCCAGATGTCAATTGAGACGCCATCACATTACTGGTGGTATCCAGTTGTATGTATATCAGACAAGGATGGTACCTGCCGTCCCTCAAGGACATTAATGTGCAAAATGGACTTCTCCCCAAAACTCGACAACTCTTTGAGCAATAATCACTAAGCTTTCAAATCCTGATTGTCATTGATCTCAGATCCCACTATCTGCTTTGGCAGTTTTCAAACCCGTGTTCCCAGAACATTAAATGGAATGTTAATACTATTTATCTACCACTTCCGCTGAGATTTATTATGAAGTATTATGTGTTCTTGTGCATTTCCAACCAAAATTCAGAAGATATTGGATCATTTATGAAACAGTTTTGTAGGATTGTCGAGGCATGGGAAGGAAGCAGTGTGGAACAAATGATGGCAAAAAGACTAGCTGAATAATTGATCTGAATTCAGGTCAAGAAAAATGTGAGTGTCTGACTGTTTGAATAGGATGGACCTTTTGAAAGGTACAGCAAAGACAAAGATATGAAGAATTCAACATGGCAGTGAGTGTGAGTATTTAGAGAGCACAACACACATTTGTATCGTTTACTCTGCCATAAGGCAGAAATTCAGCGAGGAGGGGTGGAAGGTTAGAGCTACAACAAGCAGAGTTGTTATCTCTGGTTTGTTACCCATGTCACGTGCCAGCGAGGAGAGGAATAAAGAGAGAGAGAGAGCATTTGAACATGTGGATTTGTTTTGTGTTCACTGCTGTTTGTCATTTTTATAAATGACCTGGATGAAGACAGAGAAAAATGGATCAGTAGATTTGCAAATTACACTTGGATCAGTGGAGTTCTGGATAGTGCCAAAAGGTGTTATAGGTTGCAGAGGGACATAGATAATCTACGAAGCTGGGCTGAGAGGTAGAAAATGGAATTTAATGCCGAAAAGTGTTTAGAATAGCAGTAGAAATAAAGATTACTGGGATAATGGTAACATTCTTGGCAGTTTACTTGAACGGAGAGATCTTGGTGTCCATGTACATAGATCCCTAAAAGTTGGCACCCAGGTAGATACGTTGGTGAAAAAATCAAACCGTGTGTGAGCTTTTATTGGTCAAGTGATTGAGTTCCGGCACCATGAGGTCACTATGCAGCTGTACAAAACTCTGATGTAGCCTGCCATGGAGGGAAGCTCTTATGAGGAAAGGTTGCGGGACTTGAGTCTGTTTTCATTAGCGAGAAAAAGGTTGAGAGGTGACTTAATTGAGACATATAAGACAATCAGAAGATTAGATAGGGTGGGCAGTGAAAGCCTTTTCTCTCAGATGGTGATGGTCACCATGAGGGGACATAGCTTTAAATTGAGGGGTGATAGATATAAGACAGATATCAGAAGTAGTTTCTATACTCAGAGAGTAGTAAGGGTGTGGAATGCCCTGCCTGCAACATTAGTATACTCACTAGCTTTAAGTGCATTCCAATGTTCCTTGGATATTGATATGGGTGAAAATGAGATTCTGTAGGCTTCAGATTGTTTCCAAAGGTCAGTATTGCGCTCTAATGTTCTCTGTTCTGAGGTGATTGACAGAGATGAAAGGAAATGGCATCTTTGCTCAACTACAATCCGCAAACTCGGGTATGTTTCAGTGACCTGAGCTCGAACCCTGTCACAACAGATGATGAAGTTTGAGTGCATTGTATGTCAAGGAACAGGAGTGTCATGAAAATGGATGCAATTACTGTCTTTTATTGAAGGAAACAAAAAAAAATCTTAGGCATTGAGTTAATTACTTGTCCTTCAGTGATGCCCTGTATTAGTAATGGACATCATGGGATTCGAATCCTTTTGCAATGGAGTTCACTCATAATTGAGGACAGTAACAGAATCACAGTCAACACTATCGGAAAAAAAAATCGCAGCGTGAAACAAAAAGTGAAACCAAATTGATGATGTTGGATCGTCCACAAAAGTGAATAGTCAACAAAACCCTGTCAAAACTACAAAATCACTTTGTTAGAGTCTGGTGGGCATTGGCAAACTTTCTATGCTCTCTGATGGGCTATTTTTGGAACAGTCTGACAGAGTTACACTGATGAAATCATAAATGACCGGCAGAGTTCCATATGTGATCATGTGGCAGCTCATCAGCAGGACACATCCTGCAGTTAGGGCAACACAGGGCAGCATTGGAGTCAACCAATTTCCATGGTAGTTCTTGACATTGACTGCAGACATCATGAACTCACCTGGTATCATATCAAACAAGGGAAATGGAGTGCTGATAACGGCATATCTTTGTTTTTGCCCCCTATATTTTTGCTCCTCATCTTAGCAAGTCTAAAGAATCAGTGAGTGGTGATAAATTACTGATGCTAGGAAAAGCGCAGCAGAATGCGATACCATTGCGTCTTTCACTGTCTCCCATAAGCAAGCAACAACTGGTGAAGTGACAAGAAACAGGAAGAAAGTCACTTGGCCTCACCCTCACCAAACAGTCTACGCAAATTCACATTTCCCTGTATGGGAAA
Organism: Hemiscyllium ocellatum; assembly: GCF_020745735.1. NCBI lineage: Eukaryota > Metazoa > Chordata > Chondrichthyes > Orectolobiformes > Hemiscylliidae > Hemiscyllium > Hemiscyllium ocellatum. The sequence continues at coordinate 47,570,011 of NC_083435.1, read as the reverse complement.
CGTCCAATGTTCACAGTAAAAGTATCTTACGACATGTTATATGTGGCACAGTTGTCTGCTAAAGAGAATAGATTTTGAACAGGTCTAACAACATAAGTCTAGGCATCCAGGAAGCTCCATCGGCAACTTCTCAGCACTCCATCAGAACCTATAGTTTGATGGGCAATCTTCACCTGATGCTATAATTTCCAACAAGCCTTCAATTAAACCTGGAACAAGGAATCACCCCAGAATGCATCCTGGTAACATTACTTGGCATTCCTTCCAATGAGGTGCCAGCTTGATAAAGTTAAAGAACAAGACCATATGCTTGTCAAACATCCTTAACATGTTTTTTTAAATGGCATACTGAGCTCAGTGATTCCAGAACCAATGGATCAGATCTAACATTAAGCATCCATTCCCAAAAGCTGTGGAATTGAATATATTGTAAACTGGTTCAGGGTGCTTCCCAGTTCTTAAAGCTGAAGGAGAACAACACAATAATGCACAAGCTAACCCTATGAAAGTTGCAAAAATGTTCAAGAAGAAGTGGTGAATTGATGCCTTATCCAGGCCTTTGCCAAAGATCCTAGCTTCAGAGGTACCTGTTTTCTGTCAATTCTAATGACTCCACATGAAATAATGAAACCTCTATTTTCACTGGACACTAGACAGGTTGGTGGATGTGAGTTCAGTTCAGCAACGTTTATGAGCACATATGATTCTGAACATTCTGCAAACACAGAATGGCTGTCCAAACAGCTTTGACACAGGGTCAGTTAGACTCGAAACGTCAGCTCTTTTCCCTCCTTACAGATGCTGTCAGACCTGCTGAGATTTTCCATCATTTTCTCTTTTGGAGTCCGAACATATATATGACTCCTGAACCTGCAGATATTGTAGAGAAATGCCCCTGCATGTACTTTACATGGGCTGGTCAGATAAATTGTCCATATTGACGGGGATGTGCTGTCTATATTGCTTAGTCATCACAAACGTGGAGTTACACGGATAGGATAATGAGTTGGGTGTATGAGGGGTTGTTTTCAGGGGGTCAATGTAGACTCTTTCTGCACTGTTGGTATGCTATGATTATGTATTTGTCTGAATGTCGCCTGAATGTTCAAAACATAAAGGTAGAGCACAACTGTGTGAATATATAATGTGGCAATGTGAATTAGATAAACGATGTAGCTGTGTCAATGTGTCACTCGATTGTTCATCCTATTTATCAACAGCTTTCGGAACGTGATGTGGCTTTGTGTATCTAAATTTGCTCATGACACAATTTCAAGGAGTATTGCAAGACAGTGTAAAGTGGTTAGCACTGCTGCCTCACAGCGCCAGAGACCCGGGTTCAATTCCCACCTTAGGCAACTGTCTGTGTGGAGTTTGCACATTCTCCCATGTCTGCGTGGGTTTCCTCCGGGTGCTCCGATTTCCTCCCACAGTCCAAAGATATGCAGGTTAGGTGAATTGGCCATGCTAAATTGCCTGTAGTGTTAGGTGAATGGGTCTGGGTGGGCTGCTCTTCGGAGGGTCGGTGTGGACTTGATGGGCTAAAGGGCCTGTTTCCATACTGTAAGTAATCTAATCTAATCATAATGGGACATTGATAGACTGGGTGAATGGACAAAACCATGCCAAGTGAAACTCAATACAAGCAAGTGTGAGGTTATCCATCTTAAACTAAAGGAAGATAGATTGAGGTATTTGCGAGAAGGCTTGAAGTTGAATACAGCAGGTGTCCAAGGAAAGTTGGGAGTTCAAGTGCTCAGATCTTTAAATCGTCATGATCGACAGTGGAAAATCACCAAGAAGCAGAATGGAATGCTGATTTTTATGTCTGGAGGACTGCAGTATCAGGATGTAGAGGTTATGCTGCATCACTATAAAACCCTCTTTGGAATGCCAGTTTTATTACTGTGAGAGCTCTGGGCACTATGTATTCGAAAGGATACACTAGTTTTGAGAGGCAGTACAATGTAGGTTTGCAAGAGTAATACTTGGACTTCAGTTGTTAAGTTATAAGGAAAGCGTAGACAAAGTAATCCTGTTTTCTAAAGGATGTGCAAGGTTATGGAGTGAACTGATTGAAGTATTCATAATATTGGAAGGAAAATACAGGGCAATTAACAGTAAATTATTTCCATTGGTTGGAAATCCTAAAGCTCTGCATAATAATCTAAAATGTAGGATGAGACCATTGAGGAGACTTGTTAGGAAGCACTTCGACGTGCAAAAATTCTTCAATGTTTGGAACAATTCTATAAGTGGCAGTTGATTCTAGATAAATTTACTTTTAAATCTGAGATTGTACGTGCTTTTCATAATGTTAAAATGTTAAGGCCGGATGCATATACATACAACTAGGCCACAGATCATCCATTATCTCATTTAAAGGCAGAACAGACTCAAGCAACTTAATCATCAGTTGTGTAATGAATCACATTACAGGGATGAATGGTGAAACAAGAAGAAGGGTGTGAACGATAAAGCAGTGGTGAAGGTGTGAAATAATATTTGGTCACTTGGTGTGAATTATTCAACCATATAAACATCAGATGGAAACAAAAACTGCATTTGGTGATACACACTGTCCAATCAGCTCTGCCACATATTCAAAACATATCTGTTTTGCTAACCTTTGCTCGAATTATGTGCTTTACCCCGATACAAGTTGAGTCATTTGTGATTAGAAATCATTCTGTGTCAAACCTGAATGTTCATAACGTCTTAGCAACCGAACATGTCCATTAGTCGTGAAGAGAAATCCTCAGATCGTTTCCGTAAGAGGTTTCTCCTCATCTCTGCTTAAATGATACCCTATTCTGAGGCAGTGACCTCTGTTTCTGAGACCTCCCACAAAAGAAAATGACATCCAGATAACTGACTTGTTAACCTCAACAAAGCTTTTCTGTGTTTAATTAGGAATGGCACCCATTCTACTGGATTTAAACAAAAACTCGTCTGAGCTGCTGTGCTTATTAGACATTCCTTTCATGCTGGATTAAACACAAATAACCTTTTTTAGGCTTCCCTCCAATGCCACTCTTCTAAAATAGAAAACAGCTTACAATACTCCATATTTGGCCTGATTCGTCACTTGGATAGTGACCCATGACTTCTGTATTTTTAGGTTTCATACTCGATGAAATAAACGGCAGTTTTGCATTTGCCTTTTCTATTATGCAATTAAGTTGGATCGTCACTTTTATTCTTGACATTGAATGAAGACCTACACAGACAATCCTCACCACTCACTACATACTTCCTGTGACATTCTGTTTCCTGCATTCATTTTCGATTTGCATAATGTTTGGTTCCTCTGTGTTGCCTGTCAAAGAGCAGAACTTCCAATACTTCCTCATTAGTTTCCATGTATCAAATTTGAACAATGCTTTTAACCTGAAAATACCACTTCAAGTATTGCAGTTATGGCAAAATTGCCTACTGATTGCCTTTCGAAAGTGTCAGTTATATCCCAATTTTTGTCTTCTATCTCTTTCACCATGACATTTTATTGAAACTGTAACCTTTGTGACAGTACTCGGCCTTTGACATGGATTTGTTTCTTAAGAAGAGGGCTATTGTTACTGGTACCTGAATGTCTGTTTGAAACAGCCTGACACAGACCTCACACAATGTTTTCGTTTTGCGTTCTAGCAGGTCACATTGTGGCTGTACAGGAAGGGCTAGGTCACTTTTGGAATACTGTGTGCAATTTCTGGTCCACATGTTATAGGAAAGACATTGTTACACTTGAAAGTGTACCGAAATGATTTACAAGAATATTAGCAGGGTTGGCGGGTTTCAGCTACAGGGTGGGGCTAAATAGACTGTTTGTACTGGAGCATCGAAGACTGAGCAGTGACATTGTAGAGGTCTATAAAGTTATGAGAGGGCATGGATCGGGTGAATAGACACTGTCTTTTCCACAAGATGGGTGAACCAAAACTACAAGATTTAGGTTTATGGTGAGAAGGGCAAGATTTAAGAGATCCAAAGAGGATCTTTTTTCAGGCCAGAGGATGGTGCATGTATGTAATGGCGTAGACTGGCACAATGACAAAATTTAAAAGGCATCTGGAGGGATATACACATGACAGGGACAAATGCTGACAAAGAAGACAAGATTAGTTTAGTATGCTGTTCGGCGTTGGACTGAATGGTCTGTTTATGTGTTTATACATCTCTGTGAATTTATCAGTCAGTGTTAACAGGTGGATGAGACCTCACTCGATGCGTAAAGTTGTGAATTGTGTGGTTGTGGCGTGTGGAAGCTTGTCTCTACTTCAGTATTATTGCCCAAGTACTATGACTACTGTCAAAGAACACAGATTGTCTTAAAGTCATAGAGTCACAGGGATGCACAGCATGGAAACAGACCCTTCAGTCCAAACCGTCCATACCGAGCAGATATCCCAACCAATTTCGTTCCACCTGCCAACACCCGGCCCATATCCCTCCAAACCCTTCCTATTCATATCCCCATCCAAATGCCTCTTAAATGTTGCAATCGTAATGGCCTCCACCACTTCCTCTGGCAGCTCATTCCATACCTACTCCTCCCTCTGAGTGAGAAAGTAGCCCTCTCACCCTAAACCTATGCCCTCTAGTTCTTAACTCCCCGACCCCAGGGAAAAGACTTTGCCTTTTTATCCTATTCATGCCGCTCATAATTTTGTAAACCTCTATAAGGTCACCCCTCAGCCTCTGGTGCTGCACTGAAAACAGTCCCAGTCTGTTCAGCCTCTCCCTATTAATGCAAGATAATGTTTCAGGGCATGAACCATAGTCAGTGCCAGATGTTTTCAGGGAATGTTGAAACTTGCAGGATAAAACAATATTACTTTCAATCAGAAGTTACTGGATTTATTACTGTATTTGATTTTTTTCTAACAAAATTAGAGTATTCCAATTCGTCTTTCTTTTCTGTGTATTTTAATGGTAGGAATAAAATGTATTTTGCTTATGAAGTTGTGCAGTGATTTTAAGTCTTGCACGTTGCACCTCCCTTTAAGAAAAAAAAATCCTTAGGGTCCAGGACACTTCCTTAATGCACGTCAAGGAGGTTGTTTTGTTCCAGAACAAACTGGGGACTCTAGTCGGATCCGCAGAAAGATGTTGTGAAACTTGAAAGGGTTCAGTAAAGATTAACAAGGATGTTGCCAGGGTTGGAGGGTTTGAGCTATAGGGAGAGGCTGAACAGGATGGGGCTGTTTTCCCTGGAGCGTTGGAGGCTGAGGGGTGATCTTCTGGAGGTTTACAAAATTATGAGGGGCATGGATAGGGTAAATAGACAAAGTCTTTCCCGGGTCGGGGAGTCCAGAACTAGAGGGCAATCATTTAGGGTGAGAGGTGAAAGATATAAAAGAGACACAAGGGGCAACTTTTGCACACAGAGAGTGATACGTGCATGGAATGAGCTGCCAGAGGAAGTGGTGGAGGCTGGCACAGTTGCAACATTTTAAAGGAATTTGGATGGGTATATGAGTCAGAAGAGTTTGGAGGGATATGGGTCAGGCAGGTGGGACTAGATTGGGTTGGGATATCTGGTCGGTATGGACAGGTTGGACCCGAAGGGTCTGTTTCCATGCTGTACATCTCTATGGCTCTGCATTCTCTCGTTCCAGTCTTGGTTTAGGATTATCGGATTCAAAAGCTGAGTGGTGGTGGTAGTTTCTTTGGCTGTTGAAATTGATTAAATTGGCTTTGTTTGATCACAGTTAAACTGAACTTGGCTGCATTTGCTCACAGTGATCACAGTGTGCTTTGTGACATAATGTCTGTTTCAGCCTCTGACATTTTCGTGCCTGTGTTAGAAAATCACTCCGAGTAGTTTACAGAAAATGCATAAGGCACAGTTTCTGAAATTGGTACAGGAGTTGAAGTTGAAATTATGTTTGTCCATCAGCATTAGCTCATAATTTACAATTGCCAAAGGTATAATTGGAATTCTTGAATATTGTAAAAATTCAATTATAAATGAAGCAACTTTAAAAAAAAATGAATGGCTTGAATCACGATTGAAAGCAGAAGAAAGAAAAAATGAACGAAAGTTTTTGAACTTCGGAAAGTGGATCTAAAAAGTGAAGTACATTTAAAATGGCGGAGATCGAGGTGAATGATAGAAGCAATGATGAGGACAGTGGTAGAGAGAAATACCCATAGTTAAAGGTCTGGCAGAACTCTATAGCCACAATTTGACGAGAAGGACATTGAAGACTTTTCCATTTCATTTGAAAAAGTACCTGAACATTTGAAATGGCCAGAAGCTGTTTGGGTATTTCTGATCCAAACAAAATTTGTAGGTAGAACAGGCAGCATGCGAGGAACAGGAAAATCGACATTTCAGGCAAAAGCCCTTCATCAGGAATAGAGGCATGGTACCTGCAGAGTGGAGAGATAAATGCTAGGGGTGGGGGTGGCGAGAAAATAGCATAGAGTACAATAGGTGAATGGGGTGGGGATGGAGGTGATAGGTCAGAGAGGAGGGTGGGAGAAGGTAGCAAAGATTTGCTACCTTCCCCCACCCTCCTCTATGACCCATCACCTTCATTCCAACCCCATTCACTCACTGTACTCTTTGCTACCTTCCCCCACCCTCCTCTCTGACCTATCACCTCCATGCCCACCCCATTCACCTATTGTACTCTTTGCTACCTTCCCCCGCCCTCCTCTCTGACCTATCTTCTCTATGCCCACACCCATTCACCTATTGTACCCTGTACTACTTTCTCCCCACCCCCACCCCGTCTCATTTATCTCTGCACTCTGCAGGCACCCTGCCTCTATTCCCGATGCAGGGTTTTGCCCGAAACGTCGATTTTCTTGCTCCTCGGAAGCTGCCTGACCAGCTGTGCTTTTCCAGGACCATGATAATCTAGACTCTGGTTTGCAGCCCTTGTAGGTAGAATAAGCGAGGTATTTGCATCTCATTCGAAACAGATATCGGGGGAGAATGAGAAGTTGAAAAAAATGAGAAGTTGCATACGAACTAGCACTTTTTAAAATCTTAGGAGGTTAAATGTTAGATAGAGTTTTAACAATCAAACACGATTATGCATTTATGTGTATCAATAGGTTAATGACGAAGTACTTTAAAGGTTTTCCCCCTAATTCCTTGCAATCCTTTTCATATTAACTCAGAATCAACGCACATAGACCTTTTGTTTTTGTTTAGAAAGATTGAATTTGTATTTCTAACATGGGAACCTACCTCATTATTCTTCAGTGTTTGCTGCTGGAATATAATCTCCTTTGTTAGTCATTTCTTATTCCAGGACAATACGTTGGTTACATGGGAATAGAGAAAGTCATGATTTTGGGATTATGTGCTCGTAAAATGACTTCTCAACAGCAAATGCTGTCTTTCGCGATTTTTCTGACATGAATGCACCGACATGACAAGAAGGGACAAGAATAGATCAGTCAGCGCTTCAAGCCCGCATCATCATTCAATGAAATCAGAGCTAATTTGATTTTAACGTCAACTGTACATCCCGTACAACCCGATATTCATCCAATACATTTGAAATAAAGAATCTATCCACACGTGCCTTACCACATTCATTGCCTTCCGAGGAGAGTAATTGCAAAGACTCACAATCTTTGAAGAAAGGGAAAAAAGAAGTCCTCACTTCTATCTAAAATGCCCATCCCTTACTTTGAATCCATGAACTCTGGATCATGATAAGCCCACCTGGGGATATGTGCTTTCAACATGCACCGGGTGTCATCTCTGTAGGATTTTGCATGTTTTAGTTTAGTCACCCCTAATGACTCTAAACGATAGAATTGTGAGTTAGCCTATATGAATTCCTTCTTTGGGAATTCATGTTAAAAGTGAATGCTATCAACTCTATTTGTGTGTAGCTACAATTACATTCAAGAATACCTCCATGATTTAAGATAAAATAAATAGTCTTTTTTTTATTGCAGGTTGGAAAGAAATGTCAATTTCGATTCTTACAATTAAGCTTGTTTTCCTCTGCCCACAAATGCAGTTAGAACTGATAATTGTATTCATATCATTCATATTTTCTCTGAGCAATTCGCTCAGTCTGCTCATCCTGCATTACCAGAGGATTTCCCTTTCACCATCAACGGCTCATAATTATATCAGTGAAAAAATATACTTGATGCATTACTGCAATTTCCAAAGGATTCGTCAGCAGTACCTTCCACACTGATGATTTTAACACTAATTACGACAAGTTGTATGCTTAAGCCACGCTATTCTCATTTCTGTCGAAGATAGAGAACATCCTGAATTGCAAATGAAGCAGGAGAAATATATTTTTCTGAAAATTAAGGTAAGCTTAAATTAGTTTTGAAAAGTAATTATTCTGACTTGACGAAAAGATTTCAGTGGGAAATATCGAGAAACCTAAGGGTAAAAGTTAATAGCAACCCAGCAAAAACCTTAAATTTGGGATTCGGTACAAAATATTTTTTTTCTTTGCACTGGGACGTTGTAGTTCAACTCCTAAAATAAGAACCCTTCCGTTTTTCGGATATTATATCAACATTCGGGGCAGACCACAATCCTGAGAATATTCTGAAACCTGTTTCACAAACACGTGGGCCAGGGAATGAGCGACGGAACTCTATAGGTGATTAATTTTGAAGTCAGTGAATATACACCGAATCCCTAGCATCAATACGTTAGACATTTTGTTCTCAGAGACAAGTCAGGCACAAGTTGTGGTTTTGACCTTCGTAAGAGCGACATAAAGGTATGATAACTAAGGTGAACTCTTTAAATTCCTTGAGCTATTAACAGATAAGCATCTTGAAAAGCTTGAATGAATAGTTAATGGAGTCTACACGATGAATTTGCAAAAGAAAAAATATTGTGAAATATGAGAAAAAATGTTCTTGTAGAAATATCATTTAGGTTTATAAAAAGGGTGGGAATTTCTGGAGGGCAGGAAAAACTCAGTTTTCTGAGAGCCTCAGGATGTTCAAACCAACAGATAGTCATCAGTGTGGGAACATTTTCCGGTGTTACAATAAAACATCTCTTTATAGTTGAGCTGGAAAGAATGTAACAAACACTTATCATACTTTAAACTGAGCTCAGAGCCCATGGCAACACTACCAATGTCAATTAATAAGTTGCCATTTTATGACAACTCGGCCATTATTGCTGTCCAAAAGTTCGTCTGACACCACGTTGATCCTTTTCTCGATCACCGAGCCGTATGCTCGTACAACGATTTACTGGCTTCTCCTGAGCATAGAAAGGAATTTGGTTACGAGAGTTTAACCTTCACAACTTCTCCAGGCTAATAAACTATTGTTTATTCCGGAAGGTGACATGCAATCACTTCATTTTGGTTTTGACAGAGATGTATTTGTGTCTATTCTCTTGCTGTCTTTTCATTGTGATTCCCAGAATTCTAGAATTTCGTTCATAATGATGAGAGGCAATTCTCTGAAATGAAAGCATCAAACGGGGAAGGACAGCTTTGAATAAAAAGAAATCGTTGGGCCACTGTGGGTTCAAGGTTTGCACCAGCCGAGATGGCCACACAGTGGCAGAGACCAGTGGATGACTGTCTCTGTGGAATTTGCAGAGTCTCTCTGTGTTTCCGTGGGTTTTGTCTGTGTGCCCCAGTTTCTTCCCACAGTCCAAAGGTTTTCAGATTAAGAGGATTGTTCATGCAAAATTGTCGACAGGGTCCAGTGATATGCAGGGTAGACAGATTAATTATGCGAAATGCAGGCTGACAGGGACAGGGAGGCTCGGCGGGAAGTCATGTGATTCGATTGACTGAATGGCTTCCTTCCATAATGTAGGTATTACATAATTTTCCAAAGATCTCTCCGTCTCACCCTATTTCTTCACAGTAGACATGCAGAGTTTCATGTGAAACCACGGCCACTGACTTGGCTCCAATGTGACAGAAGCTTATGGTATGACGTTGGCATGCAGGTTCACAGTTATACAGTCATAAAGTCAGAGGGATGTACAACATGGAAGCATACTCTTCAGTACAACTCGTCCATGCTGACCAGTTATCCTAACCTAATCTCGTCCCATGTGCCAGCAGTTGCCCTCTATCCCTCCAAACCCTTCCTATTTATTTCCCCATCCACATGACTTTTAAATGTTGTAATTGCACAAGTCTTCATCACTTCCTCTGGCAGCTCATTCTATGCATGCACCAACCTATTAATGAAAACGTGGCTCCTGAGGGCCCTTTTATATCTTTCTCCTCTCACCCTCAACCTATGCCATCTAGTTCTAGATGCCCCGATCCCAAGGAAAAGTCCTTGTCTATTTGTTCAATCCATACCCCTCATGATTTTATAAACCTCAATAAGGTCACCCCTCAGCCCCCGACACTCCAGGGAAAACAACCCCAGCCGATCTAGATTCTCCTTATTGCTCACTTCTTCCAACCCTGACAACATCCTTGTAAATCTTTCCTGAACCCTTTCAAGTTCCACAATACATTTCCGATAGGAACAATACCAAAATGACATGCAATGTTCCAAAAAAAAACCTAATCAATGTCTTGCACAGCTGCAACATGACCTCCCAAATCTATACTCAGTGCTCTGACACATAAAGGAAAGCATACCAAACGCACCTTCATTGTCCTAGCTACCTTCGAGTCTATTTTCAAGGAACTATGAACCTGCACTCAAAGGTTTCTTTGTTCAGCAACTCTCCTAAGGACCTTACTATTAAGTGTTTAAGTCCTGCTTTGATTTGCTTTCCCAAAATGCAGCACCTCGCATTTATCTGAATTCAATTCCCCATCAGCCACTACTCAGCCCATTGGCCCATCTAATCAAGATTTTATTGTAATCGGAGGTATCCTTCTTCGTTGTCCACTACAACTCCAAATTTGGTCTCATCTGCAAACTTTCTAACTGTACCTCTAATGTTCACATTCAAATCATTTATGGTCCATGATAATGGAGTCGCAGAGAGATAGGGTAATTAAAAGGCGTTTTTGTATACTTACCTTTATTTGTCAGTGCATTAGCTGTAGGATCTGTAAGATAATGTCCTGACTGTACAGGATTTTGCTTAGGCCGATTTTGGAATATTATGTGTAATTCTGATCTGCGTCCTTTTGGAAGACTGTTGTAAAACTTGAAAGGGTTCAGAAAAGATTTGCAGGATGTTTCCAGTGTTGGAGACCTTGAGCTACAGCGAAAGGGTGAATAGGCTGGGATTGCATTCCCTGGACCATTGCAGGCTGGGGGTGACCTTGGAAATGTTTACAAAATTATGAGGAGCACCAATAAGGTAAATAGACATGGTCTGTTGCTGAGGCACCACTTGCAGTATTGAGCGCAATTCTCGTCTCTGTGCTTGATGGAGGTTATATAAGCATTGCAAGTATTACAGAAGACGTACACAAGGTTGATTGTGGAGATGAGGGGATTGTCCTATGAGGAGAGGTGGAGCCGCCTACGACTGTACTTACTGGAATTTAGAAGAATGAGAGGGGATCTTACAGAAAAATGCAAAATTATGAAAGGGATGGATAAGTTAAAGGAAGGCACGTTGATTCCTTCAGCAGGTGAGACTAGAACTAGGGGAAATGACCTCATTATTTGGGACAGTAGATTTAGAACAGAGTCATAGAGTCCCGGAGACGTACAGCGCCGAATCAGACCATTCAGTCCAATGAATCAATGCCGACCTCATATCCCAACATAAACTTGTCCCACCTGCCACAACCCGGCCCATATCCCTGCAAATCCTTCCTGTTCATTTATCCATTTAGACCCTCTTGCAATTGTACTGGAGAAACTGTTTTTCTCAGAAAGTAACGAATCAATGGAATTGTCTGCCCAAGCAAGCAACAGAGGAGCTCATTAAATATGTGTAAGACAGAGTTGGATGGGCTTTTGCATGATAGGGTAATTAAGTGTGAAGGAGATAATGCAGATAGGAGGAGCTGAGACATTGCTAGATCAGCATTGATTTAGTTAATGGCAGAGTAGTCTGATTTAGTTAATGGACAGGCCATTTGGTCTAATCCTGCTTCTATTGCTATGTTGTGAGATGTCAATTACATGAAACATGGGCAGAAACTTTGAGATTCTTTGAATCAAGTTTCAATTTCTACAATGTCAAATTATTTTCCTACTTATCAGTGAAGTTCGGAAATTATGCAGTTTAAAATCCGGAGAACATGACAAGAAGGTCTCTTCTCCAAGCAAGAGTAAGTGAGGTAACCATTCAGGAAGAATCAGAAAGTGGCTGGCCATCATCAGTAGTGGCTCTTCTATCTTTACATAACATGAGAGCAGATTTAAAAAATGTTAAATCAAGTGACAAACACAAAGTTCAGTTGTTCTTTTTTTTATGACCGATATCCATGGTGCCCTCCAGGGTGGGAGACTAACATGTTGGCTTCCCTGGATGGGCCTTTGATAAGAAGTGAATAGTTAGTCCTCCGAAGCCAAATCACCAGTCTGTTGCCCTTAGTCTTCTTTACTGAAGCCACAGTAAAGAAGTAAAATGCCCCACATGGATTTGAGTAACCAGTGACATGGGCCGATAGGGGCTTGAGAGTTGAAGTCTCATCGAATCCCCCAAAAATTGGGCAGATGTCGATAACGAATGACAATGGTGATGTCGAACAGTCATCCATGTGAAAAGAGCTTAGTGAAGTAACTACAGGGAACGACTGGAGATAACTTGACAGTGCGAAACTGCGTTCCAGGGAAGCAATGCCAATTGGTTTAAGTATATGGAAATGCGTGGAAGAGAATGTGAAGAAAGGAATGGTGAAAGAAAGAAACCGGTTGCAATAGGTGCCTGATATGGGGTTATCAAGAATTTGAGGATGAGAGGAAAGAAAGACAATGGGAATTTTTTAAAAAATCAGCAGTGGGAACCCAAAAATATGGGAAAAAGTCATGAGATTAATCGATAGTGTTAATGAACTACAGGGACAGAGAAATACAGATCTGGTGCATATGATTCTGTTCCAGTTGCAGTATGTAAAGGTAGCACGAGGGAGACAGAAAAGTAAGGGAGTAACAGGTATCCATGAGGGAAGAGGGTGAATGGAAACAGCAACATTGTGAATCCCTACAGGATGGAAACAGGCCCTTCGAGCTCACACCGAACTACCTAAACCCATTGCTCTACATTTGCACCTGACTCATCCACCTAACCTACACATCCCTGAACACCATGGGAAATTTCATATGGCCAATTCACCTAAACATGCACATCTTTAGATTGTGGAATGAAACCGGAGCATCAGGAGAATAATCACGCAGACAAGGGGAGAATGTGCAAACGCCAGACAGTCACTTGAGGCTGGAAACAAATGTTGGTGCCGAATGCTGGGAAGCAGCAATGCTAATTACCGAGCCAGCATGCTGCTGCTGTGCATTCGCTTAAAAACCACCATAACTGCACTGTCATACAAGAAAAAAAAATTGCAGTGAAATAGGTGCAATCTATCCCTTTGGGATGGGCCCAACAGAGGAAGATGTTGACAGTGACATAGACTGGACAGGCTTGGTAGGTGATGCAGTCAGTACGGGCCTGAAGCCAATTTCTTCAGGGAACCCAACTACCCACTCGTATATGATGAGCACTCAGAGCCATAAGTCACTGACCCCATGAATCAGATCACAACCATGAGGAGAGTGGTGCAGCTAGTAAGTAATGCAAATGAGACACTGGCATGTCGAACCTGCCCCTGGTGGCATATGCTATCCTTTATGGTGTACAATAATTAAAAGAAATAGGTCATGATACAGGAAAATGGAAATCTGTAGACAATCCAAGGGAATTGTCGTGAGCCATCACTAGGAAAGGATAGCATACAGATTAGATGATGATGAAAAGCAGAATTTATTTTTGCATTTACTGTAACGTGTACTGAAGTAGAGTGGAAATGTTTGTTTAAGAGCAGTACAGGCAGGTCATAATAAGGAATTGTGTACATACAGATTGTCGAGACTTAGATAGAGGTCTGAAAGTTACATGCACAGTGCCTGCATGAGGCAAGATCAACACTGACAGGGTCGGTATTATTTGAGGTGAGGGAATCCAGTCGTCAGTTGAAAAATGGCCAAGGTGTAGCTGTTCCTGCTTGTGTGTGTGTTTATGCTTCTCCATCCTCTGCCTGACTGAAGAGATTATAGGAGATCATTCCTGGGGGGTGATGGGTCTTTGGTGATGATGGCAGCCTTTCCACGGCAGTGAGACCTGTAAATAGAGACCATGGATGGAAGGTTGGCTTCCGTGATGGCCTGGGCTGTGCACATCACCTTCTATCGTTAATTCCAGTCCTGAGGAAAGCGGTTGCCATGCCAGGTCGCAATGCACCAGGATAATATGCTTTCAAAGCTGCATCTGTACGAGTTTTGAAGGCCCTTAGACATGCTAAATTGCCTGAAGGAAAAGAGGTCTTGTTGTGCCTTCTTGATTGTTGCATCTATGTTTGAACTGCAGGACAGATTGTCGGTTATCATTTCTTTACGCTCTTGATGTATCTACTCCGCAAGACCCAAGACATAGTGACAGAATGGAGGAACTAACGGGAGCTTAAAGAAGATCTAATGAATACAAAGGCTGTGAATAGGGGCGATCTGCTGGCTGACCTCCAAACGTGACACCAAAGAGAGTGGGAACATTCAATAGACTTTACATTCAGATCATGGGCAGTGTTTCAGGGGACCTTTGGAACTGCATTATGTTGAGCAATTTTGAATGCCGAAATGAATAGCTATAGCAACCCCTTGTATTGGGGAATCAAGGAAGGCGCTGGATCAACCTACTTGTCACACTCACACGCAGTCAGGGATCCTGAAGGGAATGACTCCAGCTTGGCAAATATTCGATTACGCATGCAGGGAGAGTCATGACGCTCAAAGGAAAAGGTAACATGTGGAGAAATAAAGGACTCACCCCAAAAGTATCACTACCACGCTCAGAGGGTGAAGATCTGGTTGGGGGAGAGGGTGCAAATGTTTGTCAGAAAAGGGTCAAGTTTAGATTAGATTCCCTACAGTATGGAAAAAGGTCCTTCAATCCTAGAAGTCCACACCAATGCTCTGAAGAGTAACCCACCCGGACCCATTGTCCTACATTTACCCCTGACAATGCACCTATCACTACAGGCAAATTAGCATGGCCAATTCACCTGGTCTGCACTTCTTTGGTCTGTGGGAAGAAACCCACAGAAAGAATGTGCTAACTCCACACAGTCACTGAGGCAGGAATCGAACCCAGGTCTCTGCTGTCGTGAGGGCATAGTTCTAACCACCGGGTTACTGTGCTGCACTATATGTAAATGCTCCAATTGTGAGGGGAGGCATTCAGTGAAAAACCGTCGTCACCGTCGCTCAATGAGAAAAGGGAAAGCTTACTTAATGAAAGGCCACAAGGATAAAAGCCCCAAAATAACATCCAGGAGCAAGACCCATCAATGGGACTGTATCCCCAACCACAATGACAATCTGAGTCGATGGTATAAACATTACACTGTATTTCATATTGAATATATGTGACAATAAATGGTGAGGTCAATATTTGAGGGTAATTTCTCTGTCTGGAATTCTCCATTCAGTGGCATCCCACCAGCATCAGTGGCGGAGCCCTTCCTTGTTTTACAGAAAGCATTTTCACTTGAATGTCGGAGAGTTTACAAGTAATTTCGGATTGAAGAACAGATTGGCATGATGGTAAATAACGAGGATTGTTTCGGATTTCAGAAACTTGCAGAGGGTCTAGTCAGTAGTGCAGATCATTGACGGGTTGAATTCAAACATGATGGATGTTAGGTGATCCAAAAGGGCAGCAAAAAAAAAGACAAGGGAGCACATAATGAATGCCAAGACCCTGAGAAGCATAGAGGATGGGCGGCATTTTGATGTGCAATTGTCACTGGGCAGGTGTATAAAGTTGCAAAGAAGACTGATATTATATTTGCTTATATTGCCCGAGGCAAGGAGTTCAAGGGATGGGAGATAACGTGAACATGATTTTTCACCATAGAAGGTATTATGTCCACAAACATCACTGCTTCGTCTCGCAAATGCTCTGACAAGACGGCAGGAAACTACAGATAGTTTGGGAAAGCAACCAGTATAATCCAAAATCCCTGCCACAGCCGTTGTAATCTCTTCTACGCTCTTCTGTCAGGTATTAGATGCTAAATGCTGAAAACACATAACAACAGAACAAGAATAACTCTTCCCAACTATTATTAATGTTTTGAACGGTCCTTTCAATCATGAAAGATGATTTTACCTTGCACGTCTCTGCACGTATAGCACTATATTCTATCCTATTACCCTGATACATTTATGTATTTCATGACCTGCCTTGACATCAGGCAAAATAGTACTTTTCACCATATAACTGTACGTGTGACAAGAACAAATTAAATCAAATCAAAATGTATAACATGATGTGTTAAACCACAGCTAGAGTTTTGCTCTGCAGTTCTGGAGTCCACAGAAAAGGAGGGATGTGATTGCACAGGCTGGGGAAGAAATTACAGAGGCCCTTGAAGTGATTTTTGATTCAGTTTTAGCTATAGGTGAAGTTCTGGAAAGCTGGATGGTGGCTACTTTTGCTCGATCTTTTTAAGAAAGATAGCAAAAATGCCATATACCTACAGGCCAGTGAGCCTGGCATCATGGTAGGCAATTGATGAAGAGGATACTCAAGGACAGGATAAAATCACTTCTGGGTAACCAAGGTCTGGTGAAGAATAGTCAGCATGGATTTGTGCATGGAAAGTCGTGTCTGACAAATTTTTGGAGTTTTTCTCAGACATAGCCCAGAGCATGAATGACAATAATGTGTGTGGATCCTGTGAAAATCGGAGAGGTGCTAAATTAATATTTATCATCTGCTTTCTCTCAGGGCCAGGAGAGTATTGAAGAGGAGAAGACTGAGATACGGGTTATTTGATTTGAAATGATTGAGGTTATTAAAGAGGAGGTGTTATCAGTTATAGAGTCATCGAGATGTATAGCACAGAAACAGACCCTTCGGTCTAATCAGTCCAGTTATCCTAACCCAATCGAGTCCCAACTGCCAGCACCTGACCCATATCCCTCCAAACCATTCCTCTCAGTTCAGGAGTTGAGAGGTCGTGTTGCAGCTGTACAGGACATTGGTTAGGCCACTGTTGGAATATTGCTTGCAATTCTGGGCCTGCAATTTGAGCACCATGCGTACTGGAATTCTTAGCATTTTCTGCAAATTGATATATAATAAAGAAGAACAGCTGCCCAAAGATAAGTAGAATGTACAATAAAGGTAAGCAATACTGGAAGTTAAAATGCAGGGATGGCTGACAAGATCTTTATCCTTCAAGAAGATATGTCACCTTCTCGGCATTGCTTGCATGGAATCCCGTTGCCGGTTCTATCCAGGAATGCTGTAATCACGAAGGCTTCACGTGAACACTGTGACACCACAGGATTGAAGTTGAAGAATCAGAATCACATGCATTTCATTCAGTCCCAAGGGGTCAATCCCAAATCAGTAACTGGGATTTCAAGTCTAAATGGCAATTTTTTTTAACGTGAAATGAGGAAGATTAAAGTAGAAATACACAACGGACATTTTTGGTTACATCAAGAGAGGTTTTTGCGTGTAATAAACTTGCAGATGAAATGATGGATGGGGGTACTTCTACAATTAAAAAAAAACTTTTAAATAAGTTTTGGAGGGATATTGGCCAAGTTCATTCAGATGGGAGTTGTTTAGCTTGTGATAATGGGCAGCATGGACTGGTTTTTTATGTGCTGTATCATTCTCTGACTCTATGAGTGGACGTCTGTTCAGCTGACAAAGATAACGTCTGAGTTCCTTACGTCTCTGTCTGAAGAAATAATCAAGGACTCTGCCCAACTGAAATATCACCAAAGGACAATTCGGTTAACTTCCTGGCATCTAACTAATCAATAATTCTTGTTAAGACTCTCAAAATGGCAACCAAAAGTAAAAGAAAAGTTTAAAATTTCTGTTTTAACTAAATGAAGGATAGACATCAGGAACTGCAATAAAAAAACAAATCATAGAATTGCCTACAATGCGGAAAAGGCCATTTGGTCTGACAAATGCATAAAAGCACTCCAAAAAATAAATTAATTTATTTTAGACACATTGTGACTTCCCTGAGCCACATGCAAAGAGCCATGCAATTTCCCCGCAGTGCTTTCCAAACAACAGTAAAGCATACACGGTTTTCTTTTAAAAAAAGCTTTCATATTAAACATGAAAGCAGGACCCAAGGGGTGGCACATTTGCTCAGTTGTTAGCATTGCTGCCTTACTGTGCCAGGGACTCAGGTTCGATTCCATCCTTGGGCGACTGTCTGTGTGGAGTTTGCACATTCTCCCTGTGTCTGCATGGGTTTCCTCTGGGTGCTCCGGTTTCCTCCCATAGTCCAAAGATGTGCAGGTCAGGTGAATTGGCCATTCTAAATTGCCCATAGTGCTCGGTGCATTAGTCAGAGGGAATTGGGTCTGGGTGGGTTACTCTTCGGAGAGTTGATGCAAACTTGTTGGGTCGAAGGGCCTTTTTCCACACTGTAGGGAATCCAATCTAAATGTTTCAGTAACTTCAAGGATAATGTGAAAATATCTTCTTTTTCACAGTTTCTAAAATGCAGGAGATTTCCATTCTAACTGGGCTGGGTGTGTTCCTTGCTTCGAGTTTGCTTTACTCCAATGCAGCCCCGCATTGGAATTATTCAAAATTACTTTTTTATTCCCATTGGAATTGTATTCTATCTTTCGTATATGTTGCAAATCATTTCGATACCAATCGAGGAGTTATGGAACACACTTCATCTATTCACGACACAATGTCACCAGACAAACAAAATACTTGAAATGCTTTCGAACACTTTTCGTTTCGGATATAGGATTTTCCCACTTTACCAGCACGCTTGTTAGCAAATAAAAATACTATTGATAACAAATTGGAATTGCTTAGACGTATCAAACATCAGCTGTCCGCAGGAATCATATTATTATGATTGATTTTTTTTTCAGGATGTGACCAATTCCATGGGTTCATATTAGACTATTACTTGTGTCCTGACATTGGTATTGATCGTTGCCATTCATTCATGAATACAATGTTTCTAACTGACATATTTTTGCTCTGATGATAATTAAAAGAAAAACCTTATTCAATATGATTCAACTGGGCAGTGCACATGCCAAAAATACATGATGAATGAAATTCGATCAAGAGAAGTGTAAGGTTACGAATTTGCAAAGCTCACAGGGCAAGCAAATAATAAATATATGCAAGGTTTATTTAACATGGTATCGGGTGCTGTGAGGTGGATGTCAACAGATCCTTGAATAATTATAGAGTCATAGAGGTGTACAGCATGGAAACAGACCCTTCGCTCCAACTCGTCCATGCCGACCAGATATCCCAACTCAATCTAGTCCCACCTGCCAGCACCCATTATAGACGACTGCAGAGAATCATCCTAAGAATTAACTAATATTTAGCCTTATTCATTCAAGTTTCACTCTTGCAGTACTTGTGTTTGTTGAACTTCCGTAAGATTGTTTTGAGGTTAAGTCCTGGTTTCACAATTAAGAGTCTCTATGACGTTTAGATGCATCATCTTGTTTCTCAAAAGGTTAAATTTAGAATGGATATGTCCATTCAAATTTCGACATGACGCTTAATGTGAGTCACAGTTCAAGATACAGTTACCAAAATCGTCGTGTAACATTGGGCTATTCTCTCATTAAACCGAGACGATAAGTAATCAATTCAACTAAGTGTGACTGCGGATCAGATGAAGATAGAGTTTGAGATAAACACTCATTAATGGCAGCCTCAGCCAGTTAGGAAATGAAACTCACGCAGTCTGTGTTTCATTCCATTAGATAAAATCATCCAGCTAACTGACGTAAACCACACCCCATACAGTGATCAAAATAATTGCGTAGGACTCCAATGTGTAATTTATGAAGCAGTACATTCCTCTTTATAAAATAATGTTTTGAAGTCAGGAGAACAAACCTCTATCCAAGAGGACATGTCAACAGCAGCATTACTTTAAGCTGTTAAATGTGTTGCAAATCTTATGATGTTGTAATATAATGAGATATGTAGTCTGAAACAAAAAGTATTTGGTAGCACAAACGGCATGAGCTAAGTCAAAACAAGAGAAGTATTTGGAAACGTCTTCAGTGAATTTATCCAATGATCATATACCATAATAATGGGAGTAGTGTTCAGTTTGAACATAAGCACGTGGAAAAACGATATCAGTTCTGCAAAAGCTTACGGAAATGGATTTATGAAGAGCAGGGCAATATTCTGCTCTTGATTATGGAAAACGGACAAATGACACCCATCCCAAGAAAACCTACAGTTAACAGAGAAAACACAGCAGCATAACGGATAAATATGCAGATATCCTGCTTGTGCCAGTGCATAGAATATAGAACATAAAACAGTACAGTTCAGTACAGGCCAGCCGTTGTTGTGTCTGCCTTTTATCCAACTCAAAGTTCAAACTAAAATGCGTACTGTTCATTTTACTGTAATACATGTGCCTTTCCGAACAAGGTTCTTCATGTGTCTGACTCTAATACAACTGCTGACAGTGCATCCCGTGCACCCACGATTCATCGCCTAAAGAAACTAATTCTTACATTTCCCTAAACCTTCTTTCAATCACCTTAACATTATGTCCCCTCATGGTAGCAATTTCCACCATGGGAAAAACATCTCTGGCAATTCATTTTATCTTTAACTCCCATCATCCTGTATACCTCAATCAAGTCGCTTCTCATCCTTCCTCGCTGCAAGGAGAAAATCCCTAGCCCCTTCAACCTTTCTTCATAAGACACGTCCTCTGCTCCTGAAGAAGAGCTTGTGCCCGAAACGTCGATTCTCCTGCTCCTCTGCTGCTGCCTGACATACTGCACGTTTCCAATAAGACATTTGTAGACGTCCTCTGCTCCAGGCAAATCCTGGTAAATCGCCTCTGCACCCTTTCTACAGATTCTACATGTTTCCTATAATCAGTCGACAAGAACTGAACTCAATATTCCAAGTGTGGTCTAATCAGGGCTTTATAGAACTGCCACATAACCTTGTGACTCTTCAACTCAATCCTTCTGATAATGAAAACAAACACAGCATATACCTTCTTAATTATCCCATCAAATTGGGTGACAACGTTGGCGGACATATGGATGTGCACCCCAAGATCGTTCTGTTGCTGATCACTGCTGAGAATACTGCCTTTAATCCTGTAATCTGTATTCAAGTTCGATCTTCCAAAATGAATTACTTCACACTTTTACGGGTTGCACTTTTCCGACTTCTCAGCCCAGATCTGCAGTTTGTCAATGTCCCGCTGCAAACTACAACAGCCCTCCACACTATCCACAACTCCAACAAACTTACTAATCCACCCTTCCGCTTTCACATCCAAGTCATTTATGAAAATCAGAGAACAAGGACCCAAGAACAGATCTCTGCATAACACCACTGATCATCGACTTCCAAGCTCTAAACTTTCCATTTATTCCTTCATGCTGTCTTCTATGGGCCTGCTAATTCTCTATCCAGACAGGCAAATTTCCCTGCATTCCAAACATCCTTTGATTCTAAACGAGAATCTCATGGGGAAACCTGTTAAACATCTTACTGAAATACACTGCTCTACCTTCATCAATTGGTTCTGTCATATCCTCAAATAATTTAGTAAGGCTTGTGAGACATGATGCACTTGTCACAAAGCCATTCTGACTATCTCTAATCAAACAATGTTTTTCCAAGTAATAATAAATCCTGTCTCTCAGAACCCTGTCCTATAATTTGACCAACACTGACTTAAAACTGTTTGGTCTGTCAATCTCAAGAAGATCCCTATTCACTTTATTGAACAAGGGAGTAACATTTGTCACCCTCCACCATCTGGTACTGCTCCAGTGGACAGTGAGGACACAAATATCATAGCCAAAGGTGCATCAATGTCTTCCCTCGCTTCCCTGGGAATATCACGTCTGGCACGGGATATACCTGTCCTCATCTTTTTTTCAAAATTTCCGGTACGTCCACCTTCTTAACATCCAATTTTTTGAGCATATCAGCCTGTTTCACACTGTCCTCACAAACGACGACGTCACTTTCAATGGTGAATACTGAAGCGATGTATTCGTTATGGATCTCACCTACCTCCTCCAACTCCAGGGTCAAATTCCCTCCTCTATCACTGATCGGGAGAAATCTCATTTTGGCCATCTTTTTTCCTTGTGTAAGCATAAAACATTTTTAGGTTTTTCTTAATAACATCCATCAACGCTTTTTCATGCCCTTTTCTAGCTCTCCCAAGTCCATTCCTCAAGTACTTCCTGGCTACCTTGCAACTGTCTAGGGCCCCTGTCTGATCTTTGCTTGCTCAACCTTAAGGAAGCTATCTTCTTTCTCTTCATGAGATGTTCCACATGCCTGGTCACCCAAGGTTCCTACATGCTGCAATCCCTTCCTGGCCTCCGTGGGACAAATGTATCCACCATTCGCAGAAAGTTTTCTGTGAACAACCTCGACGGTTCTGCCGTGCATTCCCCTGAGAATATCGGTTCCCACTTAATATTCCACAGTTCCTGTCTAATAACATTGTAATTCCCCCTCCCCTTATTAAACACTTTGCTATCCCCTCTGCTCCTGTCCCTCTCCAGGATTATCGTAAATGTCAGGGAGTTGTGGTCACTGCGACCAAATGCTCTCCCACCCATGGATCTGACTGCTGACCTGGTTCGTTGCCAAGCATCAAATCCAGTAGCATCTTACCTCCTGTCAGCCTTTCTCCATGTTGAGTCAAGAATCCGTTCTGGAGACACTGTCAAAATCTGCTCATACAACCTTTTTTTTTGCACTAAGCAGTTTCCATTCAATATTAGAGAAGTCAAAGTCATTAACGACAACAACCCTGTTACTTCCATACCTTTCCAAACTCTGACTCCTACTCTGCTCATCCGTGCCTCTGTTGCTGTGGGGTAATCTAGAGAAAACTCCCAATAAAGTGACTGCTCTTTTCCTGTTTCAGACTTCCACCCACACTGACGCTGTAGACAATCTCTCCTTGACGACCTCCCTTTCTGCGGCTCTGACATTATCCCTGATTAGCCATCCTCTCACCTCTTTTACATGAATCCCTATTCCTTTTGAAACATTTAAACCCTGGAACATCCAATAACCATTCCCTCCATTATGAGCGCTGAAAAATGTGCTGCTGGAAAAGCGCATCAAGGAGCAGGAGATTGGATGTTTAGGGCATAAACCCATCTTCAGGAATGAGGAAGGTGTGCCAAGCAGGCTAAGATAAAAGGTAGGGAGGAGGGACTTGAGAGAGGGGCGTTGGGAATGCGATAGGTGGAAGTAGGTTAAGGTGAGGGTGATAGGCCAGAGAGGGGTTGGAGGCGGAGAGGTGGGGATGAAGACTGCAGTTCAAGAAGGTGGTGCTGAGTCCGAGGGTTGGGACAGAGAATAAGGTGGGGGAAGGGGAAATGAGGAAGCTGGAGAAATCTGCATTCATCCCTTGTGGTTGGAGGCTTCCTAGGTGGAAGATGAGGCGTTCTTCCTCAAGGTGTCGTGTTGCCATGGTCTGGCAATGGAGGAGTCCAAGCACCTGCATGTCCTTGGCAGAGTGGGAGGGGGAGTTAAAGTGTTCCGCCACGGGGCGGTTGGGTTGTTTGGTGCGGGTGTCCAAGGACCTGATGGAAATCAACCATTAGCATCGTAAGAGATTGATCAAATAATAAAAATGGAATCAACAATTTAGACATAATATGAAATGCTCTTATCTATGTCTCATGTATAAATGCTGGCACGGTGACTCAGTGGTTAGGACTGAAGCCTCATATCACCAGGGAACAGGATGCAAATCCAGTCAGGTACACCTGTCTGTGTCATGTTCGCACATTGTCCTTGTGTCCATGCGAGTTTCCTCCGGGTGCTCCAGTTTCCTTCCACAGTCCAAAGAAGTTCAGGTTAGGTGAATTGGCCATGCTAAATTGCCGAGAGTGTTCAGGGGCGTGTAGGTGAGGTTCATTGTTCAACTGGAAATATAGGACAATAGGGTAGGGGGTTGTGTCTAGGTGGTCCACTCTTTGGAGTATTGGTATGGACTTGTTGGGCCGAAGGGCTTGTTTCCACACTGCAATACATCTATAAGCTACATTTGCATGTTCTATTTCAGTTCTGTAATCTTGGGCCTACAAAGCTATTTTTATTCTACTTATGACTGATGCATTAATCAAATATTTCCCAAGCTTTCTAACGACTGCAAGGCATGTCCTGCTGCATCAGACGGGGAGTCCTCGGTCATTTTGTGCTGCTTTATCATGAGCTGCTTGAACAGAATATTTAATCTAATATGCCTCGAATCACGTTCTTCTTTCGAAGATTGCTGAATCATTTGAAATTACTTGTTCACAGGACTGTGAAATTTCTGCCGTGGAGAAAAGCAGTGAAATGAGAATTCAATGTTTTGTTTTCATAACCAATTATTTAAGCATCCCATCAAATGTTCCGTGGCAAGAGTTAATTGAAATTTACGTTATGGTATTAAATCCGTAATTGAAACTTCAATTTCATGATTCAATAATTGATTGGCTTCATATTAAATTGTTTCTATCCTTCGTGTACAAAACAATGCATACAATCTGACCTACATGCGAATTCACACTGTTAAGTTTCGAAGCATGCAAGAATGGGCAAAAGGATTCAGGGGCACATCCATCCATAAAACAATTCTGCTTTTGACTTGCTCCACAGTGATTTTTTTTCGATGACTTTGAACACATTCACACTTCATTTAACAAATAGAACCAACTATGAGAGCAATATGGGGTGGGGGGTGGGGCGAATCCCTCTTTTTACAGAAACAAATATGTTAAAAATCAACATCTTTCTATGGATTCCCTGTGTCTCCTGTTGAAATCTATTGACTTCATCTTCGTTGTATTTCAGTCCAGCAGTAACATTATTTAATAGCTGAAATCCACTTGCCTCTGAATCAGCAAAAACCGGACGATATATTTGGCCACAGGCAATATCCTAATTCGTGTGGGAATTGCTTTCAAATCTTACCTTCTAGTGGATAAATCTCCGCTGCCTGTCACCTACTGCAAAACCCGTCCATGGTGCTACCTATTTTGCATGTACTCGCTAGAGAGTTACATAGTCGAGAGTGTAGTGCTGTAAGAACACCACAGGTCAGGCAGCATCCAAGGAGCAGGACAGTCGACATTTTGGGCATAAGCTTTTCATCAGGAAATGAAAGGCTAATGCCAAAAACATCGATTCTCCTGCTCCTCGCATGCTGCCTGACCAGCTGTGCTTTTCCAGCACTGTACTCCTGACTCTGATCTCCAGCATCTGCAGCCCTCACTTTCTCCGTGGAGTTTTATAGGAAAAATTGTATGGAACAAATATAATGTGACTACTTCCTTCCTTGCTATCATTTACACAGACGCCAGGACGATATCATTTTCCAACTTGCTCTACATCTGATGAGTTACCTTGATCTGAAAGTCAGCACCAATGATCCTCTGAATACCTCACAGCATCACCTAACATGAACATTGACTTTTGTTTGTTCATTATCCAAGTATAGTGTGCAAAGAAAGTGTGTTTGCTTAAAGCAGAGGTGTTTATCCAGCTGCATCACCCGTGGAACACGCACTTTACATCTGCCTTTAAGATAAAGTAAAGCTAATTTCTATGCGACCTTCTTGAAATATGTTAAGGGGGTCTGGCCTGATCCATAACATTTTTTAAATGTTGTGAATGTACTCACCTCAGCACCTCTCCCTGTTTGCTCATTCCATGTCTGTCTCACGCTCTGTGGTTCAAAAAAGAATTGAGCTTGAGGTTCTCTTTCATTCTGTCCTCTCTAACCTTAAACTCATGCTCTCTAATCAATGATATTCCAACCCTGGAGAAAAAGGCTGAATGCATTTATCCTGTCCATCCCTCTTATGATCTTATACAATTCTGTAATAACCCCCTTCACTCCCCCAGGCTCTAAAGAAATAAAAACAGCTTGTCCAACCTCTTCCATCACTCAGACCCTTGAGTTCTGGCAAGTTCCTTGCAAATTTATTCCTTTCTTTCATATAGTATTCAATACAGAAATAGTATTGAGCCGAAATAAAATGAAACAACTGTGGATAGTGGAAATCAGAAACAAAAACACAAATTGTTGAATAAAACCCAGTAGAACGTTTCTGAAGAAGGATCACTGGATCCAAAACGTTAATTCTGCTCTCTCTACACAGATGGTAGCCGTGCTGTGGAGGAGGCAGTGTTGGACTGGTGTGGACAAAGTTAAAAAAGTACGCAGTAACAGGTTATAGTCCAACAGGTTTAGTTGGAAGTACTTGTTTTCAGAGCGCTGTTCTTTCATCAGGTAGCTGGACAATAAGACACGGAATTGATAGCAGAAGATCACAGTCTCATGCGACTAAAACGATGTATTGAACAAACCTTGATTGCTGTTAAGTACTTCATCATTAATAAAAAGCTTTCGGCCTGAATTTGTTTCAGAGTGTCGACATGAATACCACTATTGCATTTGGGGATGCACCCAGCAGTTACGTGATAAGTACTGTTGGCTATCTCATACGCTGGAGGAGAGAATGCCCCGGGACATGGTGCATTGGCGAGATCAAGCAGATGCTATGACAACGAATGGCTGGACACCATGCGACAATCACCAGACAACGGTGAACAGTTCAGCAATCAGGGAAATTTGGCCTCGGACCATTCGATGCCCATCCTCCATGGTGGACTTCAGGATACATAACAATGCAAAGTGGCTAAGCAGAGACTGATAGCCAAGTTCGGTACTCACGAGGATGGCCTTAAACGGGACCTTGGGGTCATTTAACATTGCAAGTGACCCCACTGCACTATACACGCTTACACACACATACAAACTCGCTTACATACTCACACACTTACAGATAACCTCTCTCATGCACACACTCTTTCTCATACACACACACCTGCATCCATGTGCACACATCTCATAGGCTTATATTCCAACACACTCTCTCACACACACTTTACAAATAATGCACACACGCAAGCACATATTCTCTGATGTGCACTCACACTCACATGCGCACACTCAGTCTCATGCAGGCACATACGCGTATAATTCTACGAGGTGAATTTGTATTTTCAGAATTATATTTGCAGCTACATTCTATTTGCTGAAAAAGTGCACAATCAGTCAATACAGGCAGTCACTCGATGTAAGATTTTATAATTTCCACTTTGGAAATAAAAACAGTCTTACTCAAGGTTGGGATATAAACAGACTCTAACCTCACACCTTTAATGCATTGTCTGAACTAAGATATCACCTTTTTTGATATCAAACCTTAAGTTATCTCGAGAGTGTGATTTAAAAGAAGTCTGGGATTTACCTATGAATGAATCGAAACCTTCAACACATTCGAAAAGATGAAAGTCTTGGAAACAATCTAGGTTTGTTCAATATATCATTTCAGTTGCATGACATTATAATCTTTTGCTATAAATTCTGTCTGTCGTGGTGATGCTCCACAGCTCTCTGAGAAAGGAGCAGAGCTCCAAATGTTACTGCACCCAAATAAACCTGTTGGATTATAACCTGGTGCTGTGTATTTATTTTTGTTATGTTTGTACATCAGATGCTGATAGACTGCTGAGTGTTTAGCAATTCTTGATCATACTGAGGTAGATGTACATCATTTTACTTAATCGCTTTGTGGTGAATAAAACAGTTATAACATGCATAGTTGTTGCATTTTGTCCACCATCGTTTGCAATAAATGTTTACTTAATTTCAATGACTAATCGTGCTCATAACAACCATTACATCCAAAACAACAAACTCATTCCATTGAACGTAAAAACAACATCAAACATAACTTTTGCTAATTTTGACAGGAAAACCTATATGATCGGTAGAAATTTCGGAACTTTTTTTTGCATTTCATTTCATACTTCTAGCTGCTGAAGTACTGTAGATCTTCGAGTCGTTTTAACTCGAAACATTCGCCTGCTCTCCCTCCCCGGATGCTGCGTCACCCGTTGTGATTTCCAGCATTTTTTTTTCAGTTTATAAATTAGCAGGGTCTGGGCTGGATGCTCTATGTCACATTGCGGTTCCCTGTGGCCCTTCTTTCTCGATCAGCGCATCACAGTTCCTGACTTGTGAAGACCAGACAAAACTTGTGATTTGATTAATCCAGGATATTTCATCCACACATTTTGTAGAACACGCCTTACGTTTGAACATTGCTCTTCAATGTTTCAGCTCTTAAAAGTGCACGTGGTTCTCTTTAGCTTTCATCAGTGGCTGCGATGAAAAATAAAGTCAAGCTTCTCTTGTGCTGGAATTGCAACTACCATCTGTCAATGACTATGTGGTATTGCATTCTCATGTTAAAAATGTGTCTCCATAAGGCGTCCCTCAAAAGGAAGAGGAATTACAGAAAAGGAATCTGAGAAGGGAATGCAAACAATCTCAAGACCGACTGCCCTCGTGTAAACATTTGTTAATGATATGGTTATGTTGTTTGAGGATTGGTTTCATCAATCAAGCAATCTTCTGCAGATCACATGATCTGTGATACAGAATTCTCTCTGAGGCCAAGCAACCTGAAGGACAGAATGCGGACGACAGCAATGAGTAGAATTGGTGATAGTTTAACCGAATGAAACCTGTTGTTTGTACAGCTGTGCAGGAGGAGCTGATCACAATCCATGGTTCCAGATTTCAAATTTGTGTGACTATATCCGGTTATGAAAGCATTACGGTATATTTGTGTTGGTACCCAGAGTAAGCAAACAGACAGATGGATATTTGGTATGACGAAAGGAAAAATGTAATGTCACATGAACCTGAGCTGCATGCTTTCGCAGGTAGAGCTGATCATAAGAAAACGTAAGATTGTTTTTTACATTGTTGAAACAGCCACTGGTTTGGACTGTATGTTGGCCTGGACATGAGAAAATAAATGAACTGATGCAAGACTGTTTATTCCTGTGATGATAACAATTCAAGATCTGTACTATAGGCTGTAAGCCATCGCAATATTATCTGCATACACCTGGATTGTTTTATGGGTTAATGGATGTGTATAAATGGACATGGGACAGAGGGACATAGAGACAGAGAAAGGTGTGTAGGAGCTGGACCAGTCGTGGATGTGTGAGCAGGTGTATATCAAGGCTTTGAGCTAAACCATACAGAGGAGTAAAAGCAATACAGCACGACAACAGACCCCCCCCCCCCCCCCGCCCGCCATCAAGTCTGCATCGATGCATGTTTGTTCTGAGGAGGGTTAATAACAAGAAACAACTCTGTTGGCAACACTGGTTTGGAAAAATACGTTGGAGTTTGTTATGATGAAAACTGAGATGATTTTGCAGAGTGTTGGAAATGTATTATGGAATTAAATTCATTAAATTTATTGTCATAGGTACAGAGGCACAAAGAAAAACTTCGTCTTATAAGCAATGCAGGCAGATCATATAGATAAGTAGCATAGATAGTAAATAATATGTAAACAGCAGGAAAACAAAAACACAGATAAAGGCAAATGTTAAGAGTTTGTGAGTCCATTCAGTATTCTAACAATGGCAGAGTAGAAATAGTTTCAAAACCGGCTTGTGTGTGTGTTCAGGATTCTGTTCTGGTGGTAGAGATTGTAGAAAAACATTACCAGGGTAGGATTGATCTTTGAGGCTTTGAGAATGCTGGTGGCCTTTCCTTGACAACGGGCTTGATAGATGCATTATATAGATGGGAGGCTGGCTTTTGTGATTGTCGGGGCCAAGTTCACCACTCTCTGTAACAATCTTCGATCTTGAATGGCACTGTTGCCATACCAGGTTGTGGTACATCCAGACAGAATGCTCTCGATGGCGCACCTATAAAAGTCCGCAAGGGGATTCATCGTCATGCCAAATTTCCTCTGCTGCCTGAGGAACAAGAGACATTGTTGGGCCTTTGTAACCAGGGTGTCCACATGAAGAGCCCAAGAAAGCTTGTTGTGGGTAACCACTCCAAGGAGCTTGACACTGTCCTCTCGTTCCTCCACTGTGTTGTTAATGTGTAAGCGAACAATATTAACATGTTGCTGAAAGTCAATAATGAGTTCCTTGTTTTTTTTGCTGGCATGGAGAGCTAGGTTGTTCTCAGTGCACCATTTTTCTAGGTCTTCCACCTTTCATCTGTAATCTGTTTCACTGCCTTTTGATTCGATCAACTATGGTGGGCGGCACGGTGGCACAGTGGTTAGCACTGCTGCCTCACATCACCTGAGACCCGGGTTCAGTTCCCGACTCAGGCGACAGACTGTGTGGAGTTTGCACGTTCTCCCCGTGTCTGCGTGGGTTTCCTCCAGGTGCTCCGGTTTCCTCCCACAGTCACAAAGATGTGCGGGTCAGGTGAATTGGCCATTCTAAATTGCCCGTAGTGTTAGGTAAGGGGTAAATGTAGTTGTATGGGTGGGTTGCGCTTCGGTGTGGACTTGTTGGGCCGAAGGGCCTGTTTCCACACTGTAAGTAATCTAATCTAATCAGCGAAATTGTAAGTGGCATTAGTCTGGTATTTGGTGACACACTCAGTGAGTACAGCAGGGGGCTGAGTACGCAGCACTGGGAGACTCCAATGTTGAGTGTTAGCGAGGATGAAATATTCACTGATTGCCTGCAGGTCAGGAAAATGACGATCCAGTTGCAGAGAGTGGGGCTTAGTCTGTGATCACTAAGTTTAGTAATCAGTCTCGAATGTTGAAGGATGAAATGTACTCAATTAGTAGGATTCTTACTTAGCTGTACTTGGTGTCAAGATGTTCTCAGGAGGCGTGAAGGACAAGTGATATACATCTAACATGGATCTTTTGGTACAATAGGTAAATTAGATTAGGTCAGCATTCTAAGAGTAGTGCGGAGGCTGGAGTTGATTACTGCCATGACCAGCCTTTCAAAGCACTTCATGACCACTGACTTTAGGACCACTGGGTGTAGTTATTGAGACATGCTTCATTAGCCTTCTTCGGCACAGGAATGATGTTGGCCCTCTTTAAACAGGCAGGGAGAATGGAGGGAGAGGTGAAGATGACTAAGAATTCATGGATATACACTGCAATAAGCAGAAAAGAATAATATGATGTGACATGGAGCTTCAGTGGTATCTTGTGTTATCATGGAGGCTACAACTGAATGTGGAATCTTGGTTTTATTCTGGTGTGAAAGAAAGGTCTCAAAAAACCTGGAACTGTGCTTAATATCTGCCATTGCCGAGGATATCTCTAGATGGTGAGCAGTTCTGCATCTCTATAAAAATCCAATATCTGATAATATACACACCAGGGCATAATGTGATGATGCTGTCACTTTGAAAAGATTATTTTGTTTTTGTCTTTTTTTTAAGAGTTCTAAAGGCTGAGGTTTTGAGGGCTGTAGGTTAGTAATGGAGGGGAGAGACCAGTTCTCTCAGTTCAGGTTTCTTTCTGTTTTCGTTTTACCTACAGCTATCACAGGTTTTGTGAGTCCAGAAGAGTTGCAAGCTTCACTACACAATTCGTCTGACTTTTTTCAGTAGTCTGTCTCAGCATGCTGCTCCTGTCTGTCTGAAAGAACCTGTTACTGAATTTAGCTTTTTGCTAAAGGGTGCATTTATGGCATGTTATTGTTTTGAGATATGGAATTAATAATAGTTAATGTGCAGTTCGGTTAGGTTTTCCAATTCTTAAGTTATTCCGAATTGCACTTTCTTTTGTTCGTATTTCAACTGTAGCATTTGAATAAATTGTTTTGCTTAAAGCCGACTGGTTTGATTGCTACTTCAAACCTGGAACACATCTTTCACATTTGTCTTTCAAATAAGAAAATGTTAAAGTCTAAGCTATCTTCTTAAAATATTTTGAGGGAGTCTGGCCTGGTCCACAACACATTGTTGGTCTTCTTCCAAAATTGTATGCATCTTGGAGCAGTTGCTACAAATTGCAGCATAACAAATGAAACTCCATTAACTAAAAGGAAACTAAAGAGAGAGAGAGAGAGAGAGAGATGAACATAGAATTACATAGAACAGTACATCATTAGTTTAAAAAAACTATTATAAAGCACTTGATAATGGGAAGCCGGGAAATTACTAATAAGATGATGCAAAGTCAGAGAAGGATAATTAAACAGGAATGATTCACTATTTGACTGAATTAATTTAACCAATCTAATAGTTTTCGGAGGATACATTCATGAAAATATATGAGGGAGAACAAGTGAATTTGGTGTATTTAGATATCAAGAAGTTTTCTGATAATGTCTCACATACGAGGTTAGTAGGCAATATTAAAGACTACGAGATTCGGGCTAAAATACCCAGAATAAATGAGAAATAGCTGAAAAACCAGACGTGGGAGAGGTAACTTTTTTTTGAGGGTGGGCAAATATTAACGCTTGTCCTTCAAATTTTCTAGATGTAAACATTTCTAAAAATAACTTGTATATAAGACTCAAGTATAATATGTTCAAGTTTGAAGAAGACACAAGCTAGTTGGAATTGTTACTTATGCATGGGGTTTTTAGAGCGATCAGGAAAAAGTATGTGTTAAATATATGCAGAATTTGTCTTGTAGCGTTGATTAACGTGAAGTTATTTCTCTTGGTGTGTAATGAACAAACAGAAAGAAAACTCATTATTTGAATGGTTGTGTTTTATTAAATGTGCATGTACATTGCAATCTGCATGCATTTTTGTTTGTGCAACAAGTCGGAAGGCAAATTGTTCATGGAACTTCTTTGTAAAAGGATGCGAATTCATGACATTTTGGAAACCTGAATCAGTTGCAAATCCTGCCATGCTAGATCCGCCATTGTTTCTCCGTTCTGATGAAGCTTTGCAAAAACAAAACACTTCTGCTTTCCGTTCGCAAAACATTTCTGAGTGCACCTGAGCGCGCAGTGAAGAACATAATCCGCAGATAGGTCGATTAGGAGTGAGACTAAGTGTGCAGTCAGCCTGTTCCTTTATCTGCCTCGAGGAACAGAAGGAAAAAAAATAGAATAGTTGGAGAAAATGAGATGGTCTGATAACATCTGTGGAGAGAAATGAGCGTCAACATTTTAGACTAGTGATGTTCCTTCAGAGCAAGTTCTTTAGAGTTTGATGTAACAGAAGCCCGTCCTGCTTTTTTGCGGATTATTTGAAAGTGTTAGTCATCAAATTCTTGTCCCCTACGTTTTCTTTGTCATTTTCTGCTTAAGTGTGTGAGCTGCACAATTGCGATGACAAAATCCATGTTGTCATCGCAATTGTGCACCTCACACACTTAAACAGAAAATTTAAAATAATCTTTTGATTCTGTGCAGAGGTCAGACATTACAGTATTGCAAAGTATTTGCTAAATGCGTGAAGATTAAAATACATTTTAAGTATTTGTGGATAGAGCAGGTAGTACAGGGGTTAATGTGCATCAGCATACATGGACTCTTGAATGGAATATATTATTTAATTGTTATCTGCACATTTCATGTAGAAAAGTTTGCACTTTTGGAATGCTTATTACCATGTCATTACAGAGGAAAAGAATGTCTATCACTGAGTTTGGCTGTGCACGCAGCTTGTTCTTGACATCTCAATTCTGAATCAATTGCTCTTCAGGTGTATTTGTCTTTCCCTTTCATTAGGTTGGAAGCTGTTGAATCATACGATCCCTACAGTGTGGAAACCAGCCATTCGTCCCAACAAGTCCACCCCGACCCTCCGAAGAGTAACCCAGCCAGAGTCATTCCCCTACACTATTACTTTATATATGTCCCTAAATAATGCAGCTAACGTACATATCCTTGAATAGTATAGGGAATTTAGTATCGTGCCACTCATATTTCATCCATCTCAGAAAATTTATCAATTGAATTTATTGCATACTATTTTAAGAACACCATGCTTGAGAGAGAAATGCATTAGAATCGACACATCAATGCGATTTTCTTTCCTACATCAATGACTTTATTCAATTATTCTCAGTTTGAGGAGTCTCATACTTTTATCTTAGAATACAACTGCATAAACAAGTTGTTTCCAAAGCATGCAGAAAGAAAAGATCTAAATTTCATGAACCTTCGGCATGATAAATTACCAATTTGAAAAACCCAACATCAATTACGTGCCTACGCCTGTTTGCTCAAGTAATTACCTAATTGCATATATTCGGTAATGCTTCTGTATTATTTAAGATTCATCACAGGTATAAATATGATGCAATCTCCGCACTAGAGTATCGTTGTCGATTCATAGAGATGGAGACAACTGTCCTTTAGCCCATTGCCTCTCTACCAGTGAAAAGCAACCACCGAACTATTCTAATCCTTTGTTCAGCACTTGGAACATCACCTTGCGTACATTAACATATAAGTGTAGTTTATAATTTCTGATAAGTAAATTTTCACCATTAAAAATGGATCTGCCCGTAATCCAACAGATAATGCATACATACTATCCAATTCTTGCAACAGTTGGTGTTCCAGGTAAGCGTTGTTTCTATTTAAAACACTAATGTATAAGGGTATATTTGCTCTGGAACTATTCTTTTGGTAAAATTGTTTTATTTTATAATTTTGATGCACGAGTATGAAGGAAAAGAAGGCTGAAGGGCGTTTCACTCGAATGGTAGATGACAAATACTGGGACAACGTTTGAAGAAGCAAAGAGTTACTTTAATTGATCACTGTATTTATAACGTAACTAATGTAAAAAATGGACTGGATATGCATTTCATGCCAAACTCCTGATTTCAGCACTTTTATCCCACCTGAAAGTCATTGTTCCAATTGGACATTAATTTGTTTATCTGTAACGAATTCTCATTTGAAACGACCTGAAACCTCCCCCCTCCCCCCCCCCCCCCAAAGACCTTGCCTTTTGCTTATTTGTTTTTTCTGTGAGAATACAGAAATCTAAATTGCCCATAATCCAGCACAAATCCTGCAGGATTCTTGTGGCACATTGTCTTCTCTCAATGTTTTAACTACACTGGCAAATCAACCACTGGATGCGTTTGTCAAAATCAATGTTTTTGTTGACGATGTCTTTCTGATGCATACAAGTTATATTTCATTTACTCCAGACAAAGAGTCGTGTCCACATCCTGAACTATATGGTTGGAGAGACCATTTTTGTGAAGTTCAAGGATTTTCATGGGGGTACTTACCTCTATGGGAGCAGGATGCAGAACTTGGGCAACTTTCAGCCTGCCATGTTAAGTGATTGTGAAAGTGAAGTGTAATGCTTTTTATGTGCGTGTCCAACAACAGTTGCATATCAGCGTGCAGCAATTTTCCGATTAAAGAATGCAATCATGCTTAACTTGAAACGGAATAGATCATTCTGTTGGTTAACATCAACTAACATCAACCTATTCTTATTGAAATGGTCTGGATGAAGAAAAACTCAATGTTTCAGACCGAAACAAAAAGCAACAATAGTAAGCCATTGGGTCCCCATGCCTGTTCTACTATTCCATAAGATCATGGCTGACATGACATCCAACAGGCACTTTTCTGCATTTCTGCCTGACTTCTTCACTTCCTCAATTATCAAGACTCTATCGATATCAGATTAATGGTCCACACGAGTCTCGAGTTGCAATCAGGGTCTTTTAATATTTTTGATTTTCAGTTCTTGAGTGTCAGAATTATTCAGCAATGTGCATTTACAAAGACAGATGTTTTAAAGGTCAATCTTGAATATAATCGAGTAAACTTTTAATGAAAACTACACAAAATGCTATTTTAAAGTATTGGTTTATTGCCACCTGATGCAAAGAGAATTACTAACGGATTGGATGTTGCTGTTTGTTGCAGCTAATTTGATCACCATCCTCATTCTCTCTCGTGGAAAGTGCGACCTCTCCAAATGCATAACCCGTTATCTCCTGGCAATGGCTGTAGCTGATCTATTGGTGCTGATATTCGAAGTGATTTTGTATCAGATTAAGGAAGCGTACTTTCCAAATTCATTTTTGAACTACACACCTATATGTAGTCTCAATCTGGCTCTGCTTTATGTGTCCATTGATTGCTCTGTCTGGCTAACTGTGGCTTTCACTTTTGATCGATTCATTGCTATCTGTTCTCAATCACTCCGAACAAAGTACTGTACGCCAAGAAATGCAGCTGTTGTCTTAACAGTTGTGTGCGTTCTAAGTGTTCTGGAAAATGCTCCAATCTATTTTATATATGAACCTCGGGAAGTCATTGACAACGTACCATGGTCTTGCTATGTCAAATCAAGCTTCTACATCTTAACAATTTGGGCAGCATTTTTCTGGTTTGAAACAATTTTGACCCCATCTGCACCGTTTGTGCTGATTCTTCTGCTCAATGCTATGACCATCAGGCACATTGTACTCTCCAATAGAGTGAGAACTGAACTCAGAGGAGTGAAAAGTCACACTGATCCAGAAATAGTGAACCGGCGGAAGTCTATCATTTTACTGCTCGTTATATCTGGTAGTTTCATAACGTTATGGATGGTATTTTTCATATGTTTCATATATGTTCATTTTACTGACGCTCAATTTTTAGAAGCAAATTATGAAGATCCATTCACCATTGCTGAACAATCTGGTTATATGCTTAGGTGTTTAAGTTCATGTGTAAACACAGTTATATATGCAGTGTCACAACGCAGGTTCCGAGATGAATTGAAAAGTTTGATGAAGCAACCCGCCAATGTCATGACTAAATTATTGAAGTATTGCTTTACAGTTTGAAACCCAATGTTCATCCTTGTGGAATAACAATAGTTTCTCAATTGTTGGATGCACTTGATTCACAGAAGAAGTGACGACTGTCAGTCGGCTTCAATATCTGCAAAGACATAATGCAATATTCAATATGACACTTGGTTTCTGACAACCTAACCGATTTTCATCTCGTTTACTTTGGCCTGGACGGTATGTCCTGGAATAGAGTTTCATCAGTAACAAAATATCTCGGTTCCTTACAATACTATCAACCAGACCTAAATAAATTGGAACACTGCAGCTGGGCAGCATGCTGGCTCAGTGGTTAGCACTAAACCGCACAGCGGCTGGAACCCAGGTTTGATTGCCGCTTCCAATAATCTGTGGAGTTTGCACATTCTCTACGTGCATGGGCTTGCACTAGTATGCTTCCATAGTCCAAGATATTTGCAACTTAGTTGAATTAGTCATGCTAAATTGTCTATAGTGTTCGGGGTTGTCTGAGTGAGATGCATTAATCAGACGAACTGAAAGGATAATTGAGCGGGAGAATGGTTTCTGTTTGGGTTGGTGTGAACGTGGGAGGATTCTATGATGAAAGAATTAGGGACTCTCTTGAATATTTGTAAATAACTCTGATGAACATTGCCGTCAGTACTTTGCTTATAATGCCCCACATGGCATCCTTCAAGGTTTCAAAAAATCATATTTTGTCATACTGAACTTCTAACAAAAGCGTATTTAATGCCTGAATCTGGTAAATTATTTCATTGTGTCTAAATACCAGTCATGCAAGAATTTGAATAAACAGTTAACGTGAAGGTGCAGTCAGTTTACCAATTGGTACAGATTTCAGATGCAGTTGTATATTGCATATCTTTCAGAACTGGCCCGCCAGTGTTGGTTTTGAAATATTATCAAATAGCACCACTTAAATTGCGAATAGTAATCCTTTATCACACCTAATTTCAACAGCGATTTCCCTATTTCATTGGAACTTGATAACCAGATCTAAATAGTGTGAGATAAATTCGACAATGAATCTTTGTTGTTCTCTGACTTCAAACTTGAGCTGCACTCCCCACCTAACACATGCTTGTACACCCACATTGGAAATAAGCAGTTGAACAAGCACTAATGCATAACTCCAAAAATGAAAATATATTTGTGAAATGGACCCATTACTCAAAGATAATCAACATGCCAAATTGACACATTATCCCAGAAATGCATATTCACCCTTCGTCAGAACTAATCATTGTGATTATCTATTAATCGCAAAATGAATAGTATAAATATTTCCCCTTAATTTCAAACACATCATTCGTTGCCATATAGATCATGACTTTGCAAACAAATGCACCTCTGTTAAACAAATCCATTCAAATAGATCAGAATCCTTTTTTTCTGCTAACTTCAATACAAGATCCTAACCTCAGCGTGACTATGAAAGTGCAAGCCGCTCAAAATTGGCACTTCTGCCACAAAATGAACTCGCGAAGTGCACTGACTTGTAACCTTCTCTTTTCACCGGATATATCAAACTTATGGATTAATGAAGTCAATCCCCTAAAATGAAATTGCCTCTGAACCCAGAAAGCTTCTTGGCACTTGAACTGTCGAAGGTTATCGCAATTAATGTTCATGATAATCCATTAAATACTAATTAGTTGAACAAATATTTTCACATCAACAGTGTTCCAAAGTTTTCTATCGTTCCAAAACAGATTGATTAGTCTCAAGTTGACCATGCAACTAAACTGAAAATTTCTGATTGCTTTGAATTGGTTCCCAACTTCGGCTACTATTCTGAACTGCCTTTGTTATGTCAAGATTTTCAAAAGAACACATTACAAATACGAGAATATGTTGGTCATTCATTACCTCAGCTGTGCGATGTAATTCTTAACTCACATCTTTATCATGCAAGCTACTCAGTAGCAAAATTAGCAGGAAATTACAAATTATCTACCATATTGTTGGTAGTGAATCTACAGGTGCTTGGGGAAGAGAATTCCAGATCACCAAGAGAAGGCATTCATCTGCTTGAATGATTTAAACAAGTGTCTTCTTGCTCTGGGGCCAAGTCCAAACTATCGAGACTCCCCCAACAGAGAGTCATAGAGTCCCACAGCATAGAGACAGGTTCTTTGACTCAAACTGGACCATGCTGACCAAAATGTATATCCAAAGTAATGTCATATTTTTGCACTTGGCCCATACTGTTCTAATACTTTACTATCCATGCATGTGTCCAATTGCAGTTTAAATGTTCTTAATATACCCACTTCAACCACTTTCATTGACAACTCATTTTATACGTGTAGCACCTTCTGGACAAAAAAGTTAACCTTCAGTGCCTCTTCTATCATTTCCCCTCTTACCTCAAAATGATACCCTCTCCTCCGTGATTCCCCCAACCCTGGGAAAAAGACTAAGTGCATTCACCCTATCCTCGCCTGTCATGATTTGACACACTTCTATGAAATTTCCATCAGTCTCCTACGCTTGAAAGGAAAAAGTACGAGATTGTTCAAACTCTCCCTCATCCTTAGACCCTTAAATTCAGGCAATACCAATGTAAATTTCAACTGCTTTCTTTCCAGTTTTTTTCCCGCTGTGACAAAGTGACCAAAAGTGAACACAATACTTCAAGTGCAGCTTCATCAACGTCTTGTACAGCTGCAACTTAATTTACCAACTTCTAAAATCAGTGCCCTGACTGATGAAGCTCAGTGTGTCAGATGCCTTCATCACTGCCCTGTGTACTTGTGACTCCACTATAAGACAACTGCGAACTTCAGCTCCAATATCCCTCAGTACCATTACATTCCATGAGGCCCAGCAATTCACCATGCCGACCTTGATTTGAATTTCCAAAATGCAAGATCTCACTTATCCACATTAAACTCCAATTGCTTTTTTTTACTGCTGTGTCCTTCCCCCGCTGATCGATATCCTGCTGCAATTTCAGATCACATTCCTCCTTTGCTAGCTTACTGTCATCAGCCAAATTACAGCAAAACAACTATTTATATTTTTGCAGTCTTTCTATAAGTATTTGCGGTAGAGAATACTCGATCTCTGAGCAAAAACATTCCTCTGCTTGAAGGATTGAAATGAGTGTCCTCCTGTTCTGTGGCCATGTCCAAGCTATCAAAACTCTGCACCATGTTGCTCCTGCAAGTCTCCTCAGTGTCAATGCATATGTGTTCCTGTAATTCCCATAATTCCAATAATGTCACATCGCATTCACATTTCTTAGCTCCACCCACAAAGCCTCACCAGATGATCCTTCAGTTATTTCATCTCTGTTTACTACTGTGATAGTGACTTGGTCAAGAATGCAACTCTCCCTCCATTCCTTCTACAACCTCTGTCCTGCCTAAAGCACCTGTACCCTGGTACATTAAGCTGCCAGTCTTGTCCCTCCCTTAGTTATGTTTATGTAATGGCTATAATATTCTAATTCCAAGTTCATATCCACACGCTGAATTCATCTACCTTTTCCATCATCCCACTTGCTTTGAAAATAGATGTAATTTAATCCTGTCGGAATTCCTTGCACCCTGTCGTGTTCCAGCCTGACCCATCTTGTCATCGTACTATTTCTGATTACTGAGATTCACACTTGCCTCCCAGCTGTTGAGGATCCCAATGCCCCTGCCAGTCGAGAAAAAACCCTTACTTGCAGTATCACAATACCTGGCCGCCAAGATATTGTACTCTCCCCAGTTCTTGTGCATCTTGTCCCTCTTGAACAGATCACCTCGTCTGAAGAAAATAATCCAATGATCTAAAAATGTGAATCGCTTCCCCCTCACCAATTCTGCAGCCACGTATTCAGCAGCCGTATCCTCCTTTCCTATCCTCACAAGTACTGTGGAAAGCATGTTCTTGCCTCCTAACCGTGAAGTTCTGGCCTCAGTATGGACTTGGACGCACGGCCTCAGGGACCCTTTGGCATAGCATGTAAGTCTCTCGATAGCATGGAAAGGTGATCTCCCAACCTGATGCAGTGGCTTCTTAGCCTGACATGGACACAGTGGTGCGACACTGCGTGAACTGGAGGCTGAGATGCTGGCATTTACAAGTTTGGAAAAAATGGTATTTTGAATATTTAATAGGCTCCATAGAAAACGCCTTACTGAACTCCATGTATATGACATCTATAACTCTTCCCTCATCAATTAACTTTGTCACTTCTTCAAAGAATTCTATTATTATGGTAAGACATGACCTTCTCTGCACAAAAGAATGTGGCCTATTACTGCTAGGCCTATTTTCTTCCAAATGGGAATAAATCTTATCCTATGTAATGCATCTCTGTTTGTGGGTGTTGGGATAAAACATGAGAACATTATTTCAATGAGCCACCACACACTGCAGCACAGAGGATCTACGGAGAACAGAGAAAAATCATCTATACAGTTGTATTCAAAAATGACGGGTACCCAATGAACACAGTTCACCTTTTTCTCAGTAACAATCCCAAACAAGCAGATAA
Source organism: Hemiscyllium ocellatum (assembly GCF_020745735.1). NCBI lineage: Eukaryota > Metazoa > Chordata > Chondrichthyes > Orectolobiformes > Hemiscylliidae > Hemiscyllium > Hemiscyllium ocellatum. The sequence continues at coordinate 47,528,757 of NC_083435.1, read as the reverse complement.
AACATTTCCAGAAAACCTAGCCACTCTCCTCTACATCAAAGACATCTCGGAAATGACTGCCAGAATACTCAGACCCCTTTGCAGCATGGTAACCCACAAACCCACCAACACACTACAACAGCAGGTAATGAACTTGAAAGACCCTATGCACACAACAAGCAAAACTAATCTCATTTACAAATTACCGTGCAAGATCTGTAATTTTAATAATAATAATAATAATAATAACTGTAACGACATCAACTATAACAAATGCTACATTGGACAAATAGGCAGAAAACTAGCCATCAGGATATATCAACATCAACTAGCCACGAAAAGAGATGATCTACTCTCACCAGTATCTTTATATACAAATGAGGAAGGACAGCACTTCTGCTGGGACAACACATCCATCCTAGGACAAGCCAAACAGGGACACACACTAGAATTCCTAGAAGCATGGCTTTACAACTGGAACTCCATCAACAAACACATGGGCTTGGACCTGATTTACCATCCATTGAGAAAAGGACAGGAAATCACATCACCACTGAAAATGACATCACCACAGCAAATGGTATCACCAACATAAAGAAACCGAAGCACATAAATAAAAAGTGATCCATACCACCAGTGCTTCACTGGAGGTTCACTGATGATGTTACCCAGATTGGTGACGAAACATCTGAAAACAAACCTTCCAGCTCAGCGAGCCAACTCACATTCAGAACCTCAAACTGAGCTACAAATCTTCTCAAAACTCGTTAAAGGGAAGTCTTAACTCAAGGACATAGTCAGAGTTGAAGGAATCAACAGAGAGCTGGTTATTCACAATATGTTATATGATACGAAATCCAAAATAGCAATCATTATGAAAGCAGTTCGTGAACATAACCACGTTCAGGCATAAAAATTCAACTTTATTAATGTCTGATGCAGTGCTTAAAACATCATATGTTCTGGAAAATATCACCAGTGAATTGAAAAAAAGTTCCTACAAAACAGCATACTTAATTGTTTTGAGAGTGCGAATTTTTCAGATGAATTGTGAAAAAATAAAGAGAAATAAGATTATAAAGCAGCAAGGCAATCCTTATATATATTCCGCAAATGGTCTTAGTGGAAATTTATCATGGTTAAAAAATGTTTAATTGATATGCATGAATAAAGCAGTAAGACGAAAAGTGTAACTAGAATTTTCTTTTCTGAAAATAAAGTTTCAGGTAATGGAGAACATCAAAAATAAAGGTGAAGATGACTTAAAATAAGGTGTTGAAATGCACAAGGAAAAGTGAAAGGAAAAGAAAAAGATCCTGAAAATGTATTTATGCAGCAACAAAAATGGAAGCTGGCAAAAGTGAGGACTGCAGATGCTGGAAACTAGAGTCGAGATTAGAGTGGCGCTGGAAAAACACAGCAGGTCAGGCAGCATCCGATGAGCAGGAGAATCCAGAGGAGATGACTAAAAATGGAAACAGCTATTTATCCTGTGCACATATAGTCTATGTATACATCTGGGAAACAGACACTTTGATCCAACTCGTCTATGCCAACCAGATGTCTGAAACTGCTCGAGTATCATTTGCCAGCATTTTACCTACACCTCTCTGAACACTGAACAATTTTGCCTCCTTGTACCATCTCCTCCGGCAGCCTGTTCCGAACATGCCCCACCCCTTAAATGAAAACGTTGCCCCTCAGCTCCTTTTTAAATCTTTCCCATCTCACCTTAAACCAATGCCCTCTAGTTTTGGATTCATCTACCCTAGGGAAAAAAGACCTTGTATATTCATCATAATCATGCCTGTCATGATTTGATAATCCTCGGTAAGGTGAATCCTTAGTCTCGATGAAAGTATCATCCTCTCCCTGAAGCTCAAACACTCCACTTGTGGAAACATCCTTGTCAATCTTTTCTGCGTTTTTAAGTGTAACAACATATTTCCTACAGCAGGAAGACCAAATCTGAAAGTAATATTCTAAAGATGGCCTCACCAGTGTCCCAAGACAACGGTAAAATAACTCCTCAACTCCCATACTCCATGTGCTGACCAATGCAGGCAAGCATGCCATTTGTCTTTTTCACCACTCTGTCAATAAATGAATCATGGAAGTTCAAGGAATCATGCATCTGCACCCTGAGGTCTCTGTTTGGCAACACTCCGCAGGGCTGTCCCAATATCTACATATCTACTAAAATGCAATACCTCTCATTTATCTAAATTAATCACCATCTGCCATTTCAATCTTAAAAAGCCTGCCAATCTTCGTCCCATTGTCCATCTAATCAAGGCCCCGAAGTTCTCTGAGACAACCTTCGCTCGCCACTGCAACACCAATTTTGATGTCACGTGCAAAATTACAAACTATACCGCCCCTCCCCAAGACCGACCCCCCCACCCCGCGATATTACACCCAAATCATTTACAAAATTAGCCAAACCGCTGGAAACTGACATTCAGCTTTTAAAACACCCACTTTCACCACTGTCTATCTCCGACCATCAATCCACATGAAAGTAATCTGAAAAAAAAACAACTTGCAAATACTGAGGGAAAGAAACACCAGAATCATTGGGACATTGCATTGTACTAATTTTAGCAACCTGGAAAATAAGTATAAATATCAGTATATTAAAGTCAAAGTTGTTAACCCAAAATAGATGTAAAAGTGGGAGAGATAGCAAAGACAAATTCAATGCCGCCAAACACCTTCCAGATCATAGCCAGTCTTTGTCTTACAAAAGAGACAATTGTGGTGGTTAATGAGGAAGATGACATTTTTAAAAATGACGAGTACCACACATCAGGTGAGGAGAAAGGTTGAGGAGAACCCTTCATAGTCACGTCAGCTGAGGGGTAAATTAACCCACACTACTAGCTTCAGTATGTATCACAAGACAGTGGCCAAGTAAACTGTTTTATCCATGTGCACAAAATAAACAAGGAGAAACCAAATTGGGGCAATTTTGTTTTTTTCTGTACTGATCAAGCTATGGCTTTTAAAAAAAATTAAGGTGTGTGTTCCTTCACCTTGCCCGACAGCTTTACATCTGTATGTTGAGTTTACACTAATAATTAAAATGTTACATGAGTTACCTGCATGTCCCTTGTCCTAAAATTGGCAAAACAGAAGGCAAAGTTGATTATAGAGGCAAATGGGATGGTTGCCTTCAGTGGCACAGAGTACAAGTACCAGAGTTGGCAAACCATGTTGCAACTTGGTGGCCATACTAACAAAATGAAGTCGAATCTTTGAAGAGAGGGAAGAAGGGTATCGATGGCATTGGCAAAGAAGAACGCTTAAAAAGATGAGGCTTGTTTTCACTGGAAAGACAGCGGATCAGGAGAGACCTGTTAGAGGTCTACAAAATTATGAGAGGCACAGTTAGAGTGGAGTGTCAGATGCCTTTCCCCGGGGTGAAAGTTTCAAGTCCAATGTGACACAGGTTCAAGGTGAAAAGGGTTAAGGACCAAATAAGGACAGAAGGGTTGGAATTTGGCATTGTTAGGGCATGATGATTGACACCAGCTTGGACGGCCAATGGGCCAGTACGTGTGCTATACCACTTTTTGATCTTCTGTTCCTTTAATAAAAACTTATTTAATTCGTGAATGTAGAGGAAGACATCACTACATTAAGTTTTGGTCATTCATAAAGTTTTAGGGTCATAGAATGTACAGAATGGAAACAGACCCTTGGGTCCAACTCGTCCATGCTGAGCAGATATCCCAACCCAATCTCGTTCCACCTGCCAGCACCTGACCCATATCCCTCCAAATCTTTCCTATTCATAAACCCATACCAATGCCTCCAGCACTTCTTCTGGCAGCTCATTCCATACACGTACCCGCCTCTGTGTGAAAAAGTTGCCCCTTATGTCTCTTTATATGTTTCCCCTCTCACTGTAAACCGATGGTCTCTAGTTCTGGACTCCCCAACTCCAGGGAAAGACTTTGTCTATTTACCCCATCCATGCCCCTCATAATTTTGTGAACTTCTATAAGGTCAACCCTCAGCCTTTGACACTCCAGGGAAAACAGCCCCAGCCTGTCCAGCCTCTCCCTGTAGCTCAAATCCTCCAACCCTGGCACCAATCCTTGTAAATCTTTTCTGAACCCTTTCAAGTTTCACAACATCTTTCCGATAGGAAGGAGACCAGAATTGCACTGAATATTCCAGGAGTGGCCAAACCAATATCCTATACAGCCGCAACATAATCTCCAAACTTCTGTACTCAATATTCTGACCAATAAAATAAAGCATACCAGCTGGGACAATATTTCCTACATACAGTACAAATATACTCACGTATGCAAATTGCTCACTTCTGTCCCCTATGTTTCTAAGCCTTAATTTTGTGTAGTTATTGCTGTTGCAAACTTACGTTAGAGTTCAGGTGCATGGCTCTCTGTAGGTGGAGTCACAGGTAGAGAGGGCAATGAAGAAGGCTTTTGGCACACTGGCCTGCATCAATCAGAGCATTGAGTATTGAAGTCAGGAAGTTACGCTGCAGTTCTACAGGATTTTGGTGAGGCCACACTTGGAATCTTATGTTCACTTTAGGTTACCTTGCTAGAGGAATGATGGTATTTAACTGGAAAGAGCGCAAAGGAAACTTACAAGAATGTTGCCAGGACTCAAGAGTCTGAGTGAGAAGGAGAGATTGGATCAGGTCCTATCGAGTGTAGGAGACTGAGGAGGCATCTCATAAAAGTGTGTAGCATCATGAGAGGCATGGATAGGATGAATGCACTCAGTCTTTGGGCAGCTGACGACTACAGGGCATCAGTTTAAGGTTACAATAGAAAGAATGAACTAGAACAATTAGTAAATCTTCTTTACAAATAGGGTGTTAAGTATATGGAGTGTACAGTCAGTAGAAGTTGTTCAGGTGGGTAAATTAACAGCATTCAAAACGCATTTCGATAAATACATGAATAGGAAAGGTTTAGATGGATATTGGCTAAAGGCAATGTACCAGTGTCAGTGTAGGTGGTCATTTTGGTCAGCACGGACCAGTAACTGACCAAAGGTCCTGTCTCCATGCTATAGAACTCTACGACTCTATGACTTAGTGCAGTTTCCAAGTTCAACTGGAGCATTTGAATATTTGACAAGTGGTTTTTCCTGTTCAGATGAGCTTATTTCCATTTATTTTGGATTTTGAAGGAGTGCACGACAGTTATGTGAAATAGCATGAAATGGTCCAATTAGCACCTGTGAAATACCGGTGAAAATCTCTATGCAAACTGAAGAATGTTGATACAGTTTATGGTGATTAATTCTTATTTATTAATATGAAATATCATTGCTAATTGTAGTAAAGGAGGCAGAAGAAAAAAATTCGGATTAAGTGAGTTTGGAGAAGTTTTGCAGCTCAGGTTGAGGTTATGGATGTAGGTTTGCTCACTGAGCAGGAAGGTTCATTTTCAGACGTTTCATCACCATGCTAGGTAACAACTTCAGTGAGTCTCTGGGCGAAGTATTGTTGATGATTCCTGCTTTCTCTTTATATGGTTGGCTTTCTTTGGGTTGGTGATGTTCGAATGACATCACCACAGAAAATGACATCACCAACCCAAAGAAACCCAAACATAAAAATAGAAAGCAGGAATCATCAGCAATGCTTTGTGCAAAAGATCACTGAAAATATTATCTAGTATGGTGATGAAACGTCTGAAAATAAACCTTTCAGCTCAGTGAGCAAACCTACATCCAGAACCTCGAGAGGAGAAATCTCTCCACTCCCAAGGCTTCCAGGCTCATTCCTAATGAAGAGATTTTGTCTGAAACGTCGATTTTCCTGCTCAACGGATGCTGTCTGACCTTTTATGTATTTCCAGAATCACTCTAGTCTTGACTCCAACCTCCAGCATCTGCAGTCCATACTTTCGCCATGGTGATGAAGTGACAGAGTAACTTACCTGCAGTCCATATATATTCTTCGTCTCACTCTGGTCACCTTGTCTTTTTTGAGGAAGCACAACAGCAACAAAATCATCAATGTAAATTGGAAAACATGAAGAACAGCTCCGGGGTATATTCATGTCATAATTACTTACAGATTACACAAGAAGCATAATCTATCAAAATGTGGAATATTCATGGTTTAGTTGTGGTTTGCACAGGAAGGGATCATGTGTTATTTAAATCAAACTACAAACTTGAAACCTGTGTGCAGGGACCCAAGGTAGTTGATGATAAGATCAACAATTAAATATTAAGTATCTTGCAAAAAATTTGAAAAATCAGGGAGCAATGAGAGTGATGTGTTTAAGCTGCTCATCCTATTTGTAAACGTCTTAAGTATTTAAAAACTTTGCTGGCCTGTATCTGGATCGCAACAGTACATTCAGCATTCAAATATTTATTAAACATTGCGAAGTTCACTACGCATTGTTGATGATCAGACAGCTGGCCTTCCACACAGAACAAAGTTACTGAGGGAATGGGATAAGAATCACCCCTATGGGTTGCCATGCATGTGAGTGAAATATGGAGAATGTGTGCAACAGAAGATTGGCGAGGTCCTCAATGAATATTTCTCCACTGTTTTCAACATATAGAAAGACTTGGGAACATGTGGACGTTAGTAATGAAGTCTCAGCTACAGTCAATATCACAATAGAGGAGGTGTTGGATGTATTAAAGTGTGTGAAGTTGGATAAATCTCTTGCGCCTGAACAGATGAAATCAAGAAACCTGCACAAGGCTAGAGATGAAATTGCGATAGCACTGGACAATACTTTTACATCATCTTTGCGACAGGTGACGTCGCTGGTTGCAAAGAATAACCTGGGAACTTTCTCCATCACTAAGTGTAAGATCTTTGGTGGGTAAGCCATTTGAGAAGATTCTGAGACATCAGATTTACATGCATTTGGGCAGATAGAGTTTGATTAGAAGTTAATCAACATAAATTTGAGCATAAGAAAACATGCCTCACAAAGTTGTATGAATTTTGTTGATGTAGAGATCAGGAAGGTTGACAAATTCAGGGTGGTAGACATAGTTTCTATATATCCAGCAAGACATTTGAACAGATTCTACATGATAGACCGCTTTTGAAGGTTAGACCACATGGAAACTGGTTGTTGTAGGGGAGTGAGGGGGGTGATTTGGATACAGTTTTGGCTTGGTACGAGAAAGCAGAGGATAATAGTGAAGTCTGCTTGTCAGAATAGGGGCCTGTGACAAGGGGCTTGCGTCAGGTGTCAGTGCTGAGTACATTGCTGTCTGTTGTTTATGTCAATTATTTAGATGAAAGGTTCGCAGTGTGAAAGATTATCAAGAATTCCAGCAGGTACTTGATCAGCTGAGGGAGTGAGCCGAGAAATCACAAATGGAGAATAATATAGGTAAGTGTGAGGTCTTGCATTTTGGAAATTTGACTCAAGGTAGGAGCTTCATGGTGAATGATAGGGACTTATGGAGTATATTGGAACGGAGGACTTTGGAATTCAGCTGCATGGTTCTCCGAAAGTGGAGTCAGAGGTAGACAGGGCAGGGAAATAGGCTTTTGGCACTCTTACCTTCATCAGACATTGAGAATTCAAGTTGGGAAGTTATGATGAAATTGTACAGGAGGTCGGGAAACTGCACTTGAAGTATTGAGTTGTTTGGTTTCCTTTCTGTAAGAAGGATGTTATTAAAACCGGAAAGAGTGCAAAAGAGATTTGCAAGGAACTTGCCAGAACTGAACGGTCTGAGTGATGGGAGAGGTTGGAAAAGCTGAGACTATTTTTCTTCAGAGCCTGGGAGACTGAGGGGGGATCTTACAGAAGTATATAAAATTACAAGAGGCATGGACAGGGTGAATGCAGTCAGCCTACTTCTCCAGGGTTGGAATATCGAGAACCGAGAGGGCATGAGTTTAAGGTTAGAGAGGACGGAATGAAAGGAAACCTCAGATTCAATTTTTTTTCACACAGAGTATGGGATACATATGGAATGAGCAACCAGTGAGAGTTGTTGAGATGAGGACGTTCACATTTAAAAGTGTTATGGACCATGCCAGGCCCTCTCAAAAATATTTCAAGAAGGTGGCATAGAAAGGAACTTGACTTTATCTTAAAGGCAGATGTAAGGTGGGTGGTGTTCCACGGTTGATGCAACTGGACAAACCTTTCTGCTTTAAACAAACAGAATTTCCTCATGCACTACACTTGGAAACAAACAAAAACAGAATTTTTTAAAATTAGACTTACAGTGTGGAAACAGGCCCTTCGGCCCAACAAGTCCACACCAACCCGCTGAAGCTCAACCCACCCATACATTTACCCCTACCTAACACTACGGGCAATTTAGCATGGCCAATTCACCTGACCCACACATCTTTCGACTGTGGGAGAAAACCCACGCAGACACGGGGAGAACGTGCAAACTCCACACAGTCAGTCGCCTGAGTCGGGAATTGAACCCAGGTCTCAGGTGCTATGAGGCAGCAGTGCTTACCACTGTGCCACCGTGCCGCCCAAATTTGCAATGACTTAACTCATTTGAAAACCTAACCAACTCTATCGCAACTTCATTAAGCTGTTCCAATTCCCACAACATCCTGTACACTCACCCCTTAGCAAAATGTAAATTCAAATGCAAGTTTGTACAGGCCAGTGGATGCAACGTTCAAAGAGAGTTCAGAGAGGAAGCCAGGCAAGTACTGCCTTTTGAAGCATGAACTCTCCTATTTCTGCAGCTGCTTTACTGCTACCATTAGTTTTCTCTGACTGCTTGTTAAAGCTAAAACCAAAGAAAAAAGAAATCCTGAACTGTGAGAACTGGATACGCCAAATTAATGTTTGAAGTAGTATTTCCTGACAAATAGGAAACTCTGCCTTTATGACCCCTTCTGGAAAAAAAAGGCTGCATAACTTTATTAAAGAGGCAGCATCATCACGCCACCTCCTTAAAAACTATGAGCAATATGCAAACATGGCTTCATTTTCAACCAATTTATCTTACACTGTTATTACATGACAATGACTTTGCATTAGAGCCATGCAAACATGCTGTACGAATTCTATTTCAATGTGTTTACTCCTGTCAGCGAACACCTCTATTTCTCATTCAAGACTCGTCATCACGTTGTCTCACACTGCTACGTATACAACATTCAAATTGAATGGCTACAATAATAAGCTCCATCCAAACTGTATGGAACTCTTGTCCTTAAATTTCTCCAAAAACGTTGCTGGGTTGTGAACAGGGTAAATGATTGTTTCAGATACATTACAGGGAACATAAATATTGAAATGCTTAATGGCAACACCAATATCAGCGTCTCCTTATCAACTACCGAATATTTCTCTTGCTGAATGTTCAATTTCCTGGAGAAATGTACCATATGTCTTTCTACCTTGTTGTCATCTTCCTGGAAGAGTGCAGCATGGATACTCACATGACCTGCATCAGCAACAACCTTGAATGTTTCCGTAATTAGGTGTGGCTAAGACTGAGGCAGTGGTTAGCACAGCTTTCAGCCTGTCAAATGGCTGTCTGCCGTCAACTGAAACTTCTTGCTTTTCTTTAGTAATTCACTAAGTGGCGCAGCCACTCTGCTAAAAGCTGAGATGAACTTTTGCCAACTTTAGAGAGTTAAGTCCATAAGGATGTTATTTGATTTGAAATATATTTTCTATGTCTGCATCATGCGTAATTAGATTAGTAGTTCCCAGTTTATTTCCTCGTTTCTCCTTACTCGACAAAAAAATAACTCTTACAGGTCATTTTGATTTTCCTCTGGAAGCTAACACAATAGTTTATCCCAATTTTTGAAAACTTGCTCATTATCCATTTTAATTTAAGAACGGATCAATTCAGTATTCTCGGAACCTCGTTATTCACTCTGTATTGCATCCAGTGACACATTCTCCTTTTACTTCATTTTCCTACTGAATATCTTTTAGGGCATATTCGCACGACAGATTCTGTGAGATTCTTTTTTCTGTCTGGGTCCTTATCAAATAGTCCAGCTCACTCAACCTCCCTTTGACATGATAAGATCCACTAAACCTTGCTTTTAAATGTTTACCTATCAATGGAAGTAATGCTACCACTCTGTTTCCTTTTGCAAAATTGCAAGATTTTGAATACTTGTCTGCTACCTGTTTCATTGTATGCTGCAATATATTTAAATACGGTCTAGCTAATTTCCCTACTCTATTTACTAGTTCCCTAAAATTTGGTAAATAGTCTCAGTATCTGGTCTTGGAATTCTGACACAACAATTTTTTCTTAATCAATTTTAATGGCTATGATCAAAAGCTAATTCAAATGGACGGAATTTGGTCAATTCATTTCATGCATCTCTGATGGCAAAAAGTGCAAACAGAACTCCTTTATCCGAATCATCCAGGTAGTCTTGACTATGAGCCCTTAACATGTTTTTTAAAGTCTGATATCACCTTTCGAGCGTTCACTGAAATTCTGGAATGTTCTTAGTGGATTTGCATTGTTTATTCTTAACTTGAATAATTTTAATGTAACTATTGACCTTTTATCTGATTGTATTTCTATGGGTAGTCCATATCTAGTGAAAACTTTGAGTAGCTATTCTCCAATCCTTTTTGTTGAGGTATTGCGATTGGAATGGCCTCCAAAAATCGAGTGGACACATTCGTTGTTGATACCAAATACTGATTCCCACTTTTTGATTTAGGTAGGGGTGTGACAAAATCAATTAAATGTCTCTAAAAGGTTCCTGAAATGCAGGGATGAATATTAAAGGATCACACTTGAATACTGCCTGTATTTCTTTTTTTCAATTTCCTGACGTGTATGACATGTCTTGCAAAGTCAATTACATCCTTTTGCAAAAATTCCAGGCCAGCAAAAATTATTTTGCATTTTAGCTTGTGTTGTTCTTACACATAAATGATCTCTTACTGGTATTGCATGAATTATCTGCAGCCCCTTCCTCGCTATACCCTACAGGAAATACGAATTGTTGAACTTGCATCCATTTCTTGTTTGCCTGAATATGTGATGGTCTCCATTTCCTAATTGAAATATAGGAGCTCTACAGTGTGGAAACAGGCCGTTCAGACCAACAAGTCCACACCGACTCTCCAAAGAGTAATCCACCCAGACCCAATCTCCCTACTGTATCTTGACCGCTGACTAATGCCCTGCACCTTTACATCCCTGACCACTATGGGCAACTTTAGCACAGCTCATTCACCTATCCTGCACATCTTTGGACTGTGGGAGGAAACTCGAGAACCCGGAGGAAAGCCACGCAGGCATGGGGACATCATGCATGCTCTACATAGACTGTCGAGGCAGGAGACGAACTTGGTCCCTGAGCCACTGTGCTGCCCTCAGCATTTTTAAGTTGAAAGCGCTGGGGGATACACTCTGAATTGTACTTTAGTATGTTTTTAATACATTTGCTTCAGCTTTTTTGCCTTTCTGTTGTAAATCAGTTATTTTTTCTGAGTGACAGATATCCACTTTGTCCTCTACCTGTTTGTTTCTTGTCCCAATCGTTTGAACCAACATAGCCTCTGGTAATTCAACTTCAAGCTTCTTATCCGTACTCTTTGATCTCTCTTCCTGTTTCAGATGATGACTTTGTGATCTTGTTATAGCTTGCCAAGTAAAAACCCAGGATATACTTCCTGTAGTTCCTCAGTTACCTGAATGTCCACTGGCTCTTCAACCAACAGCAAACCACACAGCAACATGTGTCCCAGCAATTAGAAAGGACAAATTGTGTTCTAGAGGTGATAGTTTTCCCAATTTTCTCCACTTTTCACGAGACACTCTAACCAGTGATGGAACCAAATGGAGTACCAGACCGAGCAATCAGAGCATGTGCAGATCAACTGGCAGAGTTCCTCTCGAACATCTTTAACCTCTGCCTGCATCAGGTAACTGTTCCTGCCTGTTTCAAAAGGCATCCCTGTGCCTAAGAACAGTCATGCAGCATGTGTCGATGATTACTGCCCAGTGGCCCTAACGTTGGTGGTCATGAAGTGCTTTGAAAAGCTGGTCATGGCATTAATCAACTCCAGCCTCGCCACTACTCTTGACCGACTCCTATTTGCCTATCGGACCAACAGATCCACGTCAGATGTCATATCACTAGCCCTTCACTCCTCCCGAGAACATTTTGACACCATGACCAGCTACGTAAGAATAATTGACTATTGTTCAGCCTTCAACACAATTGTCTTCTCGAAACTAATTACTAAAGTTATTGATCTCGGACCAAGCCCCACTCTCTACAAGTGGATCCTTTGTATACTGACCCATAGGCCACAATCAGTGAACATTGGGGACAATATTTCATCCCCAATAAAACTCAAAATTGGAGCTCTCCAGATGTGCGTACTCAGTCCCTTACTGTACTTACCGTATACCCATGATTGGGTCGCCAAATACCAGACTACTTCCATTTACAAATTCGCTGATGACACCGCCATAGAGAGGGAGAAGACCTGGAAAAATGTTGCACTGAGAACGACCTCGCTGTCAATGCCTGCAAAACCAAAGAACTCATTATTGACTTTCAGCAGGATTTTCTCATGACCCCTACACATTAACAGCACAGAGGTGGAATGAGCGGCGACTGTCAATCTCCTGGGAGTGATCATCCACAACAAGCTGTATTGGACTCTTCATGTGGACGCACTGGTTACTAAGGCCCAATAATGTCTCTTCTTCCACAGGCAACTGAGGAAACTTGGCATGACGGCAAATACCCTTGCAAACTTTTATAGGTGCGCCATCGAGAGCATTCTGTCTGGAGGTATCACTACCTGGTATGGCAAATGTATCATTCAAGATTGGAGGCGGTTACAGAGAGTTGTGAAGTCGGCCTGGACAATCACAAAGGCCAACTTCCCATCTATAGAATCTATCGACCTGGCCCACTGTCAAGGAAAGGCTGCCAGCTTTCTCAAAGATCCATCTTGACCTGGGAATGTTTTTCTACAATCTCTACCATCGGGGAGAACATACAAAAGCCTGAACACACGCACCAGCTGGATTTGTAACAGTTTCTACCCTACTGTTGTCGAAAACTGAATGGACTCACAAACTCTTCAGATTTGTCTGCATCCGTGTTTTTGTTTTTGCTGGTGTTTACCTATCATTTACTATCTATGCTACTTAACTATGTGTTCTGCCTTTATTGCTCGCAAGACAAAACTTTTCAAAGTGCGTCGGTATGCATGGCAATAAATTCAATTCAATTCAATTCAGTTAACCTCACTTTACACAATTAAGCACTCCATGTCTCACCATGAATTGCATATAATGGGACTCTTTCTGGCAATACCTCTTCTGAGGTACAACGATCCCATCTTTCAACATCAAAGATTGTCATTATCCTGTATCTCTGAATATTGTAACGTCTTTACCTACTGACCTATACGAGTAAACATTGCCTTTGCAAGTATATGGTTGAAAAAGATCTTGCACTTCCTCTTTAACCACCAAGTTGTCCATTCAGGTGCAGCTTTTTAGCTTCCACCGTGCTTTCCTTTCCCATTCCAACACAATTCACTGACTTACGCTGTTTTCCTACACCTGCCTTCCCACTGTTTTTTTCTAACCCACCAACGCTGTGATTTCATCTGTCAAAAAGTATGATGCTGGTAAGCACATCTGGTCAGGCAGCATCCGAGGAGAAGGAGAGTCGTGTTTCGGGATTAATCCCTTCATCAAGTATGTCACATGGTCTACTTTATAGCAGTGAAAACACCAGGGCTTTCAAACTTCTCTTTCCCCTTAATGTGGTTCACATTTCAGCCTATGGTAAGTTATTCTTATCACCGAGATCTACTTGTCCGTTACCACGTGAGAACTTCTGTTTTCCCCAATTTTTCTCCCTCATGGATCGAAATCCATGTTGAAACAAAATCTTGCATATTTGAAACAACTCATAATCATCAGCCATTTCACCTGCTCGTCTCCTGCCATTTTAACTCTCTGGTCTTCCACATGAGGTCTCATTCCTTCAGAAAGTGAATTAATGACATCTTCTAAAATGACTGTCTCTCTCAGAGTTTGATATGTCTGCTGTATTGGGTTGTTGAGAAGGTGTATGGTGTGTTAGCTTTTATTGGTAGAATAATCGAGTTTTGGAGCTATGACGTCACGTTACATCTGCACAAAACTCTGGTGGGACCGCAATTGAAGTATTTCATACAGTTCTGGTCGCCACGTTACAGGAGGATAAGAACGCTTTGGAAAGGGTGTAAAGGAGATTTATGAGAATCGCTCCTGGTATGCAGGGAGGGTTTCATAAGGAAAGGCTGAGAAACATGAGGATTTTTTGTTAGAGACAATAAGGTTGGGAGGTGACTTAGTCGAGACATATACGATGATCAGAGGATTAGGTACAGTGTGCAGTGAGAGCTTTTTTCCTCGTTTGGTGATGGCGAGCATGAAGGGACATAGCTTTAAATTGAGGGGTGATAGATATAGAACAGATGTCAGAGGTAGATTCTTTACTCAGAGAAAAGGAAGAGTATGGAACTCCCTGCCTCCAACAGTAGTAGACTCGCTAACTTTAAGGACATTTAAATCATCATTAGGTAAGCATATGCATGAAAATGTAATCATGCAAGTCACAGGGGTTTCAGATCAGTTTCACGGTTCGGCGCAACATCGAGGGCCGAAGGGCCTGCACTGTTCTGTAATGTTCTATGTTCTATGCTCTATTTTAGGTCATTATCCACGTATCAAAATTACTTTGTTTGATCGCTTCAAACTGAATGCATGTTTGACTAGACTTCCTGCTTAGATTTCTGAAACGTTGTGTGTAGGCATAAGCTCATATGCATTCAAGACGGCCTTCTTCACTGTTACATGCGCCTGAGATATCTTCTCTGTTTTTGATTTAAATACCTCTCCCGCTTGACCCACCAATTTTGTTTGGATCACTAAAAACCAAATGGTCACTGGCCAATTCATTTATTTAGCCACCTTCATAAATGACGTGAAAAATGCTTCGATGTCCTTCTTATGAAGTTCAAACCCTCGCTCTTTCTCCCTTTCCTCTCTCTCTTTTTCGCTCTCTTCTATCTCTTTCTCCTTTCCTTCACTCTTGTTACAAATGGACCTATGGAATTTATTGCCTTAGAGTGCAGTGGAGCCCAGGACGATAAATGTCTTCAAGGCAGAGATTGATAAAGTCTTGATCTCTTAAGGAAACATGGCCACGGGGAGCGTGCGGGTAAATGAATTTGAAATGCCTATCAGCCATGATTTAATGGCGGAGTGGACTCGATGGGCAGAATGGCCTTACTTCCCCTGCTATATCTTATGGTCTTATGGACACTATGGGAAACCCACTGCTAATGAAAAGCTCATCTTGCCTCGTAATCTGCTAAAGTATGAGTGTCTGACAACTCTCAAATTCCACTGCTTAAAAAAAAGTCAATTTATACTTTAATTCTGAAAATGGGCATTAAACAATAACTATTCGCAACTCTAAGCCTCCTTTCTCTAAACTGTTTATTATCTGTCTTCAACTCTACAACCATCTACTGTTCCCATAAAAAACACGTATTAACATTACATCAACTTAATCTTAAAACCACATAATGGCTGTCACCGATGGTGTCCTCCTTCTTTCTGCTGAATATCTCCATGGGCCATCTATTGTTTTTGACTGCAAAGACGTTTCATGTGAAAATGATACCGTTGATAGAGAGTGTAATGAATGACAGTCTCTTTCTAGACAGTCTCTTACTCTCTGTCTAACTTGCAAAATGCCAGCTTCTTTATACCCCTAATATCAGATCGTTTCACTTGTTCGAGGTTGACAAAAACAATAAATTGAAACTCGAATGGATTATAGTATACCGGGGCATAATTCAGATGGATTGCTTAGATTCGAATTGTGATTAAAACAACTGATGTACCTAGTTAACAGCCAAATGTTACATATTTTCAATTTTCCAGCACACTCTGAGACTGCTAGTCAGTCACATGACAGATGCCGCAAGCTGTTCATGCAAAACAACATTCACGCTTCTTAAAAGTACACGCCTTCAACTTGATAACCTCTCTTTCTCTTTTTGCTTTGCTACATCGATTCTATTTTTTTTTACCATAGCGACGTGTACTTTTTCTTTTTCCTCTGCTTTTATACGTAATTGAAACTTTCAATTCTTTTTCTCTACCTTTTATCTTTTGCTTCTAATTCAAGCTATTTCTTTTTCAATTCATCTTGTGCCATTTCCAAATATTCTGGTGGTGTTTCCAGTAAGTTGAAATGCCGAGCTATTGTTGTAATTACCTCTCCTTTTCTCATGGATGAAGTCCTCTCCTACTTCAGCATGACTGTCGATTCTAGTGGCTCTGTCTTGGTTACTTGTAAAGCTCCCAAAATTACTTCTTCCACGCTATAAAAACTCCTGGTGACTGAAAGAGCCAGGACTGCACCAAGCACTGTTTCAACCAACTAAAAGCAACACACGGAGTTTAAGACACTAACACCTCTCACTCGCTGCCTTTGATCCCAAAACTCTAATCCCAATTCGGAACTATAGAATAAATGCCACCAAGAACCTCCACTCTCTTATGGACCAGGCCAGATCCCCTCAAACTATTTCAAGAAGGTAGCTTAGATACTAATTTTATTTGAGAGGCAGATATCAGGTGGATATTCCACAAGTGATGCAGCTATTCAAAATACTCTGCTTAAAGCGAACAGAAATTATTTACACACAACACTAGAAACACAAATAAAATAAAAACAGAATTCAGAATAGCAACTCATTTGGCAAACCAAACAACTCTATCACAATTTAGTGAAGTTGTTCCAATTCCCACAACATCATAACATATAAACAGATGCCTTAGCAAAAGTAAATTCAAACGCAGGTCCTTACAGGCAGGAAGGAACAATTTTCAGAGAGAACCCTTTGTTGAAGCATGGATTTTTTTTTCACTGTACCTGCTTCTATCCTCCCAGTAGGTTTCTCTGACTACCTGCAAAAACTAAAAATAAACTACAAAAGCACCTGAAATAGGAGAACTGCAATAATGCCACTCCTTTTCATGACTCAAAGTAAGCATTTCCAGGCAAACTGACACTTATGCCTTTACAACCTCTTCTGGGAAATAAACAAGGGAAATAACCTTCTTAAAGGGGAGGCATTATTTCAAAAGACATTTGGATAAATGCATGAATTGGAAATATTTGAAGGATATGGATCATGTGCAGGGAAATTGGTTCTGAGTGGATGGACATTTTGTTTGGCATGTATCAGTTTATGCTGAGGGGCCTGTCTCGTGCTGACGGACCTTCTGACTCTAATAAATTTGTCATTTCTTTGTTCATCTGATTGCACGTTGGAGGATCAGAACAACTTCCAAATTGTCAAATAAACTTGGCGATGCTCAAGGGAAATTTTAAGGCACATATCCAACGATGAAGTCCTTGACAATGTGATGACGGAGATGGACTATTTGAAGTTTATTCCCTCCATTGAAATGAAGACCACTGATGCCTAGCTTTTTCATCAAACTTTTGAAAATAAACCAGATTGCCCATGAAGATGGCAAATGATGGATCTTCAATCTGAGTATTCCCTGAGGTGGATGAGTCCAGAACGAAAGTGATAGGTTTTGGTGAGACGTTAAAGATTTATACTGAAACTAAGGGACAACCTTCTCTTGCAGAGCATGGTGCATGTATGGGATGAGCTGCCAGAGGAAATTATGGATGATAGTACCGTTAGAATATTTAAAGGGCATCTGGAAGGGTATATAGTCATCATGAGGGGGTAAAAGTTTAAGATGATTTGAGGAAGGTTTAGAGGAGATGTCAGAGGTATGTTCTTTGCTCAGAGAGTGGGGGGTGCGCAGATGCACTGTCATCATTGGTACGAGACTCAGATATATTAGGAACGTTTAAGTGGCTCTTAGATAGGCACACAGATGATTGTAAAATGTAAGGTATGTAGGTTAGTTTGATCTAAGCGTAGAATATAAGATCAGCACAACATCGAGGGGGAAAGGGTCTGCACTGTGCTGTACTGTTCTATCTTTAATGTTCTATGAACATATTGGTATCCATGCATTTGTCACGTAAAAATCGATAAGTCTAAATATTAGAGGTGAAAATGTCATCAAAATAGACTTTTTTGTATCATTTTCAACGCGTATGCATAATGGAAACTGATTTGGGAACAGTTCATCCCTTTCTTCATCTATCACTCCAGAACGTTGTTTAAAGTCAGAGGGCATACAGCACAGATAAAGCAACTTGCAGGAAGTGACGACCTGGTGATATTATCCCTGAATCCCTTTCTTCTTCTATCACTGTGATTGCTGTCTAGGTTTGTTCAACATATCATTATAATTGCGTGGCAATGCAACCTTTTGCAATACATTCTGCATCTTATGGTCCTACTCCACAGCTACGTCATGAAGGAGCAGCGCTCCAAAAGCTACTGCTTTCAAATAAACCTGTTGAATTATAAACTGGTATTGTGTGACTTTTAACTTTTAAAAAACGTTACCAAAGGATGGAGAATAATATATTTTCTTCTTGGGATTAATGATATATAGTGTAGCTGTATAGAATCATTATAAGTTCAGTGTAGTTAGGAAAAAGTACTGTTTTCAAAGCATTTGTTGACAGTGAATGAATAAGTAACCACTGACACACAGCTCTGAGCAACACTGATGTTGGAGAAGCAGAAAATGCATTGTTCATAGGACAGTCAATGAGCTCGAACATTTTGTCCATGGAGGTGATGGAAGATGTGTCAGCTAATGATTTCAAATGAAAACATGATACACCCTGTAGTGTATCACAGCAGATTGCTCTATTGAGTAAATAGAAGTTTGTGTGCAAAAATGCTTAGGGAAATCATAATCAGGATGTTGCAGGCTGCTGTTAGCTGGTCAGACCCGTCCATAACAAGCAGCACAAAGCAGCAAGCACTGTCTAGTTTGCTCAAGAGTAGAAATAGAGCTCTAGCTGAATGATATCATAACTGCAGTGGCTCAATGATTATATAATACATTGAACTTCTTAACATGCATGAGAGTACGTAACTGTGATAGTTTCCCATTATGTCGTCAGTGTGAAGCACCGGAATTAACTTTATTGATCTCCCATTAATACTCATGCTGAGAGTGATGATATACTTCATCCTGAAAATACACACACACACAGACAGACATAGTGTCTCACACACACACACACACACACACACACACACACACACACACACACACACACACACACACACACACACACACACACAAACTCCACAATCCAATGTGGTCTTTTTATTCCTGCGGCACAAACGTGGAATAGGATCTCCCAGAATATATCCTGAATCGAGGAAAGTGCTCCACACTATTATTCCAGCTGATATCGTCATTTTGCAGTGGATTCCTGAGAATACAATAAGCAACAATTTTCTCAACATAAATTCCAGTCCCCTGTCAGGTGCAGTAACTCATATACGCGTTTCAGTTGGTTTTTGGCTTTAAACATGAAATGGCATAACAGACAGGAAGATACCATTCGATGCAACTTTATAGGCAAGCCAAGATGTTCTTATGTGCACGACTGTAAAATCTGCAAACAGTCCATTCTTATCTTGGAGGCTATATCTGCTGCAGAATTCTCACCCTCCCTCTGTAAAACTCTCTTCACAATGATAATGGTACAGCTGCTTGCCCTTCTGGACACAGTGTTGACACTGTCCCATTCACCTGGATGGGAAAAGTGTTGACTTCCTGCGGGAAGATGTCTTTTCCACCTGTCTCTCAGCAATAAGCATTCAGGCTGGCTCTTGTTTTAGCTATGTTACTCCCTTGATATAATACGATTTTATTTGCTGACTGAAATTCATTTCATAAAGGATTGAAACATTGACTCATCTCCTGCTCTACAGCCCTCACTCTTAAGCCTGACAACAATGACAAGGACTCCTCCTCACCTACTATCCCACCAGCACCCACATCTAAAGAATAATTATCTGCCATTTTCACCTCCTCCATTGGGATGACATCATATATTCCATTCCCCTTCATTGTTAGCCTTCCGCAGGGTCACTTGCTTATTGGAAATCTTGGTAGTGCATTCTCTACTCCCAACACCTTTCAGTTCTATTTCCAATGCATTTGCAGCACAGATGCAGAAAGTGCTTATTTACTTCCTCCCTTCTCAATACCGAAGGCCCAAACAGGCATGCAAGTTGAGCAGTTATTTACCAGCACTTCACACAATCCAGTCCACTGTATTCACTTTTCACAATGAGGAGTATACCAAAGAAGTGGAGATTGGGCGATTGCTTTGCAGATCAACTATGTTCTGTCCGCAAAAAAAAAAGACTTTGAGCTTCTAGTTGCTTTTCACTTCGTCGTACCACCTTGTTCTCTTGTCAACTTCTCTGTCTCATTCCCCCTCCAGTGATCCATTCAACCTCAGCACAAACTGGAAGAGTACCACGTAGTTTTCTGCTTGGTCACCTTGCATTTTGTGGTCTCACGACCGAGTTCACCCATTTAACGCTTGACCTTGCTGTCACAAACAACCCATTGTCTGCTGTTAGTGGTCTCTGCTAAAAACTTTTCAATCTCTTACGCTGACATTTGTCCATTTGTTTGTCAGCGCAATTGCATACAACCTTATCATTTTCCCACCATATAGTCATTCTCTACTTATCTGAAGAAACTGAAATCAAATTTCAATTAAGTTTAAACATTCTCCACCATCAAAAATGCTTCCAGTACTCATCATGCCATGCTGTCTAGGAGAAAGTGAGGCCTGCAGACGCTGGAGATCAGAGTCGAGAATGCGTTGCTGGAAAAGCACAGCAGCTCAGGCAGCATCGGAGGAGCAGGAGAATTGACGTTTCAGGCCGGAGCCGTACATCAGGAATCATGTTGCCTACCAAACCAATGTATGATTCAAATTTCATAAAACTGCAACATGTCTTGTCATGTTTCGAGACTCAATTCCCTTTAAATCTAATAACCTGCTATGGGCAGATGATGAAGCCATGTCCCTAATGTATTCCGGGATTTCTCGTTTCGTTGTCTAATGACATTACCATTATTTCATTATTACAATGCAGGGGGCAAATGATTTTCCAGAATATTTTTCGTTTCACTTTAGGAAAGTCTAAACACAGGTTTTATATGTCTTTAGGATCATTATATCACTTTTTATACAATCCCTACAGTGTTGAAAATTACATTCGGCTCAGGAAGTCCCTCCAAACAACATCCCACCCTGGGGCAACACCTGCGATTTCCTATGAACAATGCACTTATCTGCATATGCGTGAGTACTTCAGGCAATTTAACATGGTTAATCCACCTAAATTTCATTTTTATTTCGTATACTTCATACTAAATTCGACATGATTCCTATTTACATCCAGTTTCATTTCAGCAGGTAGCTTGGCTCATAGACAATACATTTATATGGAATTGAATATTGCGTTTGAATGATTCTAATGCATCGCCTAATAGCATATCACGTTGGTCATGCATATGCAGTAATGATGGGAACAGTGATGGTAAACCATTGTCAGATTAGATTATGAAATTATCAGACTTGAAATTAGGTCCTCTCAATTCACATTTTGGATTACTTATAAAAGCCTCGCTATCAGCCATTCACATCTCGACTGTAAGGATCAGGAATTCAAAGGTCTGTAGTTAAAAACATGATCTGAAAATAGAATGAAAATATAACAACTACAAATGTGCTGGTGGTTGAAGGTCTGAGTACACATCCGCAATAATGATGTTGGTGTAGGGCCAAATGACTGTCTGGCGCTCAATTTATCTTAGCAGCTCGTATTACAACTACCACAATTTTACACCTGTCTTCCTCCATGATTTTCCCCTTATATCAAAACTTCCTTTCTCAATGAAAGCTTTTTCAGCTAGCTGACAGTCATAGAGCCATAGAGCCCTACTGCACGGATATCCCGTCTGGTCCATAACAATAAACTGTTCATTCATGCTAACTCCATTTCCCTGCACTTAGCCCATATCCTTCTATTCCTTTCTTATCCATGTGTATGTCCAAATTCCTTTTAAATGTAGTTAATCTACGTCCACAATCATTTCCATTGGCAGCTCATTCCACACGTATGGCAGGAAGCAGTGGGTAAAATTGGAAAGATACTTGTTGGACTGAAGGTCTGTGACGAGTAGAGTGCCTTGGGGTCGGTATTCAAACCATTACTGTTGGTTACCTATACCAATGACTTGGATGAGAATGTACAAGGCACGATTGGTAGGTTTGCTGATGACATTAAAATAGGCCATATTGTGGAGCATAAGGGAGATTATCACAAATTGCAATAGGACCTCGACCAGCTGGGGAAGTGGGTTGAGAAATGGCAAACGGAGCTTAACAGAGAAAAGTGTGAGGTTTTGCATTTTGGAAAGTCAATTCAAGGTAGGAGTTCCAAATGAATGGTAAGACCTTAAGGAGTGTAGTGGAATAAAGGGATCTTAGAGTTCAGGTTCACAGTTCTCTGAAAGTGGAGTCACAGGTGAACAGGGTAGTGAAGAAGGCTTCTGGCACACTGGCCTTCATAGGTCAGGGCATTTAGAATAGAAGTTGGGAAGTTACAAAGCAGTTATATATAATATTGGCGAGGCCGCACTTGAAGCATTCTGTTCAGTTTCAGTCACTTTGTTATCAGAAGGATGCGGTGAAAGTTATAAGGATTGCCATACAAGCGTATGAATTATGTGTGTATAGCCACAGTCTTACCAGATCATATGGGCAGCTCTTTTATTAGCGAGAAGCGACTGGTGGTGATTTAACCTGTGGACAACCAAACCTCTGGCGAAGGAAGAGATTCATGGTAACGTCAAACCAGTGTTGGGAATTGAACCCATGCTGTTGGCATCACACTGCTCTGAAAATCAAACAACAGAGCTATCTAATTCCTGATGTATGAAGTGTAAGGATAGGTTGGAAGGGCTAGGACCTTTCTTCTTTTGAGCATCAGAGAGTGTCAATATCTCTAAAAAATTAAAGTAGTATTGCTCTCGGCATGCTATCTTAAATAGAGACTTATTCCCGAGTTTTAAATTTTACTAAATAGAGTACTGCACTCACTGATCAATCTCATACCAAATTCTATGCAGTTCATTTGCTCGCTGGGGGGATTATCTATCTGCTCAGTGTACTTGATAACTGTTTTGTGATGGAAAGAAACATAGATGTCTTGGGTTTTGTTTTGTCACTAGCTGAGATTGCTATGAACCACTGTTCATCTCAACTTCTGTCCTCACCCTGTGTGGGTGGCACGGTGGCAGTGTGGGCGGCACAGTGGTTAGCACTGTTGTCTCACAGCCTGATACCCGGGTTCAATTCCTGACTCAGGCGACTGACTGTGTGGAGTTTGCACATTCTCCCTGTGTCTGCGTGGTTTTCCTCCGGGTGCTCCGGTTTCCTCCCACAGTCCAAAGATGTGCGGGTTAGGTGAATTGGCCATGCTAAATTGCCCATAGTGTTTCGTAATGGGTAAATGTAGGGGTATGGGCGGGTTGCGCTCCGGCGGGTCGGTGTGGACTTGTTGGGCCGAAGGGCCTGTTTCCACACTGTAAGTAATCTAATCTAAACCTGATCCATAATGGCACTCATTTGAACTGACCGCCAACATCTCAATTTAATAACAGAGCAGCCTATGATAATCGAGGGCTCTGACCACTTTCATGACGAGGTTTGCATAGCCATGTTTGTTTTAACATTAACCTTTTGAGGATAATGGATGTTTCTGTTGGAGACAGTCTTCATTGTGAAGACATGGACTTTGCCCCAAGAAAATGTCTTATGGAGCTGCAACAAACACACCCTACTCCAGACGTTAAGCCTCAATGAGTGAAATATTAGAAATATTGGCAAATATTAATTAACTCTTCCGCAGCATCGTTTCTGCAGTCCATAAGCATTTAAGGATCTGTTGACATGCACAATACAAGCATATGTTTGCCATTCCTTTTCCCTGGATGCTTTGCAAATTCTTAAGCTTTCGATTCTTGGGATTGAATTGTATTCAGCCGACAGATTTCCCCTGTCCAGTTGAATGATGCCAGTTGTAGCATTGCACTTTCTATTTGACTGGCATCATACGAGCACAATCATTTGGTCCATTGAATCAACACCAATATTCTGATGAGCATCTGTCACACACCCAGACTCCTGTGACCCTATATTTCCCATGGCCAATCCACTGAACATGTGGACTCTCAGACGAAATCGGAGCACTTGGAGGAATCTCGCATAGACATGTGGAGAAGTTGCAAATTCCACGTAGACAGTCACCCGAGGATGGAATCAAATCTCTGTCCCTTGCAATATGATGCAGCAGTATCAAGCACTGAGTGATCAGGCCGTCCATATCTTCATGCCAACATTTGTGTCACTTGAAAACGTCTCCAAACGCAATGGTTCGGGCCAGACAAATGATATTTGGTACATCTCGTCAATTTCCAATGGTTTTGGATAGGATTTGTATTTACTAGCAAGCCTGGAGATAAAAGGTGGAAATAATACCTTTCTTTAAAAAAAAGTATAAAATAGTTTTGTTGCATTTCTGATGGTGTTTACTTAAGAAAAGTGATTGTTTCCTCCTTTTTTTCGAACTCACGCAAAATACAGGATAAAACCACAGTGGACAAACGGTTTTGAATAATTCCAATCCAGGGCAAGCTCCTGCATTTGGAGCAAAGCACTCTCTAACTTCAACAATGAACACCCTTAGGTAAAAACAATGACTGCAGATACTGGAAATCAGATTCTGGATTAGTGGTGCTGGAAGAGCACAGCAGTTCAGGCAGCATCCCTGGAGCAGGAGAATCGACGTTTCGGTAAAAAGCCCTTCATCAGGAAAAAAGACAGAGAATCTGAAGCGTAGAGAGATGAACTGGAGGAGGGAGGGGGTGGGCAGAGAGTAACGAGTTTGTTTCAGGACATGGTTGAAGAACTTCAGGGCAGAAGAAATGACCTGGGAGCTGCAGTGGGAGAGGGACTCCCTGAGATTCTTGTAGAGAGAGGAGGAAAACTTCTTGAAGGCAGGCATACAAGGAACACACCCAGCAGAGTTAGAATGAAACTCCCGCTCGCAATGTTCTAAAATCATGTATTTAGAACAGTTTTCAAAAACAGCACCGCTGGGAAAGGGGCAAGTTTACCCTGAAATTTGCATGGGAGTATCTAAGCAGCGGTAAAGAGAAAGAAACGGAGAAGAAACAAAACTGTAGAATATCTGCGGAAGGTGAAAACACCAATTTAATGACCGCATAAGTTAATAGTGAAGCAGCACTAACTCATATTAGAGCTCCTGCGACTCTATTCAAAAATCAATAGCAGTGTGGATATGGCTTGGTTGGGAAGCAAGTTCATTTTCTCTTTGTATTGCACATTAAAATGTTAAATAAAGGTAAACTTCTGTACTGAAGTAGGTTTCCCTGGTATCTTCACGAAATAAAGTCCCACGTGAAATAAAATAAATAATTTCAGTAACGTTTACCCTGCACTATCCAAATACATTTTACCGAGCAGTTTTGACTCCTGCCTATAATGACAGGAAATGGCTGCTTTTCTTTTCCATCTGTTTGGAGATTTCAGGCAGCGTTCGTTCAAAAGTAAAATAAATGTTTATTTAGAGAGTTTTGATGAAGAAATGTAAGCCATCTTGAGCTGCAAAAGAAAAATGACAGAGCGAATCATATTTCTGGCTTTGGGCAAAAGAATGCTGTGAGGTAATTTCAAAGTGCTGTCCATGTTAGAAAACAACTGAGAGTTGAAGAAATAAAGATTTGATTGAAGTTAGTGAACCTTTCGACTTGAGTAAGAAACAATCCAACGCTTGAACATTTCAGAGTCAGTGATATTTTCTAGCCTAAAATATGTTTCAATTTAAAGTTCTGAGAAACTTAAAAAAAATAGCAAAGTTGTTCTGTTTTGCACAGGTTGTATTGAGTCATCATACCGCATGACAATTAACTAACTCATTAGAGTGAAAATAGTTTAGTTCAGTCGTTCTTTCGTTGAAGTGTGCATAATATCTATGCCCACATCACGTAACTAACACTCTCCAGAGAGGAAAACTTATGCATTATAGGGACTCATCGACATATTGCTCTCATTGCGTCCTCATTCTCCTGGAATACACGCATCAGATTTTGGTTGTTAATTGGAGAAATGCATTACCCAGTTATATACCAAATAGATCTAATTTACTATCCCGTTCTTGCAGCCATCGGCATTCCAGGTAAGGCCCTGGAAAGAAATAACAGTGTATGAATGTTTATGCCAGATTTTAACTGTTTACTGCTAATTGTTGCCTTTTGTTTATCGCCAAAGTTCTTTTTTTTCAACGTTTCACGGAAAAGTAGTCCCAAAATTCAAAGCTTTACTGTTTAGAATTGTGAGATGTCCAACAATTGTATTGACGCCGGAGCAGAAGCAAGAAACTATGCTTGCACGAAACATGATCAAGAAATTGTGTTTAACTTTTATTATCGATCAGCAGGTTTGATTTCATGTAATTTCCTATTTATATCATATTTTACTGCAGTGCTTAGAAGTCATTTGATTGACATTTTGTTTGATTTTATGGTTGCCTGAAGAGAACATGCCTTCCCTAAGCAACATTCTATCAACCATATGATTTCCCTACAGTATTTTATCCAAGCAACAGCAAAGCACGTATTGGATAAAGAAAACCTTTTGCTTTAATATTACCCAAGAAGCAAACTTTATTTGTTTCACATGAAATATATTGATCGTGTGAGGACACCTTCTTCTGCACAGCTTCTAAAATCCAGATGATCAAACGCAGCAGATGGGAATAGATGGGAACTTGTCACCATACAAGTTGTTTTCATTTTCAGTTGCTTAGTCAAAATTCATACGACTTCCATGAAATGGATCTGTCTCCATCGTTTCATGCAGTGCAATGCAATTGTTTAATAAGACAGCTCACCAACTCGTTCACCTGCACATGTCGTGGTCTTGCAGGAAACACTATGTCACCTAAGTGATTTTTTTTAACAAAATCAGACATTTAAGGATTACCTCTACGCAGTCTAGGTGTTGTCAATGTCGCCCCAATTTGTGAGGCGTACATGTTCGGATTATATAATTGCATAAAAGTTGACCTTGTTGACTTTAAACTAAAAAGCAATGCTGATGAAATTAACCATAAAAGAATGTCAAAGTATAGGCATTGAAGTAATTACTGGACATGAGAAACAAGTTTCATGAAAAAAACAATAGACTGCTCGCAAAAAAGCTTCAAATTGTGCAGTATTCCAGTAGTGTCCAATGGCTTCTTTGCACTTATTGAAGTTAATATGGGTTGAATTCACGTGCTGTGTAATTTATACATTCTCCTTTGGAATCCTTTCTTCAAACACTGTGCAATGCTGATTTTGATTTCTTTATCCCAGTACAATGAAACATAAACAACTTCTTTGCATTTTGTGCAACTTTTGAATCAATTTTCATTTTGTACAATAGCAAATTATTTCGCTGCTTGTCAACAATCGTCAAACATTTAATATTTTATTTTATCTAAAGGTGCGAGCATTTTCAGAAAAAATGTGGAATGGACGTCAAGTCAATAAACTTCTTGTTTCTTACAGTTAATCTAATTGCAATTCTGATCCTGATTCGAGGCAAATGTGGGCTTTCAAAATGCATCACGGAATATCTGGTAGCTATGGCAGTGGCTGACCTCACAGTAGTAATTATCCATGTTATACTGCACCGAATTAATATCATGTACCTCTCAATTACTTTCCTTTTTCTAACTCCTGTGTGCTCTATCAATACTGTTGCATATATAGTTGCAGTAGACTGTTCTGTCTGGTTTACAGTTGCATTCACTTTTGATCGCTTTGTTGCTATCTGCTGTCATAAAATGCAAACAAAGTACTGCACAATGAAAACAGCTGGAGTAGTCATCGTCTCTGTCTTTGTTTTAAGCTGCCTGAGGACTGTCCCCTTTTACTACATGCATGAACCTGCAATTATAATCGACAACGTGCCGTGGTATTGTGTTGTGACAGCTGACTATCTCAATTCACGCCTGTGGAAAACATTTGAATGGATTGACAGTGTCATAACCCCTCTCTTACCAATCCTTTTAATATTAATGTTCAATGTTCTAACAGTCAGACATATTATCATGGCAAATAGAGTGCGCAGGGCACTGCAAAAGGTCAGCAATGACCACAGAGATGCAGAGATGAGGAATCGGAGAAAATCCATGATTTTACTTTTCAGCATTTCTGCTAACTTTATCTTATTATGGATGCTGTATGTTGTGCATTCTTTAAAGTGGCCAGTATTGAATTTCTTTTACACGGACATATATTACAGCAGCCCGATATATATAGTGCAACAGGTTGGTTTTATGTTACAACTTCTCAGTTCCTGCACAAACACTTGTATTTATGGACTGACACAGAAGAAATTCAGGGAAGAGCTCAAGAATGGGTTGAAGTGTGTGTTTACAATGAAAGGCATGTTTATTTAAAAATGTTAACTACAATTCCCTGGATCTGGTTTGAACATTGCATCTTTTAAAACCTCTTGAAACCTCTCTGGATGATTGAATTAAAACTAAATAGGAGAGCTTCTCAATTATGTGTGGGAAATATATTACAAATAGATATTAGTTTGCCATAAGTAATGGCACAGGACGCAAAAAAGCTTAACATTGACGTAACATGAAAAATGTTGACCCAAGATTGACAATTGGAACTAAACACTTCACGAAGATAAATACTATGAATGATATATTAAGCAGTGGTGTTGCAACATGAAGGAGGGTGCTGTCCTGCTTTGGTCGACAAATGCAATGATTTATTTTCAAAAGCAAAAGAACATAACTGAAATGTTAAAACTGCAGAAAAGGTAACTTTGTCAAAAATAGGCGAACATGGACTTAAATGATATAAAGGAGCATGTATGCATTCGGAATATATATTGTTAAGAACGATCTATATTTGTCAGCTCATTCCACGCGTTCACGCCAGTGATTCAGCTAAAATAAATCCACTGAACAGCCGAACTGTGACTGATGTTTGCATTGCAGTTTCATTTTCTTTCTTTAATAATCTCATTCCACAGGGACATTCGTGCTTTTAAAATCGCTACACATTGGGAATAACGGTATTTGGTTTTAATGCCTCTCTGCTCTACTTTCCCGTTGCCCTGCATTCTCTTGTGTTACCCTTGAAATTGTACAGAATCATCCTTCTGATTTATTTAGCACAGATTCACTTCAACATGATCGCAAACCGATTCTAAACGTTCCAAATGACAGCCCTGAACAGTTTGTTTTCTTTTTGCCTCACCATTTTCTCTGTTTCTGTGGTATACCTCCGAGAGAAGGTGCAAAACTTCACCTATTCTTGAGAAATAAGGCAGCATAGGTGACTGAGGTGTCAGTGGGGGAACACTTTGGGACCAGCGACCATAATTCTATTCGTTTTAAAACAGTGATGGAAAAGGATAGACCGATTTAAAAAGTTGGAATTCTAAATTGGAGAAAGGTCAATTTTGACAGTATTAGAAAGAATTTTTGAAAGCTGATTGGGGGCAAATATTCACAGATAAAGCGTCAGCTAAAAAATGGGAAACCTTCAGGAATGAGATAACGAGTGTTCAGAGAAAATATATTCCTGTTAGAGTGAAAGGAAAGGCTGGTAGGCATAGAAAATGCTGGATTCAGTTAAGCAAAAGAAGGAAGCATATGTTAAGTATGGACAGGAAAGATCAATTGAATACTTAGAAGAGTATAAAGGCAGTAGGAGAATACTTAACAGGGAAACCAGGAGGGCATAAAGGGAACATGAGATAGCTTTGACAAATTGAATAAAGGAGAATCCAAAGGGTTTTTACAAATACGTAAAGAACAAAAGGGTAGCTAGTGAGAGATAGGACCCCTCAAAGATCAGCAAAGTTAACGAGATAGTAAACAAGCGTTTTGCATCAGTATGTATTGAGGAAAAGGACATGAAAGATATAGAATGTAACGAAACAGGTGGTGATATCTTGATAAATGTGCATATAACAGAGGAGGAAATGCTGGATGTTGTGAAATGCATAAAAGTGGGTAAATCCCCAGGACCTGATCAGGTGTACCCTAAAATTCTGTCTGAAGCTAATGAAGTGATTGTTGGGCCTCTTATTGAAATATTTGTATCATTAATAGTCATAGGTGCGGTGCCGGAAAACTGGAGGTTGGCTAACGTTGAAGAAAGGTGGTAAGGTCAAACCAGGGAACTATAGACAATTAAGCCTGACGTCAATGGTGGGCAATTTGTTGGATGGAATTCTGAGGGAGAGGATGTGCATGCATTTGGAAAGGCAAGGACTGATTAGGGATAGTCAACATGGCTTTGTGTGAGGGAAATCATTTCTCACAAACTTGATTGAGATTTTGGAAGATGTAACAAAGAGGATTGCGGAGAGAAGAGCGGTAGATGTGATCTATATGGACTTCTTCAGTAAGGCGTACGACAAGGGAGACTGGTTAGCAAGTTTAAATCCCGTGGTCTGCAGGGAAAACTGCCCATTTGGATATAGAACTGGCTCAATGGTAGAAAACAGAGAATGGTGGTGAATGGTTGTTTTTCTGACTGGAGGCCTGCGACCAGTGGAGTGCTACAAGGAATTTGTGATGGGTTCACTACTTTACATCCTTTACATAAGTGAGTTCGATGTGAGCATAAGAAGTACAGTTAATAAGTTTGCAGATGACATCAAAATTGGATGTGATGTGGACAGTGAAGAAGGTTACCTCAGATTACAATGGAATCTTGATCCGATGGGCAAATGGACTGACAAGTGTCAGGTGGAGTTTAATTCAAATAAATGCGAGGTGCTGCATTTTGGGAAAGCAAGTCTTAGCAGGACTTATATACTTAACGGAAAGGTCCTAGAGGGTATTGCTGAATAAAGAGACCTGGAAATGCAAGCGCATAGCTCCTTGAAAGTTGAGTCGCAGATAGATAGGAGAATGAAGAAAGCGTTTGGTATGCTTTCTTTTATTGGTTAGATTATTGAGTACAGGAGTTGGGAGGTCACACTTTACAGGACATAGGACAGTGTTGGGAAACTATTTGCAATTTCCTATCGGAAATATGTTGTAAAACTTGACAGGGTTCAGAAAAGATTTACAAGGATGTTGCCAGGGTTGGAGGATTTGAGCTATAGGGAGACGTTGAAGAAGCTGGAGCTATTTTCCCTGGGGCATCGGAGGCTGAGAGGTAATCTTATAGAGATTTACAAAATCATGAGGTGCATGGATAGGATAAATAATCAAAGTCTTTTCCCTGGAGTGGGGGAGTCCAGAACGACAGGGCATAGATTTAGGGTGATAGGGGAAAAATAAAGAAGAGATTTAAGGGGCAACGTTTTCATACAGAAGGTGTTACGTGTATGGAATGAGCTGCCACAGGAAGTGGTGCACGCTACTACAATTACAACATTTAAAAGGCACTTGGATGGGTATATGAATAAGAAGGGTTTGGAGGGATATGGGCAGGGTGCTGGCTGGTGTGGTTAGGTTGGGGTATCTGCTCGTCATGGGTGAGTTGGTCCAAAGGGTCAGTTTCTGTGCTGTACATCTCTATGGCTCTATTACTCAATTACTTCTTCACTCCATCTATTTTAATTTCAACTTGTGTAGGTCATTAAAACTTTGTTAACTTTAAATTAACTGATTGTCATGCAATATCCTTATCAGTCATAATATAATTACATGATTGATACTAACATTTGTTAGGACGGAATTCGTCCAAGTGTGTTCTTTTAAGGAGTGACCACACTTACCCAATTATTTGATATAAAGCAGGTACGTTTATTTAGCTGCAGAAACTTAGCTGTTACAGCGAAGCACGAAAGATCGAGTGGTTCGCTGGAGAAAATGTACAAGTTCTGAAAATCTATCGATAAGCTCCGTTAGTTATACTATTTTCTGATCTCAATTCATGCAACGTGATCTTTCACAAACAAAGCCTTCTTCAAAATGGTATAATTTGCAAACAAAGGTTCTATGTATTCTGGAAACATTTTTACAAAGGCTTTACATATATTTGAGACATTCTGTATCATAAACACAAAGAATTACTATATGTTCGAAACATTTTCCTAGTCTTATTATCACATAGTTTACCTTAATTTAGTCGCTTAGTTTAGATGTTCTCTCATTTGAACATCAGCTTTGTTATTTGTTATGGCAATAATCCCAGAATTAAAAATTACTTTGGTCATCATTTTAAACTATAGGTTCACAGCGCCCCCAATGTCCTAAGAAGTAACTACATCTCTATCCTACCTAACATTCCCCCCCTTGGCCTCTTTAGAGGCCATAACAACCCAAACCGTTACAATCGTAATATCGCGCAGCAACAGGGGCCAGGTGTGTCTACGGACGCATTCTTCGTGTCCATTTTGCTTTTCTGAACATATCATCTCAACCTGGCCGTCCGGTTCTAAGGAGACATCGGTTAAGAGTGTAGGGGTACCTAAGCAGCATCTTACTACAAAAAAAATCAACAATTAGTATTTTATTCTAAATTATTCTTATTTTAACAAAAGAACTACAAAAACTTTATTAAAATTAACAAAACATAAAATATAAATGAGCATGTTAACAAATAGTAGAGAACCAGAGAGAGAGAGAAAAAAAATGAGCTTGGATGCTTGTAGAGTGAAGGTCAGTTGTCCAAAGAACACCAGATTGTACACCCACCAATTAACCAGTCACACTATACTATATCATGAAATCCCAAAATAGCTTTTCATATTACTGGCACAATGCCGAATTTTCTTGTAATAGATTTAAATCGACTTCAAAATCAGCCGCATAGCTGGCATTTATTTTTTTTCTTATCGAAAAACAGTGTGAATATAATGTGCTGTGTCCACAACTTCTTTATAACTGCTGCTCGGCAAGCCAGAGACTAGTCCAGATTCCCAAGACAGATGCCAAGGCCAGGCATCCGTTAAAACTCCATGTCTACAGGCCACCACTTCTGAAGGTCAATGCGCGACTGTGCCTGTCTTAGGTTGTCCCTCAGCTCGAGGAATCTTACGCGTCATTGGCTAACCAGTAGTTGCTCAATGACCAATGCAATCCACTTCCATTTCAATGTACAGGGCAGTGGCACCTGGCTTATCATAGTGATCAGTGGCTCTCGATACCAGACGATGTTTAGGAATCTCTTGCATGATCAATAGTTTCTCAAGCCTCGAGACACACAGCACTTCAAAATTCCTGACTATTAAGGCACAAATTTAACTGTCTCCAATCTGTAAAGGGGAAGTAAGAAACAAAACACAACTAGGGGGTCTCTGGACTACAGCCCTCACAATTAGAGCTTTGGAATGAGTAGGATTAAAAAAGAAATACAGTTATATAGTAAAATCATTAGTTGTCCCGCGCTTCTCTTAGACATGTCTCCTCCATCCTCTCTGGTTCTGATTCCGTAATCCTTCCCTGAGCTGCCCCCATCACAGGCTCCTTCAGCACTGCTGCGGAGCACCAGTATGCAGGTGTTGAGTCATCCTTTCTCGTCAGGTCATGGTCAATCGTTCGTGTCATCAGCGTCCTGATACATGGCACACACATAACAATAACCACAGGTAATAAAAATAGCAGCAGGGGTGCGTAAACCAAGGGTCTCCCCCCCCCAACAACAGAAGCTACTGACATGCAGCCAGAAAGTCACCAATTCTGTCTGACTTGTTTACTTTTCTAGTGTATGAGCTTTGCCAATAGTGATGGAACACTGCACAGAAGCATACCGTGTCATTCCATCTCCAATAGGGAGATTTAACTAGTTGTGCTACCCTTGAAACATGCTTCTTGCTGGACAGTGACAGAGTTTTGTTGGCATAAACTGTAGAAACGTCTTCCGCCTAAATTGAGATTGATACAGCATTGAATTCTGTAAGGATGGATTAACAAAGCTAGATGTATTGGTCTGCTCTGTACCAGGTAAGAAATGTAACTGATTCAATCTTCTGGTGATTTTCTCAATCATATAATGATAAATACAGAAATCTCGTTTTGGAAATTTATGTAATATATTGATACCCCATCTGATTTTAACAAGTAACTTTTTAATCTAATTTTGTTAGTGATCCTGCTAGTGACCATGATAGCTAGTTAGTTTGGACTATATAATTTGCAGATTGATTTACACTCTAATTCTATATACAATTGGCTTTCAATTTTTCTCCTAATTACCCCATCAACCGCAGCTATCGCCAATTTCGCCTTCTGCTTCTGTCACTCGTCCTCTCTCTCTTTACAAACACTTTCCGTGCCCCTCCTAACAATGCGTGATGACAAAATGTTCAAGAACAAACCTTTCAGCTCAGTGAGTAAACTTAGAACCTGAGCTACATATCTTCTCAAAAACTGCAAATACACCTCCTTTCTGAAAGATAGTCCTAATTTACTAAACTAGGCAAGATTCACCTGTGATCTGTTGTTGAATCTCAGAAGAGATTAGCGTCTGGTATTTGTACTGTAACCCATACCCATTATCCATTCACAAATTAATTACAGACCCATAAGCTCCTCCTTCAACAGGGGTAGGGTCATCTTCCAGTTTTTTGAAATCTTGTACTAAATTCATATCCAGTACTTAATAGTGAACAAGGGGAATAAGTCCCTTACTCTTAACCACAACTAAAATTTAGTGAATGAAAAAGCTAAAGTTAATCATAGCTGTCTTTGTACAGCCTACTAGGTATGTGTCCAGATGCTTATTAACGAAGACCTGTTCAAAGTATTAAAAGGTTTTAGCCACCATCAGATCTGCATAATTGAAAAAATGAAGAGAAAGTGCTTGACTTGAAGTCTGTAGTAATATAAATGCAACATTTTAGTACATAGTGTTATATTACCAATATGGAAAAATCTATCTGATTTCTTATCTCATCTTTCCTAGAACCGTCATAACCAGGTTTGGAATTGTGGAATTAAAATTAGGTGTTTGACCACAGTTGTATTATGAATTGGCACAAAATCTGTGTGACCAGGACTGAATCCCTCCTGTTAGTGAATAGCTGTGAAAAGTACTATAAAACAACCAGAAATTTAAATCCAGACTTTGCAATACAGAAATATAATATTACTCTATCATCCAAGCATCCTTAAGACTTAAAATTTATTCCTCTTCAGAAAATCCCATTTCCCTCTAGAACTAAATTTCGAATCAACCTTGTGCAAATAAACCATTTAGCAAAATTGATACCATAATGATTTCATTCACTGTAGAGTGCAAAGCTTGAATAGATAGAGTTTCAACACCCATTCCACGCAATAAGCTCAGCTCAGAATCTAAGCAAAACCGATGGCAGAATATTGGCATCTCAAAATCATTGATTACTGAGGCTAAAGCAGTACCACGATGGATCATGTAAAAATGCTTGCCTGCAGGTCTTAGAAAAGACAGACATAGAGACCGACTAAACTCCCCCCACAAAACTAAATATTAAATTGAGAGAAACAAAAAGCTGTTTGATTATCTTGATAAACTGCGAACAACTCCGGATGGTGCAAATGTCTTGTTAACACAAACAAAAGATACATCATTCCAGTAACTTTATGTGAATAGCCTGATAATTATTTACAATGTGGCGAGAAAATACAAAAAATAACAAAACGCATTGAAGTAGAAGACTATCTGGAGAGGGAGGAAAGAACAGCAGCAGGTTTCACTTTCCGTAACACAATGCTTTCAACAGACGAGCGCTTCAGTATCCCCATATAAGTTTCCTTTTTTCCCTAATAAATAGTATATTTAAATTAGATATTAAACCAGCCCACATATACATACTGGGTTTTTATCATAGATTAATCTGTTCTGAAAATCCTATCAAATTCTCAACCAAGACCGTTATTTCCTCTTATATGTTCCGACCTCCCCACTAGTGAGGGGAACACACACTCACCTAATCTCCTCGTTTTCTATTGGTACTTTCCAAAGGGGACAAATCATTACGTTCTTCTATTTTCCTTTCTTCTAAGAAATATTGCAATGTCCTTAGATTCCCATATCCTTAAACACCAATTTACCAATTCATGCTTGTCTTACTTTAATGCCTGTAACTAACTTGTAAGCATATTTATATATTTACGTCCATTTATCCAGTATTCAATTTTCAAAATGTAAAATGCATACAGTTACCAATTTTGAAGACCATTGTGATCACTCAGTTTTAGTTCCCCATTTTAGATCCAAAATTAGTTTTTTTTAAGTACTGCTGGTCAATCATTACTCAATTAAAATACTTTAGGTCTTAAAATAATCAGAGATGTCTTACAACAATTTGTCAATTCCAGTTTAAAAACTTCTAACGCATGCACAATGGTCGAATCCAAGGTCACATAATAACCATGGAAGTTTTTGTTTTTATAACTACCCACTGTTGAACTTAAACTTCAACTGACCTTCACATATTTTGTATGTAAAAAGATAAAAGAAAAGACAGTTAGACCCTCAGTTTAATCATGTTAAGTTTTCATTAAACTCACATTTAAAACAATCCTGGAACTCAAGCTTCAGTGAATAAAACTTACTCATTCAATCATCAATAAATGTGCATTCAAACCAAACCATAAGGTGTTAATTGTTTTGCTAGCTGTACACACACTCTCCCTCTCTTTCCACAGTCTTTTGTGAGTATCCTTACCCCTAACCCTTATTTCTCGCAATCCTTCTATCCGTCCTTCTCTCTTGGTTCCTCTTCCCTTTGTCTCCTTCACCTTCCATTTTTCTTTATCTATCTCTGTTTGTTCTAAAACTTCTGTTTGTTATTTTGGTTAAAAGAAAAATTAACTCTGTCTGCAACTTGACCATGAAGTCACTGTCAACATAATACTGGATCCAGGGCACTACATATTTTGGCTCTATATTGTTTTAATTTTAAAAATATCTCAATGTTGCTTATACAACTGTGAATTAAACTCAATGGGAGTTCCTCGTCCAAATAGAAACACACACACACACACCTGGGAGCCACAGTCTATGGAAAAAAAAATCATTATAAACCACAAGCAATTCACACCCCAGTGGCAATGGAAACCAGAGAGAAAAGAAAAAAAATTTGAAAGTCAATGACTGCCAAACCATATAAATATATACATTAAAACATTACTAACACCTTCCATCCCGACCTGAAATTCACCTGGACTGTCTCAGAAACCTTCCACTGACACCCTCCTTCGACTGACTGAACTGGTCCTCACCCTGAATAACTTCTCTTTTCAATCCTCCCACTTCCTCCAAACTAAAGGAGTTGCCATGGGCACCCGCATGGGCCCCAGCTATGCCTGCCTCTTCGTAGGATATGTGGAACAGTCCATCTTCCGCAACTACACTGGCACCACCCCCCACCTTTTCCTCCGCTACATCGATGACTGTATCGGCGCTGCCTCGTGCTCCCACGAGGAGGTTGAACAGTTCATCAACTTTACTAACACCTTCCATCCCGACCTGAAATTCACCTGGACTGTCTCAGACTCCTCCCTCCCCTTCCTAGACCTTTCCATTTCTATCTCGGGCGACCGACTCAACACAGACATCTATTATAAACCGACTGACTCCCACAGCTACCTGGACTACACCTCCTCCCACCCTGCCCCCTGTAAAAACGCCATCCCATATTCCCAATTCCTTCGTCTCCGCCACATCTGCTCCCAGGAGGACCAATTCCAACACCGCACAGCCCAGATGGCCTCCTTCTTCAAGGACCGCAGATTCCCCCCAGACGTGATCGACGATGCCCTCCACCGCATCTCCTCCACTTCCCGCTCCTCCGCCCTTGAGCCCCGCTCCTCCAACCGCCACCAAGACAGAACCCCACTGGTTCTCACCTACCACCCCACCAACCTGCGCATACAACGTATTATCCGCCGCCATTTCCGCCACCTCCAAACGGACCCCACCACCAAGGATATATTTCCCTCCCCTCCCCTATCAGAGTTCCGCAAGGACCACTCCCTTCGTGACTCCCTTGTCAGATCCACACCCCCCACCAACCCAACCTCCACCCCCGGCACCTTCCCCTGCAACCGCAGGAAATGTAAAACTTGCGCCCACACCTCCACACTCACTTCCCTCCAAGGCCCCAAGGGATCCTTCCATATCCGCCACAAGTTCACCTGTACCTCCACACACATCATCTATTGCATCCGCTGCACCCGATGTGGCCTCCTCTATATTGGTGAGACAGGCCGCTTACTTGCGGAACGCTTCAGAGAACACCTCTGGGCCGCCCGAACCAACCAACCCAATCACCCCGTGGCTCAACACTTTAACTCCCCCTCCCACTCCACCGAGGACATGCAGGTCCTTGGACTCCTCCACCGGCAGAACACAACTACACGACGGCTGGAGGAGGAGCGCCTCATCTTCCGCCTGGGAACCCTCCAACCACAAGGTATGAATTCAGATTTCTCCAGCTTCCTCATTTCCCCTCCCCCCACCTTGTCTCAGTCGGTTCCCTCAACCCAGCACCGCCCTCCTAACCTGCAATCCTCTTCCTGACCTCTCCGCCCCCACCCCACTCCGGCCTATCACCCTCACCTTGACCTCCTTCCACCTATCCCACCTCCATCGCCCCTCCCCCTAGTCCCTCCTCCCTACCTTTTATCTCAGCCTGCTTGGCTCTCTCTCTTATTCCTGATGAAGGGCTTATGCTCGAAACGTTGAACTCTCTATTCCTGAGATGCTGCCTAACCTGCTGTGCTTTGACCAGCAACACATTTGCAGCTGTGATCTCCAGCATCTGCAGACCTCATTTTTTACATTAAAACATATTTACAATTTATTTGGAAGTTGTACTTGCTATGAACTGACACAGGGAGTACATAAAAGGGAACTTTATAGGTTCAGTAATTATACCAAAGTTCAAAGCTTTTTTTTTTCGTAATGTTTTAAAAACTTTACTCACGCAAAATAGAGTGTCTGAGCTATAGCCGAATCCCATAATACAAATACTCTAATATCTGGACTAGAAATTGCTTCGCTTATAATCCTTATCTGCAGCTTTAATACTATATTTTGAAATTGAATCAACAATTATTAATTTAGAACATTAATTACTAAAATCAGTTTGTATTTCATAACTGATTACTAAATTCCATATTAATTTAGTTGCTTTACTGTCCTGATTCCCACAATACAGACATCCCAAGCTTTTTGGACCCTATCCAATAAGATGCACTCTAAACAAGATTTTTTTTTGAAATATTAATTTTGTTTTCCAACGTGTTAACATTGGAATAGTTGGATGGAAAACTTTTTTTAATAATAGAACATAATCAAATCTGCCCTGTCTATCCCCAGCTAACTCTGCAGTCTCAATAGTGGGCAGCGTTAGTAAGTGGCTCTGGAATCGTGCCAATAATTCCCGTAGATAGACGTCCTCATCATCTATTTTCGTTGACAATTTGATTTTACTAAAAACATTTTCCTTTGCTTCCTCTTTTCTCTCTGTCAAATTATCTTGAATTTTTGATTGAAATTCGTCAAAATCAGCAGCTGTAAAAAACAGTTGGTCATCTGCGGGGAACCAGTTTCTGCTCCTCCACAGCTTAAGATTCTTATCCAGATTCTGTATTTTTCTTTGAGCTTCTTTAAATGTATTATTTTTTTCAATAAGTTTTTTAACGTCTTCTAAAACCTTCCCTGTCTGTGTTATTGGGTTTGTCGTTACAGGTGCTGGGTTGGACTCATTATTTTTTAACTCCGGGGGGATGTACACAGACGCTACCAAACAGTTCAAATCCCATTGTGGTGTAAAAGTTACCACAAATTTGGTCTTCCACCCCAGTGACTCATTCGTGTCCTTACTTATCCCCTTGGTAGGGGGTTTGCCCAAGTCAATCACTTGGCGTACTAAAGTATTAGGAGACTCTCGGAGACCCTCTAGTATATTTGTCATTAATGTAACATTCTGAAAAGTCTCCTTAATCTTTTTTATAATAAGTTCTTTTTGATTTAAAGCCTGTCCTAAGACTAGGTCTAAAGTTTTTTTCTGTAAAGCTACACAGTCCAATAGCAGTCGACCCGCTAGGGTCGTATTCCCACCTAGACTGAGTCTCCACCAGGGAACTCCAGGACATTCTGTCCTGAGGTGGCGCAATTTCGGTGGTCCAAAATTTAATTCCTCCATCTTGTTTTCTCTTATCTGACTCTAAGCTTGCCCCCCCTTTGTTTCTGTTTCTATCTTTCTTTGACACTTTCTCCTTTTTTTCACTGTAAGCTGTTGTCAAAAATATTTTTTTCTGCTGTCCACCTTATACTACTTTCATTTAAACATAAAATTTTCTCTCAAAAAATGGGGTTTAACCTTATCAGTTACCAACTAATCTTTTCTCCTTTCTCAATATCTATTAA
Source organism: Hemiscyllium ocellatum (assembly GCF_020745735.1). Classification (NCBI taxonomy): domain Eukaryota; kingdom Metazoa; phylum Chordata; class Chondrichthyes; order Orectolobiformes; family Hemiscylliidae; genus Hemiscyllium; species Hemiscyllium ocellatum. The sequence continues at coordinate 47,488,377 of NC_083435.1, read as the reverse complement.
AATTCTATCCTGAAAGAAAATAACGTTAAGCATTCATAAAATTACAATAAAAAAAAGCACACTGAATCAAATGACAAACAACAAGTTTCAAACATAAAACCATTAACAAACAGATGAATTCAAGCCAGAGCACAAAGTGTTAAACTGCTTGTTAGCTGAGAAGCCTTCTGCTCACAGACACACTGATAAAGCTTGCAGCAGTAAAATTCTCTCTCTCTTTTTGAGATATGACACACAGTTTCTTAATTCCACAGACCCATACAAATTTTCACACAAAGAGATGCTTTTTTACAGAGATTTTTATACAAAAAGATTCTTACACACACACAAATTCTCTCACACACACAGAGACTACCTTTCTCTCGCAATCAGTTTTACACACACAGAGATTCTTATACACACTTAGATCTTCACAAACACAGAAACTCTCTTACTCTCACAGATATTTACAAACTTAAAAATACTTAAACACACAGATTTTACACACCCAGAGACTCTCTCTCTCTTATAACGAATAGATTTTTTACTCATACATACACATAGTCATTTATATTAGCAGCTTCCGTTCGTTCTTCCTATTCTGGCCGGCCCCTTTATCACATACTTACATAAACATACAAATTCAGATATCCACTTCAATCATCTGAATCTTTTCCCTATTGGGATCCGCTTTCAAAACAGTACGTCTTTAAGAATAGACGCCTGAGCGGAAAAGAATCCCTACAAGGAAATGGTTCAGACTAATTCCTATTGCAAGTCTCCTCACTCCCAAGAATTTTTAGTGTACACCAGCGCGTCAAGGTTAGCCAAACTCCTCACTTGGAAGAATTTTAAACTGGCGGAGACAAATTCTACGACACTTTCCCTCCTCACTTCTAGGGCTTTCACATTTGCACGGCGGAGATAGCTAATCCCCTCACCTAGAAGAATTTTAACGGCGGAGACTCCTCACTTCTAAGAATTTTCAGTTGACACTAGCGCGTCGGAGTTAACCAAACTCCTCACTTAGAAGAATTTTAATGGCGGAGACTCCTCACTTCTAGGAATTTTTAGTGTACACGACGGGGTCCGCGGTTCCCCTCACCTAGAAGAATTTTAACATCGGAGAGAAATTAACATTAGAAGATTTAAAGTGACTTACCAGCTAAGATTCTGTACCTTTGTCTCCAAATCAATTCAATTTCAAGTTGGTGAGGATTAAAAAGCAGACAAATGTCTAACTCAAAAGTTAACTACTGGAAGCTTTTGATGTAACAGGCGCTTCCTCACCTTAAAGTTTCGGCCGAAAAGTTTGTCTGCCTCCCAATCTGCCAACCTGTGGTCTCCTCCTCCACTTACAGGGTCACCATCTGTTAGGACGGAGTTCGTCCAAGCGTGTTCTTTTAAGGAGTGACCACACTTACCCAATTATTTGATATAAAGCAGGTACGTTTATTTAGCTGCAGAAACTTAGCTGTTACAGCGAAGCACGAAAGATCGAGTGGTTCGCTGGAGAAAATGTACAAGTTCTGAAAATCTATCGATAAGCTCCGTTAGTTATACTATTTTCTAATCTCAATTCATGCAACGTGATCTTTCACAAACAAAAGCCTTCTTCAAAATGGTATAATTTGCAAACAAAGCTTCTATGTATTCTGGAAACATTTTTACAAAGGCTTTACATATATTTGAGACATTCTGTATCATAGACACAAAGAATTAATATATGTTCGAAACATTTTCCTAGTCTTATTATCACATAGTTTACCTTAATCTAATCGCTTAGTTTAGATGTTCTCTCATTTGAACATCAGCTTTGTTATTTGTTATGGCAATAATCCCAGAATTAAAAGTTACTTTGGTCATCATTTTAAACTATAGGTTCACAGCGCCCCCAATGTCCTAAGAAGTAACTACATCTCTATCCTACCTAACACATTCTTACATAAATTTGGTCAATTACATTCCGTTTTTATTTTGTTCGTGTTTCCTCAAACGTCATTTCCGCACATGTCAAGTAATAAAATCACCAAACTGACATCGAATCTTACTTACCTCTCTTAATCCATGTAACATCACACCAGCTTGAAAATATGTGCACTTTGAGGTTCTTATAGCTGTTAGCTCCTCCCCAGACAAACAAAATAAATAAATCAATCCCGTTACCCTTAGGTTCAGCTCCTCTATGCTGTGTTCTCTAACTCTTGTACCCTTTGGCAGGTTGGACTCTTCCATTCTTCGTCAATGCTTTCAAACTGTTCTCCAACTCTGTGTAAATGCTGATGCTTGCTTTTGCTATTCATCATTGCTTGGTAATGTCCATGAGGTTTAAGATAATTTTTAAAGGAAGAAAACAATTAAATTTCAACAATGCATTGTACGGGTAGGCATGGTTGTTCAGTAGTTTGCACAACAAATTCACAGCATCTAGAAGTAGAGTGTCATAGAACACAGAACATTTAAAGTTACAGTGCAGAACAGGCTCTTTGGCCCTCAATGTTGTGCCAACCTGCGCAATTAATCTGATGCCCACCTAACCTACATCATTCCATTATTATCCATACATTAAATGGATAACATTTGTCAGTGCCCGTAATGTCGGCCAGTCTCCTACTTTTGCAAATAGTCCGTTCCACACGCCTACTACACTCGGAGTGAAGAAATTACCCGTGATATCTATCCAAAATCTATCACCCCTCAGTTTAAAGCTCTGTCCCCTCGGGTAGGCCATCACCATCCAAGGAAAAACGCTCTCACTCTCCACGCTATCTAAACCTCTGATTATGTCATATATCTTGGTTAAGCCACCTCTCAACCTTCTTCTCTTCAATGAAAACATCCTCATTTTCATCAGCCTTTCCTCATAAGACCTTCCTTCTATACAAGGCAACATCCTCGTGAATCTCCTCTGAACACTTACCAACGTTTCCACATCCTTCCTACAATGTGGTGAAATACTCCTGGTGCAGCCTTACTAGTGTCTTGTACAGCTGAAGCATGTACAAGAAGCTTGTGACTCCGAAACTCAACACCCCCATCCCCAAAGATAAATTTCAACACACCATATGCCATCTTAAAAAGGCTATTAACCTGGTTGCAACTTCCAAGGATCTATGCACCAAGACACGGAGATCTCTTTGTTTATCTACACTGCCAAGAATTTTATCATTAACCCAGTACTCTGCATTCCTGTTATTTCTTCTGACGTGAACCTCACACATATTGGCATTAAACTCCATTTGGCAAATCTCAGTCCAGCTCTGCAACATGTCTTTGTCCCTCTGTAACACAAAACATTCTTCTGCACTTTCTACAACACTGCCTACCAAATTTCATTCACACATTTACTAACTCGTCCTTCTATGCTCATAACCAAATCATTTATAAAAGAAAATGCGACAGCAGTTGCCCCATAACAGACAATTGCGGCACACCACTCATAACTGAGCACCAGGACAAAAAATTCCTATCAACCAACATCCTCTGTCTTCTTTCAGTTAACGAATTTCTGATCCAAACCGCTAAATCACCATAAATCCAGAAACCCCATATTTTGTGCAATAGCCTGCAGTGTGGGATGTTATCAAACGCCTTACTAAAGTCCATATACACCACATCAACTGTTTTGTACTCATCCACCTGTTGTGCCACCTTTTCAAAGAAATCAATAAAGTTAGTGAGGGGTGGCCTACGCTTTGCAAAACTGTATTGACTATCCCTAATGAAATTATTCCTTTCCAGCTGATTATAAATCCTGTCTCTGATAACCGTTTTCAACACCTTACTCACAACTGAAGTAAGGCTCGTGAGCATATAATTACTAAGGTGGCGCCCAATCCTCTTCTTAAACAAAATAACAACGTTTGTTATCCTCCAGTCTCCTGGCACTACTTCTGTTGAAAATGATGACAAAAAGATTGAAGCCAAAGGCTGTGAAATCTCCTCCCTGGCTTCCCAGAGAATCCTGCCTAGGGGTCTTATCCATTTTTTGATCTTCCAAAATTGATAAAACCTCCTCTTTGTCAAACTCAATCCCACCAAATCTTGTAGTCCATGTCTCTGTATTACCACTAACATTGCCCTTTTCCAATGTGAAACCTGACAAAATGTATTCTTTCAGCACTTCCTCATGACCTCAGATTGCATATACAACTTCCCACTACTGTCTTTGATTGGCCCTAATATTTCTCTCATCATTCTTTTATCCCTGATATACCTATTGAAGACTTTAGGGTTTTCCTTGATTCTATCTGCTCCAACTTTTCATGTCCCCTCCTGGCTCTTCTTAGTCCTCTCTTTAGATATTTTCTGGCTAACCTAAAACACGCCAGCTCCCTACCCTGACCCTCACATAAGCCTTGGTCTTCTTCTTGACAAGAGCTTCAACTTCTTTACTAAATCATGGCTCCCTTACTCTACAACTTCCTCCCTGCTCGATAATTATATTCTTTTCAAGGACCCGCAGTAGTTGTTCCTCGAATGAGTTCTAAATTTCAAGTGTATCCATCCCCTGCAGTTTCCTTCCCCATCCCGTGCATCGTAAATCTTGCCTAAATCGCATCATAATTGCCTTTCCCCCAGTTATACCACTTTCCCCGTGGTTTATGCCTATCCCTGCCCATGTCTATTGGGAACTTAAGTGAATTATGGTCACTCTCGCCAAAGTGCTCACCTACCTCCAAATCTAACACCTGGCTGGGTTCATTCCCCAGTACCAAATCCAATATGGTACCCCCTCCCCCATTGTTGGCTACTCTGCACACTGCACAAGAAATCCCTCTTGTACACATTGAACAAAAACTGACCCATCAAAACCCCTTAAAGTGTAGTATTCCCAATCCTGTTGCTCTCACTCCGACAGAGATTCATTTTTACTATCATATCCTCTACATTACTGGAACAATTCAACGATCAGTAGAATACTGCCAAAAGGGCAAGCTCTCCTTTCCTGTTTCTAACCTCAGCCCAAACTACCTCAGAACTTACTTCAGCTGTAATAACTCTACCCTTGATTAACAATGCCACACTATCCATCCCGCACCCCACCTCCCCCTCCTTTTACCAGCATCTCTATTCTGGCTGCAACATCTAAATCCCACAATCTGCAACGGCCATTCCTGACCGCCCGATAGCCATGTCTCTACAATGACCACAACATCGAAATCCCAGGTACCAGCGCATTCTGAACGTTTACCCATCGTCATCCGGATGTTTCTGGCATTGAAGCACATACATTTCACAACAACATCCTGGTGTTCAGTGCTCTCTCCCAACCTTGAAAACCTATCACTGATCTCACTACCCTCTTCTGTACACTGAAATCCAACGCAGGTTCCCATCGCTCTGCTGCATTATTTTAACACAACTACACCCCAATGAGCATTAGGAAATCACCGCCCCCTCACCCCCCCCCCCCCCGCCGGATATTGTTACCCCTCCGGTTCAGTTGAAGACCATCCTATTTGTAGAAGTCCCACCTTCTACAGAAAGAGCTCCAATTATCCGAGAATCCAAAACCCTTCCTCCTGCACCTTCCCTTCCCCCATGTGTTCAGCACATTTCTCTACCTGTTCCTCGCTTCACTAGCACGTGACACGGCCACAAACCAGAGAGAACAACTGTTTGTTGCATCATTAAGTTTCCACCCCAGCTCCCTGAATTTCTGCCTTAGATCCCCACCTTTCTTCCTACCTATGCCGTTTGTGCCTATGTCGACAACAACTTTGGGCTGCTCCCCCTCCTCCTCAAGGTTCCTAAAAGCATGATCAGAGTCAGCACGAAGCCTGGCAGCTGGGAGACAACAAACCAATCGTGAGGCGCTCTCTTTTCCATAAATCTTCTTCCCTGACCCCTAACTGTGGAGACCGCAATGAGTAAACCTCTGTTCCGCTGTCCCCTTCCCCTCTGAGCAGCAGTGACAGATTATGCTCCAGAAACCTGGGTCCAATTGCTTACTGCCGGGAGGTTGCTCCACTCCCACCCCCTTCCCCTTCAAAAAATACTCTAAACGATATCGCATACTTGCTGATCAGGCCGTCAACATGTCTGTTTAAAGACGGAGCAGCCCTGTGGTACACGAGGACTCTGGCCACTTTATGTTTAACTGGGGCTCATATCAGTCATTCATGTCGAGGTTTGCTTTAAACTTAACCCACTGAGGAACATGGTACCGCCTGTTGTATACAGTCTTCATTGTGAAGAGAGAACTTCGTCTCTAACAATATCTAACACCCTCTTCTCCAGAAGGTAAGCTTCATGAGTGTTGGAAAATATTAATTAATTCGCCTGCGGAGTCTCTTCTGCAGTCCATGAGCATGGAAGGATCCGTTGACATGCACAATACGAGCGTATGTTTGCCATTCTTTTCCCCTAGATGCTTTGCAAATTCATAAACGTCTGCCTCTCGGGTTTGTATTCCATTCCGTGTGCAGACTTCCCTTGTGATACCAGTCGCTGTGTAATAAAAATACCCCCAGGTTAACTTTTATTCTTCGAGTAAAAAGTAAGGTCTGCAGATGCTGGAGATCAGAGCTGAAAATGTGTTGCTGGTTAAAGCACAGCAGGTCAGGCAGCATCCAAGGAACAGGAAATTCGACGTTTCGGGCCAGAGCCCTTCATCAGGAATGAGGAGAGTGTGCCAGGCAGGCGATAGGGTTAGGGTTAGGGTTGCACTCTCCTCATTCCTGATGAAGGGCTCTGGCCCGAAACGTCGAATTTCCTGTTCCTTGGATGCTGCCTGACCTGCTGTGCTTTAACCAGCTACACATTTTCAGCTCTAACTTTTATTCTTGCCCCGCTAAACGTAAAATGATGCCTTCTTTATTCACCAACCCTGCGAAGGGGACTGAGTGAATTCAAGCTATCCATGACTTTCATGATCTCGTACACATTTACAAGCCCCACATCAGTCTCCTACACTTTGAAGAAAAAAAGACAGAGCTTGATCAACCAGGTGAATGACGGCAGTTGTAGAATTGCGCTTTCTACGTGACTATCATGCATTCAAACAAACCAGACTGTTTGGTGCATCGAATCCACCCCAATCTTCTGAAGAGTATGCTACATATACCCAGACTCCTGTAACCCCTCATTTCCCATGGCCAAACTACTTAACGTATAGATTGTCAGAGGAAACTGGAGCATCCAGGGAGACCTCACTCAGGCATGGGGAGAAGTTGCAAAGTCTACACAGGCAGTTGCATGAGGATAGAATTAAACCTGAGTCTCTTGCACTGTGATGTGTAATTACCAAGCAGTGAGTGACCACGCTGCCCGTATCATCGTGCCAATATTTGTGTCACCTGCAAACATTTTAAGATCTCACAACCCGACACTTCCCGCCAGAGGGCAGATATGTGATTCATCTAGCCAATTTCCAATTGTTATGGACATGATTTTTATATACTCGTAAGCCTGCAGATAAATTGTGGGAATAACATTTTTCTTCAATTCAAAACATGAATAAAACCTTGTTGCTATATTTGTGATGTTGATTAATTATGAAGTGTGATTTGTTCCTCCTGTGGACGTTCCACCTTAATTGCAACTCACTCAAAATACAGAATAAAAGCACAGCGGAAAAAGATGGCTTTGTATAATTCCAAACTGAGGCAACTTCCTGCATTTGTAGAAAAGCAGTCACAACTTCAACAAGGAACATTCACAATCTCGTTAGAATGAAGCTCCCGATCGCAATGCTTTAAAATCATGTATTCAGAACAGTTTTGGAAATATGTAGCTCCGGGAAAGTTTTCTCTATAATTTGTATGGGCGCATCTAAACGTTATTAAAAATAAAGGAAAGGAGATCAAATAAGTGTAGACTATCTGCTGAAGTTGAAGGCATCAAGTAATAATCGAACAAGCTAAGATTGAAGCATCATTTGTAGTCATCTTAAAGGCCCTGCGACTTTATTCCAGAAATCAATAGCAGTGTGAGTGCAGTTTGTGTTAGGAGTAAAGTTGATTTCATCTTTGTATTGCGCATTAAAGCTGTAAATCGAGGTTAACTTCAGTACAGAATTAGGTTTCACTCGTAGGTTTATGGAATAAAGTCTGACATGAAACCAAATAAATAAATTCAGTAAAGTTTACCACGCAGCATCTAAATGAACATCATTGGACAGTTTGAGTACTGCGGAGAAAGTGAGGGCTGCAGATGTTGGAGATCAGAGGCAAGTATAGAGTGTTGCTGGAAAAGCAAAGCGAGCCAGGCAGCATCCGAGGAGCAGGAAAATCGACGTTTCGGGCAAAATCCCTTCATCAAGTACTGCCTCTACTGAAAGGAAATGTTTTATTTTGTATTCTGTCTGATTGGTGATTTCAGGCAACATTCTCTTCAACAAACGCAAGACAAAATCCTACAGAAGCTCAAAACGTGAAACAGCAGAGGGAAAGCTGGCGAAAATTAAGCAGGTCAGGCAACCTGTTTGGGAAGTGTCGAGAATGTTACAAAACTTCTTCAGAACTGAGATCAAAACATTACGATGGAAAAAAAATCGAACTGTTCATCCGTTTCGCTATGTGTGCCAAAGTGTGCACTTAATGTCAAATAAATGAATATAGGAACATATTCCTTCTTTATTGGCTGAACATACCGCTCTTGCTTTTTGCTGGCCAAATCCTCATTGAATAGAAGACAACCTGTTTCGATTTACGTGTAAAAGAGTTTGAATATTAAATATATTGGAAGTTTTAGAGTGTTCTATGAATTGATGCATCATAAGAAGAATAGCTGACAAATTATGAGTAAAACATATCCGGATTGTAAGCAATATTGGACTTTAATTTTCACAGATGACTGACAACGATTGTTCCGCTTCACAAAAACATGTCATCCTCTCCGACTCCTTGCATGGATTCCTTTGAGAGCGAGCTGCCCCGGGATTGGGAAGCAGGCTATTTAAACGTCAGTCAATTAATTATGTCGGAGAGGAAAAATTAAAATAACATGCATTTCACGAAGACCCAAGGCCTACATTGACTTTCAATACTTCAATGACTGTTTTGTTTTGAATTTTGCACTTCCAGTCAGTACAGGTAACATCTGTTTCTGTCTACGTAGCAAACATCTGTCTACATTAGACTGAATAAACCCCAATGAACCAGCTCACGTGAAGCATTTGCAAAGAACGGTTCTGTTACCTCCATGCTATCTGGCTGATCGATAATGCTGGTGTAACATTTTTGAAGTGGTAATTAAAACTAAAAGCAGAGTTTACTAAGCGAGTTTTGACGAAGAAATATATTGCCATCATGATCTGCAAAAGACAAATGGCAGAGCGAATATTATCTCTGGCGTTGGCTTTTGAATGTTGTGAGGTAATGTGAAAGTGCTGTTCTCTTTCGAAAACATCTGAGAGTTCAAGAAATAAAGATTTGATTAAAGCTTAATAATTTTTGGGCTTGAATAAGAAATAATAGCGAGTTTCTGAGCGGTACAGTGACTCAGTAGTTTGCTCTACAGCATCGCAGCTCTCGGCTCCCAGGTTCAACTCCCGCCTCGGGCGACTGCCTCTGTGGTGTTTGTACATTTTCTGGGTGCTCCGGTTTCCTCCCACGGTCCAAGGACGTGCAGGTCCGGTGAATTGGCAGTGTTGAACTGCCCATATGTAAGAGTGAAATGGGTCTGGGTGGGTTACTTTCCAGGGGGGGCTCGGTGTGGAACCCTGGGCCAAAGGGTCTGTTTCCACACTGTAGAAAATCTAACCATAGGATGAGACTTTTGAGGATCAGTAATTTTTTTTAATCCTAAAATATATTTCAATTCCAACTTCGGAGAAACTTCAAAAACTATTAATTGCTCTGTTTTGCACAGATTGTATTGAACTCATCATACTGCCCAGAAGTCCGCTAATTCATTAGAATGAAGGCAGTTCATTAATTCGGTCGTTTTTCATTGAAGCGCGCATAATATCTCGGTGCATATGACTTAACTGACACTCTCCAGAGAGGAAAGCTTATGCATAAATATCGACGCATCGACAAGTTGTTCTCATTGTGCCTTCATTCTGCTGGAACACGCACATTAGAGTTTGGTTGTTATTTGCGGAAATGTTTTACCCAGTTATATACCAAATAGACCTAATTTACTACCCCGTTCTTGCAGCCATCAGTATTCCAGGTAAGTCACAGGAACGAAACTAAAACAAATAATGTGTGAATGTTATGTCATATTTTGACAGTTTACTGTGAACAGTTGTGTTTTGGTTTTTGCCAATGATTTTTTCCCCTCCAGCTCAATCTTTTTCCTACGCTTTTACAGGGAGGTTGCACTATGGCTCACATTGGCAAACATTGCTGCCTCACAGTACGAGGGACCCCTGTTCAATTCTATTCTCAAGCAGCTCGTGGAGTTCGCACATACACCCCATGTTTTGGGCGTACTCGGAGTGTTCTGTTTATCTCCCACAGTCCAAAGATTTGCAGATCAGGTGAATTGGCCATGCTGAATTACGCATTGTGCACACGGATGTGTAGGTCGGGAGTTTTTGTCAGGGGTAAATATAGGGCAGGTGTAATGCATTCGGGTGGGTTAGTGCCAGTGTGGACTTGGGCTGAAGGATCCGTTTCCACACGATAGTGATTCAGTAACAAAAAGTCACAAAATGCAAAGCTTTACTGTTCAACATTGTAAGGTGTTTATCAATAATTGTACTGACTCCAGAGCAGAAACAAGAATTATGTTTGCAAGATCCATGGTCAGGAAATTGTATTGAACTTTGATTATCGATAATCTAATTTTATTTCATATAATTTCCGAATTATATAATATTTTATCACAGTGCTCAGAAGTCATTTGATTGACATTTTGTTTGCTTTTATCGTTGGTTGAAGAGAACATGCCTTCTCTGAGCAGCTTTCTATCAACTGTGTGACTTCCCTACAGTCCTTGTGCCCAGCAATAATAAAACACAAATTCTATAAAGAAGACTTTGTACTTTGATATTATCAAAGAGAATCGAATCAAACTTTGTTTGTTACACCTGAAGTATTTCACGAACAAAATTTATCATGTGAGGACAGCTTCTTTTGCACAGCTTCTAGAATCCAGATGAGCAAGCACAACAGATCGGAAAGGAATCAGTTGCAATTTCCCATCCAAGTTGTTTTCATTCCCAGTTGCTTAGTCAAAATTCAGGAATCTTCCGTGAAGCAGAACTGTCTACTTCACTTCAAGCAGTGCAATAGTTTAGCAAGACGGCTCGCCAACAAGTTCACCTGGGCACGGAGGAATGACTTGCAAATGCTGCTCTTGCCAGCATGACTGATTTTATTTATTTTTGCAGAGTCAGGTATTTTATGCATAACTTGAGGCGGTCTTAGTGGAGTCAATAGCCTCCCATTGAGGAGGAGAATCCTATATTATTAGATTATTTAATTGCATTAAAAGAGACTTTGTTGACTTCAAATTAATAAACAATGCTGATGAATTAACCGTAACAGTACAAGCAGAGACGTAATTAGAGATGAGAAAAATCTTCATGATACATACAGTAGTCTTCTTGCAAAAGAAAGAATGCTTCACTTTGTGCAGTAAAAGGGGACCCAAGGACTTTTTTTTTGCAATTATGAAAGGTGAAAAGCTTTGAATTCACATACTGTTAAACTCATACAATCTCCTTTGAAACACTTGCTTCAGGAACCGTGTAAATTTGATGTCGATTTCTTTTTCCCAGCGCAACTTCATTGCATTTTGTGCAACTCTAGGAATCAATTTTCATTTCTGACAATGTCAAATTATTTCCCTGCTTATTAACAATAGTCAACCATTCAATATTGTGTTTTATCTTAATGCATGAGTGTTCTCAGAACGAAATGCGGAATGGATGGTAAATCAATATTATGTTTCTTGTTCTTACAGTTAATCTGGTTGTAATTTTGATCCTGATTAGAGGCAAATGCGGTCTTTCAAAATGCATCACGGACTATCTGGTGGCTATGGCAGTGGCTGATCTCACAGTCGTAATTATCCATGTTATATTGCACCGAATTAATATCATGTATCTCTCAATTAAGTTCCTGTTTCTAACTCCTGTGTGTTCTATAAATACAGTTGCATACATAGTTGCAGTGGACTGTTCTGTCTGGCTTACAGTTGCATTCACTTTTGATCGCTTTGTTGCTATCTGCTGACATAAGATACAAACAAAATACTGCACAAAGAAAACAGCTGGTGTGGTCATTGTCTCTGTCTTTGTTATAAGCTGCCTGAGGACTGTCCCCTTTTACTAAATGTATGAACCTGCCATTATAATTGACAACGTGCCATGGTATTGTGTTGTGACAGCTGACTATCTCAATTCACACCTGTGGAAAGCATTTGAATGGATTGACAGTGTCATAACCCCTCTCTTACCAATACTTTTAATATTAATGTTCAATGTTCTGGCAGTCAGACATATTGTCATGGCAATTAGAGTGCGCAGGGAACTGCAAAACGTCAGTGACGACCACAAAGATGCAGAGATGAGGAATCGCAGAAAATCTATAATTTTACTTTGCAGCATTTCTAGCAACTTTATCTTATTATGGATGCTGTATCTTGTGCATTCTTTAAAGTGGCCAGTATTGAACTTCTTTTACACGGACATATATTACAGCAGCCCGATACATATTGTGCAACAGGTTGGTTTTATGTTGCAACTTCTCAGTTCCTGCACAAACACTTGTATTTATGGACTGACACAGAAGATATTCAGGGAAGAGCTCAAGAATGGATTGAAGTATGTGTTTACAATGAAAGGCATGTGAATTAATAAATGGTAACTACAATTCCCGGGATCTGGTTTGCATATTGTATACTTTGTTTGAACGCTTGAAATCTATTGAATTAAAACTAAATGTTCACTTTTATTTTGAAAGAAAGATGTTCAATTATTTGCAGGAAATGCATTATGAATAAATATTGATTTGCAGTAAGTAATGGTGCAGGACGCAAAAAGTCATGACACTCACGTAACATGAAAAATATTGACCCAAGTTTGACAATTGGAATTAAAACACTTCAGGAAGAGAAATACTATGAATGACATATTAAGCAGTGGAATGCGAAATGAATAATGTCACTTGGAGGGTGCTGCCGTGCTTTGGTCAGCAATTGCTACGATTTATTTTCCAAAGCAAAAGAACATAATTGAAATGTTTAAACTGCAGAAAAGGTAACTTTGCCAAAAACAGGCCAATATGGAATTAAATGAATTAAATGAACATTTATACATTCGTGATGCATTTTGTTCTGAAAACCTTTCATTTGTCAGATCATTTCACACGTTCATGCAAGTTGTTCATCTAAAATAAATTTACTGAACTGCAGAATGATCTGTTCTATATGTTGCAGTTTCATTCACTTTTTTGAATTTTCTCAGGGACATTTCTGCTTTCAAAACCGCGACACTTTTGCGTTAGCCGTATTTGGTTTTCATGATTCTCTGCACCACTTTCCCGTCGCCCTGCTAGTTTTCCTCAAAAAATGCGTTAAGTATTATACCTGAAATTATCAAGAAACAACCTTCAGATTCATTTGTCCAAGCTTTGCTTCGAAATGAAAGCAGGCTGATTCCAACCATCCCAGATGAAAGCCGGAAACAGTTTTCTTTTCATTTACCCTCAGCATTTTCTCCTACATCTACACTCTATCTACTTTAATTTCAACTTGAGTATGTCATAAGAACTTTCCCAACTTTAGTCATCTGATCGACAGGCAATTTCTTCATCAGTCATAAGATTCTTGAAACTCATTCTTGAAACTTTCGTTCTTTCATAAATTTGGTCAATTCCATTCAGTTCTTTTGTTTGCGTTTCCTCAAATGTAGGTTTGCACATGTCAAATGGTGCAATCAACAAACTAACATCGAACCTCACATTCCTCTCCAAATCCATTTAACAGGACATCAGGTTGAAAATATATCTATATACTGCCGTCTTATAACAGTTAGCTCCTATCTAGTCAAACAAAGTAAATCATTCAATCCCGTTAGCCTGTGTTCAGCTCACCTATGCTATAGTCTGCAATCGCTGTATCCTTTGACATAGTGGACCATTCTATTCTTCGTCAATGAGTTTCAGTAAGATTAGGGAGTGTGATAAAAAAAAAGGAGGGGGATGGCGTTGCGAATTAGAAATGGTATAACGGCTGCTGAAAGGCAGTTCGAGGGGAATCTGCCTTTGGAGGCAGTATGGGCTGAAGTCAGAAATAGAAAGGGAGCAGTCACCTTTTTGCGTGTTTACTATAGGCCCTCCAACAGCAGCAGAGATGTGGAGAAACAGGTTGGAAAACAGATTTTGGAAAGGTGCAGAAGCCACAGGACAGAAATCATGGGCGATTTTAACTTCCCAAATATTGATTGGAAGCTTTTTAGATCTAGATTGGACGGGGCAGTGTTTGTGCAGTGTGTCCAGGAAGCTTTTCTAACTCTGTATGTAGATTGTGCGACCAGAGGGGAGGCCATATTGTATTTGGTAATGAACCGGGACAATTGATGGGCTTTTTAGTGGGTGAGCATTTTTGTGATGGTGACCACAATTCTGTGCCATTCACTTTGGTTATGGAGAGAGATATGTGCGTTCAACAGGGTAGATTTTACAATTGGGGGAAGGGTAAATACGTTGCTGCAAGACAGGATCTGAGGAGCATAAGTTGGGAGCATTGGCTGTCAGGGAAGGATGTCGTGGAAATGTGGAACTTTTTCAAGGAACAGATACGACATGTCCTTGATATGTACGTACCTGTCAGGCAGGAAAGAGATGGTCGTGTGAGGGAACGTTGGTTGATGAGGGAGGATGAATGTATTGTAAAGAGAAAAAAAGGAGGCTTTCAGAAGTTTGAGGAAACAAGGAAACAGGAGGGAAACAGGATTGCCAGGAGGGAGCTGAAGAAAGAGATTAGGAGAGCTAAGAGAGGGCATGAAAAACCTTAAGGTAGGATCAAGGATAACGCCAAGGCATTTTATGCGTATGTGAGAAACATGAGAATGACGAGAACGAGGGTAGGTCCGATCATGGACAGTAGTGGGAGACTGTGTATTGAGTCGGAAGAGTTAGCAGAGGTCTTGAATGAGTACTTTGATTCAGTATTTACAAATGAGAGGGACCGTATTGTTGAAGAGGACAGTATGGAATGGACTGGTAAGCTAGAGGATATCCTTGTTAGGAAGGAAGATGTGTTAGGCATTTTGAAATAAATTGAGGATAGACAAGTCCCCCAGGCCTGACTGGATATATCCTCGGGTTATGTGGGAAGCAAGAGAGGAAATTGCAGAGCCGTTGGCAATGATCTTTTCGTCTTCAATGTCAACGGGGGTGGTACCAAGGGATTGGAGATTGGCGAATGTCCCTGTTCAAAAAAGGAAATAGGGTTTACCCTAGGAATTCCAGGCCAATTAGTCTTACTTTGGTGGTAGGCAAAGCAATGGAAAGGGTCCTGAGGGATAGGATTTATGGGTATCTGGAAAGACACTGCTTGATTAGGGACAACCAGCACGGATTTGTGAGGGGTAGGTCTTGCCTTACAAGTCTGATTGAATTATTTGATGAGGTGACCAAGCATGTGGGTGAGGGTAGAGCAGTGGATGTAGTGTACATGGATTTTAGTAAGGCATTCGGTAAGGTTTCTCATGGCAGGCTTATGCGGAACGTTAGGAGGCATGGGATAGTGGGAACTTTGGCCAGTTGGATAGAGAACTGGCTAACCGGTCGAACTCAGAGAGTGGTGGTAGATGGTAAATATTCAGCCTGCAGCCCAGTTACAAAAGTGGAATTCCACAGGGATCAGTTCTGGGTCCTCTGCTGTTTGTAAATTTTATTAAAGACTTGGGTGGGTCAGTAAATTTGCCGACGATACTCAGATTGGTGGCATTGTGGATTGTTAGGAGGGCTGTTGTCGGCTGCAAAGGGACTTAGATATGATGCAGAGCTGGGCGGACGCGTGGCAAATGGAGTACAGCCCTATCAAGTGTGAGGTTGTCCATTTTGGAAGGATTCCTTTTGCGGAATACCAGGTTAACTGTAGGGTTCTTAGCAATGTGGAGGAACAGATGGATCTTGGGGTCTATGTTCATAGCTCTTTGAAAGTTGCCACTCAGGTGGATAAAGCTTGTAAGAAGACCTATGGTGTATTTGCGTTCATTCGCAGAGGGATTGAATTCAAGAGTCATGAGGTGGTGTTGTAGCTTTAATGGACCTTGGTAAGGCCACATTTGGAGTACTGTGTGCAGTTCTGGTCACCTCACTTTAGGAAAGATGTGGAAGCTTTGGAGAGGGTGCAGAGGAGATTTGTCAGGGTGTTGCCTGGAATGGAGATCAGATTGTACAAGTATAGCTTGGCCTTTTCTCATTGGAACGGCCAAGGATGAGGGCTGACTTGTTAGAGGTTTATCAGATGATCAGGGTAATAGATAGGGGAGACAGTCAGAGACTTTTTCCCTGGGTACAACAGAATGTTGCAAGGGGACATAAATTTAAGGTGAAGGGTGGAAGGTATGGGGGGATATCAGGGGTAGGTTCTTTACCCAGAGAGTGGTGAGGGCATCGAATGTGCTGCCTGTGGGATTGGCCGAGTCAGAATCATTGGTGACCTTTAAGCGACAATTGGATAGGTACATGGATAGGTACTTAAGCTTGGACAAATGCTCGGCACAACATCGTGGGCCAAAAGGCCTATTCTGTGCTGTATTGTTCTCTGTTCTAGGTTCTATATTTGATCCGAGGGCACAGCCTCTTTGGGAAAGGATGATACTCAGAACTGAGTTGAGGAAGAATTCCTTAGTCAGGGAGAGGTGAATCTGTGAAACTCATTGCTGAGGTTGGCTATGGAAGACAATCATCGAGTGTTCTTAAGATAGAGATGATACGGGAGAAAGTGAGGACTGCAGATGTTGGAGATCAGATCTGACCATGTGGTACTGGTAAAGTAGACGTCAGGCAGCATCCAAAGAGCAGGAGAATCGACATTTTGGGCATAAGCCCTTCGTCAGGAATCCCAAACATCAAGTCTCCTGTTCCTTGGATGCTGTCTGAACTGCTGTGCTTTTCCAGCAACACACTCTCCATAAAGATGATACCTTTTTTGGTTAATAAAGAGATCGAGGTTAAGGAATGAAGGCGTAGGGTAAATAAAATTGTGTTGAGAAAAAGATCAATCTTGATTGTTTAATGAACCATTGTTTGGTTCGAATGCCTAATTCTACTCTGTCATGCTGTCCTGTCTTCTTTCCAATGCAGTTTAAGTGTGAATGTTTCTACTTCGGCCTTTTCATACAGGATAGACATTGATGTTGCAATTGATGTTACTTCGGCCTTTTCATACAGTGATGGACATTGATGTTGCAATCGATGTTACTTCGGCCTTTTCATACAGTGATGGACATTGATGTTGCAATCAAGGGTGCCTTTTCCTTAGGATATAATCTAAGAAACATGTACTGCAATCACCCATTAATGAGATGATTCACCTGCAAAAAGCTCAATCATAGTTGTTGGTGTTCAGCATGCATGCCAAAAGGTTGTGAAATTTTATTTCATTTCTGATTTCGAAATTAATTCCATTTAATTAAGATTTACGAAGGCATATCTTGTGACAGGATGTTATCAGAAATGCAGGGGAGGCGATGTCCTCATGGTATTATCACTGGACTGCTATCCCAAGTTTTTGCTTTGAGACCCAATTTCAAATTTTGCCATGGTGGAATGTGAATTCAATGAAAGTCTGGAATTAAAATTCTAAAAATAACCACGAGTAAATTGTCAGAAAAAAGCCATCTGAGTTATTTAAGAAACTGGTGCCTTGATGTGTGTGATCACATGACACTCACAGACCTTATGGTTGATTTTTAACTAGTCTCTGGTTATTTGGTTTGGACAATAAATGCTGGCCTAGCCAGTGCTTAATCCTGTAAATGATTGTTTGAAAAAGCTCAGATCACCTCTGGGTGGTGTTATCATAAAGTCAATAAAACTTATTTCCCACTTTATTTAAAAATTCGGACATAAGAATCCACACAGAAGCAGGCCTTTCAAGACACTTAGAATTTTCCACCCTTCACTCTGATAATGGCCAGTCTGATCATCTTTAACATTATTTTGCTTTGAACGTCTGCCTTAAGAGAGCAACTACTCATGCCGTCCGGTGCAAGACTCTCCTATAAGTGGAGACAACTTTTTCTCATCTATCCTGTCAGCCCCTCTGAGATTCGTATGTGTTTCAAAAATGTCTGCTCTCGTTTTCCTAAAGTG
This sequence comes from Hemiscyllium ocellatum, assembly GCF_020745735.1. Classification (NCBI taxonomy): domain Eukaryota; kingdom Metazoa; phylum Chordata; class Chondrichthyes; order Orectolobiformes; family Hemiscylliidae; genus Hemiscyllium; species Hemiscyllium ocellatum. The sequence continues at coordinate 47,470,168 of NC_083435.1, read as the reverse complement.
CAAAAAGGTAAAAAAAATCTAACAAATCCTCCTAAAAATAAAAACCCTCCAACCTCAGGAACGACCAAGCAAATATTCTATAGACTGCTTCGAATTCATGTACATCAGATATTGGAACAAGACATATTCACAATATTTTAGACAAAGTCATAATATAATAGACAAAGTAATATGCATCCCTTTCTGCACGGTCACCACAGCAATCACACTGCATTTGGCTTTCTGCACTCCGTTCAATTACACATATAGCATTGTATATGCTTTTATCTGCTCATATCATATGCAATGCTTCTTTTTTCACTGTACCTCAGCAAGGGTGACAAAAACAATACAAATCAAAACAAATTATAGCCTGACTAATCATTTGTATATCTTTAGGTTAAAAACAATGACTGCAGATACGGGAAACCAGATTCTGGATTAGTGGTGCTGGAAGAGCACAGCAGTTCAGGCAGCATCCGAGGAGCATGAAAATCGACGTTTCGGCCAAAAGCCCTTCATCAGGAATAAAGACAGAGATCCTGAAGCGTGGAGAGACAAGCTAGAGGAAGGTGTGGTGTGGAGAGAGTAGCATAGACTACAATAGGTGAGTGGGGGAGGGGATGAAGGTGACTAGGTCGGGGACGGGGGGAGGGAGGAGTGGACAGGCAGAAACTAAGATAGGCAGATAGGACAATTCAGGACAAATCATGGGGACAGTGCTGAGCTGGAAGTTTGGAAATGGGGTGAGGTGAGGGAAGGGGAAATGAGGAAACTGCTAAAGTCCACATTGATGCCGTGGGATTGAAGTGTTCTGAGGCGGAAGATGAGGCATTCTTCCTCCATGCGTCTGGTGGTAAAGGAGCGGAGGTGAAGGAGGCGCAGGATCTCCATGTCCTCAGCAGAGTGGGAACGAGAGTTGGAATTTTTCTGCCACAGGGCAGTCTGGTTAATTGGTGCGGGTGTCCCGGAGATGTTCCCTAAAGAGCTCTGCTAGGCCGCATCCAGTCTCCTCAACGTAGAGGAGACCGCATTGGGAGTAACGGATACAATAAATGATATAGTGGATGTGCAGGTAAAACTTTGATTGATGTGCAAGTCTCCGTTAGGACCTTGGATGGAAGTGAGGAAGGAGGTGAGGGCGCAGGTTTTGCAGTTCCTACAGTGGCAGGGCAAGGTGCCAGGATGGGAGGTTAGGTTGTAGGGGGCCATGGACCTGATCACGGTAGTCACGGAGGGAATGATCTTTGTGGAAGGTGGAAAGAGGTGGGGAAGGAAATATATCACTGGTGGTGGGGTCTTTTTGGAGGTAGCGGAAATGTCATCAGATGATTTGGTTTATGCAAAGGTTGGTGGGGTGGAAGATGAGCACGAGGGGCGTTCTGTCCTTGTTACAGTTGAATGGGTGGGGCCTAATAGTGGAGATGCGGGATGTGGACGAGATGCATTGGAGGGCATCTTTAACCACGTGGGAAGGGAAATTGCTCCTGAAGAAGGAGGCCATCTGGTGTGTTCTGTGGTGGAACTGGTCCTCCTGGGAGAGATACGGTGGAGGCAGGGGAATTGAGAATACGGGATGGCATTTTTGCAGGAGGTAGGGTGGGAAGAGGTGTAATCCAAGTAGCTGTGGGATTCGGTGGGTTTGTAAAACATGTCAGTGTCAAGTCGGTGATCATTAATGGAGATGGAGAGGTCCAGAAAGGGGAGGAAGGTGCCAGAGATGGTTCAGGCAAATTTAAGGTCAGGGTGGAATGTGTTTTTGAAGTTGATGAATTGCTCAACCTCCTCGCGGGAGCACGAGGTGGCGCCAATGCATTCATCAATGTCGCGGAGGAAGAGGTGGGGAGTGGTTCCGGTGTATTTACGGAAGATCGACCGTTCTACATAGCCAACAAAGAGATAGGCATAGCTGGGGCCCATACGTGTGCCCATGGCTACCCCTTTGGTATGTGTACTCCATTGCTTTATCCTATCTAGATCCAATTGTGGACATGTTGTGTCATCTTACTACTAGCATTCCGAACGATTTAGTGTGCAATAGCAAACTTACCAATAGTATATTTCATGCATCATCTAATTCATTAACATGTGGAAAATAGCGATGACCTGAGCACAGATTCGTGTAGTCTTTCATGATTATACACAACCTTCTCCTCCCTCATTTTGAGGAGATGAAATTTCACTTCTCCTCAAGCCTTCATCTGATGTACGAAGGTGCACTTGCCTGTTACATTTTGCTCATAGCTTGCAAAAAAAACCGATGTGCCGTAATAATGCAACTTATTTCAGCTGGAATCAAGTAAATTATTTCTATTAACTGTCCAGAATACCATCCTGCACTAGAGCTGTATGGATTTGCCATAGATATTAATAGCACCACGTCATTTATGTCCTTTGTCAATCCTCCTGAAATCAAGCACCCGTGTGTATTTTAAAAGATGCCCTGCAATATCGGAATTCTCAGCAGTAACAATGTCAATGTCGAATTGTTATATTTCAGCTCGATCGTTGTTACATTTATGAGGGATTTATTTTTTGTGAGCTATGTGAGTGTGCACGGACGACAAAGAGCACAGTTAAAATCTTCTTTTCGGCACATGGAGAGAAACAGACAAATTTAACCGTAGAGTGGTAATGATATTGCAAACCATGCACCTGCCTGTTGATTTGTAACCTAATCATCCAGATGTTTGCCAGCCCTCACATGGAGAAATGGGCACAGACTAGAGATAGGCAGAAGCACAAGTTTATGAAAATATATGATAGACTTCCGTGAAGGAACAAATAATTATTTTAAAAAGCAAAATATGAGAGATAAAACTGATATGAAAATTAGAAGCTTATAGAATATATATTTACGAAGGAAAACAACGACAAGAAGAATGAGAGCTGAGCAGGAAAAGGGATTTGAAATGGAGTCATAGAATCATAGTGTCTGACATCACAGACACGGGCCCTTTGGCACAAATTGGTCCGTGCCGACTAAAATGTACATCCATGCTAACCCCATTTCCCTGCACTTGGCCCATATCCTTCTAAATCTTTCCTCTCCATGTATTTGGCCAAATGTATTTTAAATGTTTTTAACATACCTGACTTAACCAGGTCTGCTGGCAGCTCATTCCATATGCATACCATCCTCTGTGCAAAAGCGTTGCCCCTCAGGTTCCCTTTTATTCTTTGCCCTCTAACATTAAACTATGCCCTCTCATTCTCAATTCCCCAACCCTTGGAAAAAAATTAAGTGTACTCACCCTATCCATGACTCATGATCTCTGTGAGTCCCCTGAGTCTCCTACACTCTAAAGGGAAAACAAAATCATAGCTTGTCCTACCTCTTCCCATAACTTAGACCATTGAGGCCAGGAAGCATCCTTAAAAATTTCTTCTGCACTCTTCCGAGTTGAGTAACATTCTTCCTATAACAAGGTGAAGAAAACTGAACATGATACTCAAAGTGTATTCTCACCAAATTTCTTTGAAATTGCAACATAACTTCCTAACTGGTAAGGATTTTATTTTTGGAGAAGTGCACCTGAAAGAAACAACATTGTGAGAGAATGTTTATGTGAGTGCTTCTTTTTTGACAATTCCCATCAATGCAGTCTGTCTTAATTTCGAATGTTTAAATTGAAAAAAAAATTCAACTTTGAAATGCATTTCTATGCAAATCTACAATGAAGAAGTAATAGCATACTAGCATGGTTGCAGTATGCAGATAGACAATCAGTTGGACTTGAAAATTTATTACGGGTTATACAGGTCCTTTCTGAAATTGATTATTCGCATGAAATAATTTGCATGCATACCACAAAGCATCTGCAACTGATCACTCATTGAAGGGAATCGAAATGAACTGATGCGTTATAAAACCAATTTATCTTAAGATCTTTTGATCTGAAGTGGTGCCGTTGAGCATGTGAAAGAAACTGATAGCTGTCAAAAGAAATATCCAGAAGGAAGAAACGTGCTTAGTGCAAAGAATGAATAGGCATTCTTGATTCATGGAATGGTCAGGACATTTTAGTTTACATACAAAGAAAGCATGCGCACAGCTACTGAAAGGATGGGGTTATGAAATGGCCGAGGCAAAATCTACAAATGGTGAGGGACTAGTTTCAAACAGTTTTGTAATTGTGTGTCGTACATATTATATTACTATTCGATCAAGGAATAACAATTCTATATCAGACTTCGCAGAATTCCTCCACTCCAATGATTTTAAGATGATTAACAAACTCTCTGAAATGTATTTAATTTATGGAAATATGATGTTTACAAATGCTTGACCAAGTGGTGCAACTTTGCGTCTTATACAACTCCAATGTCACCTTCTCTTTCAGATCACATTGAATACGGTATTTCCGTGATCTTTAATAACGGTTACAAAGCACTGTGGCTCAGTGGTTAGCACTGTTACCTCCCAGCAGCAGCACCCCACGTTCAATTCCAAACCTGGAATTTGCATATTCTCCCCGTGTCTGCGTGGATTTTCTCTCAAAGTCCAACGGTGCGCAGGTTAGGTGAATTGGCCATGCTAAAATCCCCATAGTGTGAGGTGCATTAGTCAGAGGGGAATGGGTTACCATTCGGACAGTTGGCGTGGACTTGTGGGGCCGAATGGCCTGTTTACAAACTGTAGGTAATTTTATCTAAGATTATCCTGCATCAACAGTGTAATAATAATTTCCCATATTCATTCATGCCACCATAATATTTTAATAACTGCTTTCGCACCCTTTACAGAACAAGTGTGCCAAGAGCATATAAACAACAGCTCACATTTTCAACGAGACATTCCAGATCAATATATTGTGCAATCAGGTCTTGCTGAACTTCCGTCAGTGTCGTGTTATCTTACAGCTGCCACAACAGAACAGGCATGAGGACCATCTTCATTCCAGACATAATTGTGAAAGGGAGGATGAAAAAGCGTTGTAAATGAATAAGACCAGCCAAGCGTAGTGATAGGCGTCCTCTATTCATTGTCAGCATACAGAAGCTGAGGATTTTGTGATCTTCTGTCATGTTAATGATGGCAACTAGCTCTAAACTTGATCATGATCCTAGGCTGTTCGAAAGATCACACATACAGAATTGTGCAAAATGTTTAGATTAGATTCCCTACAGTGTGGAAACAGGCGCTTTGGCCCAACCAGTCCACACAGACCCTCCGAAGAATAACCCACTCAGACCCATTTCCCTCTGACTAATGCACCTAATACTATGGGCAACTCAGCATGGCCACTTCACCTGCCTTGCTGGAGGAAACCCACGGAGACAAGTGGAGAATGCCAGCCCTGGTAGCTTAAAATTGTTGAAAGTGTGAAGAGTAAGGCTTTATTTTTTTGGATGCAAAGAGGGTGCCTGTGAGAACATTTGAAATCTTTACTTTTTTTCAGAAAGGAAGTGAAATAAAAACTATGTGTGATCTCACATTTATTTCTTTATTTTAGAAAATATCCACAATTTAATCGTACAAGAATATCAGAAAAACAGCTTTGGTGAGACATTGAGTGCTATGTGTAATTCTGGTTCGACATTTCAGGAAGGGTGACATTGCAGTAGAGGAGATGCACTGGAGATGCAGTAGGATACTTCCTGGGATGAAAATGTAAGTTCTGAGGAAAGTTGGCAGAGGATTGTGTTGAGCAGAGAAACAAATGAGGGATGATGAGATCGATATGTCCAAGATGACCTACAGAATAGATAAGGATTAGTTGTTCCCATTAATTGAAGGGTTAGTCACACTGCTCTAATGTAAAGGTCTGAAGGTTTACAGGCTGTGATGAAAACACTTTTAACCTGAAGCAAGTGACAGTCTGCAGTGATCTGTCTGGAAGGGTAACAGAGGTGAGCTGTATCACGTCTTTTAAAAAGAAACTGAATGAACAATTGGAATATTGTAACATCCAAGACTGTGAACCCAGTGCTAGTAAATGGGATTGGGCTGCAGGACTGATCCTGTCGTAGAGTCTCTTGGTCAACACACCCTTTCTACATTGCATGATTCTATGCTTCTAACTTTTAAGTAACGAATAGACCAGTGTGGGGATTACCAGCAAAATGGAACATTTCAATTAAAAATTAATTTGTTTTGAAGGCAAAATATTGGTTGATAAAGAAGCGTTGGTGATGTATGAAGATGCTGTTAACTTTATGATAGAGGTATTCCCTGAACACAGTTGAAGATGTTGGAGATGTGCGTTCAAATTTCACAGTGACAGATGACCAAATTTAATAAGGATAAAATGCTGGAAAAAAATACTGTTGGAATATTGCGTGCAAATCTGGTCTCCTTCCTATTGGAAGGATGTTGCGAAACTTGAAAGTGTTCAGAAAATATTTACAAGGATGTTGCCAGGGTTGAATGATTTGAGCTATTGGGAGAAGTTGAATAGGGTGGGACTGTTGTCACTGAAGGGTAGGAGGCTGAGGGATGGCCTGATAGAGGTGTATAAGATCATGAGGGGCATGGGTAGATAAATAGACAAAGTGGGGGAGGTGGGGGAGTCCAGAACATAGGATGAGGGTGAGAGGGAAAAGATATAAAAGAGACCCAAGGGGCAACGTCTTCACACAGGGGGTGATGCGTGTATGAAATGAGCTGGCAGAGGAAGTTGTGGAGGCTAATACAATTGCAGCACTTAAAAAGCATCTGGATTGGTATATGAATAGGAAAGAGTTTGGAGGGATGTGGGCCAGGTGCTGGCAGGTGGGACTAGGTTGGATTGGGATATCTGGTCAGCATGGATGAGTTTGGCCGAAGGATCTGTTTCCATGCAGTAAATGTCTATGACTCTACCCCAATCACAGCTGAGTCACTGATATTGTTTTTTCTTCAGAAGAAAATCCCTGTTTGATGAGCATCCTTTAGCCAAGGTTATGTAGTTTGCTTACCAGGTCTCACTGATTGTGACAGCTGACACCCAGTAATGAGTTTCCTCTGGGTGCTCCAGTTTCCTTCCACAGTCCAAATATGTGCAGGCTAGGTGATTTGGTCATGATAAATTGCCCGTAGTGTTAGGTGAAGGGGTAAATGTAGGGGAATGGATCTGGGTGGGTTGCACTTCGGAGGGTCAGTGTGGACTTGTTGGGCCAAAGGGCTTGTTTCCACACTGTAAGTAATCTAATCTAATCGATAAATAGCTGAGAGAGTATGCATATCGGAGATCTCTGTTGAATTAAAACTTTTACGTACAATGGTGTTTAACTGGTATCAATGTTCACATCACAATATTATGGCCTTCATTGAGAATCTTGCATGGCATTAATGGGGATGCACCTGTGTTTATTTCCATAATCGCTTCTTCAGTGTCTGAAACTGACAGCATGGGAATTGTTCGTTCACACAAAATGGCTTATCCTGTAATTTACCAGATAGAACACATTTAGAACCCATCTCTTCCAGCCATTTGTATTCCTCGCAAAAGAGTGAGAAGAAGCAATTATCAATGCCTCAGTGTTCATATGATATGTCCCTCTGCGTGGTTTCCTAATTTCCAGTGTCTTTTCCTTACTGTTGATAATATTTGATTTTTGTTTGAAATCATACATTATTTTTAATGTTCTTCACGGAAGTAATTTTGCATACAGCACTTCATTGTTTCTAAAGTGATTTTTTTGCTGTTTGTTCCTTTTCATGACATTGTAAGTGTCACGTTACAATGCAAACTCATCAAGTAGATTTCACTTTTCATGCAGTTGGTTTGTCCTTCTTTTGGAAAATGGGCTTGGGCAGAAAGTTTTATCAACAAGTGACAGAAAATAAAACTGTGCTCACCAATTTGCCTTCTGCAAAAACATCAGTCCAGTTTTGCATTTTAATAGTATCTGCGAGACAGTTTTTGAGATCACACCATCACTTCCTGACAATAAGAATACCACCATATTTAGCAGCATTATCCTGCGAAATGGGGAATATTAATAGCAGGTCATCCAACCCAAAATAATATCAATGCATTCATTTACTCTAAACGTGAATGTTAAACAACAGCTATTAGGAACACTAATCACCCTTTTCTCTGAACTGTTTATTATGTACCGCCAATTATATAACAATATACTGTTCAAATAAAAACCCTTATGAAAATTACATCAACTTAATTGCAAAGCTATGCAGACGTCTCCAGTATCTGTTTTTTTTCTTTCATCTGAAGATCTCCATGGGTCATCTTCTTTGCTTTTCTTTTGTAATGATGTTTCATATGAAAAAGGTACCTTTGATAGAGAATGGTTGTGCATGGTAGTCTTTCTCGATGGCAGTTACTCTGTCGATAACAGTTGCTCTCTTGATAGTAGTAATTTTCTGTTTATCTTTCAAAATGTCTGATTTCTCTCTCCCCCAAATATCAGATCATCTCATTGGTTCGGGTTTGGTAAAAACAATAAATTCAAACTCATTTGTGTTTGATAATCCTGTGGCATAATTTAACCGATTGGTTAAATTCGAATTCTTGTCTAAACAGCAACAAACTCGGGTATCTATTTTACAGCCAAATGTTATATATTTTCAATTTTCCTGTACACTCTGAGACTACTTGCTAGTCATGACAGGTGTTTGTAAGCTCTCAGTGTAAATCAGCATTCACTTTCTCCTAAAAGCACAGTACATGCCTTCAAATGCATAATAATGCCACCTTAAGAAAAAAAAAGATACTTGATAATGAAAAGGTAGCTTCTCCTTTTTAAATTTTAACGCCATCACAATAAAATATATGGGACATTCACAGTTCACGTTTAATTTCCATATATATATATATATATAACATTGGTATCAATCTTATCCATACTTTGTCCATCACATCCATAATAATGCATCTGTTGTCACATTTTTCAAACTGTAAGATGTATAGTTTGTAAATTGAGTATCAATACATAAAGGCTCCAATGAAATAATCTCACATTCTTGTCTTCAAATCCTTCCAAGAACTTCAAGAGGATTGTGATCCAGGCACACAACTAACTCTGACACATTGTTTGTCACATAAACTTGACAATGTTGTAAGACCAGTAGCAAACACAATAATTTATTTTGAGTGGTAGAGTATTTTGAATGGTTGAGTTTCTTTTAAAAGTAGACAAAGTGGCCATTCAATTCGACCATTGTCTTCCTGTAGCAATAGAGCTCCAAATCGTATATGGCTCGCATCGATTGCAACTTTGAAGAGTTAGTTTAAAAAAAATTGGTGCAGTTAAAACTGGTACAGTTTTTAACACTGATTTGAAATTGTCATATGCCTCCTGGTATTCTTCTGTTCACCAAAAGTTTGTATTCTTTATCAGTAAGTCCAATAATGGTGTCACTACACTGCTGAAGTTTGGAACAAACTTCCAGTAGAATCCGATAATGTCCCAAAAATTGAAGCACCTCATTCTTTGAGAATGGTGGTTGAAATTCCTCAATGAACTTCACTTTGGTGTTTCTTGGGGGTCAACGGTCCATAACTGTTGTATATCCCAAGAACATCATCTCTGCCATCGCAAATTTTGTTTTCTTTAATTGTATTACCAGTTTTATTACTCTTAATCGTTCAAAGAGTTCTGTCAACTCTACCATGTGATTATTCCATGAATCACTAAAGGTCAATATATCATCCAGATCGACTGCACAGTTTGTTAACTAAGCGACAGCTCTGTTCATGAGTCTGTGGAATGTGGTGCACGTGTTCTTCATTCGAAAACACATCACTTTGAATTGAGACAGCCCATTTGGGATTACAAACACTGAAGCATTTTTCGCTTTATATGATAAAAGTACTTTACATTAACTGCGCAGTCAGTCCAAATTTGTGATATAACTAGTTTGTGCAATACTCTGTATACCATCATCCAGTCATGCTATTGGTTATGAGTCTGATTTTGTTATGGTACTGACCTTCCAATAGTCCACATAGAATTGTTGAGACCCATCAGGTCTGTGAACTAACACGATCAGTGAACCCCACTTGCTTTGACTCAGTTCGATGATATCTTCATTGAGCATCACATCCACTTTCTTCTGGACCTGTGCAGTTTTGAAAGGATTAATCCCGTAGGAATGTGAACAACATTCCTTACTTCTACCTCATGCACAATATCATTAGTACTCCCCGTCTAATTCCTGCAAATGTCCTCAAACTGTTGTACCAAACGTTTCAACTGGGTTCTCTGCTCCTGAGACAGATAGTTCACTAACCTATTCAACTTTTCAAGGACATCCTCATTGCTTAACATATTTTAGGGCACATCAAGCTCCACAACATCTGGATTTGATACCTCACTCTGGGGGACAGAAACTTACACCTGTTTCTCCAATTCACTGTCTCTATTATGGTAACGTTTCAACATACGCGCATGGCATTCCCAATACAGTTTTTTTTCTCTCTCTGTCATTTTAATGAGATGATTTACTGACTAAACCTTTTCTTAATTTGATAGGGACCAGTAAAACTGGATTTCCAGAATCTCCAAACACTGTTAACAATAGTAATATATCATCCACATTGCAAAGCGTCCGAATTTTATAAGTTTTTATCTGCCACCTGCTTCAATCTATGCTGTGCCCTCTTCAGGTGCTGTTTAGCCAACTCACTGATTTAATGTCTCCCTCACCTCCAATACATGATCCAAATGTGAGATCTATGACTTTTCACCTGTCAACTTCTCTTTAATTAATTTCAAAGACCCTTCCAGCTCATGTCCAAATATAACTCCAAGGACGTGAACTGGTTTTGTTCGTTCGGGGCATCTCTAATGGCAAACAATACAAATGGAATACCTTTATCCCAATCACTCATGCAATCCTGACAGTACGCTCTTGACATTGTCTTCAGGGTCTGATGCCACTTTTCCAAGGCTCCCTGGGGTTCAGGATTGCACACACTTGACTTAAAGTGCTGTTTGCTGAAGCTATCCATGACGCCCTTAAACAGTCTAGCAGAAAATGTCGGCCTGAGATCTGATTAAATCTCTCAGGTAGCCCATACCATGTGAAATAAAAATCTACTAATTCCTCCAGAAATCTGGTAGACACATCATTATGATTAACAAGTACTGGTTCCTACTTTTTGATTTAGGGAGGCGACCCACACACTCAATGAAAACTCATGTGAAAGGTTCTTTAATGTGGGAATTGGCAACAAAGGTGCTGGTTTTAACACTGCCTGTGGCTTACCTACCATTTGCAAAGCATGGCATGTACAGCAAAATGTAACCACACCCATGCGCATTCCTGGCCAAAGAAATGCTTTTTTTTTAAACCATATTTTGAGTCTTCCTTACACCTACGTGTCCCCCTACTGGTAATTCACGAACTACACATGCCACTTCTGTGTCTATGCAACTGTCAACGCAATCTGGTTCATGTCTGTCCATTTTGCCTCTGCACATGGTACACACACGTGCGCGCACACATACACACACACACACACACACACATACACACACACACACACACACACACCATCTTTCATTTTATTTTCAGTCTTTTGTGAGACCATTAGCCTTTTAGCCTTTCAGGACTGAGGACTTTTCCGTGACCTTCTGCATATTCAGGTTTTTCCTGCACAATCAAATCGAAAAATGTGTCTGCTAACTGAACCTCAAATCCATCATCTTTCTGTTTGGTTTTTATTCCGTGCTGTGACGTATAATAGTGGGATCTTGATAGTATGCAGATTTGAAAAATTCCAGGGTAGTTTTCTTCTAACTCCTCAGGTGTTTGGGTTTTATTTTAGCTTCTCGACAAGGGGTGTCAGGTATGACTCCCACCTTAGATCCTGCTGAATAGTTCCCAAGAACAAACTGTATTCCTGGAACTGACTCTCTGTCAATCACTCCCACTGGAGTTACTTCCAGGAATGCTAAATTTCTGACCGTCTGCCCAAAAATTAGCACTCCTAAAAACAGCTCAGAAGTTGTACAATTTTGTTTGTCTCTTAATATTGGAGACTGATCAGATCCTGTATCTCTCAAAATTATAACTTCTTTCCCTCATTCCCTCGATCTTTCTGGGTAAACTGCAGCCACAGAGTTGAAGTCTTTATAGAGATCAGGTATTAACTCCATACCCAGCCCCTGCCACGGCTGTGCACTCTCTTACAGTTGACTTCACTACTTTCACTTCTGCCATTGGCTTAGCCTCTTTTGCTCCATCGTTTCCCATAATTCCCTACTTTAACAATCCGTATTTTGACCTTACCACAGTAGAAACATTTGAGGCCTTCACCTCCCTGTCCACCCTCTGGGGCTTCTTTTTTAAACGGGGGCAAACTTTCAACAGTGTGGTTCAACTATTAGTTTTTCAGTGTTCTGTCACTCTATCTTTGAGTTTCTATCCCTCACATGATGAAATTCTTATAGGAAGCTAAATTTTACCCTGATGCACCAGTGCATATTCATCTGCCATCTCAGCCAATTGTCTCAGTTATTGAACTTTAATTCGACCACATGAATTCTTATCATCACTGCAAATGAGTTTCAACTCCTCTAGCAGAATATTCTCTCTTAGAGCCTCATAGGTCTTAGCTAATTTTAAGGCCGCCTTTCAAAATTACTACGTTTAATTCTTTCAAATTCAAAATATGGATGATGTGTTTCCTTCTCCATATTTCTGAACCACAGTATATATACTGCTGGTAGAATCTCTTGGCCCCTCATCTGACAGCGCTGAAAATATCTCACGAGCTCTGCTGTCATCTGCTTAGTCTGAACTGTCATTACCCGTAAGTTTTCTGACCGATCCAACTGCCTAGCCAATTTTTCAAATGAAATAAAGAAGGCTTTGACACCTTTCTCATCAAAATGTGCAAATGTTTTAACATATTTGCAAATGTCACGATCTTCATTTCCATCCTGTTAACTTGACTTTCCTGACTAACTTACAGTTTCCGAAGTTCAAATTCTCTCTCCCTTTCTCTTTCTCTTTCTTTCCTCTCTCTTTGCTCAGCTAAGAAATTCCTCTCATTTTTCTTTTCTCTTTCTTTCTTCTCTCTCTGTTTCTCGTTCCTCTCTATCTCTTTCTCCTTCTCTCCCTCATTTTCATCTTTAGTTTTGTCTCCAGTTAGACCCAATTCTTACCTATTTGCTAACGCGACAATTATATTTTTCTCCTGTCTTTCAAAACATTCTTGTCAAAGTTGGAAATCATCTTAAAATCCCAGAAGCTCATCAGCAATTTTAAGAACCATTTCTCTCACTTTTTATTTAACTAACCACTGGATCTATTTAAACCTTTACAAATGGCGGACCTCAACTCCCAAACTGTTATAACATGTCAGTGAACATTTCTATTAATTAAACTAATTGCTCAGAAAGGCTCACTTCGCCTCAAACTCTGTTAAAACGAATGACAGAGAATTCCCAAATGCCACTATTTAAAGAAAATAATTTCACTTTATTCAGTGACTCTTAAAATGATCATTCAACGACAATTATTCATTACTCTGAGCTCCACCCCTTTCTCTTAATTACGTGTTATCTGCCTGCAATTCTATAGCAATACACTATTCCAATAAAACCTTTATAAAAATTAAATCAATTTCATTTCAAATCCGTAGAGCTGCTGGCGTCACTGGGATTTTTCTTTTTCTCATCTTAATGTCTCCCTGGGTCATCTTTTTGCCTGTTACTATGAAGTTGTTTCATATGGTACCTTTGGTAGAGTGTTTTTGAATGGCAGTCTTTCACGATGGCAGTTACTCTCTCGATGACAGTTGCTCTCTCAGTGGCAGTTCCTTTCACGCTGACTTTCAAAATGTTTGTTTTTGATTTCTTATATCCCAAATGTTGATCATCTCGTTGGTTCGACCTTGGGAAAAGCAACAAATTCAAATTTGATTGTGTTTTCGTAACCTGGGGCATAATGTAAAGGGATGGGTTAAATTCAAATTATTGTCATAATAACAACCAACTGAGGTATCTATTTTACAAACAATTGCTACATGTTTTCAATTTTCCAGGAGACTCTGAGATTGCTAGCTAGTCATGTGACAGGTGTTTGTAAGCTCTCCATGCAAAATAACATACCCTCTCTCTTAAAGGCACAGTATAAACCGTCAATTTCTCAACATGAGAAAAATGGAAATGCAAAATCATGGTATGAATTTGGGGCATTCAATTTTGATTCGTTGAGCCTGCAGATTGAAATGGAAAATGAGGGGTTTCTTCAGATCATCCAGTTTGTCATACAGCAATTTGAAACACTGTTAAAAGAGACTGGACAGAAATATTTGCATGGGAGCAAGGCAATGTAATGAATTGGTGGTTTATCAAACAATTACACGACAATCTTGATTGAAACATCGCCAAAGAGCTGTGCTCCAGATATGAGGAGAGAGTGACTATCCATAACAATGACGCCACGTTTTGGCAGTCAACTAAATCAAGAACTCTGCAACAAATTCGAGTCGATCTGACAATAAGACAAATGCAAAAACAGGCATTTATCATGTCACATCTGTTTTTTCAATTTAGTGTGGTCATAGATGATGGCAGAATTCTCGACTGCAATTTCCCACCATTACCCATAACAACTGATTCACTTACTGAATTAATATCTCTTTATCTCAGTCTTTAATGCACTGGATCATCTGGCTCACACAGACCCCGTGTGCAAATAGATAGCCACAGATTATCTACACTCTGTGAGAATAAACTCCTCTCCTCTTTGTCCTAAATGAGTGACCCCACTCCCATTCTAATAATCCAACCTTTCGTTTTCAACCTTTCATGATCTCAATCTTTCCATATCTAATTTGTCAACATCCAAAATTTGTTGCATGTTTCAATAAAGTTCAAACTGGATTACATTTTGCTCATTTTACTAAACTCTACTTCGTGCAGATCCACTGACTCAATCTCTCCTTATCAGGCAGTGTTCCTTCTCACTACGACATTATCCAAATTTAATTTGATTCTGTTCATTTAAGAAGCAACTAATTCCTAACAACACAAGTACAAATGTCAAGTGTAATTATTTGAACTTTTATATTGGAAGGCAGAACCAGGCAAGAATTAGCCCCTGTCCTCCCTAACTCAGAAAGAGAAATTCATGAAAACTTTTGTTGAGGACGCTAATGCCTCAGACCCGTTTTACTCCACTTGAACAGCTCCTCATTAGAAAGGGCATGTTCTGTGATAAATACACTACTACGTTCAAAAAACCCTCAAATAAGAAAAAGAATGATACGCTTCTTACTATACAGATGTCATTCGAGGAGAAACATACAGAATTGGTTTTCACAAAAATGTTTTATTCGTTCACACAGTTTCCCTTCATGAAAGATCTGAAATCTGTTTCTAATGGGTTTCTCAAAACCGACTCAATTTTGATGATGTAATTCTCCCCAGACTTGATGCAATCGTGTGAAAAGCTCAAAGTTGAATACTGTAGAACAAAAACAGTCATTCTCAGGGAAGTGCACGACAGATTAGATTCCCTACAGTGTGGAAACCGGCCCTTCTCCCGAAACAAGTCCACGCCAGCCCCCCAAAGATTAACCTGCCCGGACCCATTTCCCTCTGATTAATGCATCTAATGCTATAAGAAATTCAGCCAG
Organism: Hemiscyllium ocellatum; assembly: GCF_020745735.1. Taxonomy (NCBI): domain Eukaryota; kingdom Metazoa; phylum Chordata; class Chondrichthyes; order Orectolobiformes; family Hemiscylliidae; genus Hemiscyllium; species Hemiscyllium ocellatum. Next base: position 47,454,650 of record NC_083435.1, on the reverse strand, counting down.
GCCAATTTACCTGATCTACATACCTTACGAATGTGGGAGGAAACCGGAGCACTGGCAGAGAATCTACACAGAAACAGGGAGAATGTGCAAACTCCACACAGACAACCACCCAAGGCTGGAATCGAATCTGGGTCCCTGGCTCTGTAAGGTAGCAGTACTCACTACTGAACCACCATGTCATCCCAAAAGTAGAGGTTGCTTGGAGAACACTTGCTGCAAGTCATAGAGTCATACATATGTACAACATGGAAACAAATCCTTCAATCCAACTGGTCCATACAGATGTACAACATGGAAACAAATCCTTCAATCCAACTCGTCCATGCCGTACATCAATCCCAAACCAATCTAGTCTCACTTGGCAGCACCCGGCCCATATCCCTCAAAACCCTCCCTGTTCATATACCCATCCAGATGCCTTTTAAATGTTGCAATTGTACTAGACTCCACCACTTCCTCTGGCAGCTCATTCCACACACGTGCCACCCTCTGAGTAAAAAAATTGCCCCTTAGGTCTCTTTTATATCTTTCCCCTCTCACCCTAAACCTATGCCCTCTAGTTCTGGACTTTCCCACCCAAGGGAAAAGACTTTGTACATTTATGTCCTATCCACGCCCCTCATGATTTTATAAACCTCCAAAAGGTCACCCCTCAGCCTCCGATGCTTCAGGGAAAATAGCCCAAGCCTTTTCAACTCACACTATAGCTCAAATCCTCCAAACTTTGCAACATCCTTGGAAATCTTTTCTGAATCTTTTCAAGTTTCACAACATCTTTCCAATAGGAAGGAGACCAGAATTGTACGCAATATTCAAACAGTGGTCTAACCAATGTCCTGTACTGCCGTAACCTGACCTCCCAACTCCTGAACTCAGTACTCTGACCAATAAAGGAAAACATGGCAAACATCTTCTTTACTATCCTATCTACCTACGACTCCACTTTCAAGGAGATATGAACTTGCACTTCAAGGTCTCATTATTTAGCAACATTCCCGAGGACCTTACCGTAAGTATATAAGTCATGGTAAGAGTTCTTTCCCATAGTGCAGCACCTCGCATTTATCTGAATTAAACTCCATCTGCCATTTCTCAGCCCCTTAGCCCATCTCACCAAAACCTTGTAATCTGAGGTAACCTTCTTCGCTGTCACTGTAGCTCCAATTTTGTGTCACCGGCAAGCTTACTAACTATGCCTCATATGCTTTCATTCAAATAATTTACATAAATGATGAAAAGTAGTGGATCCAGCACCAATCCTTGTGGCACTCCACTGGTCACAGGTCTCCAGTCTGAAAAAAACAACCCTCCACCACCACCCTCTGTCTTCTATCTTTGAGCCACTTCTGTATCCAAATGGCTAGTTCTCCCTGTATTCCATTAGGTCCAACCTCGCTAACCAGCCTCCCATAGAGAAACTTGTCAAATGCCGTACTGAAGTCCACATGGATCACGTCCACCACTCTGCCCTCATCAATCCACTTTTTTTACTTCTTCAAAAAACTCAATCAAGTTCGTGAGGCATGATTTCCTATGCACACGTCATGTTGAATATCTCTAATCAGTCCTTGCCTTTCCAAATACATGTACATTCTGTCCCTCAGGATTCCCTCCAACAACTTGTCCACCACCAATGTCGGGCTCACTGGTTTACAGTTCCCTGGCTTGTCCTTACCAGCTTTCTTAAACAGTGGCACCCTGTTAGCCGACCTCCAGTCTTGCAGCACCTCACCTGTGATTATCAACGATACAAATATCACAGTAAGAGACCCAACAATCATTTCCCTAGCTTCCCACAGAGTTCTCATGTACACCTAATCAGGTCCTGGGGATTTATCTGCGTTTATGTATTTTAAGACATCCAGCACTTGCTCCTCTGTAATAAGGACATTTTTAAAGATGTCACCATCTATTTCCCTACATCCTAATCTTTCATGTCCTATTCTACAGTAAATACTGCTGCAAAATACTCATTTAGTATCTCCCCAATTTCTTGCAGCTCCACACAAAGGTTGCTTTGCTGATCTTTGAGGGGCCCTATTCTCTCCGTCCTTATCCTTTTGTCCTGCTGAAGAGGTTTGTCCCACAAGAAAGTGAGGGGAGGGTGATGGAACCTTGGATTACAAGAGATGTAAAATATCTAGTCAAGAGAAAGAAAGAAGATTGCTTAAGTTGAGCAAGTAAGGATCAGACAGGGCTCTAGAAGGTTACAAGATAGCCTGGAAGGAACTGAAGAATCGACGTGGAGAGAGAGACAAGGACATGATAAGCCTTGGAGTGAAGGACTGATGGAAACAACAGAGCAATTTCTACTTATGTGAGAAATGAAAGAATGACCAGAGTGAGGGTAGCACTGGTAGTGGATAGTGGAGGGAATGTATGCCTGGAATTGGAGGAGGTAGGGAAGGTCCTTAACGAATATTTTGCTTCAGTTTTCACTAGTGAGAGGGGCCTTGACGCTTACGGGGACAATGTGAAACAGTCTGATATGCTCAAACAGGTTGATGTTCAGAAGAAGGAGGATGTGGTGCAAATGTTAGAAGACATTAGAATAGATAGGTTCGCTGGGCCATTTGGGATATATGCAAGCTTTCCATGGGATAGAAGGAAGTGATTGCTGCGCATTTGGCAATAATCTTTGTATCTTTACTATCCATTGGAGCGTGGCAAATGTTATTCACTTGTTCAAAATAGTGAATGGGGATAACACTGGCAATTAGAGAAAACCATTCCGTGGTGGACAAATTATTGGAGACAATTCTGGGAGACAGGATTTATAATTATTTGAAACAACATAGTTTGAGTAAAGCCAGCCAGCATGGCTTTGTGAGGGGCAGGTCATGCCTCACCAGCCTTATTGAATTCTTTGAGGATGTGACAAAACACAATGATGAAGGTACAGCAGTGAATTAATTGTATATAGATTTCAGTGACGCGTTTGGTAAGGTTTCCCCATAGTAGACTCATTCAGAAGCAAAGGACGCATGGGGTGTAGGGAAATTTGGTTGTCTGGGTACAGAATTGGCTGACTCATAGAAGACATAGTAGGTAGAAACTTGTCAGCCAGGAGCTCAGTGACCAGTGTTGTTGTGCAGGGGTCTGTTGTGGCAACTCTGTTCTCTGTCAGTTTTAAAAGTAACTTGAATAAGGAAGTGGAAGGGTAGGATAGTAATTTTGCCAATGACACGAAGGTTGGTGGAGTTATGTTTTGCATGGAGAGCAGTTGCAACAAGACATTGACAGGATGCAGAGCTGGGCTGAAAAATGGCCGATGGTGTCCATATGGAAAAGTGTGGAATGATTCACTTTAGAATGTTGATTTTTTTTTTGTAGTGTAGAATAACGGAGGGATTTTGGAGTCCACGATCATGTATCCCACACAGTTACTACCAAAATTGATATGATTGTTAAGAAGGCATATGCTGTGTTGATTTTCATTAGCAGAGGTATTCAGTTTCAGAGCCATGAGGTTATGCTGCAGCTTGGTAAAGCCCTGGCTCGAGAACACTTGGAATGGTGTGCTCAGTTCTGTTCACCTCATGGTGGCAGGGTGTGGAGGCTTTACAGAGGGTGCACAGAAGATTAACCAGGGTGTTCCCTGGACTGGAATACATGCCTGACGAAGAACGTTTGGCGGAGCCACGGGTTTTGCCATTGGAGTGAAGGAGGAAGAGAAGGGACTTGTTAGAGGTGTACAAGATAAAAGAGGCATAGATAGAGTGGATAATTAGAGACTTTTGTTTTACTTCAGTGGAAATGACTATCATAAGTGGGCATAACTTTAAGGTGATCAGAGGAAAGTTTAGGGGAGATATCAGTTCTGGATTCTTTACACAGAGAGTGGTGGTTGCGTGGAGTGCACTATCAGCAGTGTTAGTAGAACTGAATACATTAGGGACACATATGGAACTCTTGGATTGGCACATGGATAATAGTAAAATGAAGGATATGTAAGTTAGTTTCATCTTACAGTAGAATATCAGGTAGACACAACTTAGAGGGCTAATCGGTCTTTCCTGTTCTATATTCTGTGTTCTATGTTTTAACTTTTTTTTTCTTTTTTTAAGTTAACTATTATTAAAACAGTTTTCTCTCTCAACTCCTTCGCACTGCCTTGGTTATTCAAAAATCTCCTTGCGCATCAAGATATCAAAATCATGGCTTATCATTGTCAAGTGTTTGTATCTTTAGAAACTATTATTCACGGCATTGAACCACACGTTTTTGCATGTTAGTTACTCTGTATGTTTGAAAATGTAATTTCACAAAAGTAAACTGTACGATAATTTGGAATGTGAACTTACATCACTCACTCTATTTCACTCCACTTTCTCAAACTTTGTGGCTGCCCATGTGTGCAACAAAGAAACGTACTCTTGTACTACATCACATTAATTCTTTGGAAGAAAACCAAAATTAACAAATGTATCTGTTAAAATCACCAAGACAGAGATATTTCAAGAGAAAATGTGATATATTATATTTGTAAAGTTTCCAGCTATTAACTAAATCTACTTGCCCATGATATTACACACATAACATTCCGAAACAGGCTTGTTAATGTATGTCATTCCATGACTTTTGCTTCTACTTTTATTTTCATTGATCTCATATAATTCAGGCAACGCAGGAATCTAATGCTTTTGCATTTATTGGCCTTGTTTTTAGAATTAAAAATCTGTTAATTTCCAGAACTTAAAATGTTTAGTGTATGTAATGATTGATTTGGATATATAAACATCATTATATATATTCCACAGTTGTACTTGGAACTGTAAATTCACAATTAACTTTTCCCCAGTTTTCAACATTCATTTTATCAATTACGAACGTAAATTTTCGTTCAAATTATGAATTATGTGACCATTCATTTAGGACATGTTACATCATCAATTCGACTCGTTAATGTTTATGAATAGTTATTAATTCTAAAATCATTCTTCGGACCTCCAGATTCCCACAGGTCAAGAATTTACTCTATCCAATTTCAATATCTCTTTTGTTATCTGAATTTGAGTTTTGTAATTGTGCAAACATATATTCCTTTCATTCAGAAACATCTCATATTTCCAGGTCATTCTTGATATTGTGAATCTGATTGTTATCCAAATCAACATGTGGACTATTGTAAACGTTCGTCCATTTTAACACTGGTGCTGAGAACACATTATTTTCCAATTCGTGTTTTCAAGTAGCATCAAATGCATTTAATTTTATTTGATGTTTTGCAGAACCACTAAGGAATATATTATGCAGCATTCAAATTACTGGAGTAATGAAGATTTATTTAGGTCACAATGTTCGATTTAAAATAACCAATGTTTAAGCCCAAATTACCTAATACACTGAACCCATGGGGAGGGTCCTCTATGCTATTAATAAGAACTCCAATTGCAAGTATGAACATTTAGATAATTAGAGTACAGCACCTAGCAGAATGCAAGTTAGGTTTAGTCGAAAAATGGATCATCCTATAATTTATCAGATCGATCTCATCTACTATCCTGTGCTTGCAGTAATCGGCATTCCTGGTAAGATTGAAACCAAAACAAAAAATGTTGAATATCACTGTAAATTTTCATGTAACATCCACTTTCTCTGCTCAGTTCTAACATACATGTGTAAATTTACGTATAGTGCTTTAAATGGTTTTGAACTGAAACAATGTATCCCTTGAGTGAGCACCACAAAATTCAAATAGAATCCCCGTAGCTTGCTTCAGAAGGAAATTTCTCTGTTTAGTTGATACTTGCTTTTGTACAAAATTATCTTCAATGAATGGAGCAATTAAAAATGTTGTACATTGTTTATTTATTTAAGTATTTGGTACAATTTCCATTTTAAAACTATTACCTCTTAAGCTAAGTATCACAGCATAATCAAAGATGAAATTACTGACAGATCATCCAGTGAGGCTTTAAGAGGAGAATGGCGACATAATTGGGGTTGGAATATAGGCTCCCAAAAAGTCAATGAGAATTAGGCGAACAAGCATGCAGGGAGACTTGCAGAAGTAATAGTGTTGTCAAATGAGGGATTTTAATTGTCCGAACAGAGACTGTGACTGCCGAGAACGTTAAGGGCTGAGATGGAGTGGAATTTGTTAAGTGCACTTAGAAAAGTTTCATCAAGCAGAATACAGAGGAACCTCTCCGGAAGGAGTGAAACATGACCTACTCTTGGCAAATAGGGCAGGGAAGATGACTGAAGCGACAGTGGGGAAGCATTTTGGCACCCGTTATCATTGTTCTAGAAATTCAAAATGATTATGGACAGGGACTAAACTGGTCCACAGTTACAAGTTCCAAACTGTTGCAAGGTGAGCTGACATGGAATTAGACAGGAGCTTGGCGAGGTCTTCGATGAAGTGACCAAGAAGGCTGATGACAGTATGGTGGTAGATATAGTTTATATGGATTTCTGTAAGTCCTTTGGAAAGGTTCCACATGGTTGGCTGCTCTGGAAGGTGAGATCGCATGGAATCCAAGGGGAGCTGGCAAATTCAATACACAGTTGGGTCAATGGTAGGAAATAGAGAGGAATAGTGGAAGAATGCTTGTCAGACAGGTGGCCTGTGAATAGTAGAGTGCCTTAGGTTTTGGTGCTTGAGCCATGAATGTTATATATACACCACTGATTTGGATGAGAACGTACAAGTCATGATTAGTAAGTTTGCAGATGACACTAAAATAGGCAGTATCTAGGACAGTGTGAAAACTTATCAGAATTGCTATAAGATCTTGATCAACTGAGGAAGAGGTCTGAGAAATGGCAAATGAAGATTAATATGGATAAATGTGACCTATTGGCTTTTGGAAAGTTAAATCAAGGTAGGAGATTCATGGTGAATGTTAGGGTTGTGGCGAGTGTTGTATAGCAGTACTCTCTTGGGGTTTAGTTGCATGGTTCGCTGAAAGTGGAGTTACAGGTTGACAGGGCAGTGAAGAAGGGTTTTGGCACAGTCGACTTCATTAGTCAAGACATTGAGTATTGAAGTTGGTAAGTTATATTGCCATTGTACAGGACGTTGTGGAAGCTGCATTTGGAGTATTGTGTTACGTTTTGACCACTTTTCTACAGGAAGGTTGTTTTTTAACTGGAAAGACTGCAAATGAAACTTTCAAGGTTGTTGCCAGGATTCAAGAGTCTGAGTTATAGGTACAGTTTGGGCAAGCTTGATTTTCTTTTATTTATAGTGTAGGAGACTGCGGGGGGATAGTACAGAAGGATATCAGATCATGAGAGGTAAGGATGAAGTGAATACACAGTCTTTTTTCCCAGTTTTGGGCAATTGAGAATTAGAGGGCATCAGTTTAAACTTTGGAGGGAAAAGGATAAAAGGGAACCAGAGGGACAATTTATTTCACACAGAGGGTGGTACACATATGGAATGAACTGCCAGAGGAAATAGCTGAAGTGGGTCTATTAAATACTTTTAAAAGGCATTTGGAGAAATATGGACAGCAAATGTTTAGACTGGTATAGGCCAAGTGCAGGGAAATATGGTTCATGCAGATGGACAATTTGCTCAGCATGGACCAGTTTGGAGCAAAACCTCTTCCTCCCTTCTCTGAGACTCTGTGACTCTATGAGTAGAATAGCTATTTGGATGTAGATTGTCCTTATATTTAACTGAATGTGAAATTTTGGTATGTATTCTGAAGCAGTGTTCTCAAGCTGCCTTCTTTCTCTGACTGAGCGTTATAGATAATTAAAACCATTTTGTACAAAGCACAATTTTAATATTTATAACATGTGGAAAAGCTACAAGTAAATTGCTTAAAATTGATAATTGATATCAGACCCTAGATGTCCTCGATATTGGCTAGTGTCTTCAGATTTGTGCTTCCTTAAATGATGCAGATTCAAGCATTCGGTAACATCGGATGATATTATGCTTCCAGCAAGACTTTGCTCATATCTCATGCACGATAACAAATTTCCAAATTATAACTATTCTGTTCCAAAAATATATGCCAATTGGCGTGCCATGTTGCACAGTGTGTAATTGTGCAGGCAATAGAACAATCTTGAATATGTTGGGTCAGAATGATTTCCTGAAGAAGGGCTCATGCCCGAAGCATCGATTCTCCTGTTCCTTGGATGCTGCCTGACCTGCTGCGCTTTTCCAGCAACACATTTTTAATCTCAGAAGATAATCAGGATTGAATGACGTTTACAGACTTTAAGAGACATTTTCCACAGGAGGGAACAACTGGTTTTCCCGGAGCGAAATGATCAAGTAGCAGAAATGTACTATTTGCAATCTCAATATTAGTTTACGTGAACTGTATTTGTACTCTAGCTCACCTGCATCTGCGCCTCATTTATGCAAATGAATGATAGTTCAGAATTATACAATCAGTATTGCAAAGGTTTCTGAAACCAATTGTGGTTGTCTTTTTTGACATATATGTTACTTTTTGAAACAATACCATTTTTTTCCCACAGTTAACTTGACTGCTGTTCTGATCCTATCCCGAGGGAGATGCGGTTTGTCTAAGTGCATCACTCAATATCTCTTAGCCATGGCATTGGCGGATCTGGCTGTGGTTATCATCCATGTGATATTGCACCGCATTAATATCATGTACTTGACCATTAGATTCCTTTTTCTGACCCCGGTGTGCATTGTGAATTTTGTTGGATATAAAATAGCAGTAGACTGCTCTGTCTGGTTTACTGTAGCATTAACTTCCGATCGTTTTGTAGCAATTTGCTTTCAGAATATTCAATCAAAGTATTGTACAAAGAAAACATCCACAGTGGTTATCATCACAATACTTGTGCTGAGCTGCCTGAGGACCATCCCTTTTTACTATATGTTTGAACCAGTATTTACAGTCAATAATGTAGCATGGCATTGTGTGGTGACAAGGGTTTATATCACTTCTCACTTGTGGAGGATATTTGAATGGTTCGACAGCATCATAACTCCTCTCCTTCCAATTCTATTAATTTTATCATTCAATGCTCTAACCATAAGGCACATTATATTGGCTAATAACGTCCGCAAAACGCTCCACAGGAACAATGAGTTCCAGAATGATGCAGAGCTGAAAAACCGGAGAAAATCCATGATTTTACTTTTCACTATTTCAGCCAATTTCATCATGTTATGGATTATGTACGTTGTGCACTCCATAAAGTGGCCAGTGTTGAATTTCTTTTACACAGACAAATTCTTCAGCAATCAGATATATATTGTACAACAGGTTGGACAAATGTTGCAACTTCTCAGTTGCTGTACCAATACTTGTATCTATGTATTAACGCAGAGAAAATTCAGAGAGGAGATGAAGAGTGATGTGAAATATTTGTTTACACTGACTGGGAAATTATGTCAACAGCACTAAAACAATGTCACAATGTAATTTCTCACTGGCTTAGTTTACTTTTGCATTCTTATATGCAATAATTTGAAATCTACCTAGAGAGTGTTTGTGCACGTGTGTAAGTGTATGTGTGTATGTACTGTATGGATGTTTGAATCACAATTTACATCCTTTTATTTCTGCCACTGCCTGCTTACTATCTTTTCTGCTAATCTATGCACCAGTCCGTATTTCAATTTAATTCACTTTATATAAGTAAAACACAAATGTTTTCAACACACGTATCTCACTGTTGACCTGAGTATAAAAGTCTAACATCCAACATCCAACATAGAACATAGAACATCGAACAGTACAGCACAGTCTAGGCCCATTGGCCCAGAATATTGTGCCGAGCATTTATCTTAATCTACGATCAACCTAACCTACATGTCCTACAATTTGCTGCCATCCAAGTGCATGTCCAGCTGTCACTCAAACGTCCCTCATCCCTCTAATTACTATCACTGCTGGCACTGCATTCCACACATCCACCACTCTCTGTGGAAATAACCTACCTCTGACATCTGCCTTATACCTTGCTCCAATCACCTTCAAATTATGACCCCTTCTGACAACCATTTCTGCCCTGGGAAAAATTCTCTGGTTATCTATTCTATCTATGCATCTCATTAACTTGTACACCTATCTTCCTTCTTCTCTCCCGTATGAAAAGCCCAAGCTCATTCAGCTTCTCTTCATAAGACAAGTCCTCCAATCCAGGAAGCATCCTGATAAATATCCTCTGCATCTCCATCCTTCCCTAAATGAGATGACCAGAACTGAACACAATATTATCAGTGTGTTCTGAATGGGGTTTGATAGAACTGCAGCAAAAGCTCACATTACTGAAACTCAATCCCCTGTTAATGAAAGGCAAAACACCATGCGCCTTCTTATCAATGCTCTCAACTGGGCGGCAACTTTGTAAGATATAGATAGATGGGCACCAAGATCCTGCTGTTCCTCAACACTGCCAAGTGTCCTGTCATTCAACCCGTGTTCGGCATTCAAACTCGACTTTCCAAAATGAATCTCTTCACATTTATTGGTTGAGCTCCATCTGCCACTTCTCTGCCCAGCTCTACAAGCTGTCAATGTCATGTTGTAGCCTGCAATCGCTCTCAACACTATTTACAACGCATTCAACCTTTGCGTCATCGGCAAACTTACTAACACGCCTTTCCACTTCTTTATTCAAATCAATTATAAAAACTACAATGAATAAAACCCAAGAAAAGATACCTGCAGGACACTACTGGTTACATACCTCCGTGCAGAATACTTTCCCTTCACTAATACACGCTATCCTCTTTCAGATAGCCAATTCTGTATACAGACAGCCAACTCTCCCTGTATCCCATAGCTTCTAACTTTCTGAATAAGCCTATTGTGGGAAACCTTATCAAATGCTATACTGAAAACAATGCACATCGCATCCACTGCTGGGCCTTCAACAGCTTACCTCGTCATGTCCTCAAGAACTCAATAAGACTTGTGAGGCATGCCCCTCACAAAGCCATGCTGATTATTGCTTATCAAACTCGTCATAAAACCCATCTCTCAGAGTTCTTTCCAGTATCTATCTTACCGCAGATGTAAGACTGACTGGTCTGAACTTCCCTGGGATTTCCCTATCCCCTTTCCTGAACAGAGGAACACCATTCGCCTCCCTCCAGTCATCTAGTACTCATCCCGTAGAGAATGAGGATGCAAAGATCATCGCCAGAGGTGCATCAATCTCATTTCTCACATCCCATAGTATCATTGGATATATCTGGTCCAGTCCTGGGGACTTGTCTATCTTGATGCTTCCCAGAATTCCCAGCACATCAATTTCCTCATTATTAATCTGTTCAAGCCTGTTAACCTGGTCCACGGTGCTCTCATTGTCAACAAGGTCCCTTTTTCGAGTTAGCATTGAAGCAATACGCTATTTTAAGGCCGCCCCTACCTCTTCAGACTCCAGGCACAACTTCCCTCCACTATCCCTAATCACTACCCTCCCTCTGATCATTCTTTTAGTCCTCAGGGTAGAATGCCTTTGGGTTTTCCCTAATCCTTCCTGTCCAGGTTTTCTCATGCCACTTCCTCATTCTCCTCAGCCCACTTTGAGTTCTTTCCTACTTACCCTATAATCTTACAAAGCTATGTCAGATCCTTACTTTTCCTACCGTAAGTAAGCTTCCTTTGAGCAGTTTTTAAAATTAGATTAGATTCCCTCCAGAGTGGAACTAGGCCCTTCAGCCCAAACTGTCTGCACCAACCAACCCAAACCAATTTCCCCTTGACTAATGCACCTAACACTACGGGCATTGTAGCATCACCAATTCACCTGACCTGCACATCTTTGGATGGTGGGAAGAAGCGACCACCAGGAGGAAACCCACGCAGACACGGGGAGAATGTGCAAACTCCACCCAGACAGTCATCCGAGGCTGGGATTGAACCTGGAACCCTGGTGCTGTGAGGCTGCACTGCTAACCCCTGAGAGACCGTGCCATTCTTATCATTCAAAGCTCCTTCACCTTACCATTCCTTGCCTGTCTCAGTGGGGCAAAGGTATCTAACACACGCAGCTAATGCTCCTTCAATAGCCTCCACATTTCTGTTGAGTTTTTTCCTGAAGAACAATTGTTCCCAATTTATACTTCACTGCTCCTGTCTAATAGCAGTACAATTTCCCCTCCTCCAATTAAATACCTTCACATACTGTCTGTTCATATCGCTCTCCATGGCGATGGTAAAGGTGAGGCAGTTGTGGTCACTGTCACTGAAATGCTCTCCCACCAAGAGATCTGCGCCTTCCTCCCTCATCCTCCCTCATCGGCCTATCGACATATTTAGTCAGGAATACTTCCTGGACACACCTCAAAAAATCAGCTCCATCCAGAGCATCTGCACTATGGAGGTTCTAATCAATATTGGAGAATTTGAGGTCACCAATACCAACAACTCTGTCACATCTGCACCTTTCCAAGATCGGCTGTCCAATCTGTTCTTCCATCTCTCTGCTGCTGTTGTCGGGTCTATAGAAAACACCCAGTAAAGTGACTGCTCCTTTCCTGCTACTGGCTTACACCCACACTGTCTCAGTCGATAAAATCGCCTCAACAACCTTCTTTTCTGAAGCTGTGATGCACTGTCTAATTAACAATGCTACTCCACCCCCTCTTTTACCCCACTTCCTGTTCTTTTCAAACGATCTAAATCCTGGAACATTCAGCAACCATTCCTGCCCCTGTGAAATCCATGACGCTGTTATGATCACAACATTCGTGGGCGGCACGGTGGCACAGTGGTTAGCACTGCTGCCTCACAGCGCCTGAAGACCCGGGTTCAATTCCCGACTCAGGCGACTGACTGTGTGGAGTTTGCACGTTCTCCCCGTGTCTGCGTGGGTTTCCTCCGGGTGCTCCGGTTTCCTCCCACAGTCCAAAGATGTGCGGGTCAGGTGAATTGGCCATGCTAAATTGCCCGTAGTGTTAGGTAAGGGGTAATGTAGGGGTATGGGTGGGTTGCGCTTCGGCGGGTCGGTGGGGACTTGTTGGGCCGAAGGGCCTGTTTCCACACTGTAAGTCTAATCTAGTCATTGTAGTTCCAAGTACTGATCCATGGCCTAAGTTCAGCAATCTTAGATGCACTTTAAACCATCCCTTTGCCCTAACAACTGTGTATCCTTCCTGACAGACTCTCTGCATTCTCCTTCTGCCCGGTCAACAACTATCCTCGCCACTGATCTGCAGCTCTGATTCCCACCCCCCCCCCCCCCCCCCCCGCCAAACTAGTTTAAACCCTTCCAAAGTTTTCCAGCAAATTTCCCATGCAAGACATTGGTTCACCCCCACCCCCAGTAAAAGTGCAACCTGTCTTTAATGTACAGGTTCCACCTTCCCCAGAGGACACCACAATGATCTACATGTCTGAAGCCCTCCCTCCTGCACCAGCCCTGTAGCCACGTGTTTATTTGTTCTCGCTCCCTGTTCCTCACCTCACCAACATGTGGCACTGGCAGTAATCCTAAACTTACAACTTTGGTCCCCCTGCTTTTTAGCTACTAACCTACCTTCCTGAAATCACGTTTTAGATTCTCATCCCTTTTCTTTTCTATGTCATTGGTGCCAATGTACACCACAACTTTTGGCTGCTCACCCTCCTACTTCAGAATCTTGTAGACTGGATCAGAGACATCCAGGACCCTGCTACATGGGAGGCAACGTACCTTGCAGGAGTCCCACTCATGACCACAGAATCTCCTGCACGTTCCTCTAACTATTGATTCTCCTACCACTCCTATCCTTCCCCCTTCAGTTCAGAGCCTCAGGGCCAGGCTCAGTGCCGGAGACCTGACCACTATGGCTTTCCCCTGGTAGGTTGTCCTCCTGAAAGAACTGTTCCTTTTCTGCCCACTGACTTTAGCCCATTTACAGTTTTTCTGTACCTAAGGTGTGACTACTACCCTGTGACTTCTAACAATTATCCTCTCAGCATTCCGAATGATCCGAAGTTCATCCAGCTCCAGCTCTCGTTTGCTAAAGTGGTCTCTGAGGAGCTAGAATTGAAGTCAGTGGGATCACGAGTGGTCACCCTCACATGGCATACATGACATCTAAACAGATGCATTAATGGACAGGTAGCAAAGGGATAAAGATCCTTAGAAAATAAGTGACAGGTTTAGATAGAGGATCTGGATCAGTGCAGGCTTGGAGGGCAACAGGGGTGTTCCTGTGTAGTAAGGTTATTTGTTCTTTGTTCTTTTACCTCCCACGTTCTACAGGAGAAGAATGTAACTACTGTAACATCCAATCCCACTGTTCTGAATTCCCAAAGAGACTATTGAAAATAAAAACAATAACCTTTCTGTCCGCTCCAGCATATCTTGAAGCAGTTGCAGAATGTTTTCAAGGGGGTGAATGAGCAACCAGAAGTCATTGTGCATGTTGGCACTAATGACATAGGTAGAAATAGGGATGTCATACTGCGGAGTGATTATAGAGAGTTAGGAAAAATAAAAACCAGTACCTCAAAGACCCTCATCGCCAGATTACTTCCAGTGTCACATGCTGGTGAGGATACGAACAGGAAGTTCATTTTCCAAGATCTATCGGATCATTTCTGGGGTAAAAGTAACCTCTGTCCCAAGAACTATCCCAATAATCGAAGAATCTGAATCAAGAGAAATGGATTGCTCTTGAACTGGACAGGGACCAATATCGTGCCCGGCAGATTTGCTGGTGCTGCAAGGGAGGTGTAAACTATATTGCTGACCAGGTGAGATCCTCAACAGCAGGGAGGCAATTGGGAGGCTGGAAGGAAATATAATAATCAGAAAAAAAAAACAATTTGAAGAGACTGATCACTCTGGAACATGACAGGGAGCGAGGAATGCCTCTTGAACTAAATTAGGTCCATTTCAATTCAAGAGAGCTGACAGGACCTGCCAATGTACTCAGGACGTGAATACATACAAGGGACTGACATATTGTATCCTTTTAATGGAGAATGGAGCCACAGGTAGACTGGGCAGTGAAGAAGGCATGTGGCACACTGGTGTCATCAGTCAAAGCACTGAGTACACAAGGTGGGAAGTTATGTTGCAGTTGTAGAGGACTTTGGTGAGGCCGCACGTGGAGCATTGTGTTCAGTTTTGATCACCTTGATGTAGGAACGATGTTTTAAACTGGAAAGAGTGGAGAATATTTTAGTGAATTCTGCCAGGACTCAATGGTTGGTGTTATAACGTAAGTTTGCATCAGCTAAGACATTTTGTTTAGACCAGAGAAGGCTAATGGAGTGGGTGGTGTGAGGGTTGTGTGTTCTTATATAAATGTATAAAATCAGGATAGTCTTTTTCCCATGGTTGCAGAATCGAGAAGTGGAAGGCATCAATTTACGTTTAGAGGGAATAGAATAAAAGGGAATCAGAAGGGCAATTTTTTTTTTCTCAGATGATGATCAGCATATGGAATGAGCTGCCAGCAGAAGTGGTTGAGGCCAGTACATTAACAACACTTAAACAGTGTTTGGAAAAATACATGGTTAAGAAAGACTAAGAAGGATATCGGCCAATTTAAGGGAAATGGGTTTAGTGTGGATGGACATGTTACAACTTCAACAAGGAACATTCACAACCTCGTTAGAATGAAGCTCCCGATTGCAATGCTTTAAAACCATGTATTCAGAACAGAATTGGAAATATGTAACTCCGGGAATGTTTCCACTATAACTTTTATGGAATCTTCTAAACGTCATTAAAGATAAATGAAAGTAGACAAATTAACCGTAGACTATCTGCAGAACTTGAAGGCATCAATTAATAACCGCACAAGCTAAGATTGAAGCAACATGAGTTGTCACGTGAAAGCCCCTGCGACTTTATTCCAGAAATCAATAGCAGTGTGATTGTCGTTTGCTTCAAGAATAAAGTTAATTTTCTCTTTCCATTGTGCATTAAAAATGTAAATCGAGGTGAACTTAAGTACAGAAGTAGGTATATTAGATCAGATTACTTACAGTGAAGAACAGTCCCTTCGGCCCAACAAGTCCACACTGACCCGTCGAAGGGCAACCCACCCTTACCCATTCCCCTACATTTACCCCTTCGCCTACAACTGCAGGCAATTTAGCATGGCCAATTCACCTAACCTGCACATATTTGGATTGCAGGAGGAAACCAGAGCATCCGAAGGAAACCGACGGGGAGAATGTGCTTACTCCACACAGTTACCTGAGGTGGTAACTGAACATGGGTCTCTGGCGCTGTGAGGCCGCTGTGCTAACTACTGTGCCCACCGTGCCGCTCTCGTAACTTTATGGAATAAATACCCACATGAAACCAAATAAATACATTCAATAAGGTTTACCGTGCAGCATCTAAATGAACATTATTGTACAGTTTGAATAGAGCAGAGAAAGTCAGTACTGCAGATGTTGGAGATCAGAGGCAAGTATAAAGTGGTGATGGCAAAGCAAATCGGGTCAGGCAGCATCCGAGGAGCAGGAAAATCGACGTTTCGGGTAAAATCCCTTCATCAAGTACTGCCTCTTAATGAAAGGTAATGCTTTATTTTGCATTCTGTCTGATTGGTGATTTCAGGCAACATTCGTTTCAACAAACACAAGACAAAATCCTACAAAAGCTCAAAATCCGAAACAGCAGAGGGAAAGCTGGCGAAAATTAAGCAGGTCAGGCAAGTTGTTTGGAAAGAGTATCAAGAATGTTACAAAACTTCTTCAGAACTGAGCGCAAAAAATACGCTGGAAAACAATTTCGTTGAATCCGTTTTGCCATGTGTGACAAAGTGTTCACTTAAGGTCAAATAAATGAATTTAGGTGCATGTTCCTTCTTTATTGGCTGAACATACTACTCTTGCTTTTTGCTGGCCAATTCCACAGAATAGAAGACAATCTGTTTCGATTTACATGCAAAAGAGTTTGAATATTAAGTATATTGGAAATATATTTAATGTATAAATTCACAAAGTGTTCTGTGAATTGTTGCATAATAAGAAGAACAGCTGACAAATTATTAGCAAAACGGATCAGGAATGCAAGTAACACTAGAATTTAATATTCACAGATGACTGACAATGATTGTTTCGCTTTACAAAAACATGTCGTCCTCTCTGACTCCTTGCATGTATTCCGGTGCATAGCCTGCTGCCCCGGGATTGGGAAGCCGGCTATTTAAACGTCTGTCAATTAATTATGTTGGAATGGGAAAATTAGAATAACATGCATTTCACTAAGACGCACGGCCTACATTGACTTTCAATGACTGCTTTGTTTTGAATTTTATGAGTTAAGACGGATTAGATTACTTCCAGTGTGGAAACAGGCCTTTCGGCCCAACAAGCCCACACCGACCTGAAATGCTCCCCGACCCATTCTCCTACATTTACCCCTTCACCTAACACTACGGGAAATCTAGCAAGGCCAATTCACCTAACCTGTACATTTCTGGATTGTGGTAGGAAACCGGAGCAACAGGAGGAAACCCACGCAGACACGGGGAGTCTGCGCAAACTCCACACAGAAAGTCGCCTGAGGTGGGAAATGAACCCGGGTCCCTGGCGCTGTGGAGCAGTAGTCCTAAACACTGTGCCACTATGGTGCCAATAAACTGGTAGCATCTGTTTCTGTCGATGTAGCAATAATCTGTCTACCTTAGTCTTAAAAAAAGGAAGGAACCAGCTCACATGTAACAATGGCAAAGGACGGTTCTGTTACCTCCAGGCTATTTGACTGATCGACAATGCTTGTCTAACATTTTGAAGTGGTAATTAAAACTAAAAGCAGACAGTGCTGACTAAAAATATATATAACCATCATGTCTGCAAAAGACAAATGACAACGCAAATATTACCTCTGGCTTTGGGCAAGAAATGTTGTGAAATAATTTGAAAGTACTGTTCTCTTTCGTAAACATCTGAGAGTTCAATAAATAAAGATTAAAGTGAAGCTTAATAAACTTTTGGACTTGAATAAGAAATAATATAAAGCATAGGCTAAAAGCTTTGAGGATCTGTGATTTTTTTTTTAGCCTGAACTATATTTCAATTATTCTGATTTGCACAGATTGTATTGAACTCATCATACTGCTTGAAAATCATCTAACTCGTTAGAGTGAAGATAGTTTATTAATTCCGTCGTTTTTCATTGAAACGCACACAATGTGACCTAACTGACACTCTCCAGAGAGGAAAGCTTATGCGTTAATAGCCACTCATCGACAAGTTGCTCTCATTGTGTCTTCATTCTGCTGGAACATGCACATCAGAGTTTGGTTGTTAATTGGAGAAATGTATTACCCAGTTATATACTAAATAGACCAAATTTACTGCCCCGTTCTTGCAGCCATCAGGAAAGGCACAGGAAAGAAACTAAAATAGATAGTGTGTGAATGTTTATGTCATATTTTAACTGTTTGCTGTTATCAGTTGTCTTTTGGTTTTCTCCAATGATCTATTTTTTCCTCCGCCTCAATCTTTTTCTTAAGTTTCGCCAGGGAGGTTGCACTGTGGTTGAGTGGTTAGCATTTCTGCCTCATAGTACGGTGGATCCGGGTTCAATTTCATTCTCAAGCAGCTGCTATCGTGGGGTGTGCAAATATACCCCATGATTGGGTTTATTTTACGTGCTCCGGTTATCTCCCACTGTCCAGCGATGTGCAGGTCTGGTGAATTGGCCATACTAAATGTAAGGTGTTTAACATCAATTGTACTGACGCCAAAGCAGAAACAAGACATTATGTTTGCACGATCCATGGTCAAGAAATTGTATTTAACTTTTATTACCGATCGTCTAATTTTATTTCATATAATTTTCTAATTATATAATATATTATTGAAGTGCTTAGAAGTCATTTGATTGACATTTTGTTTTATTTTATGATTGGCTGAAGAGAACATGCCTTCTCTGAGCAGCATTCCATCAACCGTGTGATTTCCCTACAGTATTTTGCCGAGCAATAGTAAAACACATATTCTATTAAGAAGACTTTGTACCTTGGTATTATAAAAGGGAATCGAATCAAACTTTGTTTGTTTCACCTGAAATATTTCAGGAACAATATTGACCAAGTGAGGACACCTTCTTTTGTACAGCTTTTATTATCCTGATAAACAAGCACAACAAATGGGAATAGAATCTGTTGCAAGTTACCATCCAAGTTGTTTTCATTCACAGTTGATCTGTCACATTTCAGGCAACTTCCGTGAAAAGGAACTGTCAATATCGCTTCAAGCAATGCAATGCAGTTGTTTAATAAGACAGCTCACTTGGGCATGGAAGAATTGCTCTCAAATGTTGTTCTTGCCAGAAGCACTGCGTCACATGATTTTTTTTTTAGAAAATCAGATATGTTATGCATAACTTGAGGCAGTCTAAGTGGAGTCAATGACCTCCCAATTTCTGAGGTGAAAAGTTCGATATGATTCAATTATTTAATTGCATAAAATGTGAATTTGTTGACATCAAATTAATAACCAATGCTGTCGAATTAAACAGGAGCAGAATGTCAAAGTACAAGCACAGACGCAATTACTGGACAAAAAAAAATGATACATACAGGAGACTTCTGCAAAAGAAAGAATGTTTCACTTTGCGCAGTAAAAGGGGACACAAGGGCTTGTTTGCAATTTTTGAAGGTGATATGCTTTGAATTCACATACTGTTGACCTCACACATCCTGCTTTGAAGCACTTGCTTCAGAAACTGAGTAATGTTGATGTTGATTTCTTTTTCCCAGTGCGATTTTCCGTAGGCAACTTACTTGCATTTTGTGCAACTCTATGAACCAATTTTTATTTATGACAATGTCAAATTATTTCCCTGCTTAGGAACAGTAGCCAAAAATTCAATATTGTGTTTTATCTTACTGCATTAGTGTTCAGAGAAAAAAAATACAGAATGGACGTCAAGTCAATAATATGTTTCTTGTTCTTACAGTTAATCTGGTTGCAATTCTGATCCAGATTCGAGGCAAATGCGGTCTTTTAAAATGCATCACGGCATATCTGGTGGCTATGGCAGTGGCTGATCTCACAGTCATAATTTTTCATGTTATATTGCACCGAATTAATATCATGTACCTCTCAATTAGGTTCCTGTTTCTAACTCCTATGTGCTCTATAAGTACTGTTGCTTACATAGTTGGAGTAGACTGTTCTGTCTGGTTGACAGTTGCAATCACTTTTGATCGCTTTGTTGTTATCTGCTGTCACAAAATACAGACAAAGTACTGCACAGAGAAAACAGCCGGAGTTGTCATTGTCTCTTTCTTTGTTATAAGCATTCTGAGGACTGTCCCCTTTTTCCTACGTGAATGAACCTGCCATTATAATCGACAACGTGAACTGGTATTGTGCTGTGACAGCTGATTATCTTAATTCACGCCAGTGGAAAGCATTTGAATGGATACAGTGTCATAACCCCTCTCTTACCAATCCTTTTAATATTACTGTTCAATGTTCTAACCGTCAGACATATTATCATAGCAAATAGAGTGCGCAGGGCATCGCAAAAGGTCAATGACGATCCCAGAGATGCAGAGATGAGGAATCTGAGAAAATCTATGATTTTACTTTTCAGCATTTCTGCCAATTTATCTTATTATGGATGCTGTATCTTGTGCATTCTTTAAAGTGGCCAGTGTTAAATTTCTTTTACACTGACATATATTACAGCAGCCCGATATATATTGTGCAACAGGTTGGTTTTATGTTGCAATTTCTCAGTTCCTGCACAAACACTTGTATTTATGGACTGACACAGAAGAAATTTAGGGAAGAGCTCAAGAATGGGTTGAAGTATGTGTTTATAATGAAAGGCATGTTAATTAATAAATGGTAACTACAATTCCCTGAACCTGGTTTGTATATTGGATTTTAAAAAAACTCTTGAAACCTCTCGGGATGATTGAATTAAAACTAAATGTTAACATTTTTCTTAAAGAAAGTGAGGTATTCTGTGTGGGACATATATTACAAATGGATATTAATTGGTCATAAGTAACAGCACAGGATGCAAAAAAAATCTTGAAAAATGTTGACTTAAGATTAACAATTGAAACTTTAACACTTTAGTAAAATAAATGCCATGAATGCTATATGCGGCAGTGGTATGCGAAATGAATAATGTCACTTGGAGGATGTTGTCCCGCTTTGGTCTGCAAATGAAATGCTTTCTTTTCAAAAGCAAAAGAACATAACTGAAATGTTAAACTGCTAAAAAGGTAACCTTGCGAAAAATAGGTGAACATGAACTGAAATGGTATGAAGGAGCATGTATGCATTTGGAATACATTTTGTTCAGAACGCCCGATATTTGTCAGCTCATTCCACACGTCCACACAAGCGATTTACATAAAATAAATTCTCTGAACAGCCGAACTGTGACTGATCTATATTTCGCAGTTTCATTCTCTTTCTTGAATAATCTCATTCCCCCAGGGACATTGCTGCTTTCAAAACCGCCACAGTTTGGCAATAGCCGTGTTTGGTTTTAATGCCTCTCTGCTCCACTTTCCCGTCGCCCTGCTTGTTTTCCTCAAAACACGTGTGAAGTGTAATGCTTGAAATTGTGAAAAAAAATTCTTCTGATTTATTTATCCCAGCTTCGCTTCAACATGATTGCAAACCGATTCCAAACTTCCCAAATGAATGCCCTGAGCAGTTTATTTTATTCCCGCCTCACCATGTTCTCAGATTTCTCTACTCCATCTATTTTAATTTCAACTTGCATGTCTCATTATAATTTTGTCAGCATTAAATTATCTGATCACCATGCAATATTCTTATCAGTCATAATATATTTGCATCATTGATCCTAACATTAATTCGGTCAATTCCATTCAGTTTTTCTTTTATTAGTGTTTCCTCAAATGTTAGTTCTGCACATAACAAATAGAAAATTCAGCAATCTAACATCGAATCTTACATTCCTCTCTTAATCCATGTAACGGTACACGAGGTTGAAATGCGTTCACTTTGAGATTCTTATACCGTTAGCTCCTCCCAGTGAAACAAAATTAGTCATTCAATCCCCCGTTGGCCTTACGTTCAGCTCCTCTGAGTTATATTCTCAAATGCCAAGGACCCTTTAACAGTTTTGGAAACTCCAGTATTCGTCGATGTATTCAAACTGTTTTTTGATTAGATTACTTACAGTGTGGAAGCAGACCCTTCGGACCAACAAGTCCACACCAACCGGCCGAAGCACAACCCACCCATACCCCTACATTTGCCCCTTACCTACCACTACGGGCAATTTAGCATTACCAATTCGCCTAGTCCGCACATCTTTGGACTGTGGGAGGAAACCGGAGCACCCGGAGGAAACCCATGCAGACACGGAGAGAACATGCAAACTCCACACAGTCAGTCGCTTGAGGTGGGAATTGAACCCAGGTCTCTGGCGGTGCGAGGCAGCAGTGCTAATCACTGTGCCACCATGTTCTCCAGCTCTGTGCAAATTTTGGTGCTTTCTTTGGCTTTTCATCATTGCTTGGTAATGGGCATTAGTTTCAAAACATTTTTTAAAGGAAGAAAACAATTAATTTTAAACAATGCATTCTACTTGTAGGCATGGTGGTTCAGTAGTTCACACAACAACTTCACAGCATCCGGAACTGGAGTTTCTTAAACACAGAGCGTGGAACGTTACAGCACAGTACAGGCCCTTTAGCCCTCAATGTTGCACCAACCTGTGAAATTAGTCTGATTCCACCTAACGGACACAGTTCCATCGTGTCCATGTGTTTTTATTCAATGCCCATTTAAATGTCGTTAAAGTTCGTTTGCCTACCACTGTTGCAGGCAGTCCGTTCCACGCCCTTACTACACTCTGAGTGACGAAAATACCTCTAATATCTGTCCTAAATCTATCACCCTTCAATTTTAAGCTGTGTCCCCTCGGGTTAGCCTTCGGCATCTCAGGAAAAAGGCCTTCATTGTCCACGCAAAATAACCCTCTGATTATCTTATATGTCTTGATTAAGTTACCTCAACCTTCTTTTCTCCAGCAAAAACACCTTCAGTTCCCTCAGCCTTTACTCATAAGACCTTCCTTCCATACAAGGCAGCATCCTCGGGAATCTCCTCTGAACACTTTCTAAAGCTTCCATATTCTTCCTAAAATGTGGTGACCAGAACTGCATACAATACGCCACGTGCAGACTTGCCACCTTTTTGTACAGCTGAAGCAAGCACAAGAAACAAATGGCTGCGAAACCCAATTCCCTTAATGGTAAACACCAATACACCATATGCCATCTTAACAATCCTATCGACCTGGGTGACAACTTCCAAGGATTTATGCACCAAGACACAGAAATCTCTCCATTCATATGCAATGCCAAGAATTTTACCATTAGCCCAGTACTCTGCGTTCCTGTTATTTCTTCTGAAGTTAACTACCACTTTTTGGCATCAAACTCCATTTGGCAAATCTCAGTCCAGCTCTGCATCTTATCTATGTTCCTCTGTAATCAACAACATCCTTCGGCACTATCCACAATGCTGCCGGCCGAAGTGTCATCCACAAATTTGCTGCATCCTTCTACACCCACATCCAAATCATTTATAAAAATGGCAAACAGCATTTGCACCAAAACAGTTCCTTGCGGCACATGACTCATAACTGAGCCCCAGGGCAAACATTTCCCATCAAACACCACCCTCTGCCTTCTTTCGGTTAACAACTTTCTGATCCAAAACGCTAGATCACCCTCAATCCCGAAACTCCATATTTTGTGCACTAGCCTACAGTGTGGAACCTTGTTAAAACCTTACTGAAGTCCATACACACCACATCAACTGCTTTACCATTATCCACCTTTTGTGCCACCTTTACAAATAACTCAATAAGGTTAGTGAAGCATGACCTACCCTTCACAAAATCGTGTTGACTATACCTACTCAGATTATTCATTTCCAGATGATTATAAATCCTGTCTTTGATAACTGCTTCCAAAACCTTACCCACAACCAAAGCATGGCTGACTGGCCTATAATTACCAGCGTTGTCCACAATCCTCTTTTTAAACAAAGGAACAACGTTTGCTATCCTCTAGTCTTCTGGCACTACTCCTCCCAAAGGCTCGGCAATCTCCTCCCTGGCTTCCCAGAGAAGCTTAAGATAAATCCCATCCCAACCTCAATCCTATCGAAATTTGCAGCCGGTATCTCTGTATTATCACTAACATTGCCCTTTTCCCAATGTGAAAACTTAATGTATTCATTAAGTGCATCCTCTCCGTCCTCAGATTCCACACACAACTTTCCTCTACTATCTTTGTTGGCCCCAATCTGACTCTCGTCGTTCTTTTTATTCTCGATATACATTGGGGCATTGGGGTTTTCCTTGATTCTATCTGCTAACAAGTTGTCATGTCCCTTCCAGGCTCATCTTAGCCCTTGCAGTAGATCTTTTCTGGCTATCCTAAAACAGGTAAACCCCCTACCCTGATCCTCACGTAAAACTTGTTCTTCCTTTGGACAAAAGCTTCAACTTCTTTACTAAATCAAAGCTCCCTCACTCGACAACTTCCTCCCTGCCTGACAGTTATATTGTTACAAATGACCCGCAGTAGCTATTCCTTGAATGAGTTCGACATTTCAAGTGTGTCCATCCCCTGAAGTTTCCTTCCCCATCCTGTGCATTGTAAATCTTGCATAAAACCGATCATAATTGCCTTTCCCCCAGTTGTACCACCTTGCCCGTGGTATATACCTATCCGTGTCCATTTCTATTGTGAACTTAACTGAATTATGGTCACTGTCGCCAAAGTGTTCACCTACCTCCAAATCTAACACCTGGCTGGGTTCATGCCCAAATACCAAATCCAATATGGCACCTCCCCTTGTTGGCTATTCTACATACTGTATCAGAAAACCTTCCTGTACACATTGAACAAAAACTGACCCATTGAAACTCCTTGAACTATCGTATCCCCAGTCAACATTGGGGAAGTTAAAGTCCAACGTAACAACTATCCTGTTGCTCTCGCTCCGATCGAGAATCATTTTTGCTATCATAACCACTAAATCTCCGGAACAATTCAGAGACCGAAAGAAAACAGACAGAAGGGTGAGCTCTCCTTTCCTGTTTCTAACCTCAGCCCAAACTACCTCAGTGGATAAGTCTTCAGATCTTCTTTCATCTGCAATAACACTACCCTTGACTAACAATTCCACTCTATCCACCCCGCACTCCATCGCCTCCCGCATTTCACCAGCAACTCTGTTCTGGCTGAAACATCTAAATCCCACAATGTGCAACGACCATTCCTGACCATCCTCCAGCCGTGTCTCTGCATTAGCCACAGCATCGAAGTGCCAGATACCAGCCAATGCAGCAGGTTTACCCGACTTCTTCGGGACTTTCCTGGCATTGCAGCACATACATTTCAAAACAACATCCTGGTGGTCAGTGCTCTCTCCCAACCTCACAAACCTATCCCTGATCTCACTACCTTCTTCTGTCCACTGAAAGACAATGCAGATTCCCATCTCCGAGCTGCTTATTTTAACTCCCCTTCCACCCCAATAAACATTAGAAAATCCCTCACCCATGGGATACTGGCACACCTCTAGTTCAGGTGACGATCATCCTGTTTGTCAAAGTCCCACCTTCCACAGAAAGAGCTACAATTATCCAAGAATCCAAAACCTTCCCTCCTGCACATCCCTGCAGCCATGTGTTCAGCTCCACTCTCTCCGTGTTCATCACTTCACTAGCATGTGGCACGGGCAACAAACCAGAGATAACACATCTGTTTGTTCTAGTGCTAAGCCTCCACCCCAGCTCCCTGAATTTCAGCCTTAGATTCCCAACTTTCTTTCAACCTATGTCGTTGGTGCCTATGTGGACCACGACTTGCGGCTGCTCCCCCTCCCCCTCAAGGTTCCCGAAAGCATGATCAGAGTCATCACGAAGCCTGGCAGCTGGGGGACAACAAACCAATCGACAATCTCTTGCTTTCCCGCAAATCCTCTTATCTGACCCCTAACACTGGAGTCCCAAATGACTAAACCTCTGTTCTTCTGTCACCTTCCCCTCTGTGTAGCAGTGATATATTCTTCTCCAGAAAACAGTGTCCCATTGCTTACCGCCAGTAGGCTGCTCAACTGCCACTCCCCCCCTAAAAAGAGTAATCTGTGCGATATTGTTCTCTGTTCTATATTCGATAAAACAATACACTTGTTAATCATACCATCAACATATCAGTTTAATGACAAAGCAGTCCTATGATACATAAGGACTCTGATAACTTTGCCTTTAACAAAGGCAAAGGCTCACATCAATCATTCTTGTCGAGGTTTGCATAGCCATGTTTGTTTTAAAATTAACCTACTGAGGAATATGGTAGGCCTGTTGTATACAGTCTTCACTGTGAAGAGAGGACTTCGCCTCCAACACTATCTAACACACCCTACTCCAGAAGTTAAGCTGCATGAGTTTTGGAAAATGTTCATTCATTTGCCTGCAGCGTCTCTTCTCAGTCCATGAGCATTAAAGGATCCGGTGACATGCACAATACGAGCATATGTTTGCCATTCATTTCTCCTGGATGCTTTGCAAATTCATAAACGTATGCCTCTCGAGTTTGAATTCCATTCAGTGCAAAGACTTCCCTTGTGATACCACTCGATGTGTCGTAAAATTACCCCTCAGATTACCTTTTATTCTGTCCCCTCTACACGTAAACTGATACCCTCTCGCCCTCTATTTACTAACCCTGAGGAAGGGACTGAGTGAATTCAAAACATCCAGGTTTTTCATGATCTCTTACACCTTTATTAACCTCATATCAGTCTCCTACACTCTGAAAGAAAAAAAAAGACCCAGCTTGTTCAACCAGGTGAATTATGGCAGTTGTAGAATTGCGCTTTCTACTTGACTATCACAAATTCATACAAACCCTCCTGTTTGGTAGATCGAATTCACACCAATCTTAACATATGGATTGTCGGAGGAAACTGGAGCACCCAGAGAGCTGCCACTCAAGGATGGGCAGAGGTTGAAAACTCCACACAGAATCGCGTGAGGATGGAAGTAAACCCGGGGACTGTTGCACTGTGATATGGAAGTACGAAGCACTGAGTGACCACACTGCCCATATCATCGTGCCAATATTTGTGTCACCTCCAAACATTTTAAGATCTCACAACCCGACGCTTCCCGAGAGAGCTGATATGTGATTCATTTAGCCAATTTCCAATCGTTATGGATATGATTTTTATATACCCGTAAGCCTGCAGATAAAATGTGGGAAAAATATGTTTTTCAATTCAAAACATGAACAAAACCTTTTTGCTATATTTGTGATGTTGATTAATTATGAAGTGTGATTTGTTCCTCCTTTGGACGTTCCAACTTAATTGCAACTCACTCAAAATACAGAATAAAAGCACACCGGAAACAGATGACTTTGTATAATTCCAAACTGAGGCAACTTCCTGCATCTGTAGAAAAGCAGTCACAACTTCAACAAGGGACACTCCCAACCCCGTTAGAATGAAGCTCCCGATCGCAATGCTTTAAAATCATGTATTCAGAACAGATTTGGAAATATGTAACTCCAGGAAAGTTTTCTCTATAATTTGTGTGGGTCATTAAAAATAAAGGAAAGGAGATAAAATAACTGTAGACTATCTGTTGAAATTGAAGGCATCAAGTAATAACCGAACAAGCTAAGACTGAAGCAGCACTCGTAGTCATATTGAAGGCCCTGCGACTTTATTCCAGAAATCAATAGCAGTGTGAGTGTAATTTGTGTTAGGAATAAAGTTAATTTCATCTTTGTATTGCGCATTAAAGCTGTAAATCGAGGTGGACTTCAGTACAGAATTAGGTTTCTCTCGTAGCTTTACAGAATAAAGTCTGACATGAAACCAAATGAACATCATTGGGCAGTTTGAGTACTGCGGAGAAAGTGAGGACTGAACATGTTGGAGATCAGAGGCAAGTATAGAGCGTTGCTGTAAAAGCAAAGCGAGTCAGGCAGTATCCGAGGAGCAGGAAAATCGACGTTTCAAGCAAAATCCCTTCATCACGTACTGCCTCTAATGAAAGGAAATGCTTTATTTTGCATTCTGTCTGATTGGTGATTTCAGGCAACATTCTTCAGAACTGAGCTCAAAACATTATGATGGAAAGAAAAACATTGGAACTGTTAATCCGTTTCGCCACGTGTGCCAAAGTGTGCACTTAATGTCAAATAAATTAATATAGGGACATGTTCCTTCTTTATTGGCTGAACATACCGCTCTTGCTTTTTGCTGGCAAATTCCTCATCGAATCGAAGACAACCTGTTTCTTTTTACATGCAAAAATGTTTGAATATTAAGTGTATTGGAAGTTTTAGAGTTTTCTATGAATTGATGCATAATAAGAAGAACAGCTGACAAATTATTAGTAAAACGTATCAGGAATGTAAACAATATTGGAATTTAATATTCACAGATGACTGACAACGATCGTTTTGCTTCACAAAAACATGTCATTCTCTCCGACTCCTTGCATGGATTCCTGAGCAGAGCGAGCTGCCCCGGGATTGGGAAGCCGGCTATTTACACGTCAGTCAATTGATTATGTCGGAATGGAAAAGTTAGAATAACATGCATTTAACTAAGATGCAAGGCCGACATTGACTTTCAATAATTCAATGACTGTTTTGATTTGAATTTTGTAAGTCCAGTCAGTACAGGTAACATCTGTTTCTGTCTATGCAGCAAACATCTGTCTACATTAGAGTGAAAAACATACCCAATGAACCAGCTCACATGAAGCATTGGCAAAGAACGTTTCTGTTACCTCCATGCTATCTGGCTGATCGACAATGCTTGCCAAACGTTTTTGAAGTGGTAATTAAAACTAAAAGCAGAGTTTACTCAGATAGTTTTGTCTAAGAAATATATTGCCATCATGGTCTGCAAAAGACAAATGGCAGAGCGAATATTATTTCTGGCTTTGGCTTTTGAATGTTGTGAGGTAATGTGAAAGTGCTGTTTTCTTTCAAAAACATCTGAGAGTTGAAGAAATAAAGATTTGATTAAAGCTTAATAAGTTTTGGGCTTGAATAAGAAATAATAGTGCACCTCCGAGCAGTGCAGTGGCTCAGTAGTTTGCTCTACCGCCTGAGAGCACTCGAGTCCCAGGTTCAATTCTTGTTTTGGGAGACTGCGTGTGTGGCGTTTGTACATTTTCTGGGTGCTCCGGTTTCCTGCCAGAGTCCCAAGAGTACAGGTCCAGTGAATTGGCAGTGTTGAACTGCCCATTTGTAACAGTGAAATCGTTCTGGGTGGGTTACTTTTCGGCGGGGGTCGGTGTGGAACCCTGGGCTGCAGCGTCCATTTTCAAACTGCAGAAAATCTAACCATAGGCTAGAACTTTTGAGGATCAGTGATTTTTTTATCCTAAAATATATTTCAATTCCAACTTCTGAGAAACTTCAAAAACTATAAATTGTTCTGTTTTGCAAAGATTGTATTGAACTCATCATCCTGCCCAAAAGTCCGCTAATTCATTAGAATGAAGGCAGTTCTTTCACTCTGTCGTTTTTCATTGAAGCGCGCATAATATCTCCGTGCATATGACTTAACTGATACTCTCCAGAGAGGAAAGCTTATACATAAATATCGACACATCGACAAGTTGTTCTCATTGTGCCTTCATTCTGCTGGAACACGCACATCAGAGTTTGGTTGTTATTTGGGAAAATGTTTTACCCAGTTATATACCAAATAGACCTAATTTACTACCCCGTTCTTGCAGCTATCAGTATTCCAGGTAAGACACAGGAACGAAACTAAAACAAATAATGTGTGAATGTTATGTCATATTTTGACTGTTTACTGTGAACAGTTGTGTTTTGGTTTTTGCCAATGATTTTTTTTCCCCTCCAGCTCAATCTTTTTCCTACGCTTTTGCAGGGAGTTTGCACTATGGATGAGTGGTAAACATTGTACGAGGGACCCGGGTTCAATTCCACTCTCAAGCAACTGCCGTCGTGGAGTTCGCACATACACCCCATGTTTGAGCGTATGCTGAGTGTTCTGTTTATCTCCCACAGTCCAAAGATTTGCAGATCAGGTGAATTGGCCATGCTAAATTACGTATAGTGTGCACGGATGTGCAGATAGGGATTTTTTTCTCAGGGGTAAATATAGGGGAGGTGGAATGCGTCCGGTTGGGTTTGTGTCAGTGTGGACTTGGGCTGAAGGATCCGTTTCTATACTACAGTGATCCAGCAACAAAAAGTCACAAAATTCAAAGCTTTACTGTTCAACATTGTAAAGAACATTTAACAAAAATTGTACTGATTCCAGAGCAGAAACAAGACATTAGGTTTGCACGATCCATTTTCAAGAAATTGTATTGAACTTTTATTATCGATAATCTAATTTTATTTCATATAATTTCCTAATTATATAATATTTTATTGCAGTACTCAGAAGTTATTTGATTGACATTTTGATTGCTTTTATGGTTGGCTGAAGAAAACATGCCTTCTCTGAGCAGCATTCTATCAACGGTGTGATTTCCCTACAGTATTTTGCCGAGCAATAGTAAAACACGTATTTTATAAAGAAGACTTTGTACTTTGGTATTATCAAAGAGAATCGATTCAAACTTTGTTTGTTTCACCTGAAATATTTCACGAACTATATTGATCACCTGAGGACACCTGCTTTTGCACAGCTTCGAGAATCCAGATTAACAAGACAACAGATCGTAATAGAATCAGTTGAAAGTTGCTATCCAAATT
The DNA here is from genome assembly GCF_020745735.1 of Hemiscyllium ocellatum. Lineage (NCBI taxonomy): Eukaryota > Metazoa > Chordata > Chondrichthyes > Orectolobiformes > Hemiscylliidae > Hemiscyllium > Hemiscyllium ocellatum. The sequence goes on along the minus strand of NC_083435.1, from coordinate 47,424,004 downwards.
GTTTTCATTCTCAGTTGCTTAGGAACTGTCTACTTCGCTTCAAGTAGTGCAATGGTTTAGTAAGACAGCTTGCCAACATGTTCACCTGGGCACGGAGGAATGACTTGCAAATGCTGTTCTTGCCAGCATGAATGATTATATTTATTTTTGCAAAGTCAGGTATTTTATGCAAAACTTGAGGCGGTCTTAGTGGAGTCAATGGCCTCCCATTGAGGAGGAGAATCCTACATTATTAGATTATTTAATTGCATTAAATGTTACTTTGTTGACTTCGAATTAATAAACAATGCTGATGAATTAAACCATAACAGAATGTCAAACTAGAAGCAGAGACGTAATTAGAGGAGATGACAAAAATCTTCATGATACATACAGTCGACTTCTCACAAAAGAAAGAATGCTTTACTTTGTGCAGCAAAAGGGGACCCAAGGACGTTTTTTGCAATTATTGAAGGTGATAAGCTTTGAATTCACATACTGTTGAACTCATACATTCTCCTTTGAATCACTTACTGCAGAAACTGTGTAAAGTTGATATTGATTTCTTTTCCCCAGCGCAACTTCATTGCATTTTGTGCAACTCAAGGAATCAATTTTCATTTCTGACAATGTCAAATTATTTCCCTGCTTATTAACAACAGGCAACCATTCCATATACTTTTTTATCTTAATGCATGAGTGTTCTCAGAAAGAAATGCGGAATGGACGGCAGGTCAATAATGAGTTTCTTGTTCTTACAGTTAATCTGGTTGCAATTTTGATCCTGATTCGAGGCAAATGCGGTCTTTCAAAATGCATCACGGAATATCTGGTGGCTATGGCAGTGGCTGATCTCACAGTCGTAATTATCCATGTTATATTGCACCGAATTAATATCATGTATTTCTCAATTAAGTTCCTGTTTCTAACTCCTGTGTGCTCCATAAATACCGTTGCATACATAGTTGCAGTGGACTGTTCTGTCTGGTTTACAGTTGCATTCACTTTTGATCGCTTTGTTGCTATCTGCTGTCATAACCTACAAACAAAATACTGCACAATGAAAACAGCTGGTGTGGTCATTGTCTCTGTCTTTGTTATAAGTTGCCTGAGGACTGTCCCTTTTTACTACATGAATGAACCTGCCATTATAATCGACAACGTGCCGTGGTATTGTGTTGTGACAGCTGACTATCTCAATTCACGCCTGTGGAAAGCATTTGAATGGATTGACAGTGTCATAACCCCTCTCTTACCGATCCTTTTAATATTACTGTTCAACGTTCTAACCGTCAGACATATTATCATGGCAAATAGAGTGCGCAGGGAACTGCAAAAGGTCAGTGACGACCACAGAGATGCAGAGATGAGGAATCGGAGAAAATCAATGATTTTACTTTTCAGCATTTCTGCCAACTTTATCTTATTATGGATGCTGTATCTTGTGCATTCTTTAAAGTGGCCAGTATTGAATTTCTTTTACACGGACATATATTACAGCAGCCCGATATATATTGTGCAACAGGTTGGTTTTATGTTGCAACTTCTCAGTTCCTGCACAAACACTTGTATCTATGGACTGACACAGAAGAAATTCAGGGAAGAGCTCAAGAATGGTTTGAAGTATGTGTTTACAATGAAAGGCATGTTAATTAATAAATGGTAACTACAATTCCCTGGATCTGGTTTGCATATTGTATACTTAATTTGAACTCTTGAAATCTCTTGAATTAAAACTAAATGTTCACTTTTTTAAAAACAGACATGTTCAATTATTTGCAGGAAATGCATTATGAATTGCATTATTGATTTGCAGTAAGCAATGGTGCAGGATGCAGAAAATCTTGACACTCACATAACATGAAAAATATTGACCCAAGATTGACAACTGGAATCAAAACACTTCAGGAGGATAAATACTAGGAATGACATATTAAGCAGTGGTATGCAAAATGAATAATGTCACTTGGAGAGAGCTGTCGTGCTTTGGTCAGCAAATGCATTGATTTTTTTTTCAACGCAAAAGAACATAATTGAAATGTTTAAATTGCAGAAAAGGTAACCTTGCCAAAAACAGGCCAATATGCAATTAAATGAATTAAAGGAACATTTATACATTCGTGATGCATTTTGTTCTGAACGCCTTTTATTTGTCAGATCATTCCACACGTCCACGCAAATTGTTCACCTAAAATAAATTTACTGAACTGCAGAATGATCTGATCTATATGTTGCAGTTTCTTTTTTGAATTTTTTCATTCCCCAGGGACATTCCTGCTTTCAAAACCGCCACACCTTGGCGATAACCGTGTTTGGTTTTAATGTCTCTCTGCTCCACTTTCCCGTCGCCCTGCTTGTTTTCCTCAAAAAATGTGTGAAGTATTATACCTGAAATTATCAAGTAACAACTATCGAATTCATTTGTCCAAGCTTTGCTTCGAAATGAAAGCAGGCTGATTCCAACCATCCCAGATGAAAGCCGGAAACAGTTTTGTTTTAATTTACCCTCAGCATTTTCTCCTACATCTACACTCTATCCACGTTAATTTCAACTTGTGTATGTCATTAGAACTTTCTCAACTTTAATCATCTAATCGACAGGCAATTTCTTCATCAATCATAAGAGACCTTGCATTATTGAAACTTTCGTTCTTTCATAAATTTGGTCAATTCCATTCAGTTCTTTTGTTCGTGTTTCCTCAAATGTTGGTTTGCACATGTCAAATAGGGAAATCAACAAACTAACATCGAACCTCACATTCCTCTCTAAATCCTTTTAACAGGACATCAGGTTCTATATATATAAGAGTCTTATAATAGTTAGATCTTACCTAGTCAAACAAAGTAAATCATTCAATCCCGTTAGCCCGTGTTCAGCTCACCTATGTTATAGTCTGCAATCACTGTACCCTTTGACATAGTGGACCATTCCATTCTTCGTCAATGAGTTTGAATTATTCTCCAGTTCTGTGTAAAATTTGATTCTTGCTTTTGCTGTTCCTCGCTGCTGGGTGATTTCCATGAGCTTTAAAATATATTTTAAATGAAGAAAGCAATTAATTTACAACAATACAATCTATGGGCATGCATGGTGGCTCAGTACTTCGCGCTGTAACTCTGGTTCCATTCCACTTTGCGTGACTGCTCTGGTTTCGTCTCGCAGTCCAAAGTTGTGAAGATGATTGGTCTTGCCAAATTGTACGTAACATGCAAAGGTGTGTCGCTTTGATTCAGCAATTGAAGTGCTACAGGGATGATGCGGGTCTGCTTCGTGTATGGCTGCTCTTCGGAGTGTTGGTGCAGTCTTGGTCGGCTAAACTTTCTCTTTCTGCATGGTATACTTCACACATGGCATTAAATAATTATCAACATCACCCCGTCTGTATGTGAAATTGCTCAAAAAGCTATGAATATTAATTCTGCCTAATATCCAAATATATGGCATTATTACAGTCACTTTACTCCCTGAGTCACCAAGAATTGTATTAGACCCGTATTGCTCTCTCTAAACTGGATAGAACATGTGTCTAACTCTTGGGGTCAAATGCTTTGCCAACAGCAATGTTATATCTCATTTCTACCAATTCAAAAAGCATGATTTGAAGTTCTTCATCAGGGCAGCAATTTCACGCAACTCTCCATCCTACCAATTGCAAATGACATGATCAGAAATCCCTATTAATTACTGTACTACGAGATCATGTCACAGGTTTCAATAAATATCAGTGATTTTGCGTTTTCGGAGGATGTCGCCTTTCACCAAGCAATGGTTGTGTCATCGTTATTTTTATGACTCTCAGACAATCGGTACTTTTGTGCGGCTTAGCAAAAATCCAGATGATACTGGCTGATGGTTGTTTTAATGCTCTGGAAGAAAGATGAACAGAAAATACAAAATTAATCCGTCTAAGCTGCATTTCTCATCATTGTAAGGCATTTAAATGGAAAAATGAGCCATGAAATGGTATTGAACACCAAGAAGTGATGTATAGAATCAACTAGTGAATTTGGTTATTATTTGTTCTCTCAGTGATGTATATCCATTTATCAACCAGATTCAAATGTTGTGTAGCTGTTTCTGGACGTAATGAGAATTTTCATTTTGATTGATGAGATGTGATTAGTATTTGAAGTAGCAATGGCAACAAAACAGTGGGACAGGACTGTATAGAGACCTTGTCTCCGTTTTTACAGCTGAAGACACCAGTAGCATACCAAAATGTCAATGCAGTCATAGAAGAGAGGTGAGTGTAGTTTTTATCAGTAAGGACAAAGTCCAAGGGAAACTGTAAGTTCTGAATGTGGATACATCAGCTAGACAAAATGTACTTCAGAGGAAGATGGCTGAGGGGATTATAAAGGCATGTTTGAAAAAGATTTAGGTATGTCTGAAATCAGGGAGAATCCCAGTGGACAGGCTAATAGCTAATGATTCGCCATTGTTTAAGAAAGTAAGGAGGCAAAAAAACAAGAAACTATGCACGGTATATGCCTCATTGGTCATTTGGAAGATTTTAGTTGATATTATTAAGGTGCTTGGAAGTTTGGGTCTACTGCTTTTCGTCAGGTATATAAAAGATTAAAATATGAATGTGGGAGATATGGCTAATAAATTTGCAGATGACACCAAAATTGTAAGTGCAGTGGACAGGGAAAAATGTTGTCTCACAAGATAACAGGGCCTTGATTAGATGGACTGATAAATCGAAGAGTAGCAAATGGTGTTTAACCAAAATATACGCAAAATGCACATTTTGGCCAGGCCAATCATGACAATACTTATAAACTGGAGATTGTATTTCAACAAACACCTTGGAGTTCAAGTTCCTAGTTCTTTGTAAGTGGTGGAGAATGTTACAACTGGACCATTTATAAGTCATCTGGTTTAGTATTGGAATATGAATGGTTAGGAGGGATATGAGTCAAATGCTGGCAAATGGGACTAGATTTATTTGGGATATCTGGGCAATATGGATGAACTGGACTGAACGTTCTGCTTCTGTGTTATGAATCTCTGAGCCTAAATTTACGGGAATTCTTTGAGGAGGTAATAAGCAAGTTAGACAAAGGAGAGCCGGTGAACGTGATCTATTTGGAATTCCAGAAGACCTTTGACAAAGTGCCACACTTTCAGTCGATGTATAAGATGACAGCTTATTGTATTAGGGTAACGTACTGGCATGGGTGGCATACAGACTGCCTGGCAGCGGGTAGACAGTAGGGATAAGACTCGTTTTGTTTCAGAAGGGCAGTCAGTGACTAGTGGATTTCTACTGAAGTCTGTTTGGACCACAACAATTCACATTATGCATTAACAATCTGGAGAAAGGAACTGAGGGCATTGTTGTTAAGTTTGCAAATGACATAAAGATAGACTGTGGGGCAGGTAGTGTTGAATAATTGGGAAGCAGCTGGAGGATTGAAAATTTGCAATACAATGAATTGACAATTTCTAATACAATATGGGAAATGTGAGATTATGTACTTTAGTGGGAAGAACAAATTAGAGACTATTTTCTAATGAGTAAGGCTTTCGGGAATTTGAGGCAGAAAGGTATGATCTTCTGGTTAATAAGTAATTTGAGTTGGCAGTTAAGTAAGCAAGTGCAATTTTGGCATTCGTTTCAAGACAGCTATTATACAAGAGCAAAAATGTGTTGCTGGGGCTGTATATAAGACTGTGGTCAGTCAACGTGTAGAATGTTGAAATATCCAAGGAAGGATATGTTGTTCTTGGAAGGGGTCCAGAGGAGGTTAACAAAAATGTAGGGCATGTCATATGAAGAGTGGTTTAGGGCTCTGGATCTGCAGTCAATAGAGTTTAGAATAAAGACGAGAATCTCCCAGAAGACCAGAACACCCCAGTCGTGTTCATGTGGAGAAGTTGATTCCAATTGTCAAAGGTGGGTGAACTTAAGGCGTGGATCGGTACTTGGGACTACGATGTTGTGGCCATCACGGAAACGTGGATAGAAGAGGGACAGGAATGGTCATTGGAAGTTCCGGTTACAGATGTTTCAGTAAGATTTAAGAGGGTGGTAAAAAAGGAGCGGGGTGGTGTTGCTAATTAGAAAGGTATAACAGCTACAGAAAGGCAGTTCGAGGGGAATCTGCCTTTGGAGGTAATATGGGCTGCAGTCAGAAATAGGAAAGGAGCAATCACCTTGTTGGGTGTTTACTACCCCCCAACCCCCTCCTTTAGGATCAGAGATGTGGAGAAACAGATTGGGAAACAGATTTTGGAAAGATGCAGAAGCCACAGTGTAGTAGTCATGGGCGATTTTAACTTCCCAAATATTGATTGGAAGCTTTTTAGATCAAGTAGATTGGACGGGGCAGTGTTTGTGCAGTGTGTCCAGGAAGCTATTCTAACTCAGTATGTAGATTGTCCGACCAGAGGGGAGGCCATATTGGATTTGGTACTTGGTAACGAACCGGGACAAGTGATGGCCTTGTTTGTGGGTCAGCATTTTGGTGATGGTGACCACAATTCTGTGACTTTCACCTTAGTTATGGAGAGAGATAGGTGTGTGCAACGGGGTAGGTTTTACAATTGGGGAAGGGTAAATATGATGTTGCAAGACAGGATCTGTGGAGCATAAGTTGGGAGCATAGGCAGTCAGGGAAAGATGTCGTTGAAGTGTGGAACTTTTTCAAGGAACAGATACGACATGTCCTTGAAATGCATGTACCTGTCAGGCAGGAAAGAGATAGTCGTGTGCAGGAACCTTGGTTGACGAGGGAGGTTGAATGTCTTGTAAAGAGGAAAAAGGAGGCTTACATAAGGTTGAGAAAACAAGGTTCAGACAGAGCGATGGAGGGATACAGGATAGCCAGGAGAGAGCTGAAGAAAGTGATGAGGAGAGCGAAGAGAGGGCATGAAAAATCTTTGGCGGAAAGGATCAATGATAATCTTAAGGCCCTTTATGTGTATGTGAGAAACATGAGAATGACAAGAACGAGGGTGGGTCCGATCAAGGACAGTAGTGGGAGACTGTGTATCGAGTCGGAAGAGATAGGAGAGGTCTTGTATGAGTTTTGATTCAGAATTTACAAATAAGAGGGACTGTATTGTTGAAGAGGAGAGTATGGAACTGACTGGTAACCTAGAGCAGATATTTGTTAGGAAGGAAGATGTGTTGGGCATTTTGAAAAAAATTGAGGATAGACAAGTCCCCCGGGCCTGACGGGATATATCCTCGGATGATGTGGGAAGCAAGAGAGGAAATTGTGGAGCCCTTGGCAATGATCTTCTCGTCTTCACTGTCAACGGGGATGGTACCAGGGGACTGGAGAGTGGCCAATGTTGTGCCCCTGTTCAAAAAAAGGAAAAGGGATAATCCCCGGGAATTACAAGCCAGTTAGTCTTACTTGGTAGGCAAAGTAATGGAAAGAGTACTGAGGGATAAGGATTTATGGGTATCTGGAAAGACACTGCTTGATTAGGGACAGCCAGCACGGATTTGTGAGGGGAAGGTCTTGCCTTACAAGTCTTATTGAATTCTTTGATGAGGTGAGCAAGCATGTGGATGAGGGTAGAGCAGTGGATGTAGTGTACATGAATTTTAGTAGGGCATTTGATAAGGTTCCCCATGGTAGGCTTATGTGGAAAGTCAGGAGGCATGGGATAGTAGGAAATTTGGCCAGTTGGATGGAGAACTGGCTAACCGGTCAAAGTCAGAGAGTGGTGGTAGATGGTAAATATTCAGCCTGGAGCCCAGTTACAAAAGTGGAGTTCTGCTGGGATAAATTCTGGGTCCTCTGCTGTTTGTAATTTTTATTAATGACTTGGAAGAGGGAGTCGAAGGGTGGGTCAGTAAATTTGCAGATGATACAAAGATTGGTGGAGTTATGTATAGTGAAGTTGGCTGTTGTCGGCTGCAAAGGGACTTAGATATGATGCAGAGCTGGGCTGAGGAGTGGCAGATGGAGTTAAAACCTGTCAAATGTGAGGTTGTCCATTTTGGAAGGATTCCATTTTTGGATTACAGGGTTAACGGTAGGGTTCTTCATAAGGTGGAGGAGCAGAAGAATCTTGGCGTCTACGTTTATAGATCTCTGAAATTTGCCACTCAGGTGTATAGACCTTGTAAGAAGGCCTATGGAGTATTAGCATTCATTAGCAGAGGGATTGAATTCAAGAGTTGTGAGGTGATGTTGCAGCTGTACAGGACCTTGGTTAGGCCACATTTGGATAACTGTGTGCAGTTCTGGTGGCCTCATTTTAGGAAAGATGTGCAAGCTTTGGACAGGGTGCAGAGGAGAATTACCAGGATGTTGCCTGTAATGGAGAATAGATTGTACGAGGATAGTTTGAGAGTGCTAGGCCTTTTCTCATTGGAACGGTGAAGGATGTGGGGTGACTTGATAGAGGTGTATACAATGATCAGGGGAATAGATAGAGTAGACAATCAGAGACTTTTCCCCCGGGTACAACAGAGTGTTACAAGGGGACATAAATTTAAGGTGAAGGGTGGAAGGTATAGGGGGGATGTCAGGGGTAGGTTCTTTACCCAGAGAGTAGTGGGGGCATCGAATGCGCTGCCTGTGGGAGTGGCAGAGTCAGAATCATTGGTGACCTTGAACCAGCAATTGGATAGGTCCAGGGATAGGTTCAAAGTTTGTGCGAAGATTTGTAGCTCGGGTGCTTGTTGTAGTGGTTCTGTTCGCCGAGCTGGAAGTTTTTGTTGCAAATGTTTCGTCCCCTGGCTAGGAGACATCATCAGTGCTCTGGAGCCTCCTGCGAAGTGCTTCTTTGATGAACGAGAAACAATAGCCAACCTACTGGACGTACATAACAGAAACCAGGAGGCGGAACCTATCAACAAAGACGGCATACTTAAACTACTGGACTTCTGCCTCACTACTCACTTTACATTCAACAATCAGATATACGAACAAATCAACGGAACACCCATGGGATCACCAATCTCGGGACTCATAGCAGAGGCAGTTATGCAAAGGTTAGAACAAACAGCCCTATCACAAATTCAACCCAAACTCTGGGTCAGATATGTCGATGACACTTTCGTAATCATCAAAAACACGGAAATAGAAACAAACACACCGGATCATCAACGCCACACTCACAGGCATCCGATTCACGAGAGAAGTAGAAAAGGATAGCCAACTCCCATTCCTAGACGTGATAGTACAGAGAACACCGAATGGAGAATTCACCACAAGGGTACACAGGAAAACAACACATACAGACCAAGTCCTAAACTACGAAAGTAACCACCCCAACACACACAAACGAAGCTGCATCAGGACACTATTCAAACGAGCTACAACACACTGCAGTACACCAGAACTGCGAAAAGAGGAAGAGGAACGCCTATACAAGGTATTTGCCAAAAACGGATACCCGCGCAACGTTATCAACAGATGCCTAAGAGATAGACCACGGAACGAGGACATGCCACAACCAAAAGGACTAGCCACACTACCATACGTCAGGAGCGTTTCAGAACTGACAGCCAGACTACTGCGACCCCTTGGACTCATAACAGCACACAAACCAACAGCCACGCTCAGACAACAACTTACTAGAACAAAGGAGCCAATACCCAACATGAGCAAAACTAATGTAGTTTATAAAATACCATGCAAGGACTGCACAAAACACTATATAGGACAAACAGGAAGACAGCTAACAATCCGCATACATGAACACCAACTAGCCACGAAACGACACGACCAGCTATCCCTAGTAGCCACACACTCAGACAACAAACAACATGAATTCGACTGGGAAAACACTACTATCATAGGGCAAGCCAGACAGAGAACAGCCAGGGAATTCCAAGAGGCATTGCATTCATCCACAAACTCCATCAACAAACACATCGACCTGGACCCAATATACCAATCACTACAGCGGACAGCTGAAACTGACACCCGGAAGCGGCAAGGACAGACCACTATAAATGCCGGAAGAAACATCAAAGAAGCGCTTCGCAGGAGGCTCCAGAGCACTGATGATGTCTCCTAGCCAGGGAACGAAACGTTTGCAACAAAAACTTCCAGCTTGGCGAACAGAACCACTCCAGGGATAGGTGCTAAAGCAAGGACAAATGTCCGGCACAATATCGTGGGATGAAGGTCCTGTTCTGTGCTGTATTGTTCTATGTTCCAAGTTCTAGATTGGATCCGAGGGCACAGCCTCTTAGGAAAAGGATGATACTCAGAACTGAGTTGAGGAAGAATTCCTTAGTCAGGGAGAGGTGAATCTATGAAACTCATTGCTGAGGTTGGCTATGGAAGACAATCATTGTGTGTTCTTAAGATAGAGATGATACGGGAGAAAGTGAGGACTGCAGATGTTGGAGATCAGATTCGACAATGTGGTACTGGTAAAGTAGACGTCAGGCAGCATCCAAAGAGCAGGAGAATCGACATTTTGGGCATAAGCTCTTCGTCAGGAATTCCTGATGATGATCGTATGCCCAAAACATCAATTCCCCTGTTCCTTGGATGCTGTCTGATTTTCTGTGCTTTTCCAGCACCACACTCTCGATAAAGATGATACCTTTTTTTGGTTAATACGGAGATCGAGGTTAAGGAGTGAAGGTGTGGGGTATATAAACTTATGTTGAGAAAAAGATCAATATTGATTGTTTAGTGAACCATTGTTTAGTTCGAATGCCTAATCCTACTCTGTCATGCTGTCCCGTCTTCTTTCCAATGCAGTTTAAGTGTGAATGTTTCTACTTCGGCCTTTTCATACAGTGATGGACATTGATGTTGCAATCAAGGGTGACTTTTCCTAAGAATACAATCTAAGAAACGTGCTGCAATCACTCATTAAAGAGATGATTCACCTGCAACAAGCACAAACATAGTTGTTGGTGTTCAGCATGCATGCCAAAAGGTTGTGAAATTTTATTTGATTTCTGATTTCGAAATTAATTCCATTTAATTAAGATTTACGAAGATACATCTTGTGACTGGATGTAATCGGAAATGCAGGGGAGGCGATATCCTCGCGGTATTATCACTGGACTGCTATCCCAGGATTTTGTCTTGTAACCTAAGTTCAAATTTTGCCATGGTGGAATGTGAATTCAACGAAATTCTGGAATTAAAATTCTAAAAATCGCCACCAGTCAATTGTCAGAACAAAGCCATCCGGGTTATTTCAGAAACTGGTGCCTTGATGTTGTGTGATAATGTGACACTCACAGCCCTTATGTTGATTTTTAGCAGGTCTCTGTTTATTTGGGTGTGGACAATAAATGCTGGCCTAGCCAGTGCCGAATCCTGTAAATGATTGTTTGAATAAGATTAAATCACCTCTGGATGATGTTACCATAAAATCAATAACACTTATTTCCCTCTTTATTTAAAAATTCAGACATAAGATCTTATGCAGAAGTAGGCCTTTCAAGACACCTGGAAGTTTCCACACTTCACTCTGATAATGGCTAATCTGATTATCATTAACAGTGTTTTACCTTGAACGTCTGCCTTAAGAGAGCAACTACTCATGCCGTCCGGTGCAAGTCTCTCCTATAAGTGGAGACACCTTTTTCTCGTCTATCCTGTCAGCCCTTCTAAGTTTCGTATTTCTTTCAAAAATGTCTGCTGTTATTCATCTAAACTGCAAAAAGTGGAAAAAATAGACCAATCTAACCAATCCTCTGAAAAATAAAAATCCTCCAACCTCAGGAACGAACCAAGCAAATATTCTACGGACTGCTTCGAACACATGTAATTAGAAATTGGAACAAGACATATTCACAATATTTTAGACAAAGTCAGAATATAGTAGACAAAGTAATATGCGACTCTTTCTGCAAGGTCACCACAGCAATCACACTGAATTTGATTTTCTGCACTCCATTCGATTTCACATATAGCATTTTATATGCTTTTATCTGCTCCTACCATATGCAAAGCTCTCTTTTTTCATTGTACCTCAGCAAGGGTGACAAAAATATAACAAATCCAATCAAAATTATATTCTGACTAGTCATTTGTATATCTTTAGGTAAAAACAATGACTGCAGATTCTGGAGGACCATGGGCACACATATGGGCCCCAGCTATGCCTGTCTCTTTGTTGGCTATGTAGAAGAGTTGATCTTCAGTAAATACACCGGCACCACTCCCCACCTCTTCCTCCGCTACATTGATGACTGCATTGGCACCACCTCGTGCTCCCGTGAGGAGGTTGAGCAATTCATCAACTTCACCAACACATTCTACACTGACCTTAAATTTACCTGGACCTTCTCTGGTACCTTCCTCCCCTTCCTGGACCTCTCCACCTCCGTTGATGATGACCGACTGACACTGATATTTTTTACAAACCCACTGGTTCCCACAGCTACCTGGATTACACCTCTTCCCACCCTACCTCTTGCAAAAATGCCATCCCGTATTCTCAATTCCCCTACCTCCACCGTATCTCTCCCAGGAGGACCAGTTCCACCACGAACACACCAGATGGCCTCCTTCTTTAGAGAATGCAATTTTCCTTCCAACGTGGTTAAAGATGCGCTCCAACACATCTCGTCCACATCCCGCACCTCCGCCCTCAGACTCCACCCCTCCAACCGTAACAAGGACAGAAATCCATTCGTGCTCATCTTCCACTCCAACAACTTTCGCATCAACCAAATCATCCGCCGACATTTCCGCCACCTCGAAAAAGACCCCACCACCAGGGATGTATTTCCCTCCCACCCCTTTCTGCCTTCCACTAAGTCTGTGCCCTCCACGACTACCTGGTCAGTTACATGACCCTTCCACCCAACCTCCCATTCTGGTACCTTCCCCTGCCACTGCAGGAATTGCAAAACCTGCGCCCTCACCTCCTCCCTCACCTCCTTCCAAGGTTCTAAAGTAGCCTTCCATATCCATCAAGATTTTACCTGCACATCCACTAATAGCATTTATTGTATCCGTTGCTCTGGATGCAGTCTCTCTACATTGGGGAGACTGGATGCCTCCTAGCAGAGCTCTTTAGGGAACATCTCCGGGACACCCGCATCAACCACACCGCCCTATGGCCCAACATTTCAACTCTCCCTCCCACTCTGCTGAGGACATGGAGGTCCTGGGGCTCCTTCACCGGAGCTCCCTCACCACGAGACGCACGGAGGAAGAACGCCTCATCTTCCACCTCGGAACACTCCAACCCCACGGCATCAATGTGGACTTCAACAGTTTCCACATATCCCCTTCCCCCACCTCACCCCAGTTCCAAACTTCCAGCTCAGCACTGTCCCCATGACTTGACCTGAATTATCCTACCTGCACACCTTCTTTTCCACCTAACCGTTCCTCCCTGCCCCCGCCCCCGACCTATCAGCTTCATCCCCTCCCCGACTCACCTGTTGTACTCCATGCTCCTCTTTCCCCACCACATCCTCCTCTAGCTTATCTCTCCACGCTTCAGGCTCTCTGTCTTTATTCCTGATGAAGGGCTTTTGCCCGAAACGTCGATTGTCCTGCTCCTCGGATGCTGCCTGAATTATAGTGCTCTTCCAGCACCACTAATCCATAATTAGTATATCTTTAACAAGACCTCCTTATTTTTGATGTGAAATCTAACATTCTCTTGGTCTTCTACTGAGTATGAATGCAATCTTTTTGTGATCTATTCACAATTAAATAATGTTCAGTTTTTTTTGCACTTCATCACATTTTATATTTGACCTGCTAAGTTATTTCACATTGCTTTATCCTATCTAGATCCAAGTGTGGACAAGTCCGAACGATTTTTGTGTGCACTTGAAAACTTCGCAATAGTATATTTCATGCATCATCTAATTCATTAACACGTGTTAAATAACAATGACCTGAGCACAGATTCGTGTAGTCTCCTACGTCATTTTGAGGAGATGAAATTTCACTACTCCTCAAGTCTTCATTTGATGCCCAAAGGTTCAATTGCCTGTTACATTTTTCTGATAGCTTGCAAAAAATTAAAAACGACGTGCCGTAATAATAACACTTATTTCAGCTGGAATCAAGTAAATTATTTCTATTAACTATCCAGAATACGATCTTGCACTAGAGCTGTGTGGATTTTCCATAGATATTAATAGCACCACGTCATTTATGTCATTTGTTAACTCTCCTGAAATCAAGCACTCGTGAGCATTTGAAACTATGCCCTGCAATATCGGAATTCTCAGCAGTAACGATGTCAATGTCTAATTGTTATATTTCAGCTCGATCGTTGTCACATTTATGAGGGATTTATTTTTTGTGAGCTATGTGTGTGTGCACAGACGACAAAGAGCACAGTTAACCACGTCTGTTCGACACTTGGAGAGAAACAGACAAATTTAACCATAGAGTGGTAATGATATTGCAAACCATGCACCTACATGTTGATTTGTAACCTAATCATCCAGATCTTTGCCAGCCCTCACATGGAGAAATGAGCACACTCTAGAAATAGGCAGAAGCACAAGTTTATGAAAATATATGGTAGACTTCGAGAAGGAACAAGCAATTATTTTAAAAAGCACCATATGAGAGATAAAACTGATATGAAAATTAGAAGCTTATAGAATATATATTTACGAAGGAAAACAACGACAAGAAGAATGAGAGCTGAGCAGGAAAAGGGATTTGAAATGGAGTCATAGAATCATAGTGTCTGACAGCACAGACACGGGCCCTTTGGCACAAATGGGTCCGTGCCGAACAAAATGTCCATCCACGCTAACCCCATTTCCAACACTTGGCCCATATCCTTCTAAATCTTTCCTCTCCATGTATTTGGCCAAATGAATTTTAAATGTTTTTAACATACCTGACTTAACCAGGTCTGCTGGCAGCTCATTCCATATGCGTACCGTCCTGTGTGCAAAAGCATTGCCCCTCAGGTTCCCTTTTATTCTTTGCCCTCTACCTTTAAACTATGCCCTCTCGTCCTCAATTCCCCAACCCTAGGAAAAAGACTAAGTGTACTCACCCTATCCATGCTTCTCATAATCTCTGTGAGTCCCCTGAGTCTCCAACACTCTAAAGGAAAAAAAAATCATAGCTTGTCCAACCACTTCGCATAACTTAGACCATTGAGGCCAGGAAACATCCTTAAAATTTTATTCTGCACTCTTTCGAGTTTAATAACATTCTTTCTATAACAAGGTGAAGAAAACTGAACACAATTCTTTGTAATTGCAACATAACTATCTAACAGGTAAGGATTTTATTTTTGGAGAAGTGCACCAAAAAGAAACAACAGTGTGAGAGAATGTTTATGTGAGTTTTTTTTTGGTTTTTGACAATTCCCATCAATGCAGCCTGTCTTAACTTTGAATGTTTTTATGGAAAAATATAATCAACTTTGAAATGCACTCCTATGCAGATCCACAATGAAGATGTAGCAGTATATTAGCATCGTTGCAGTATGCTGATAGACAATCCGTTGGACTTGAACATTGTTTACAGGTTATCCAGGTCCTTTCTGAAATCGCTTATTCACATGAAATAATTTGCATGCATCCCACAAAACACCTGCAACGGATCGCTCATTGAAGGGAAGTGAAATGAACCAACGCGTCATAAAACCAATTTATCTTATGATCTGAAGTGGTGTCGTTGAGCATGTGACTGATAGCTGTCAAAAGAAATATCCAGAAGGAAGAAACATTCTTAGTGGCAAAGAATGAACAGGCATTCTTGATTCATAGATTAGTCAGGACTTTTTAGTTTACATACAAAGAAAGCATGCACACAGCTACTGAAAGAATGGGGTTATGAAAGGGTCGAGGCAAAATCTACAAATGGTGAGGGACTAGTTTCAAACAGTTTTGTAACTGTGTGTCGTACATATTATGTTACTATTCAATCAAGGAATAAAAACTCTTTATCAGACTTCTCAGAATTCCTCCACTCCAATGATTTTAAAATGACTAACATCCTCTCAGAAATGTATTTTATTTATGGAAATATGACGTTATACATACGCTTGACCAAGTGGTGCAACTTTGCGTCTTATACAACTCCAATGCCACCTTCTCTTTCAGATCACATTGAATAGACTATTTTTGTGATCTTTTACAACGGTTACAAAGCACGGTGGCTCAGATGTTAGCACTGCTACCTCCCAGCAGCAGCGCCCCACGTTCAATTCCAACCCTGGAGTTTGCAAATTCTCTCCGTGTCTGCGTGGGTTTCCTCCCAGAGTCCAAAGGTGCGCAGGTCAGGTGAATTGCCCATAGTATGAGGTGCATTAGTCAGAGGGGAATGGGTTACCATTCGGACAGTTGGCGTGGACGTGGGTGCCGAATGGCCTGTTTCCAAACTGTAGGGAATCTTATCTAAGATCATCCTGCATCAACAGTGTAATAATGATTTCCCATATTCATTCATGCCACCATAATGTTTTAATAACTGCTTTCGCAACCTTTACAAAACAAGTGTAGCAAGAGCATATAAACAACAGCTCACATTTTCAGCGAGACAATTCAGATCGAAATATTGTGCAATCAGGTCTTGCTGAACTTCCATCAATGTAGTGTTATCCTACAGCTGCCACAACAGAACAGTCATGAGGGCTATCTTCAATCCGGACATAATAATGAAAGGGAGAATGAAAAAGTGTTGTGAATGAATAAGACCAGCGATGCGTCGTGATAGGCGTCCTCTATTCATTGTCAGCATACAGAAGCTGAGGATTTTCTGATCTTCTGTCATGTAAATGATGGCAACCAGCTCTAATCTTGATCATGATCCTAGGCTGTTTGAGAGATCACACAGAGAGAATTGCGTAAAATGTTTATATTAGACTCCCTACAGTGTGAAAATAGGTGCTTTGGCCCAACCAGTCCACACCGACCCTCCGAAGAGTAACCCACCCAGACCCATTTCCCTCTGACTAATGCACCTAATACTATGGGGAACTCAGCATGGCCACTTCACCTGTCTTGCTGGAAGAAACCCACGGAGACAAGTGGAGAATGCCAGCACTGGTAGCTTAAAATTGTTCAAAGTGTGAAGAGCATGGCTTTATTGTTTTGGATGCAAAGAGGGTGCCGGTGAGAACATTTGAAATCTTTACTTTTTTCAGAAAGGAAGTGAAATAAAAACTATGTTTGTTCTCACATTTATTTTCTTTATTTTAGAAAATATCCTCAATTTAATCCTACAGGAATATCAGAAAAACAGCTTTGGTGAGACATTGAGTGCTATGTGCAATTCTGGTCCGACATTTCAGGAAGGATGGCATTGCAGTGGAGGAGATGCACTGGAGATTCTATAGATTACTTCCTGAGATGGAAAATGAATGTTCTAAGGAAAGTTGGCAGATGATTATATTGAGCAGAGAAATAAATGAGGGATGATGAGATCGATATGGCCAAGATGACAGACAGAATAGATAAGGAGTAGTTGTTCCCATTAATTGAAGGGTTAGTCACGCTGTTCTAATGTAAAGGGCTGAAGGTTTACAGGATATGATGAAAACCTTTTTAACCTGAAGCAAGTGACAGTCTGCAATGATCTGTCTGGAAGGGTGACAGAGGTGAGCTGTGTCACGTCTTTTAAAAATGAACAATTGGAACATTGTAGCATCCAAGACTGTGAACCCAGTGCTGGTAAATGGGATTGGGCTGCAGGACTGATCCTGCCATAGAGTCTCTTGGTCAACACGCCCTTTCTACATTGCATGATTCTATGCTTCTAACCTTTCAAGAACGCATAGATCAGCGTGGGGATTACCAGCAAAATGGAACATTTCAAGTAAAAAAAAATGTGTTTTGACGGTGAAAGATTTGTTCATAAAGAAGCGCTGGTAGTGTATGAAGATGCTGTTAACTTTATTATAGATGTATTCACTGAACACAGTTGAAGATGTTGGAGATGTGCATTCAAATTTCACAATGACAGATGACCAAGAATAAAATTCTGGAAAAATCTGTTGGAATATTGCGTGAAAATCTGGTCTCCTTCCTATTGGAAGAATGTTGCAAAACTTGAAAGTGTTCAGAATAGATTTAAAAGGATGTTGCCAGGGCTGAATGATTTGAGCAATTGGAAGAAGTTGAATAGGCTGGGACTGTTTCCCTGAAGGTTAGGAGGCTGAGTGGTGTCCTTAAAGAGGTTTATAAAATCATGAGGAGTATGGGTAGATAAATAAACAAAGTCTTTCCCCTGAGGTGAGGGAATCCAGAACTAGAGGGCATAGGATTAGCGTGAGAGGGGAAAGATATAAAAGAGACCCAAGGGGCAACTTTTTCACACTGGGGGTAATGCGTGTATGAAATGAGCTGTCAGAGGAAGTTGTGGAGGCTAATACAATTGCAGCATTTAAAAGGCATCTGGATTGGTATATGAATATGAAAGAGTTTGGAGGGATGTGGGCCAGGTGCTGGCAGGTAGGACTTGGTTGGGTTGGGACATCTGGTCAGCATGGATGAGTTTGGCCGAAGGATCTGTTTCCATGCTGTACATCTCTATGACTCTACCCTAATCACAGCCGAGTCACTGATATTGCATTTTCTTCAGAAGAAAATCCCTGTTTGATGAGCATCCTTTAGCCAAGGTTGTGTAGTTTGCTTACCAGGTCTCACTGACATGTGACAGCTGACATCCAGTAATGGATTTCCTCCGGGTGCTCCGGTTTCCTTTGACAGTCGAAATATGTGCAGGTTAGGTGACTTGGCCATGCTAAATTGCCCGTAGTGTTATGTGAAGCGGTAAATGTAGTGGAATGAATCTGGGTAGGTTGCTCTTCGGATGGTCGGTGTGGTCTTGTTGGGCCAAAGGGCTTGTTTCCACTCTGTAAGTAATCTGATCTAATCGACAAATAGCTTAGAGTATATGCAGATCTGAGAACTCTGTTGAATAAAAGCTTTAGCATGTACAATCAAGTTTAACTAGTATCAATGTTCTCATAACAATATTATGGCCTTCATTGAGAATCTTGCATGGCATTAACAGGGATGCACCTGTGTTTATTTCTATAATCGCTTCTTCAGTGTCTGAAACTGACAGCATGGGAATTGTTTGTTCATGCAAAACGGCTTATCCTGTAATTTACCAGATAGAACACATTTACAACCTATATCTTGCAGCCATTTGCATTTCTCACAAAAGAGCGAGAAGAATCAATTATCAATGTCCCCGTGTTCATATTATATGCCCCTCTGCATTGTTTCCTAGTTTCCAGTGTCTTTTCCTTACTGTTGATAATATTTGATTTTTGTTTGAAATCATAAGTTAATTTTAATATTCTTCGCGGAAGTAATTTTGCATACTGCTCTTTATTGTTTCTACAGTGAATTTTTTTGCTGCTTGGGCCTTTTCATGACATTACAAGTGTCACGTTACAATGCAAACTCATCAAGTAGATTTCGCTTTTGATGCAGTTGCTTTATCCTTCTTTTGACAAATGGGCATGGGCAGAAATTGTTGACATCGAATGGAATATCAAAGTTTCATAACAAGTGAAAGAAAATAAAACTGTGCTCATCAATTTGCCTTCTGCGAATGAATCAGTCCAGTTTTGCATATTTAATAGTATCTGCTAGACAGTTTTTGAGATCACACGACCAATTCCTGACAATAAGGATACCACCATATGTAGCAACATTATCCTGCTAAATGGGGCATATTAATAGCAGGTCATCAAACCCAATCTTCCTGAAGAACTGAAGGCCATTCATAGTAGCAGACTGAACCACAATCCATGTTACCAAAGTAAATTCAAAGGATTTGCTCATGATGAAGGAAAGAACAGGAAAATGACAGTAAATGAAAGTGTGAAAGGGGGTGTTCTCTATTGAGCTTAAATGAAGTAAATGCACCAAGGCACTGCTGTAGTGTTTATGGGAAGCAGGGACAGTGGATGTGTTGCAGCACAGTCATGAACCCTTCTGTTAATTAAACCAATCACCCAGACAGGCTCACTTTACCTCATAATCTGTTAAAATGTGAGTGAAAGAGAACTCCTAAATGCTACTATTTAAAGAAAATATCAATGTATTCCTTTACTCTAAACGTGAATGTTAAACCACAGCTGCTATAAACACAAAGCCCCCTTTTCTCTGAACTGTTTATTATGTGCCTCCAATGATCTAACAATATACTGTTCAAATAAAAACCTTTATGAAAATTACACCAACTTAATTGCAAAGCTATACAGCGGCTGTCGTCTTCAGTATCTGTTTTTTCTTTCATCTGAAGATCTCCCTGGGTCATTTTCTTTGCTTTCCTTTTGTAATGATGTTTCATATGAAAAATGTACCTTTGATAGAGAATGGTTTTGCATGGTAGTCTTTCTCGATGGCAGTTATTCTGTTGATAACAGTTGCTCTCTTGATAGCAGTAATTTTCTGTCTAACTTTCAAAATGCTTGGTTTTTCTCTCACCCAAATATCAGATCATCTCATTGGTTCGGGTTTGGTAAAAAAAATAAATTCAAACTCATTTGTGTTTGACAATACTGGGGCATAATTTAAACCGATTAGTTAAATTCAAATTCTTGTCAAAACAACAACATAATCTGGTATCTATTTTACAGCCAAATGTTACATATTTTCAATTTTCCTCTACACTCTGAGACTGCTTGCTAGTCATGACAGTTGTTTGTAAGCTCTCAGTGTAAAGCAGCATTCACTTTCTCTTTAAGGCACTGTACACGCCTTCAAATGCATAATAACGCCCATCACATCCATAATAATGCATCTGTTGTCACATTTTTACAAACTGTAAGATGGATAGTTTGTAAATTGAATATCAATGCATCAAGTCTCCAATGAAACAATCTCACAGTCTTGTCTTCAAATCTTTCCAAGAACGTTAAGAGGATTGTGATCCAGGCACACAACTGACTCTGACACATTGTTTGTCACATAAACTTGAAAATGTTGTAAGGCCAGTAGCAAACACAATAATTTATTTTGAATGATAGAGTATTTTCACTCGTTAGTGTTGAGTTTCTTTTAAAAGTAGACAAATTGTCCATTCAATTCTATCACTGCATTCCTGTAGTAATAGAGCTCCAATTCCTATATGGCTAGTATCGATTGTAACTTTGAAGAGTTAGTTTAAAAAAAAACAGGTGCAGCTAAAACTGGTGCAGTGGTTAATACTGATTTGAAATTGTCATATGCCTGTTGGTCTTCTTCTGTTCACCAAAAGTTTGTATTGTTTTTTCAGTAAGTCCAATAGCGGTGCCACTACACTGCTGAAGTTTGGAGCAAACTTCCAGTAGAATCCGATAATGTCCCAAAAATCGAAGCAACTCATTCTTTGAGGATGGTGGTGGAAATTCCTCAATGAACTTCACTTTGGTGTTCATTGGAGTCAACCGTCCATAATTTTGTATGTCCCAAGAACATTATCTCTGCCATCCCAAATTTTGTTTTCTTTAATTTTATTACCAGTTTTATTACTCTTAATCATTCAAAGAGCTCTGTCAACTCTACCATGTGATTATTCCATGACTTACTAAAGGTCAATATATCATCCAGATAGACTGCACAGTTTGTTAACCAAACGACAACATTGTTCATGAGTCTTTGGAATGTGGTGCACGTGTTCTTCATTCGAAAACACATCACTTTGAATTGATACAGCCCATTTGGGATTACAAACACAGAAGCATTTTTCGCTTTATCTTTTAAAAGTACTTTACATTAACTGTGCAGTAATGCCAAATTTGTGATATATTTGTGCAATACTCTCTATACCATCTTGCTATTGGCAATGAGTCTGATTTTGCTATGGTAATGACCTTCCAATAGTCCACATAGAATTGTTGAGACCCGCCAGGTCTATGAACTAACACGATCAGTGAACCCCACTCGCTTTGACTCAGTCCGATGATATCTTCATTGAGCATCACATCCACTTCCTTCTGGACCTGTGCAGTTTGAAAGTATTAATCCTGTAGGAGTGTGAGCAACATTCCTTAGTTCTACCTCATGCACAATATCATTAGTACTCCCCGTCTAATTACTGCATATGTACTCATAGTCATCCAACTTTTCAAGGACATCCTCATTGCTTAACATATTTTAGGGCACATCAAACTCCACAACATCTGGATTTGATTCCTCACTCTGGGGTACAGAAACTTACACCTGTTTCTCCAATTCACTGTCTCTATTATGGTAAAGTTTCAACATACTGGCATTGCATTGCCAATAGAGGTATTTTTCTCTCTGTCATCTTAATGAGATGATTTACCTGACTAACCCTTTTCTTAATTTGATAGGGACCAGTAAACTTGGTTTTCCAGAATCTCCTACCACTGTTAGCAATAGTAATATATCATCCACATTGCAAAACGTCCGAATTTTATAATTTTTATCTTCTACCTGCTTCAATCTATGCTGTGCCCTCTTCAGGTGCTGTTTAGCCAACTCACCGATTTAATCCCTCCCACACCTCCAATACATAATTCAAGTGTGAGATCTATGACTTTTGACCTGTCAACTTTCCTTTAATTAAATTCAAAAACCCTCCCAGCTCATGTCCAAATATTAACTCCAAGGAAGTGAACTGATTATGTTTGTTCGGGGCATCTCTAATGGCAAACAACACAAATGGGATATCTTTATCCCAATCATTCATGCAATCCTGACTGTACGTTCTTAACATGGTCTTCAGGTCTGATGCCACCTTTCCAAGGCTCCCCGGGGTTCAGGATTGCACACATTTGATTTTAAGTGGTGTTTGCTGAAGCTATCCATGACGCCCTTAAACAGTCTAGCAGAAAACGTAGGCCTGAGATCTGATTAAATCTCTCAGGTAGCCCATACCATGTGAAATAAAAATCGACTAACTCCTCCAGAAATCTGGTAGACACATCATTATGATTTACAAGTACTGGTTCCCACTTTTTGATTTAGGGAGGCGACCCACGCAGTCAATGAAAACTCATGTGAAAGGTTCTTTAATGTGGGAATTGGCAACAAAGGTGCTGGTTTTAACACTGCCTGTGGCTTACCTACCATTAGCAATGCATGGCATGTACGGCAAAAGGTAACGCTTGTGCATTCCTGGCCAATAGAAATGTTTTTTTCTACCTTATTCTGAGTCTTCCTCACACCTACGTGTCCCCCTGCTGGTAGTTCATGTACTACACATACCACTTCTGTGATTATGCAACTGTCAACGCAATCTGGTGCATATCTGTCCATTTTTCCTCTGCACATGGTACACACACATGCGTGCACACACACATGCATGTACACGCGCACACACACACACACACACACACACACACACACACACACCATCTTTCATTTTATTTTCAGTCTTTTGTTAGACCATCAGCCATTTAGCATTTCAGGACTATGGACTTTTCCCTGACCCTCTGCTTATTCAGGTTTTTTTCTGCACAATGATATCAAAAAAGGTGTCTGCGAACTGAACCTCAAATCCTTCATCTTTCTCTTTGGTTTTTGTTCCGTGCTGTGACGTATGATAGTGTGATCTTGATAGGATATAGACTGGAAAAAATCCAGGATAATTTTTTTTAACTTCTCAGGTCTTTGGGTTGTATTTTAGCTTCTCGACAAGGGGAGTCACTCTCATCTTACATATTGTTAAATAGTTGCCAAGAACAAACTGCATTTCTGGAACTGACTCTCTGTCAATCACTCCCACTGGAGTTATTTCCAGGAATGCTATTTTTTGTCCCTCTGTCCCACAAATTAACACTCCTAAAACCAGTTCAGAAATAGTACAATTGTGTTTGTCTCTTAACATTGGAGACTGATCAGATCCTGTGTCCCTCAAAACTATTCCTTCTTTCCCTCATCCGCCAAACTTTCTGGGTAAGCTGTAGCTACAGAGTTGAAGTCTTTATAGAGATCAGATATTAACTCCATGCCCAGCCCCTGCCACGACTGTGCACTCTCCTACAGTTTTCTTTACTACTTTCCCTAATGCCCAAATTTAAGAATCACACGACACCAAGTTATAGTCCAACAGGTTTAATTGGAAGCACACTAGCTTTCAGAGCAACGCTCCTCCATCAGGTGATTGTCTCCAAATTTTCATTAATACCATTGGCTTAGCCTCTTTTGCTCCGTCTTTCCCCACATTGCCCTACTTTAACAAACAGTATTGTGACTTTACGTGTGTCCCGCTTAACCACAGTAGAAACATTTGAGGCCTTCACCTCCCTGTCCAGCCTCTTGGGATTTTTTATAACCTGTGGCAAACTATCACCAGTTCGTTCAACTCTTCGTTTTGCAGTGTTGTGTTACCCTATCTTTGAATTTCTATCCCTCACATGATGAAATTCTTACAGGAAGCTAAACATTGCCCTGATGCACAAATGCATATTCATCTGCCATCTCAGGCATTTGTCTCAGTTATTGAACTTTAATTCATCCACATGAATTCATATCATCACTGAAAGTGTGTTTAAACTCCTCCAGCAGAATAATCTCTCTTGGAGCCTCATAGGCCTTAGCTATTTTAAAGGCCGCCTTTCAAAATTACTATGTTTAATTCTTTCAAATTCAAAATACGGATGATGTGGTTCCTTCTGCATGTTTCTGAACCACAGTATATACATTGCTGGTACTCATTCAGAAGCACTCAAAATAGCCTGTTTGACATCTGTAGAATCTCTTGACCCCTCATCTGACAGCGCTGAAAATATCTCACGAGCTCTGCTGTCATCAGCTTAGTCTAAACTGTCATTACCGACAATTTCTCTGATCAATCCAACTGCCTAGCCAATTTTTCAAATGAAACTATTGATTCTCCTACCACTCCTATTCTCCCCCCTTCACATCAGAGCCTCAGGGCCAGGTTCAGTGCCGGAGACCTGACCACTATGGCTTTCCCCTGGTAGGATGTCCTGCCGAAAGGACTGTTCCTTTTCTGTCCACTGACTTTTGCCCATTTACAGTTTTCCTGTACCTGAGGTATGACTACTACCCTGTGACTTCTCACATTTATCCTCTCAGCATTCCGAATGATCCAAAGTTCATCCAGCTCCAGCTCTAGTTCGCTAATGTGGTCTCCGAAGAGCAAGAGTTGAAGTCAGTGGGATCACGAGTGGTCACCCTCCCATGGCATACTTTACATCTAGTCAGATGCATTAATGGACATGTAGCAAAGGGTTACACATCCTTAGAAAATAGGTGACATGTTTAGATAGAGGATCTGGTTCGGTGCAGGCTTGGAGTGCCGCAGGGAATGTTCCTGTGTAGTAAGGTTATTTGTTCTTTGTTCTTTTCCTCCCACATTCTACAGGTGAAGAATGGAACAACCCTAACATCCATTCCCACTGTTCTGAATTCCCAAAGAGACTATTGAAAATAAAAACAATAACCTTTCTGAATCAGCACACAGAACCTCTTTTTTCCATTTGAGGAGAAGGATGGGTGGGAGACACTACCTAAGTAGTGTTTCAGGTAAAGCAAACATCCAAATCCCCAAACACCCAAGTCCCGTGTCTGCTCTTGCTCAGCATGCACTCTGCCTATTCACCACTTAAGTATCTACGGGATTGATTTACCTACCTAGCAGCCCACTGGTCCTCACTATCACCATACCAGCTGCTGCTGCAAAAGTGTTGTGATCACTTCTTCAAAGGGATCTTTAAAACTGCGGCAATTTTTTTAAGCGTGCCTCATTACCACATCCAAGATATGCTGCCCCTTTGTCGGTTCCATGACATATCACTCCAGGAAACTATCATGGACAATGCTATGAAATCATATTCTGAATCATTTTTACATTAATTTTTCTATTGAATGCTCGCTTTGTTTTAGAACTTTTAGTTTCTTTTTCCTGAATCACACCGCTTACTTTTTCACTCCATTAACAGTCTAATTTATACCCACCCAAACCACACCAGAATGTTCACTGGAATATTTATGATTCCTGAAGATGGGCTTATGCACGAAACGTCGATTCTCCTGCTCCTTGGATGCTGCCTGACCTGCTGCGCTTTTCCAACAACACATTTTTCTGCTCTGACCTCCAGCATCTGCCGTCCTCACTTTCTCCTAGAATATAAAGTCACAGTTATAAGGAGAGGCTGGATAGTCTGGGGCTATTTTCCTTGGACAAGAGGATATTGAGTTGGGATCTGATTGAGATATACAAAATTATCAAAGGTATTGGTCGAGTAGGTCTTGAGAATCACTTCTGCGTTACAGAAATGTCCATAAATTTCCTCTTTTGTCTTAGAGCAGTTGAGATGGCAGTTAGGGGAGTGACATGGTCCACCTGCAGGATTCCTCGATTATTGGGATCGTTTCTGGGGCAGAGGTTACTTTTGCCCCAGAAATGATCCCAATGATCTTAGAAAATTAATTTCCTGTTCGTATCCTCACCAGCACATGACACCGGAAGTAATCTGGCGATGAGCGTCTTTGACGTACTGGTTTTGAATATTTTTCCTAACTCTCTATAATTACTCCGCAGTATTAAATGCTATTTCTACTTATGGCATTAGTGCCAACATGCACAATGACTTCTGGTTGCTCATTCACCCCCTTGAAAACATTCTGCAGCTGCTTCAAGATATGCTGGACCTTGGCATCTGGGAGGCTACACAACATCCTGGATTCCCGTTTACAGCCACAGAATCTCCTGTCTCTCCCCCTAACTACCGAGTCTCTTTTCACTAATGTCTTGTTTACTTTTACCCTTTCCTTTGCAGAAACATAGCTAAGACAGGGACACGACTGGTTCCTTAATGTGCTCGGGTATAGGTGTTTCAGGTGGGAAGAGGTGGAAAAAAAGAGGGAGAAGGAGTTCTATTTTTGATTCAGAGAAGAATCACTGAGGTTGTCAGAGATCAAATAACTGAAGCATCGTCCAGTGAGACATTGTGAGTGGAGCTAAGAAATAAGAATGCGTTGGTGACATTATTGGGCTTGTACTATAGGAAACAAATAGTCTACAGTAATTAGAGAAAAAATATACAGCGGGGCTGCGAAGATTTACAGGAGCAGTTGGTTGGTCACAGTCGGCAATGTAAATGGCGCTAAAATAGATTGGGACAGCCAAAGTCTTAAGGGCTGAGATGAGGTGTAATTTATTGAGTGCTGGACCTGGTTCTGGGGGAAGGAGTCAGACAAGTGTTAGATGTAGAAGAGGGGACCACTGTAGCAAGGGAAACTAAAATATAGAATGGCTCAATTTTGTTCTGGAGAATGAAAAGGATGGGCTGAAAAAGCTGTCTTTGCTTTATGGAAATCAAATTTAATTAAAATCAAGAACCACATGCAGTAGACTGGGAAAAGCTCCTTGTAGGAAAGTCTACTGCAGGGCAATGGTGGCAGCATTCAACCACTCGCTCAAGAGAGTATGGTTCCAACGTGTAACCTCTAGAAACAGAGGTCGGAGCAATAAGGTCCAAAAAAAGCAATACAGCTGGGGCCCGAGAAGAATACAAGAAGTACAGGAGTAAACCTAAGAAGACAATTAGAAGGGCAAAACGGGATATGAGAATGGACCTGTGATCAGGGAAAAGGGGAATCACAAGAATCATAAATGCTTTAAATGGAAGAGGGTTAGCCAAGGACGGTTTAGGGCCCGTCAGGATCTAAAGGGGCAAGCTGTGTGTGGAACCACAGGATTCTGAGTGTTGAATGAATACTTCTCTTCAGTCTTCACTCTGGAAATATGGAACATAGGTACAGACATCAGGAAAAGGGATTGGGAGGAACGTTCATAATTTGATGTCAGAAACGAAGGAGCCTTAGAGGCTCTGTCAGGATGAAAAACAGACAAATCTCCTAGTCCAGATCAATTGCAAGCCAGGCTGCTGCAGGAGGTGAAGTAGTCAATTGTAGGGGCTCTGGCACAAAGTTTTAATTCTTCTCGGGCCATTGGGAAAGTGCCAGAGGACTGGAGGATGGTAAATATGCATCCAACTTTGACAGGTTTGATCAGGTATTTTGTGCTCAAACAGTGGAAGATGCAAATAATGTGAATAATTGATGGTGAAGAGGTTATGGTGGATGAGGACCAAGAAATGATCATCACTGGTAGTGCTGGATAATCTAATGGGCTAAAGGCGGCAAGTCGCCTGGTGCTGTTGGATGCATTCCATGGACAAAGGCATACCAAGGAAAGTAGAAAACGTGCTTGTGGCATTTTCCCAAAATTCTTTGGACTCTGGGTGGTTCTGGCCGATCGGAAAGCATCAAACATGATGCACTCATTGAAGAAAGAAGTTCGACAAAAAGTGGGTAACTTTTTGTATTGGGAAAATGCACGACTCTGTCAACAAGGAAGAAATACCGAAACATTGCAATAGAAATTTTCCAATGGGGAAAATGCAACACGGGTTCATGAAAGGCAGGTCATGTTTAAGTAATGTTCTGGAATTCTTTGAGAACATTACTAACGTGGTGAACACCGGGAAACCAGTAGATTGTGTGCACCTGGATTTTCAGAAGGCATTTTTCAAATTGCTGCACAGAGGCTACTGCATGAGATAAGGAACGTGGAATTATGGGTAATGTATTAGCATGAATGGGGTTAACTGGCTGAAAATAAATGGTTGTTTTTATGGTTGACAATCTAGTGGTGTCCCTCAGGGATCAGTGTTGGGACTGCAACTGTTTGGAAGTTACATAGATGATTTGGAATTGGGGACCAAATGTTGTGCATCAAATTTGGCAGAACATTAGGATGAGTGGTAGAGCAAGGAGTGCAAAGAACACTGAAGGTCTGCAAAGGGTGTAAATTGCTTAAATGAGTAGGCAAATGTCTGGCAAATGGAGTAAAATGTTGGTAAATGCTTGGCCATCCAGTTTGGTAGGAATAAATGCAAAGTGGACTATTATTTCAACAGCAAAAAATTGCAGCATGTTGCTGCGCAAAGGGATCTGGGAGTACTTCTGCATGGATCAAACATTTGGCTTGTAGGTGCAGCAGGTAACTCAGAAGGCAAAAATATTTTTTTAAATTATTCATAGAATCCCACCAGTGTGGAAACAGGCCAACTTGCCCAACACGGAAGAAACAAGGTGAGGCAGTATTAGATAAATGGCAGGACACTGGGTAGCTGAGAGGAAGAGAGGGATCTGAGGCTAATTATTCTCAGATCGCTGAAGTTGGGAGAGCAGATGAATATGAGAAGAGGACACAAGGGATATTGGCTTTGATCAGTTGTGGCAAAGAGTGTAAGAGCAAGGAGGCAATGTTGCACTGGTCAGGCCACAACTGGAGTCCTGTGTATCGTTCTGGTCACCTCATCGAAAGAAGGGGGTCATGGTACTGAAGGGGGTAACAACAAGGTTCACGAGGATGTTGTTGGGGTGGAAACTTTGAGCTCCAAGGATGGAATAGTTAGATCTGGATTATTTTCTTTGGAGCAGAGCAGAGCAGACTGATGGAGGCTATCATTGAGTTATGAGAGGTAAGGACAGGGAGAATACAGAGCAGATGTCGACAGAAACTGATTTAGCTGATTGTAAGCCTCAGGGAGGATGTGAAATAGTTTTAATTTAACATCCAATGTATGGAGTTTCATAAGTAGAAACAACGACTCTCAGAGCTGGAAGAGGCCATTTGGCCCGTCCAGCCTCATCCACCATTCAACATGTTCATGGCTTTCTCACAGGTATTGAAAGAAGACTTTGTCTTCAATGTGAAACAATTTTACTGTAACTGGGATGGTTCATCCAGTCTAAAAGTGTTGTACATCAAACACTTAAGTAAATCAAACACTTATGTAAATCAAACGATCAGGATGAATGATCTATGCAGTTGTTATGAGGGTGTTCAATCAGCTCCACGAAACAGAAATGGTGAATCTGAATGTTATTTACATCAAGCATGGATTACTGCAATTGTGACTGTTCATCTGGTTTATCACTAGTGCTTAGAATAAATTATTTTGCAATTCTTGTTTTGAAAAATCGTCAAAAAGCTGCGAAATGTTTATGTTTTGCAGAGCCGCAAAGGAATATATTGAATTACGGGACTAATGAAGGTTTATGAGTTCACCATGTTCAGTGAAATGTAGCTAATACCGATGCTCACATTACCTAATGCACTGACCTCACGGGGAGGGTCCGCTCTGCCATTAATAAGAGCGTTACTTCGCAAGTCAGAAAATCTAGATAATTCAGGTACAACACCTGGAGAACACACTTTAGGTTTGAACAAGATATGGAATATCCTATCATTTATCAAATAGATCTCATTTACTATCCAGTTCTTGCAGCAGTTGGCATTCCTGGTAAGACAGTAAAACAATACATCAAATCTTGAATATCACTATAAGCTCCCATGTTATATTCTCTTTCTTAGCTCAGTCATAACAGTGATGTGAAAATGTATGTTTTATAGTTTCAATTAATTTTGAATTGAAGTAATGCTTTCTTTCAAAATGTAAAAGCATCCTCATTGCGGTTATACAGGAGGACATTTCTGAGTTGTGTTTTTACTGGCAAAGTCAGGTTTAGCATACTTTAGTGAATGAAAGTTATTGAGTTGTATCTTGTTAATTATTGAACAGCTTGATATAATTTCCTGCCTTAATCCACGATCACATCAGAACGTTGGTTTGGATGCAGATTGTCCTCAACAGCACGTTTACCTGAATGTAAGATCTTGGTCATTACTGTAAAGATGTTTTATCAAGCACGCTTCTTTCTCTGGCTGAGCGTTCCCAGTTCATATCCATTATCATACAGTACAAAGCACAATTTTAATATTTATAACACTTGTAAATACTGCAAATATGTTTTTTTTAAAAAATTGATTATTTATGGAAGACCTGAGATATCCTTCCAATGCCAAATGCCTTCAGATTTATGCTTCTTTCCATGGTAAAGTAATGGATTTCATCATTCGGTAACAGTGGACATCAGATAATAAGCTGCTAACACCAACTGTACCGCATTCCAGCCTCCCAAACGATAGAAAAAGGCACAAAATATCACCAATCTTTTGCAGCAAGGTATGCCAACTGGCATTCCATGTTTCACACATTGTAATTATATGCTCAAGAAAGCAATTCCTTTTTCTTGGATCAAAACACAAACAGGAATCTATGTCGACAGATTTTGAGGAACCTGTACCACATGAAGAGAGCACTGTTTTTCATACAGCGAAGTTGTGGATTTGGAGGAGCCAGTGTTGGACTGGGGTGGGCAACGTTAAAAATCACACAACAGCAGGTTTTAGTTATATAACACTATGTTATAGTCCAACGGGTTTAGTTGGAAGCACCTGTTGGACTATAACCTGGTATTGTGTGATTTTAACTAAATTAAGGGGGAATAAAAGCAGTGTTATTTGACAGATCAAATATTAGTTCATATAAACTGGATTTGTACTTTAGCTCATCTGTACCGACATTTCCCACAGTAGTCACAGATAACTTTTTCTACTTGATAACCATTCCCTTTAAAAGGCAAGGAAGAGCTAACTCATAAGCATATAATCAACATTGCAATGGTTTCTGACTCAAACTTTGCTTTGGTTTTGAAAAATATGTTTCCTGGTAAAAATCGAGTGATTTTTTTTTCCACAGTTAACTTGATGGCTATTCTCATCCTAGCCCGAGGGAGATGCGGTTTGTCTAAGTGCATCACTCAATATCTCTTAGCAATGGCAGCGGCAGATCTAACTGTGGTTATCATCCATGTGATATTGCACCGCGTTAATATCATGTACTTGACCATTAGTTTCCTTTTTCTGACCCCGGTGTGCATTGTGAATTTTGTTGGGTATAAAATAGCAGTAGACTGTTCTGTCTGGTTTACTGTAGCATTTACTTTTGATCGTTTTGTAGCAATTTGCTTTCAGAATATTCAATCAAAATACTGTACAAAGAAAACATCCACAGTGGTTATCATCACAATACTTGTGCTGAGCTGTCTGAGGACCATCCCCTTTTACTATATGTTTGAACCAATATTTACAATCAATAATTTGGCATGGCATTGTGTGGTGACAAAGGCTTATCTCACTTCTCACTTGTGGAGGGTATTTGAATGGATCGACAGCATCATAACTCCTCTCCTTCCAATTCTATTAATTTTATCATTCAATGCTCTAACCATAAGGCATATTATATTGGCTAATAACGTCCGCAAAACGCTCCACAGGAACAATGAGTTCCAGAATGATGCAGAGCTGAAGAACCGGAGAAAATCCATGATTTTACTTTTCGCTATATCAGCTAATTTCATTGTGTTATGGATGTTGTATGTTGTGCACTCTGTAAAGTGGCCAGTGTTAAATTTCTTTTACACAGACAAATACTTCAGCAATCAGATATATGTTGTACAACAGGCTGGATTCATGTTACAATTTCTCAGTTCCTGCACTAATACTTGTATCTATGTATTAACACAGAGAAAATTCAGAGAGGAGTTGAAAAATGGGATAAAATATCTATTTACGTTGAATGGGAAATTATACCAGCATTGCTAAATAAAATGCATTAAATCAGACCTTGTAGTCAATTTTATTTTTGCTTACTTTATTTTCACCTTCTTGACAACATCCAGTGCAGTTGAGGGGAAAAAAAACAGCATAATCTTCAACGAGATTTTACATCACTAAGCCTGATGTACAAGCTTGTGAGACACAAACAAGTGAAGTACAAATACATAAATCAAAGAATACTGGTTGCTGGAGATCTGGACCAAGCAAAAACAGGAACAAATAAACACTTTTTATATGGAATCATTTAATTTCAAGATGTAGAGTGTGTGCATTAGAGAATGCGTTCATGCACTCATTTGTGGCTACAGCAGCACTTATCTATTCCCTTTACAATTAAATCCCCTATAATGATTGCATTGTCACAATTTCTCCTCCTCACCCAAACAGGAGACCTTTCTGTGGTGTAACCAATTTGGCTGTGACTGCTTTCCCCCAAGAGGCCTCGAATATCGAAAGTGATTAATCAGTTTTGCAGGGGAATGTCACAGATATTTCCTGATCTGCCGCCCTAGTTTTCTGACTCTGCCTGCAGAGCCTGAGTTTGCAGTGGGACACATACTATCTGCAATGTTCTCAGCTTTGCAGAGACCCTACCGAGTCCCCAGTCGCCGCCATGGAGGCACTTGCTGCAGACATTCTGATCCCAGCTACTGGAAATGTGCCTGGCCACCCAAAGGGAGCACGAGCAGCATCCACGATATTGAGTGCTCCTGTGGTAATCCTCTTGGATTCAACTTTAAAAGGCTCTTAAAATCAAATAATGTTGAATGATTTAGGGGCTTTTCCCCTTACAAAACTGTAAAATAAAGACATTAAAAACACTAAGTACAAATGGCAATACCAATATCTGTCCTCTGTACTCACACAACCAACAGATTACACTTGCCCTATGTCATTTTCCAACCCAAAGTGGCGCCACAAGATTGAGTGAAGGGAACACTGAGCGGCTCCTTATAAACCTTTCTCATTGCTCTTCGCAGCTGCTCCTTGTCATATTAAAACCCCTTCTTTCCCTCTCTGAATGAAGCCGCACATTGATTATTCTGATGTTTCTGAATTCCTATGTTACTGGAATCCTTTCATGAAACAATAGCATTTTTAACCCTCGTTCCCTTCCTGATTTTTATTAAAATGTCTCTGGAAGACCTGAGATTGGAACACGGGCTTTCAGTTCAAATGATCAGCAGTTACTGAGGGAAAAACCACACACTTCCCATGCCTAATGTGTTGGGTTGACGCGGTTGTGAATTGTTCCTTTCTGCATAGGTTGTCACTCTCGAGTAGTTATCTTTCCAGGAGCCTCCTTAACTCTCCGGACTCTCAGTTTCAGTAATTTCCCATTCCTGGTTCTCAGCTTCCTCCATGACATTACTGTCTTACCCGGCCTCACACTGCTCATCCCATCAATTACAGAGAAGGCAATCTCTAAGCCCACTTCCATCATTTTCTCTTCCTCACTCCCAAACTATATCATTGTATATCCATCTTCTCCACAAGGAGTGTATTCCTGAAAAGAAGATTGAAAGGGAGAGGAATCACAGTGCAGCACCAGTGTCCCAGGTTCAATTCCAGCTTTGGGCGACTGTCTGTGTGGAGTTTGCACTTTCTCCTTGTGTCTGCGTGGGTTTCCTCCGTGTGCTCCGATTTCCTCCCACAGTCCAAAGTTGTGCAGGTCAGGTGAATTGGCTATGCTAAGTTGCTCATAGTGTTAGGTGCGTTAGACAGAGGGAAATGGGACTGGGTGGGTTACTGTTCAGCAGGGTCTGTTTTCACACTGTAGGGAATCTAATCTAATATCGGCCTATACACAGAGCCTGCAATGAATCACCTGCACTGAAGAGCAGATGCTGTTGGCCTGGTATGGAGGAGTGCTTAAGCCCCAAACATATCAGAACGAAGAGAAGAATAGGCCAATTGGTCCTTTGAGACTTCTCCACCATTCAATATGATCGTGGCTCATCCCCACTTTACCGCATCCTCTCACTATACTTCTTAATTACTTTACTGTTAAAAAAAATCTGTCTTAGATTTCAAAGCATTTACTGAGCAATCCTCAAGTACTTCACCGGGCAGGCAATTCCATTACATCACTGTTGCATGTCCCTCCCTCCCTCCACCTCTAACCAAATAAAACAAAAACTGGGAGAGAGAGATGTGCTATTGGAAAATTTGCAGTTATCAGAATGTGTTGGGAGGTTTTGGTTCGAGAGATTTTGGTGAGCAGCTGCTCAGCAAAATGTACAGATAAGCTCAGGTTAAGTCCTTCCAGCTATCCACTTTCGTCTTAGAGCATTTGAAATGGCTGTAGGGGAATTGCATGGTCCTCCTGCAGTATGTAGGAGCTCAGGGAGACTTCCATCTAACCTGTGACTATACCTGTGGGAATTCTCCCCAGCTCCAGCTCCTGGGAGACTGTGCTAGGGAGCTGGAGCTGGAGCTAGGAGCACTTGGGAATCATTTGAGATGCCAAGTGCGTGATAGGCAAGAGTTTTATTGAGATGGTCACACTTCAAGTGCAGGTAAAGATTGGCTGGGGACAAAGGCACACAGGAAGTAGGCAGAACGTGCAGGAATTCCCTGTGGCCATTCCCCTCCAAGAGGTATACTGTGTTGGATACTGTTGGGGAGAATGACCATTCAGGGGAAAGTTGCAGTAGCCAGGTTGGTGGCACGATGGCTAGATCGGGCGCGGCAGACAAGGGTAAAGGTAAACAGCACCTGAGTGGTAGGTAACTCGGGGGAGAGACAGGAGGTGCTATGGTCACAAACAGTAAACTAAGATGATGTATTGCCTCCCAGGTGCCAGGGTCCAGGATATCGTCATGGCTGCATGGCGTTCTCAAAGGGGAGGGTGAGCAGTCTTAAGTCATTGTACATCTTGGCACAAATGACATTGATCGAAATAGGTTGAGCTCCTGCTGAGCGATTATAGAAAGCGAGGAAAAATATTAAAAAACAGAACTTCTCTGGATTACTTCCTGAACCATGTGCTGGTGAGGGTAAGAAAAGGAGTATACAGCAGATGAAAGAATGGCAAAAGAATTGCCGCAAGGGGCAGATATTCTGTTTTTTAGATCATTGGGATCTTTTCTGGGGCAGAGTTGACTGTTCAAGAGAGACAGGTTGCATCTGACCTGAAATGAGACCTTGTGGGCAGATTAGTTAGTGCTTCAAGGGAGGGTATAAATGAATTGGCAGTGAGGGTGAGATCCTCAACAGCAGAGAGGAAAACGTGAGGCTGAAAGAAGATACGGCAATCAGAAATAGTAAGTTGCAGTAAGTTGAGACTAGAACATGACAGGGAGTGAGGAAGGCCTGTTGGATTAAATTGCATCTATATCAATACAAAAGGGCTGACAGTTAAGGGCAATGAACTCAGGGCATGGATAGGTACGTGGGATTGGGATATTATAGCTGTACACAGAAACATGGTTTAGGGAGAGACAGGACTGGCAGGTTAATAGTGCCAGGGTGGAGAAAAGAAAGAGGGGAAGTTGCATTTTTGGTGGAGGGGAGAATTACAGAAGTATCCAGAGTTGAAACAACTGAAGGATCATCCAGTGAGGTTTTGTGGGTGGAGCCACGAAATGAGAAGATGGTAGTGATGACTGGTGTCGTGCTATTGCCCTCCAAGTAATCAATTAGAATTAGAGGATCAATATGCAGGGAGAGTGGGGACACTTGCAGACGCAATAGGGTTGTCATAGTAGAGGACTTCAATTTTCCTAACATAGATTATGACATTGCTTGTCAAGGATAGTATTACAGCGGTGGAAAGGGCGATGGAGGAAGACGTGCCATGTGAGGTAGTTTGGGCTGAGGTTAGAAATAGGAAAGGTGAGGTCACCCTGTTAGGAGTTTTCTACAGGCCTCCCAATAGTCTGAGAGAAGTAGAGGAAAGTATTGCGAGGATGATTCAGGAGAAGAGTGAAAGTAGCAGGGTGGTTGTTATGGGGGATTTTAACTTCCCAGATATTGACTGGAAAAGCTATAGCTCGAGTTCGTTAGATGGATCGGTGTTTGTCCAATGTGTGCAGGAGGGTTTCCTGACACAATATGTAGACAGGCCAACAAGAGGTGAGGCTATACTGGATTTGGTTCTAGGTAATGAACCAGACCAGGTGTTAGACTTGGACGTAGGTGAGCACTTCGGGGACAGTGACCACAACTCGGTGACTTTTACTTTAGTGATGGAGAGGGATAAGTGTGCGCCGCAGGGCAAGAGTTATAGCTGGGGGACGGGAAATTATGATGCGGTGAGGCATGACTTAGGATGCGTGGATTGGAAAAATAGGCTTCAAGAGAAGAACACAAATGATATGTGGAGATTGTTCAAGGAACAGCTATTGGGTGTCCTTGATAAGTATGTACCAGTCAGGCAGGGAGTAAAGGATCTTGTGAGGGAGCCGTGGTTTAATAAGGAATTGGAATCCCTTGTGAAAGGGAAGAGGATGGCCTATGTAAAGATGAGGTGTGAAGGTTCAGTTGGGGCGATTGAGAGTTATAAGGTAGCCAGGAAGGATCTAAAGAGAGAGCTAAGAGCAGCGAGAAGGGGACATGAAAAGTCCTTAGTTGGTAGGATTAGGGAAAACCCAAAGGCTTTCTATAGGTATGTCAGGAATAAAAGGATGACTAGGGTAGGTATCGGTCCAGTCAAGGATAGTAGTGGGAAGTTGTGCGTGGAGGCGGAGGAGATTGGAGAGACACTAAATCAATACTTTTCGTCAGTATTCACTCAGGAACAGGACACTATTGCTGATGTGGATATTGAGTCACAAGTGATTAGAATTGATGGCCTTGAGGTATGTAGGGAAGAGGTCTGGGGAATACTGGAAAGGATGAAAATAGATAAGTCCCCTGGGCCTGATGGCATTTATCCTAGGATCCTCTGGGAAGCTAGGGATGAGATAGCAGAGCCATTGGCCTTGATTTTTATGTCGTCATTGTCTATGGGAATAGTGCCAGAAGACTGGAGGATAGCGAATGTGGTCCCCTTGTTCAAGAAGGGGAGTAGGGATAGCCCGAGTAACTATAGGCCAGTGAGTCTCACTACTGTTGTGGGCAAAGTCTTAGAGAGAATTGTAAGGGATAGGATTTATGAACATCTGGATAGGAATAATGTGATCAAGGATAGTCAGCATGGTTTTGTGAAGGGCAGGTCGTGCCTCACAAACCTTATTGAGTTCTTTGAGAAGGTGACTAAGGAGGTGGACGAGGGTAAAGCAGTAGATGTGGTGTATATGGATTTTAGCAAGGCGTTCGATAAGGTACCCCATGGTAGGCTAATGCAAAAACTACGGAGGTATGGCATTGAGGGGGCATTAGAGGTTTGGATTAGGAATTGGCTGGCTGGAAGGAGACAGAGGGTAGTAGTTGATGGTAAAGCTTCATCTTGGAGTGCAGTTACTAGCAGTGTTCCGCAATGATCTGTTTTGGGGCCATTGCTGTTTGTCATTTTTATAAATGACCTGGAGGAGGGGCTTGAAGGCTGGGTGAGCAAGTTTGCGGATGATACGAAAGTCGGTGGAGTTGTTGACAGTGAGGAAGGATGTGGCAGGTTACAGCGGGATATAGATAAGTTGCAGAGCTGGGCAGAAAGGTGGCAAATAGAGTTCAGTGTGGGTAAGTGTGAAGTGATTCACTTTGGTAAGAGTAACAAGAAGATGGAGTACTGGGCTAATGGTCAGATACTTGGTAGTGTGGATGAGCAGAGGGATCTTGGTGTCCATGTACACAAATCTCTGAAAGTTGCCACCCAGGTAAATAGTGCTGTGAAGAAGGCATATGGTGTACTGGGCTTTATTGGTAGAGGAATTGAGTTCCAGAGTCATGAGGTCATGTTGCAGTTGTATAAGACTCTGGTGCGGCCTCATCTGGAGTATTGTGTGCAGTTTTGGTCGCCATACTATAGGAAGGATGCGGAGGCATTGGAACGAGTGCAGAGGAGGTTTACCAGGATGTTGCCTGGCATGGTAGGAAAATCGTATGAGGAAAGGCTGAGGCACTTGGGGCTGTTCTCATTGGAGAAAAGAAGGTTTAGGGGAGATTTGATAGAGGTGTACAAGATGATTAGGGGTTTAGATAGGGTAGACACTGAGAACCTTTTTCTGTTAATGGAGTCAGCTGTTACTAGGGGACACAGCTTTAAATTAAGGGGTGGTAGGTATAGGACAGATGTTAGGGGTAGATTCTTTACTCAGCGGGTTGTGAGTTCATGGAATGCCCTGCCAGTAGCAGTGGTGAACTCTCCCTCTTTATTGTCATTTAAGCGGGCATTGGATAAGCATATGGTGGTTATTGGGCTAGTGTAGGTTAGGTAGACATTGGTCGGCGCAACATCGAGGGCCGAAGGGCCTGTACTGCGCTGCATTTTTCTATGTTCTATGTTCTACGACTGCATAGCGTTAATGGCTTACATGGGGTGGACTTTGTTAATTGTTTTCAGAAAAGTTTCCTCAAGCAGTATACGGTATAGAGGGTTCTACTCAGGGAGGGGAAACCTCGATCCACTCTTGGGAAGTAGGGGAGGAGAGGTGACTTAGAGGACAGTGGGGAAGCAGTTGGGACAAATGACCTTACTCTGAATAAATTTTAATACAGTTATTGAGAGGGACAAAACTGGTCCGCAGGGTCAAGTTTTACATTGGGTCAAAGTGAATTTTCATTGAATTATTAAAGAGGTTGCAACAGTCTATTTCTTTTGCAGGCAAAAGGACCCCTAGCAATTGGTAGGACTTTAAAAGTTTGATGGCTAGAGTTAAAAGTCTAAGTGTTCTGTGAGGGTGAAGGGCAAGGTTAGCAGGAGTACTGAACTCTGGATGAAAAGACATATTGTGGACTCATAACAACATACAAACCAACAGCCACTCTCAGACAACAACTCGCCAGGACAAAGGACCTGATACCCAGCATGAGCAAAACCAACGTCGTGGAAAAACTTCCATGCAAGGACTGCACAAAACCCAACATAGGACAAACAGGAAGACAGCTCACGATCCGTATCCACGAACACCAACTACCAAATGACATGACCAGCTATCCTTAGTAGCCACATACACAGATGACAAGCAACATGAGTTCGGCTGAACAAGACTACTATTATAGGACAATCCAAACAGAGAACAGCCAGGGAATTCCGAGAGGCATGGCACTTATCCACAGATTCTATCAACAAACACATTGAACTGGACCCAATATACCGGCCACTGCAGCGGACAGCTGGAACTGACAACCAGAAGCGGCAGCCACAAACCAATATAAATGCCGGAGGAAACATCACAGAAGTGCTTCACAGGAGGCTCCCAAGCACTGAGCATGTCACCTAGACAGGGGATGAAACGTCTGCAACACAAATTCCCAGCTCGGCGAAAAGAACCACAATAGTAGTGGTACATTGTAAAGAAGATGGTTGCAAGTTACGGGATAGTAAGATAGATTAGATTAGACTTACAGTGTGGAAACAGGCCCTTCGGCCCAACAAGTCCACACCGACCCACCGAAGCGCAACCCACCCATACCCCTACATTTACCCCTTACCTAACACTACGGGCAATTTTAGCTTGGCCAATTCACCTGACCCGCACATCTTTGGACTGTGGGAGGAAACCGGAGCACCCGGAGGAAACCCACGCAGACACGGGGAGAACGTGCAAACTCCACACAGTCAGTCGCCTGAGTCGGGAATTGAACCCGGGTCTACAGGCGCTGTGAGGCAGCAGTGCTAACCACCGTGCCACCGTGCCGCCCACTAGATAGTAAGATGTAAAATGTTTTTTCACAAGTGATGCACTTTGAAGGAATATTAGCCTCCGCTACTTTTCCACATAGTGTTTCCCGCACTTTTAAGGAAGAAATAAGATGAGAGAGAGTATTTAATAAATGGCAGGACACTGGATATCTAAGCAGAAGAGAGGAATCTTAGGCTAATTATTCACAGATCCCTGAAAACAGCAAAGCTGGAGAGTTAAGAAAGCACATGGGGCACTGGGCGTCATTAGCCATGGTGGAAAGTACAAGAGCAAGGAGGTAATGTTGTGTTGGTGACGCCACAACTCGAGGCTTGTGTGCAGTTCTGGTCGCCACACTGAAGGAAGAATATCATAGCACCAGAGGGGTTACAGGTGTGGTTCTCTAGGATGTTGCTGGGATGGAGAAATTGAGCTAAATGGAGAGACTAGACTGATTTGGATTCCTTTTTTCAGAGCAGAGAAGACTGATGGAGCACGTAATTTAGACACATAAGTTTATGAAGGGTATGGACGTGATGAATACAGAGAAGCTTGATAGAGGAGTCTAACACAAATCGGCATAGTTTTGAGGTTAGACACCGGGAATTCTGAAGGGACTTCGGAGATGCTTTTTCACTCACATGATGGGAATTTGGAATGCACTGTGTGGGAGAGTGGCAGAGGCTGATAATCGTTTAAATTTCAAATTTCATAATATTTCAAGATATGGGGTAAGTGCATGAAACTTTCAGTGGTATTCATATCGGTGCAGACTTGATACGAATCTATGAACGAGGTGTTTATAATTCTTCAGTGCAAGCAATAATAATTGTTCAAGACAGATATTAAGTAAGTTTAATATTCCAGTAGATTTCACCAGCTTTACGTGTGAGATGTGGAAGCAAATTGTCAGAGAAGGATCTTAGAATCTTGAATTACTAATGCAATGAATTCCCACCATTTCATCATGTTACATAATTCCAGATGTTTTGTGCATTGATTTTAGATTGTTGGCCTTTGCTGTGTTTTTTTTTGCTCTTGGTCAAAAGGCAATGTTCGACAATGTACATTTCATTCAACTTCTTGACATCATCTTCAACAGCATAATTTTCACCATCCCCCTTCTGAAGATCATGGAGAGAGGAAAAAAAAACACTGAAACTTGCAGTTGTTCCTTGAAACCTTTCTAATTATCTGTGGACAAAAACGGATTTGGCTGATTGAAAATCTCAAGGAAGATGTGCACGTGTTTCAATTTTACTTGCGATATATGGAGATTCATCAGTAGGATTCATGACTCTAGGAGCCGGAAGAGGCCATTTGGCCCATCCAGCCTCATCCACCGTTCAATATGTTCATGGTTTTCTCACAGCTATTGAAAGAGGACTTTGTCTTCTACGTAAAGCAATTTTACTGTCAATGGGATGGGTTCATCCAGTTCAAAAGAATTACAATTGTAAATCAAACACTTTAATAAATCAACAATCAAGATGAATGCCCAGTTGTAGTTTTTTTTATGGAGGGGGTGCTCAATCAGCTCCATGCAACAGAAATGGTGAATCTGAATGTTTTCTAAATCAAGACATGGATTATTGCAAATGTGACTACTCGTCCGATTCTGCACTAGTGCTGAGGACAAATTATTTTGTAATTCATGTTTTGAAGAATCTTCAATTAAATATGAACTGTTTATGTTTTGCAGAGCTGCAAAGGAACATATTGTGCAGCATGCAAGTTAGTGAAGTGCTGAAGATTTATGCATGTTCTGTGAACTGCAACTCATACCTTTAGATTAGATTAGATTACTTACAGTGTGGAAACAGGCCCTTCGGCCCAACAAGTCCACACCGACCCGCCGAAGCGTAACCCACCCATACCCCGACACTTACCCCTTACCTAACACTACGGGCAATTTAGCGTGGCCAATTCACCTGACCCGCACATCTTTGGACTTTGGGAGGAAACCGGAGCACCCGGAGGAAACCCACGCAGACACGGAGAGAACGTACAAACTCCACACAGTCAGTCGCCTGAGGCGGGAATTGAACCCGGGTCTCTGACGCTGGGAGGCAGCAGTGCTAACCACTGTGCCACCGTGCCGCCCGTACCTATGTCCACACCACCCAATACACTGACACCATGGGGAGGGTCCGCTCTGTCATTAATAAGAGTGTTACTTCGCAAGTCAGAAAATCTGGACAATTCAGGTACAACACCTGGGGAACACACTTCCGATTTGAATGAGATATGGTATAACCTATAACTTACCAGATTGATCTCACATATTATGTGGTTCTTGCTGGAGTCAACATTCCTGTTAAGACAGTGAAACAAAATGTGAAATGTAAAATGTCGCTATAAGTTCTCATGTTATATCCATTTTCTCTGCTCAGTATCAACAGTGATGTGGAAATTTATGTTTTGTATTTTATTGAATTCTTCCTGCAGGTTGCACCCCAAAATTAAAATAACATCCTCATTTTTTTTTAACAGGAGGAAATCTCTCATTTGATTACCTTCTGACCTCTGTGTAAAATTAGGTTTAGAATACGTTTATGAATGACAGTAATTGTGCTGCATTTTGTTCATGTGTCTAACTGCTTGATATTGTTTTAGCCTAAATCCACTGTCACAACAGAATAACCTGTCCATTGATTTGGATGTGGATTGTCCTTAACAACACACTTGACTGAGTGTGGAATCTTGGTCTTTATTGTGGGAATATTTTATCAAAGTGGATTCTTTCCCTGGCTGAATGGTCACAGACCATATTTAAACATGTACTGTACAATGCACACTTCTAATATTTATAACATGTGTAATTACTGCAAATAAATTGTTTCAAATTGATAATTTATGGGACCTCAGATATACTTCCTCTTGCCAAGTGCCTTCGGATTTCTGTTTCCTTTCATGATGAGAAAGTGGGTTCCAGCATTCAGTGACAGTGGACATCAGATAATGACACACTAACAGCGATTACACCACACTCCTGCCTCACACACACTGTTGCAGGAGGTCGAAGATAAAACTAATCTGTGGCAGCAAGACATGACAAATGGCATTTTAAGTTGCAAAGGTTGTAACTATGTGGTCAAGAGAGCTTTGTTTAAAAAATAGTTTTTTACATCAGAAAAAGAAACAAAAGACGATGTATACAGATATTAAGGAACCAAATCCACATGAAGAGAAAACTGCTTTTCAACAAATAAATTAGAAAGGAATGCAAGCAACGTTTTTATGACATCAGTTACGAGTCCATATAAACTGTATTTGTGCTTCAGCTCATCTGCACCCACATATCTCACAGTAATCACAAGTTTCCTTTGCTTCTTATAAATATTGATTTTAAAATGCAAATTATAACCAGTTCAGAAGCAGGCAATCAAATTTGCAATGGCTTTGGAATCAAACTGTGCTTTTGTTTTTGAAAAATATGTTACTTTTTAAAATCAAATAATTATTTTTTTTCTTGGCTATTCTCATCCTATCCCGAGGGAGATGCGGTTTGTCTAAATGCAGCACTCAATATCTCTTAGCCATGGCAGTGGCAGATCTGGCTCTGGTTATTATCCATGTGATATTGCAACGCATTAATATCATGTACGTGACCATTAGTTTCCTTTTCTGACCCTGGTGTGCATTGTGGCTGCTCTGTCTGTTTTACTGTTGCATTTACTTCCGATCGTTTTGTAGCAATTTGCTTTCAGAATATTCAATCAAAATACTGTACAAAGAAAACATCCACAGTGGTTGTCATCACAAAACTTGTGCTGAGCTGTCTAAGGACCATCCCCTTTTACTATGTTTGAACCAGTACTTCAATCGACAATGTAGCACAGCATTGTGTTGACAATGGCTTATCTCACTTCTCACTTGTGGAAGCTAAATGAATGGATCGACAGCATCATAACTCCTCTCCTTCCAATTCTATTAATTTTATCATTCAGTGCTCTAACCATAAGACACATTATATTGGCTAATAACGTCCGGAAAGCGCTCCACAGGAACAATGAGTTCCAGAATGATGCAGAGCTGAAAAACTGGGGAAAATCCATGATTTTACATTTTGGTATTTCAGCCAATTTCGTTTTGTTATGAATGTTGAATATTCTGCACTCTGTAAAGTGGCCAGTATTTAATTAATAAGATATTTTTCAAAAACCAAACCACGGTTTTATATAAAAAATAAATCAGCAATCAGATATATGTTGTACAACAAGTTGGAAACAGAGAACATAGAACATGACAGCGCTGTATATGCCCTTCGGCCCTCGATGTTGCACCGACCTGTTGAACCAATCTGAAGCCCATCTATTCTACACTATTCCATTTTCCTCCATATGTTAATGCAATCATCATTTACATACACTTAAAGTTGGTGAGTCTGTGACAGTTGCAGGCAGGGCATTCCATGCCCCTATTACTCTCTGAGTAAAGAAAATCCCTCTGACATCTGTCCT
Organism: Hemiscyllium ocellatum; assembly: GCF_020745735.1. Lineage (NCBI taxonomy): Eukaryota > Metazoa > Chordata > Chondrichthyes > Orectolobiformes > Hemiscylliidae > Hemiscyllium > Hemiscyllium ocellatum. Next base: position 47,379,474 of record NC_083435.1, on the reverse strand, counting down.
CTCTCTCTCACCCCACAATTTATAGCTATGTCTCCACGTGTTAGCCATCACCATACAAGGAAAAAGGGTCTCACTGACCACTCTATTGAACTCTCTGATTACCTTACGTGACTCAATTAGGTCACCTCTCAACCTCCTCTCTCACAATAACAGTGTCAATTCAATCATCCTTTCCTCATAAGACCTTTCCTCCAAACCAGGCAGCATCCTGATAAATATCTTCTGAACCTTTTCCATTGCTTCCACATCCTTCTTATAATGCAGTGACCAGAACTGTACACAATGCTCCAAGACCGGCCACACAAAAGTTTTGTTCAGCTGCAACATGACCTCAAAACTCCATCTCTCAACCAATAAAAACTAACGCACCATATGCTATCGGAACAACCCGATCAAACTGGCTGGCAACTTTCAGGGATCTATGTACATGGACATCGAGACTTCTCTGCTCATCTACACTGCCAAGACACTTACTATTACCCCAGTACTCTGCATTCCTGTTGCTCCTTCCAAAGTGAATCACCACACAGTTTTCTACATTAAACACCATTTGCCATCTCTCAGCCCAGGCCTGCAACTTATCTATGTCCCTCTATAACTTGTAACATCCTTCAGCATTGTCCACAACTCCACCGACCTTAGTGTCATCTGCAAATTTACTAACCCTTGCTTCGACAACCTCATCTAGAATATTTATAAAAATGACAAACAGCAGTGCCCCCCCCAAAAAAAACTTTCTGGCACACCACTAGTAACTGAACTCCAGTATGAACATCTCCCCATCAAACACCACCTTCTGACTTCTTTCAGCTTATGAATTTATGATCCAAGCAACTAAATCACCATCAATCCCATCGTGACCACATAAGCAAATTGTGGTCATGGTCAGCAAGGTGCATGCTTACTTCCAAATGTAACACCTGGCCAGGTTCATTACCCAATACCAAATCCAATGTGGCTCGCCCCTTGGTGGCTTGTCTACATAGTGTGTCAGAATACCCTCCTGCATACATCGGACAAAAACTGACCCATCTAAATTACTTGAAATATAATTTTTCCAGTCAATATTTGGAAAGTTACAGTCCCCCATTACAACTACCCTGTTACCATCACACCTACCCAGAATCATCTTTGCTATGTTTACCTCTTCTTTTTCAAACTATTCAGAGGCCTATAGAAAATTCTCAACAGGGTGACCTCTCCTTTCCTGTTTCTAACCTCAGCCCATATTACCTCAGTAGAGGAATACTCAAACATCCTTTCTGCTATCATAATACTGTCCTTGACTAACAATGTCACACCTCCCCATCTTTTAACATCATCTCTGTTCTGACTGAAACATGTAAATCCCGTAACCTGCATCAACCATTCCTGTCCCTGCTCTATCATGTCTCTGAAATGGCTACAACATCGAAGTTCCAGATACCAACCCATGTTGCAACTTCACCCACCTTATTTGGGTTACTCCTAGCATTGAAATAAACATATTTGAAACCACCTTCCTGCTTGCCTGTGCACATTTGCGATCTTGAAACCGTATTAATGACCTCATTAGTCTCAACTTCTTGGTCACTGGAATGACAATTTTGGTTCCCATTCCCTGCTGAATTAGTTTAAACCCTCCCGAAGAGCATTAGCAAATTCCCCCCTCATGATATTGGTACCCCTCTGGTCCAGGTGTAGACCATTCTGTTTGTAGAGGTCTCACCTACCCCAGAATGAGCCCAGGTATCCAGGTATCTGAAAACCTGTACCATGCCTGTGTTGAATCCTCTCTCTCCCTATTCCTCACCTTGCACACACGTGGCATGGGTAACAAACTAGAGATAAGAGCTCTGTTTGTTCTAGCTCTAAGCTTCTACCTTAGCTCCCAGAATTTCTGCCTTCAGTCCACATCCCTTTTCCTACCCATGTCGTTCATGCCTATGTGGACTACGACTTGGGGCTGCTCCCCCTCCCCCTCAGGGATCCCAAAACCAAGATCTGAGATAGCACGAACCCTTGAACCTCGGAGGCAACACACCAACTGTAAGTCTCTCTTGTTCCCCAAAAAACTCTTAACTGTCTCCCGATGTATGCAGTCTAATGCTAGTTAGAGTCATGATAGAATTTCTCACCAATACTTGTATCTATGTACTAACACAAAGAAAATTCAGAGAGGAGGTGAAGAGTGGTATGAAATATCTACTTACACTGAATGGGAAATTGTGTCAACAGCACAAAATAAAATGTAATAAGAGCTGGCCTTGTAGTTTTTTACATGCATATTTCACTCTCACATTATTGAAAACATCCAGCATTGTTAAGGAACAAATAACAGTATAAACTTCAAAGACATGTTATATCACAAAGTAGGATATACAAATCCGTAAGTTGTAATAAAAATAAATAAATAAAGACCAAATAAATCAGTAGATCAAAGATAACCAGGTGCTGAAGATCTGAGCCAATCAAAAGCAGAAACAAGTAAAAAATATATTTTGTGGAATAATTTAATTTCTAGATACAGTTTGTGTGTCCATGTGCACATATTTGGAAGATATGAAGTACCTCCTTTATTGTTTGCCACTGCTTGCTTCCTGTCTTTTCTGTGAATCGATGCACAACAGCTCTACCCTTGTTTCATTGTAATTCCCTTCCTATAAGTAATGCACAATGCCTTCAAAATAATTTTCTCAATATCATGCGAAATATTTAAGTCTGTTATGTTATGATCACTGGGTCTGAGAAGATCTTTTATTCTGTTAAACGTGCCTCATTATCCATTGTAATATCCAATCACCTGGGCCCCTTGTCAGTTCCATGATCTCCAAACTGTTCTGAATGCACTCTATCAAATCATATTCTGAACGCTTTGTCCACTAATGTACAAGACTTGCACTTTTGCGGTTTCAATCAACCCATTTTTTTCTTTGCAATGTGACCTTATTTGCCTCTCACCTTTGAGAAACCTGTCTGATTAGTATTTTTTTTTATCTTTTATAACTCTCTTTGTTTGTCTTTCACTTGTCATCCTGCATATTTTCACATTCTCCTAACAGTCTAAATTATACGCACCCCACGCACACCAGATATTGCCTGGAATGCAAAGTCTCGGTTATGAAGAGATAATGGACAGGCAGGGATTGTGTTCCTTGCATGAGACGAGGCTAAGTGGAGATCTGATTGAGATATACAAAAGTATTAGAGGCTTCAGCAGAGTAGATCTTGAGAATCGCTCCCCCATATCAGGCCTTTTTAAGACTGGAGGGTGGAGGCCTAAGTTGAGACGCAAATGTTTTCAAAGAGATATGAGATTTGTTTTTCATCCAGAGGGTGCTTGAAGTGGAGCATGCTGCCTGAGGGAAGGGGGGGGGGGGGCAGCGAGGTGGAGGCAAATACGCTTGCTATATTCAAGAAAAATCGTGATGGGTGTTTAAAATGCTTGTGCATATTTGACTATGGACCACGTGCAGATATTGGGGGTTAATGTATTAATGCTGTTCGGTATTTGTTGATCAGCATAGACATGATGACTGAACGGCATGTTTTGTGAATCATGTTTTATAACTTACGCTGTTTCACTCTATGCCTGGCAAATACTTGCCCTGGGACATCAGTTCCCGTTGTGCCCAGTGTAACCCCTCTAGTTCATAGTCCCCAAGAATATTTGCCAACATTCCTGAATCTGAAAACCTCCCCTTTGCACCATCTTTCCTGCCATTATTCAATAAATCCACCCTGCTTCTTCAATTCTGCCGAGCATGTGGTACTGTTAGCAATGCTGGGGCCACTGCCTTTGAATTCTATACTACAATGTTCTTCCCTATATTCATTTTAGGAACTCATCCCTCCCTTAGTTACATCTATCTTTGATATTGATGTGTATGACCACTGGTTGGTCCCTCTCCCCCCTTAACAACGCCTTTTAGTTGTTCTGAGACTTGCTTCACCTTGCACTATGGAGGCAATGTACTTGTTTGTAGCCACAGAAAAACGTATCTATTCTCCTTACAATTAAATCCTCTATAATCCTCTATGCATTCCCAGAATTTGTCGTCCTCAGACGAGCAGCATGGCTGACAACAGTGCAACCAAGTTGGCTATGATTGATTTTTGCCGAAACTATCCAAAGTGGTATGTCTGTTATGGAGGGGATTGTTAGAACATAGAACATAGAACAATACAGCACTGAAGAGGCCCTTCGGCCCACGATGTTGTGCCGAACATCTATCCTAGATTAAGCACCCATCCGTGTACCTATCCAATTGCCGCTTAAAGGTAGTCAATAATTCTGACTCTACCACTCCCACGGGCAGCGCATTCCATGCCCCCACCACTCTCTGGGTAAAGAACCCACCCCTGACATCTCCCCTATACCTTACACCCTTCACCTTAAATTTATGTCCCCTTGTAATACTCTGTTGTACCCGGGGAAAAAGTTTCTGACTGTCTACTCTATCTATTCCTCTGATCATCTTATAAACCTCTATCAAGTCACCCCTCATCCTTCGCCATTCCAACGAGAAAAGGCCGAGAACTCGCAACCTGTCCTCGTACGAACTTTTCTCCATTCCAGGCAACATCCTGGTAAATCTTCTCTGCACCCACTCCAAAGCTTCCACATCATTCCTAAAGTGAGGAGACCAGAACTGCACACAGTACTCCAAATGTGGCCTAACCAAAGTCCTGTACAGCTGCAACATCACTTCACGACTCTTGAATTCAATCCCTCTGCTAATGAACGCTAGTACACCATAGGCCTTCTTACAAGCTCTATCCACCTGAGTGGCAACTTTCAAAGATCTATGTACATAGATCCCAAGATCCCTCTGTTCCTCCACCTGACTAAGAACTCTACTGTTAACCCTGTATTCCGCATTCTTATTTGTTCTTCCAAAATGGACAACCTCACACTTGGCAGGGTTGAACTCCATCTGCCACTCCTCAGCCCAGCTCTGCATCATATCTAAGTCCCTTTGCAGCTAACAACAGCCCTCCTCACTGTCCACAACTCCACCAATCTTCGTATCTTCTGCAAATTTACTGACCCACCCTTCGACTCCCTCATCCAAGTCATTAATAAAAATTACAAACAGCAGAGGACCCAGAACTGATCCCTGCGGAACTCCACTTGTAACTGGGCTCCAGGCTGAATATTTACCATCTACCACCACTCTCTGACTTCGACCGGTTAGCCAGTTTTCAATCCAGTTGGCCAAGTTTCCCTCTATCCCATGCCTCCTGACTTTCCGCATAAGCCTACCATGGGGAACCTTATCAAATGCCTTACTAAAATCCATGTACACTACATCCACTGCTCTACCCTCGTCCACATGCTTCGTCACCTCCGCAAAGAATTCAATAAGACTTGTAAGGCAAGACCTACCCTTCACAAATCCGTGCTGGCTGTCCCTAATCAAGCAGTGTCTTTCCAGATACTCATAAATCCTATCCCTCAGTACCCTTTCCATTACTTTGCCTACCACAGAAGTAAGACGAACTGGCCTGTAATTCCCGGGGTTATCCCTATTCCCTTTTTTGAACAGGGGAACAACATTCGCTACTCTCCAGTCCCCTGGTACCACCCCCGTTGACAGTCAAGACGAAAAGCTCATTGCCAACGGTTCTGCAATTTCCTCTCTTGCTTCCCACATAATCCCAGGATATATCCCATCAGGCCCGGGGGACTTTACTATCCTCAAGTTGTTCAAAATGTCCAACACATCTTCCTTCCTAACAAGTATCTCTTCTAGCTTACCAGTCCGTTTCACACTCTCCTCTTCAACAATACGGTCCCTCTCGTTCGGAAATACTGAAGAAAATTACTCATTCAAGACCTCTCCTATCTCATCCGACTCAATACACAATCTCCCACTACTGTCCTTGATCGGACCTACCCTCGTTCTCGTCATTCTCATGTTTCTCACATACGCATAAAATGCCTTAGGGTTATCCTTGATCCTATCCGCCAAGGATTTTTCATGCCCTCTCTTAGCTCTCTTAATCCCTTTCTTCAGGTCCCTTCTGGCTATCCTGTATCCCTCCACTGCTCTGTCTGAACCATGTTTTCTCAACCTTATGTAAGCCTCCTTCTTCCTCTTTACTAGACATTCAACCTCCCTCGTCAACCAAGGCTCCCTCATGCGACCATTTCTTTCCTGCCTGATAGGTACATACATATCAAGGACGCGTCGTATCTGCTCCTTGAAAAAGTTCCACATTTCCACCACATCCTTCCCTGACAGCCTATGCTTCCAACTTATGCTCCTCAAATCCTGTCTTACTGCATCGTAATTTCCCTTCCCCCAATTGTAAAATCTACCATATTGTGCACACCTATCTCTCTCCATAGCCAAGGTGAAAGTCACAGAATTGTGGTCACCATCACCAAAATGTTCACCCACTAACAAGCCCATCACTTGTCCCGGTTCATTACCGAGCACCAAATCCAATATGGCCTCCCCTCTGGCTGGACAATCTACATACTGAGTTAGAAAGCTTCCTGGACACACTGCATAAACACCGCCCCATCCAATCTACTTGATCTAAAGACCTTCCAATCAATATTTGGGAAATTGAAGTCGCCCATGACTACGACCCTGTGGCTTCTGCACCTTTCCAAAATCTGTTTCCCAATCTGTTTCTCCACATCTCTGTTGCTATTGGGGGGCCTATAGTAAACACTGAACAAGGTGACTGCACCTTTCCTATTTCTGACTTCAGCCCATACTACCTCCAAAGGCAGATCCCCCTCAAACTTCCTTTCTGCAGCCGTTATACCATTTCTAATTAGCAATGCCACCCCCCTCCTTTTTTACAACCCTCCCTAATCTTACTGAAACATCTGTAACCAGGAACCTCCAACAACCATTCCTGTCCCTCATCTATCCACGTTTCCGTGATGGCCACAACATCATAGTCCCGATTGTTCATAGCGGGGTTCCTGCATAGCCTGCCTGGTTCTCTAATTCTCCCTGGTGATCACTCATTCCCTTTCTGCCTGTGGAGTTGTAGCCTGCAGTGCGACTACCTGAAACTATGTTGTCCACAATATCCGCAGCTTTGCAGAGACCCCACAGTGTCCCCAGTGGCCGCTCTGGTTCCCAACATGGGCAGTTGGAGACACTTGCTGCACACATGCTGGTCCCAGGTGCTGCAAATGTGCCCCTCTACCCAGAGACAGCAGGGGCGAGCAAGCCATATGTCACATCTCCTGTCACATTCCCGTTGGATTAAACCTAAAAGGGCTCTTAAAATCAAATAATACTAATTACCTTTTCATTAACCTTGTTGAAACAGAATAGTGCTTACAAAACTATAAACAACAAAGTAAAGTCTTTATCACCACTAAGCAACAGTAACAGTACAAATACATGCCCTCTGTGCTTACACAATCAACAGATTACACTTGCCACATGTCATTTTCCACTCCTGATTTCGCCTCAGGAGTCTTGCCTCTGGATTGAGTAAAGGGACCATTAGACTGCTTCTTTGATATTTCTCCCCCATTGTTTTGTGCAGCAGTATCTTGTCATATTATGAAAGACTTTTTTTCTTCTCTGAATGAAGCGGCGCACTGACTGATTCGGTGTCATTTGGAATTCCAATGCTACTGCACTCCTTTCATGAAACAACAGCATTTTCAGCCCTCTCTGCCTTAACAGATGTTTGCTAAGACAATAGCATTATGACACAGCTCTGGTGGTCCTAAGACTTGAACACAGACTGTCAGGTCCATAGTGAGGGACACTTCCATAGGAATGGCAGAAGTGTCAACACCCCGACTCTTAGTTTCAGTGATTTCGCCATGCCTGGTTTTCAGCTACCTCTCTGAAGTTGCTGCCTTATCTGACCTCATTCCACTCAGCCTTCCAAATCCGAGATTTCCATCTCTGACCCCACTTGCCCTTTTCACTTCTGCTCTATCTCCTCTATTTGCCAACTATTCCACAAGTCACTCACAACCACACACTCAAAATCCATACTGCACAGATTTGGCCTCAGTATTCACCAGAACTTTTCTGCAGCAACCAATTTACACAAACTCACCCGCACCTCCACCTGCAACCCACAAGTCTCCCATAAAAGCATTCCTAATGTCCATCCAGGTCATAACTCAAGATGTGGATGTGGTGTAACTTGATGAGTTTGTTGATAGAGTTCCAATTGGAATGCCATGCTTCTAGGAATTCTCGTGCATGTCTCTGTTTGGCTTGTCATGGGATGGTTGCGCTGTCCCAGTCAAAGTGGTGTCCTCCCTTATCTGTATGTAATGACACTAGTGAGACCATCTACCACACTCTGAGAAAAAGACCAGGAAATGACATCACCACAGGAAATGACGTCATCAACCAAAAGAAACCAAAACATCTCAATAGAAAACAGGAATCAGCAGCAATGCTTCGCCTAGAGGCCCACTGAGGATGATACCTAGCAGAGTGGCAAAACATCTGGAAATGAACTTTACAGCTCAGCGAGCAGACCTACATCCAGAAGCTCAACCTAAGCTACAAATCTTCTCAAAACTCGTTATAACTCAAGTATTGCCTCTATATCGATTACATTTCCCTCAAGTGACACAGACCTGAAAGGTTCCATTGACACCGGACTGAACCATCGACTGCCAAATCTGTTTGAATCACACAATCCAGAACTCCTCTGGTTTTCTAAAACTGTTCACTGTTACATACTGACGTGGAGCACAAATAAAACGCCTGCTGCTTGCCTCCACTCTAAACTTCTTAATCTCTCTCCTCATTTTACAGGTAATTAATCCTGTCATTAGCAGTTTTCTCAAAGTTTCTCCCTGATTGTTCCACTCATACTTCTCTAAACAATTTTACTAATTCCTCTCCTCTCTCTCTGCTCCATCCTCATTCCAGCATTCCACACTTTTGAACATTTACATCGTTTCTTGCACATGTAAGTGATAAGGTCTCAGGGATATCATTGTCACTAAGATGTACATCTTGCTATATTAGTGGGCGGCACGGTGGCACAGTGGTTAGCACTGCTGCTTCACAGCGCCTGAAGACCCGGGTTCAATTCCCGACTCAGGCGACTGACTGTGTGGAGTTTGCACGTTCTCCCCGTGTCTGCGTGGGTTTCCTCCGGGTGCTCCGGTTTCCTCCCACAGTCCAAAGATGTGCGGGTCAGGTGAATTGGCCATGCTAAAATTGCCCGTAGTGTTAGGTAAGGGGTAATGTAGGGGTATGGGTGGGTTTCGCTTCGGTGGGTCGGTGTGGACTTGTTGGGCCGAAGGGCCTGTTTCCACACAGTAAATCTAATCTAAATCTAATCTAAAAAAACCTGCCTCTGAGACTTTGTTCCTATCCACTGGAACCTGGTCAAGTTTCCCTCATTCGTGATGAATGGTTTTTGCCTGAAACGTTGATTTTCCTGCTCCTCAGATGCTGCCTGACCTGCTGTACTTCTCCTGCAGCACTCTAATCTTGACTCAAATCTCCAGCATCTGTAATACCCACCTCCACCCTTTCCATTATTCTTCCCCACTGTCTTACCCCTAAAGTTACTTTTGTGTCCTCTCATGCCCTCAAATTCACCTTGTCCATGAAACCCAACACCTATTCGCCTGACTCTATTCTCACTAAACGACTGGTCATGCACTTACTCCACCCAGTCCTAGTTAGACAATATCCTTCCTAGATCTCTTCCTTCAGATGGTTTTTTACTTCTCCTCATCAGGTCTCTTCTCATCACTCATCTCAAAAACAGCCCTTGCCGCTCTATCCTTCTGTCTTTTCTCCAACTTGCCTTCCTCGCTAAGGTATTGTCCTTTCCAAAACTATTCTCTTCTTTCCCAGAATACTCTGTTTGTTTTTCTCCAATCAAGTTTCTTTCCCTATAAAATATTAGGAACAGCACTTATTTAAGGCACTAACAATGGTAAATGTTCCCATCCCAAGCAATTTTCAGCCAGTAAATCAGGGCACCACTTACTGATGTTCCCTACACTGGGAATTGAGAAACTCCAGTGAAAGAAACATCAGGACACATCGAAGTTTCTACGAGCCTCTCTTTTGTCAACTTGTACCCATTGAACAGAAATTGTCCCTGGGTCAGTTCTCGATCCTTGTATCGTTAAATCGGAGTCTGAAACTATTCTCAAATAGATATTCTTTCGTCCCAGTTACCAGGGAAGGCACTGGGTGTCACAAAATGAACTACCACCTTTTCACACACTATTAACCAAAAATATGCGGCCTGTAAATTGTTTACGTTGAATTTATCCTGGTTTTGTCCCAGGAGTGGAAAAGATACAGTACTCTGGTCCATGGTTTCCTTATTAAATCCCTGGCACTTTGGAAGCAAACATTGGATGACTGCAGAGGATTGACCTAAAGCTTGGAATTAGTTAGGTCTTTCTCTTGCATGTTGCTTCTATTGTTTACCATTCATGCAGTGCTCTCTCTCTCTCTGTCTGTCTGTCTGTCTCTCTCTCTCTCTCTCTATCCATTATATATACATAGAATATTCCATCACATTGTTGGTGCCTCACTTCTTGCGGTACATGTTGCTTTTCTTGTTATTTGATTACACTTTCTTCATTGAACTAATCACTGCTGATAATCATGCATGAGTCAGTCATGTTCCAGAATTGTTTTGAAATTATAAAACTGGTTCCAGAACGCTTCATGTGAGTCCCGATTTAAACTTCCAAACCTATGCTGAATCTATTTTTTTTATGTTAATGGTCATGTTACAAACACAATTCATTGTGTTCTCACTCTGAAGATTAGAATTTACTTCCCCGCCTCATTTCTCTCTCCATTCTGGAGGCTTCCTGCCTCTATTCCTGATGAAGGGCTTTTGCCCGAAACGTCGTGATCCTTGGATGCTGCCAGACCCACTGTGCTTTTCCGGCACCACTCTGATCTAAACAAAGATTAGAATTTACATCCACAGTGAGTATGTGCCTTTTGTCCTTACTAATGATGTGAATCACTTCAAACCAGTCAGCATTTAATTTCATCCAGCATGTGTTCACCGAGCTTATCAACTTGCCTACTTCACTTTGAAGGTCTGTACTACCCTTTCCATAAAGGTACTTCGTTTTGTATCATTCACAGATTTGGAAATTCTACACCTAACCGTAAGAGACTGGTCATTAGCGTAGAGCAGTAGATGTTGCCTATATGGACATTAGTAAGGCCTTTGTCAACGTCCTGAACAGCAGGCTTGTCGTGAAGGCTAGGTTGCATTGGATCCATGGAGCGTTAGCTAATTGGATTCAAAATTGGCTTGATGATAGGAAACAAGGATGATGGCTCATGGTTATTTCTCAAGCTGGATGTCTGTGCCTCGTGGTGTGTCACAGGGGTTGCTGCTGAGCTCTTTGTTATTTATTATTTTCATAAAAGACTTGCATGCGAATGTACTAGGCATTATTATTAAGTTTGTGTTGATGCAAAATCAGAAGGCATCATTAATGCGAAGAAAGTTATCAAAAGTTACAGAGGAATCTTGATCAGATGGGGATGTGGGGCAAGGATTGACAAATGTAATTCAATACAGAGAAGTGTGAGGTGTTGCACTGTGGAAAGTCAAACCAAGGTAGGATGAAGCAGAAAATGGTAAGACCTGAGGAGTGTTGCAGAACAGAGGGACCAAAGCGTAGAAGTACATTGTTCATCGAAAGCAGTGTCACAGGTAGTCAGGGTGGTGAAGAAGTCATCTGGTGTGCTGGCCTTCATCGGTTGAAGTATTGAATGTAGGAGCTGGGACATGATGCTACTGTTGTTTAACTCATTGCTGAGGCTGCACTTGGATTATTGTGCACAGGTTTGGTCACCCTGTTATAGGAAAGACATAGTCAAACTGGAAAGAATGCAAAGAAGATCTATGGGGATGTTGCCAGGATTAGTTAGCCTGAGTTATCAGGAAACGTTGGCCAAGACAGAACTTTATTCCCTAGAGTGTAAGAGAGTGAGAGGTGATCTTATTGACGTGAAAACGATCATGGCGGTCATTGATAAGATGAATGCAGATATCTTTTTCACAGAGGTGGGGAATTTAAAACTAGAGGACACAGGTTTAAGGTGAAAGGGAAAGATTTAAGAAGGACCCGAGGAGCAAATTCTTCATGCAGAGAGTGCTAGGTATGTAGAATGTACTGCCAGAGAAAGTGATTGATGCAAATTCAAGAGCAAAATCTTTTTTTAAATGATATTTGAATAGGTACATGAATGGGAAGCAAAAAAAGGGATATGGACCAAATGCAGTCAATTCGAACAAGCTGAGGCCCGTTTCTGTGCTGTACTACTCCATCGAGTATTCCATGCTGTATTACTCTATGAAGGCAAAACGTCATGACAGTAACCCTGGGCTAGTCCTCCAAGAATCATTTTCAAGTCTAAAAGAAAAGTCTATTAACCATAACACTCAGCGATTTACCTTATTTTTGTCAGTCAGATAGCATTTTCTTTATGATCTATCACCTTTCCAACAAGTGTGTTGTGAGAAAGTTATTCTTTTTTGTCATCCATGTAAGCAACAGCATTCAAAGAGTCCAGCATGTTCATCACATATCATGTACATTCGTCGCCCTGCAAAGATTTTTGAGGGGCATCTTGAGCTGGATACTCTTTCTCTCTTTTGTAAAATGTGATACTTGTAACAGGTACAGACCTGAAGGCTACTGTATACAAAGACATGGTAGGTACCTTAGCGCAGAGCTTCAAATGCACGTTTGGCACGTTTTTCACATCTGAGTATAGTGATTAATTCCTGCTATTGACATTTTTTTCCATAATATCTGGTACCTTCTATTCACAAGAACCAAGTGCAGGCTCGACAGTAAGACAATGGTAGATTCCCTTTCACAAGAGATTCTAGCCAATGATACTGCTTAAACTAATCTGGCAGGGGAAGAGACACAGAGTGTCGATGAAAGAGAGACTCATCTTACTACAGCAAAGGAGCAAGTCACAGAAAGTTGAATGGCAAGACAATAAGAATGGGTGGGTCTTTCATGCTAAGAGTGTAATAGGCAAAACTAATGAATTAATGGTGTGGATTGTCACATGGAAATGTGATATTGCTCCCATTACAGAAACATGGCTGAGGTAAAGGTTGAACTGACATCACAACAGTCTGGGGTATAGGATCATTAGAGGAGACAGAAGAGAGCTTACAAAGGGTGGTTGTGTGATGCTATTAATTAAGCAGTAAATTATTGCATTAAGAAGAGATTATATCTTGGCAGGGACTTCAAATGAGGCTTAATGGGTAGAACTTAGTAATGTTAAGGGACAGCTACTTTACTGAGTGTGTATTACAGACTCCCAAAGAATCAGTGGGAAATAGAGGAGCAAATATGTCGGCAGTTCACAGAGAAATGATACTAGAGATTTGCAACTTGCCCAATTTGGGATTGTAACTTGGGGTTTTCATCATATTGAGAGGAGGTAGATTTCTTGAAAAATATCAAGAATATTTTTTCTATAAGTACACTAAAAGCCATCAAGATATGGCGTGGTGCTGGGTTTGTTTCTGTTGGGTGGGGAGGGGGGGTGGGAGTATTCAATGTGGAAATAGGGGAACATTACAGTGAGAGCAGCCACAGCTCAATAACGTTAAACTTTGTTCTGGAGAAGGAAAAAGATGGCCTGCAAAATATGGTCTTGGATTGGGGGAAGGCAGATTTTATTAAAATAAAGCACAATCTGGCCCCAGAAGATTGGGAACAGCTCCTTGCAGGTAAGTCTACACTGGAGAATCGGGGAGGCATTCAGAATGTTCACAAGTCATGAAAAATTACTTGTTAACAGGCAGAAGGAGAATCCTAAGGTATTTCCACAATATGTTAAAGGTAAGTGGTTAACCAAGGAAAGATTAAGGCACATTAGGGACCAAAAGGGCAACCTGTAAATGAAGCTGCAGGATATTGAGTGTTGAAAGAATACTTTTCTGCAATCTTCATTCTGGAACAGTAGAATGTACAATAAAATTCAGGGAAACAGATTGTCAGGAGTTTGCAGAATTCAACATGGGAAATGGCGAGGCCTTGAAAGCTTTGTTCGACCTGAACACAGACAATACCCCTGGTCCGAGTGAATTGCAAGCCAGGTTGCTGTGGGAGGTGAAACAATTTTCAATTCCCCTCAAGCACAGGGGAAGTCTAAGAGGTCAGGAAGACAGGAAATATAGTTTCAATTAAACAGGTAATTTGTGTAGGTCTTTACAGTGGAAAACACAAATAATATGTAAATAATTGATGACAAGGAGGCTACGGTAAGTGAGGACTGAGAAAATATCATTATCACTAAGCAGGTAGCGCTGGAACAGTTAGTGGGTTGGAATTCAGTCCAGGTAACAGATGGCACGGGAAATAGCAATACGGTCATGGTAATTTTCCAAACTTTGCTAGTTTCTGGGGTGCTTCCCGCAGATTGGAACACAGCAAATGTGATGCGACTGTTTAAAAGAGAAGGCAGAGAAAAGGTGAGAAACTATAGGCCCATTAGCTTTTGCAGTGGGGAAAATGCTTGTATCTAAAATCAGGAAGAAATAATGGGACATCTAGATATAAATTGGTTCATCAAGCAGATGTTATGGTCCAGGTCAGACCACCTCAAAATGCTTCAAAAAGGTAACCCAGGCCCTAACTTTGCAATTTGATTTAAGCAAGCGTACAGTGGATATTCCAGGAGCGAATCAACTGGTCAAACTATTTTGTTTCAAACAAAACAGAATTTAATTACAATATTACCGAATGAAACACAAAGAACTGAAAGCAGAATACTGAATAACTTATCTATCTGAATAGCTGAGCTGAGAGAACTGGCCACTCCCCTTTCATTATGCAAGGGTGTCTTTTTTTTATTTGAAAGCCTTTTGCTCGAGGCAGTTTCTGTTAGCTATAATCAAATTGGCCCTAAACCCGACTCAACCTCAGACTTTTGGGACCTATGGTATTCATAACTTCTCTGAAAAAATATGAAGGACAACCTAACCTTATTCAAGGAACAGGTTTGTCGCTCAACCCCCCTTAAATAAAATGAACAATCAATATCCAACGATGGTTTACTTTTTAAAACCCCTTCAAAACTTGGTTAGTATTATAAAACATACATATTCAATATATTGACTATAAACTTGCAAACAGGAACAGCTCCGTTCTATTTCAACCTGTTGTACCCTCACCATCGAACACCTCAGTTTCTCATTTGAGTCTCAACAATGCCTTGGCTATTATGTTTTACATTACTGCCATGTGAACAAGTATTGAAGTGAATGTTTGTAACAACAAGTTCCATCCAAACAGTTTGGCATTTTTGTCCTTAAATGTCTCCACAAGTTTCAATGGTTGATGATCTATGTATATAATTGTCTCAGATATGCTATTGGTAACATAAACACTGAACTGTTGTAACGTCAACGCCAAGCTCCAAGTGTCCTTCGTACCCATCAGAATTTTTTGCTGATGAATGCTCAATGTCCCGGAGAAAAAATCAGATAGATCTTTCTATCTTCTCATCATCTTCTTGCAAGTGCACAGCACTGACACCCTCATCACTGCATCGATAGCCACCTTGAATGGCTTTGCATAATTTAGCGTGGCTAATACTGGGACTGTGGTTAACATAGCTTTCAGGCTGTCAACTGGACAGTCTGCTGTCCACTGAAACTTCTTGCTTTTCTTCAGCATTTCAGTGAGTGGAGCAGCCACAATGCTAAAATTTGTTACAGATTTTCAACAAAATCTATTCAACCCCAAGAACCACAGTACCTCTCCTTTTGTCAATGGTATGGGAAACTCCCCAATTAATTTGTCTTTGTAACCCATGTGGCCATATGTCCATGTCCAATAACATGGCCCAGGAAGGTGACTTAGCCTTTGGCAAATTCCCTATTAGCCAGATTAATCAACAAGCATGACTGCCAAAGTCGATCATAAAAGTCCAATAAATGTTGTAAATGGTCCTTCCATGTGTAACTAAAAATCACCAGATCATCAATACACACCACACCGATGTGTAATCTCACAATGACCTTATTGGTTAGTCTCTGAAATATGGCTGTCACATTTTCCATGCCAAATGGCAAGACTTTACACCGATACAGTCCATTCGGTGTTACGAAAGCTAAAATTGCCTTTGCTCTTTCTGACAAAGTTGCCGGTATGCTCCGAGCAAGTCAAACTTAGAAATATAAGTTGCTTGTTCCACCTTCTCAACACAGTCATCCAACCGCAGATTTGGATATGTATCCAGCTTTGTAACTGCATTGACTTTGTGATTGGCCACACATAACTGCTGGCTAACATCTGGTTTTGGCATCATTTCTATCGGCGAGCTTCATTCATTGTATCTCACTTTGATTATGTCGTCTTGGAGCATGCGCTGAATCTCCTTTTGGGCATTCCAACTTTAGAGGATATTGTCTCTCCAGGTGTTTAATCGGAACAGCAACTCCTATATCTACAACAGGCATAATTAGGATAGTACTCCCCAGCTTACTTGCATACATCTCACCATATGATAATAGTAACTATTTCACGTCATTTCGAGTTTCCTCTTGAAGGTAATTGAAAACTTTATCTCAGCTTTTGATAACTTACTCATTGTCCTATTTAATTTGAGGAATTTTCAATTCAGAATTCTCTGAATGTGATTCTTCATTCTGTGTTGTAACCAATAATACATTCTCCTCTTGCTGCCCTTTCCTGTGAAAATATGTTTTAAGCATAATGTATTCACATGACACACTTGGTGAGATTTCTTTTTGTCTGGAGTCCCTATCACGTAGGTTACGTCCCTCAATTTACTTTTTACTTGATTAGGTCCATAAAACATTGCTTTTAAAGGTTCACCTATCATTGGAAGTAACACTAATTCTCTATTCCCAATAACAAAACTGCAAATTTTTGATTACTGGACTGCTTCCTGTTTTATTGTATGCTGTGATACTTTTAAATGTTGTCTAGCCAACTCCCCAGCTCTACCTAATTATTGCCGACAGTTAGAAACATAGTCCAAATATGCGGTCTCTGAATTCTGACTTACCAATATCTCCTTGATCAATGTGAATGGTCCACTTACGTCATGCCCAAAACCTAATTCAAATGGACTAATTCATTTGGTGCATTGCTGATAGCAAAAAGCACCAATCGAATTCCCTTATCTCAATCATCTAGAAAGTCATTTTCTAAAACTTCTCAATATTGTCATTAATGCCTGATGCCACCTTTCTAGCACTCCCTGTGGTTCTGGATGGTATACAGTAGATGTAAATTATTTTATTCATAAGATGTATATGACTTCCTTGAATAGTTTTTGAGTGAAGTTTGACACTTGATCTGACTGAATCACTACTGGTAGTCCATATCTTGTGAAAAATTTGACTAATTCCTCCACACTCTTTTTTTAGCTGTGATTTTGCAGAATGGTACACACACACACACACACACACACACACACACACACACACACACACACACACACACACACACACACACACACACACACACAAACACACTGCATTCAAACCAGATCAGAGAAGAGCTGAGTCAAAAGAACTGGCTATTCCCCTTTCATTACACAAGGGTTTATTGAACGTAAAAGCCTTTTGCCTGAGAAAGTATGTGTTAACTGTAAACAAATTGCCCCTGTTGTAGAAAAATACATAAACTTGGATTAAAGGCATGTCAAGATACAATTTATTGTTCAAATGATTTTGGGAGGGATATTAGGTCAACCCTGAACAGCAGGTCTGGCCACAGCATCTCTCTGCGAACAAAGGAGCACTATTGCTTGCATTCCACTTGTGATGTGCCCACACCATCGCGAGGGAAGCTCATGCCCTTCACATGTTCCATGCCACATTGGCACCTTGACCTCTTGAAGTCTGCTCCATCCACAGCAGTCCACTGACCGTTTTGAAGTGCCTCTGTAGTGATCCTAGTCTGTCCGTCTTGAAATGCTTCTGTACAAGAAAGGCTTCCCAATTCTTCACCCAGGCAAACCCGCTGCTTGCTCGGTGAGCTAGCATCCAATTGCATTCATACGTTAGGCCTGTAACTGCTCCTACTCTTTACCTACTGTTAACTAATTCTACCCTCTAACTACAGTTCACCCGTTAACTACTTTAACTTGACGCTTTCAGTCCCCCTTTCTGGTATGAGACAGGCGAGAGCATAGCGACCACCAAATCCAATATCCATCAATAGAGTCAATAAGGAGGTGGCTTGCAAGAGATTCAACATAGCAAAGCCTGTGCTGTCAAAATCTTACAACAGGAGTTGAGAGCAGCCATGACAATGCAGCAGGCGATGACAATCGTGACAAGTATAACTCCAGCATGTAACGGTATGAGCTCCATGAATTGTCTAGTGGCCAACCAAGGCCATGGGGCCTTGTCTGACATCATCAGACAGCCATTTGATATCAACAATGGCCTGTGTAACGTTACGGGATTCATCTGTAACATGTGTTACACACTTGCCCCTACTATTATGCAATCTCCGCCCTGCTGGCATAGTGGTTATGCTGTGTATAAAGCCATGGTTCAGACAGCTCTTTATTTTTAGCAACCAACCCTTTTGCTGCGCTACTTCACAGGATGGTCAAGCCACAGACAAGGTAGTTACTGTTCTTGGCACAAGTTACTCCTGCCCCTCCCCCCTCCCGCCACAGGAGCAGGGCACTGAGGAACCCGTAGCCCAACGAGGATCCCAGCGTTATCAGGTCCCACCAGTCCACAGAGAATTCCTCATCAATGCCTCGGGTCATTATCTGCCGACAGGTGTGTCCCCTCTGTAGATGTAGGACAGTAATCAGCCCTATTGTCCCAACTGCAAAGACGACTGGCAAGGTTGGAGTGGTCAGTGTGAAGGTTCCATTGAGAAGGAACACAAAGCCTTCTTTGGCACAATAGCACTTGACCTCCCGGTGATTCTGTTGCATGAACTGTTTGTGCCAGCAGTTACTGGGCTTCCTGGAGGCCCTGCCTGACCCCACCAGCTGATAGGTATCAAATGGAGACGGCCCTGTTAGCTGAACTAACATGTGTCCCATTGCATTGTCCTCAGACAAACTGTCTACCCGCAGTTATGCTGATGCATCTTTGCTCATTACAAGTGCCCGCAAACAGGCCGTTGTGCATTCGGCAATGCTGACAGGAGCACTGTGTCTGTTCAAAGGAGGCATTCTCAGGGACGAGAGCAAATGCGCTACCGCATCCCTGCCCTGAGAAGCAAACTGGGTAACTGAGCAGGTTTGAACATGTTGTGTTGCCCCTGTCCCGACTTCCCATGTAGTCAGTGGACTGTGTCCAAGTTGAGTTGATCTTCTCCATGCACCCTTCCTCTATACCTCGTTGTTATGTAACAGTTCTGCCCACACAGCGTGTGTCAAATGTATCTACCATGTACAGGTCAAGGGGGATCCATGCAGGACTGGCTATAAAGAAAGCCTCAACAAACTGGTCAAGGGGTTAGCATACGGTCTGTATACCGTGTCGACACAGATGGGTCCAATGGAACAAGTTATCCACTGATCCAGTCACCCCTGCGACTGTGACAGTCAGGATACAGAGGCATTGTAAATCATCCCAGACATACATGGAATCAAGTGGAGAAAGGCATTTCTTAGCATGCAACATCAACAATGATCCAAGGCTGTAACACCCACAGGCAACAAGGCTCCTGGTCGACCCATGACAACCACTACTCCTGGACTGCCCACAACAACTCACACTCCTGGTCCACCCACAACAACCCACAATCCTGATCCACCCACATCACCCCACACTCCTGGATCACACACAACCACCCGCACTCCTGGACACCCCACAACAACCTGCACTCCTGTTCCACCCATAACACCCCTGCACTCCTGGTTCACACTCAACAATCCGTTCTCCTTATCCACCCACAACACCCAGCACTTCTAGTCCACCCAAAGCACACTGCACTCCTGGCCCAATCACAACACCCTGCATTCCTGGTCCACCCACAACAACCCACACTCCAGGTCCACACACAATACCCACATTCCTGGTCCAACCACAAAAACCCGGGCTCCTGCTCCACACACAACAACCCGCATTCCTTGTCCACCCACAATATCCCATACTCCTGTTCCTCCCACAACAATCCACTCTCCTAGTCCACCCACAACAACCCGTGCTCCTGGTCCATTCACAAAAACCCACACTCCTAGTCTACCCAAAACAACACACACTCCTTGTCCACTCTCAAATATCCGCACTCCTGGACCACCCTCAACAACCCCCAATCCTGGTGCACTCACAAAAAACCCGCACTCCTGGTCCACCCAAAACATCCCGCACTGCTGGTCCACCCACGACAACCCGTGTTCCTGGTCCATTCACAAAAACCCACTCTCCTCGTCCACGCACAAAAACCCGCCCTCCATGTCCGCCCACAACAACCCGCTCGCCTGGACCACCCTCAACAACCCACAATCCTGGTGCACTCACAAAAAACCCGCACTCCTGGTTCACCCAAAACATCCCGCACTGCTGCTCCAACCACAACAGCCCGCACTCCTGTTCCAGCCACAACAACCAACATTCCTGACCCACCAACAACATCCCTCCCTCCGGGTCCACCTACAACAACCTGCTCTCCTGGTCAACCCACAGCTCACACTCCTGGTCCACACACAAAACCCTCGGTCCATGTCCAACCACAACAACCCGCACTCCTGGTCCACCCACAACAACTCATCCTCCTGTTCCAACTCCTCTGGTTCAGGTGAAGACCATCCTGTTTGTAGAAGTTCCACCTTCCACAGAAAGAGCTCCAATTATCCAAGAATCCAAAACCTTCCCTCCTGCACATCCCTGCACCCATGTGTTCAGCTCCACTCTCTCCGTGTTCATCACTTCACTAGCAAGTGGCACGGGCAACAAACCAGAGATAACAACTCTGTTTGTTCTAGCTCTAAGCTTCCACCACAGCTCCCTGAATTTCTGCCTTAGATTCCCACCTTTCTTTCAACCTATGTCGTTGGTGCCTATGTGGACCACGACTTGCAGCTGCTCCCTCTCCCCCTCAAGGTTCCCGAAAGCATGATCATAGTCATCACGAAGCCTGGCAGCTGGGAGGCAACAATCGATAGTCTCTCGCTTTCCCACAAATCCTCTTATCTGACACCTGACTATGGAGTCCCCAATGACTAAACCTCTGTTCCTCTGTCCCCTTCCCCATTGAGCAGAAGTGACAGATTCTTCTCCAGAAACCAGTGCCCCATTGCTTACCACCGGTATGCTGCTCCACCGCCACCCCATCCCACCCCCTTCCCGCCTCCAAAAGAATAAACAAAACAATATACTTGCTAATCAGGTTATCAACATGTCAGTTTAATGACAGAGCAGTCCTATGATACACGAGGACTCTGGCCACTTTGCCTTGAACTGTGGCTCACATCAATCATTCTTGTCGAGGTTTACATAGCCATGTTTGTTTGAAAATTAACCTACTGAGGAATATGGTAGCGCCTGTTGTATACAGTCTTCATTGTGAAGAGAGGATTTCGCCTCCAACAACATCTGAAACATCCTACTCCAGAAGTTAAGCTGCATGAGTGTTTGAAAATGTTCATTAATTCGCCTGCAGAGTCTCTTCCCAGTCCATGAGCATTAAAGGATCCACTGACATGCACAATACGAGCATATGTTTGCCATTCATTTCCTCTGGATGCTTTGCAAATTCGTAAACGTATGCTTCTCGGGTTTGAATTCCATACAGTGTGCAGGCTTCCCTTGTTATACCACTCTCTCTGTAATAAAATTGCATCTCAGATTTCCCTTTATTCTGTCCCGTCTAAACATAAACTGATGCCCTCTAGCCCTCTATTCACCAACCCTGGGGAAGGGAGTGAGTGAATTCAAGCTATCTATGTCTTTCATGATCTCATACACCTTTATGAGCCTTCCATCAGTCTCCTACACTCTGTCGAAAAAAAAGACCTAGCTTGTTCAACCAGGTGAATGACGGCATTTGTAGAATTGCGCTTTCTACTTGACTATCATACATTCATGCAAATTCCATTGTTTGATGCATCGAATCCACACCAATCTTCTGAAGAGCATCCCCACACATACCCAGACTCCTGTAACCCCTCATTTCCCATGACCAGCCCACTGAACATATGGATTGTCGGAGGAAACTGAGAGAAATCCCACATAGGCATGGGGAGAAGTTGCAAACTCTACACAGGCAGTTGGGCCAGGATGTAATTAAACTGTTAATGTCTGTTGCTCTGTGATGCGGAAGTACCAAGCACTGAGTGACATTGCTGCCCAGATCATCGTGTCAATATATGTCTCACCTGCAAACATTTTAACATCTCACAACGCAACGCTTCCTGCCAAAGAGTAGATATGTGATTAATCTTGCCAATTCCCGATCGGTACGGATATGATTTTTATAGACTGGTAAAGCTGCAGATAAAATGTGGGAAGACGATTTTTTTAAATTCAAAACATGATTAAAACCTTTTTTACTATATTTGTGATGTTGATTAATTTTGAAACGGGATTTTTTCCATCTTAAGATCTTCCAACTTAATTGCAACTCATTCAAAATTCAAAAGAAAAGCCAATCGGTAAAATTGTTTTTTGATAATTCCAATCTGAGGCAATTTTCTGCATTTGTAGAAAAGCAGTCACAACTTCAACAAGGAACATTCACAACCTCGTTAGAATGAAGCTACCGATCGCAATACTTTAAAACCATGTATTCCAAACAGTTTTGGAAATATGTAACTCCGGGAACGTTTCCTCTATAATTTGTATGGGAGCATCTAAACGTCATTAAAGATAAACGAAAGTAGACAAAATAACTAGAGACTATCCGCTGAATTTGAAGGCATCAATTAATAACCACACAACCTAAGACTGAAGCAGCATCAGTTGTCATATTAAAGCCCCTGCGACTTTATTCCAGAAATCAATAGCAGTGTGAATATAGTTTGCTTTAGGAATAAAGCTAATTTCCTCTTTCTATTGCGCATTAAAAACGTAAATCTTGGTGAACTTAAGTCCAGAAGTAGGTTTATTAGATTAGATTACTTACAGTGTGGAACAGGCCCTTCGGCCCAACAAGTCCACACCGACCTTTCGAAGCGCAACCCACCCACACCCATTCCCCTCTATTTACCCCTTTGCCTAACATTGCAGGCAATTTACCATGGCCAATTCACCTACCCGGCACATATTTGGATTGTGAGAGGAAACTGGAGTACACCCAAGGGGAAAATGTGCAAACTCCACACAGACACTTACCTGAGTCGGGAACTGGGTCTCTGTCGCTGTGAGGCTGAAGTGCTGGCTCCTGTGCCCACCCTGCCGCTCTCAGACCTTTACGGAATAAAGTCCCACATGAAACCAAATAAATAACTTCAGTAAAGTTTAACGTGCAGCATCTAAATGAACACAATTGGACAGTTTGAGTACAGCGAACAAAGTGAGGACTGCAGAGATTGGAGATCAGAGGCAAGTATCGAGTGGTGCTGGTAAAGCAACGCTGGTCAGGAAGCATCCGAGGAGCAGGAAAATCGATGTTTCGGGCAAAATCCCTTCATCAAGTACTGCCTCTAATGAAAGGGAATGCTTTATTTTGCATTCTGTCTGATTGGTGATTTCAGGCAACATTCGTTTCAACAAACACAAGACAAAATTCTACAAAAGCTCAAAATCTGAAACAGCAGAGGGAAAGCTGGCGAAAATTAAGCAGGTCAGGCATCTGTGTGGGAAGTGTTTCGGGAACGTTACAAAACTTCTTCAGAACTGAGCGCAAAAAAAATGCTGGAAAACAATTTCGAACTGTTAATCAGTTTCGCCATGTGTGACAAAGTGTTCATTTAAGGTCAAATAAATGAATATAGGGACATGTTCCTTCTTTATTGGCTGAACATACTGCTCTTGTTTTTTGCTGGCCAATTCCTCATCAAATAGAAGACAACCTGTTTCGATTTACATGCAAAAGAGTTTGAATATTAAGTATATTAGAAATTTTAGCGTGTTTTATGAATCGCTGCATAATAAGAAGAACAGCTGACAAATTATCAGTAAAACGTATCAGGAGTGTAAGCAATACTAGAATTTAATATTCATAGATGACTGACAACGATTGCTTCGCTTCACAAAAACATGTCACCCTCTCCGACTCCTTGCATTCCTGTGCATAGCGAGCTGCCCCGGGATTGGGAAGCTGGCTATTTAAACGTCTGTCAATTAACTATGTCAGAATGGAAAAATTAGAATAACATGCATTTCACTAAGATGCAAGGCCTACATTTACTTTCAATAATTCAATGACTGTTTTATTTTGAATTTTATACGTCCAATTAATACAGGTAACATCCGTTTCTGTCTACGTAGTAATAATATGTCTACCTTAGTCTGACAAAAAAAACGAAGGAACCAGCTCACTTGAAACAATGACAAAGGACGGTTCTGTTACCTCCAGGATATTTGACTGATCAGCAATGCTTGTCTAACATTTTGAAGTGGTAATTAAAACTAAAAGCAGAGAGTTTTGACTATAAAATGCATAGCCATCATGATCTGCACAAGACAAATGACAATGCGAATATTATGTCTGGCTTTCTGCAAGAGAATGTTGTGAGGTAATTTGAAAGTGCTGTTCTCTTTCGAAAACATCTGAGAGTTCAAGAAATAAAGATTTGAGTGAAGCTTCATAAACTTTTGGACTTTAATAAGAAATAATATAAAGCAAAGGCTAAAACCTTTGAGGAGCTGTGATTTTTTTAAGCCTAAACTATATTTCAATTTCAATAAACGTCTGAAAAACTTCAAAAAATCTATAAATTGTTCTGATTTGCACAGACTGTATTGAACTCATCATACTGCTTGAAAATCAGCTAACTCGTTAGAATGAAGATAGTTTATTAATTCCATCGTTTTTCCTTGAAGCGCACATAATATCTGGGTGCATGTGACCTAACTGACACTCTCCAGACAGGAAAGCTTATTCATTAATAGCAACTCATCGACAAGTTGCTCTCATTGTGTCTTCATTCTGCTGGAACACGCACATCAGAGTTTGGTTGTTCATTGGAGAAATGTATTACCCAGTTATATACCAAATCGACCAAATTTACTACCCCGTTCTTGCAGCCATCAGGAAAGGCACAGGAAAGAAACTAAAATAAATAGTGTATGAACGATTACGTCATATTTTAACTGTTTACTGTTATCAGTTGTCTTTTGGTTCTCTCCAATGATCTATTTTTACCGCCCCCTCAATCTTTTTCTTAAGTTTCGCCAGGGAGGTTGCACTGTGGTTGAGTGGTTAGCATTTCTGCCTCATAGTACGATAGACCCGAGTTCAATTTCACTCTCAACCAACTGCTTTCGTGGAGTTTGCATATATATCCCGTGTTTGAGTTTATTTCGGGTGCTTTGATTATCTCCCACAGTTCAGAAATGTGCAGGTAAGGTGAATCGGCCATACTAAATTACCTATAGTGCTCATGGATGTGGAGGTTAGTTTTAGTCAGGGGTAAATATAGGGTAGGTGGAATGCATTTCCTAATTATATAATATTTTATTGCAGTGCTTAGCAGTTTCTTGACTGACATTTTGTTTGCTTTTATGGTTGGCTGAAGAGAACATGCCTTCTCTGAGCAGTATTTTATCAATCTACAGTATTTTGCTGAGAAACACGTATTCTATAAAGATGACTTTGCACTTTGGTATTATCAAAGAAAATTGAATCAAACTTCGTTTGTTTCACCTGAAATATTTCAGGAACAATATTCACCATGTAAGGACACCTTCTTTTGTACAGCTTATAATATCCAGATAAACAAGCCCAACAAATGGGAATAGAATCAATTGCAAGTTGCCATCCAAGTTGTTTTCATTCACAGATGCTCAGTCACATTTCAGGCAACTTCCGTGAAATGGAACTGTCCATGTCGTTTCATGCAGTGCAATGCAGTTGTTGAATAAGACAGCTCACCTGGGCATGGAGGAATGTTTCGCAAATGCTGTTCTTGCCAGAAACACTGTGTCACATGACTGGTTTTTAAATATAAAATCAGATATGTTATGCATAACTTGGGGCCGTCAAAGTGGAGTCAATGACCTCCCGATTTCTAAGGTGAAAAATTCGATATGATTCGATTATTTAATTGCATAAAACGTGAATTTGTTGACTTCAAATTAATAACCAATGCTGACAAATTAAACAGTAACAGAATGTCAAAGTACACACACAGACGTAATTACAGGACATGAGAAAAATACATGATACAGTCGACTTCTGCAAAAGAAAGAATGCTTCACTTTGCGCAGTAAAAGGGGACACAAGGAATTGTTTGCAATTATTGAAGGTGATATGCTTTGAATTCACATACTGTTGAACTCAGACATTCTCCTTTGAAATACTTGCTTCAGAAACTGTGTAATGTTGATGTTGATTTCTTTTTCCCAGTGCGATTTAACATAGGTAACTTATTTGCATTTTGTGCAACTCTATGAATAAATTTTCATTTCTGACAATGTCAAGCTATTTCCCTGCTTAGAAACAATACTCAAACATTCGATATTGTTATTTATCTTACTGCATTAGTGTTCACAGAAAAAAATGCGGAATAGACGGCAACTTAATATGTTTCTTGTTCTTACAGTTAATCTGGTTTCAATTCTGATCCTGATTCGAGGCAAATGCCGTTTTTCAAAATGCATCACGGAATATCTGGTGGCTATGGCAGTGGCTGATCTCACAGTCGTAATTATCCATGTTATATTGCACCGAATTAATATCATGTATCTCTCAATTAGGTTCTTGTTTCTAACTCCTGTGTGCTCCATAATTACTGTTGCTTACATAGTTGCAGTAGACTGTTCTGTCTGTTTTACAGTTGCATTCACTTTTGATCGTTTTGTTGTTTCCTGATGTCACAAAATACAGACAAGGAACTGCACAAAGAAAACAGCTGGAGTCGCCGTTGTCTCTATCTTTGTTTTAAGCTGTCTGAGGACTGTCCCCTTTTACTACATGAATGAACCTGCCATTATAATCGACAACATGCTCTGTGACAGCTGATTATCTTAATTCACGCCTGTGGTAAGTATTTGAATGGGCTGACAGCATCATAACCCCTCTCTTACCAATCCTTTTAATATTACTGTTCAATGTTCTCACCGTCAGACATATTATTTTGGCAAATCGAGTGCGCAAAGCACTGCAAAAGGTCAGTAATGACCACTTAGATGCAAAGATGAGGAATAGGAGAAAATCCATGATTTTGCTTTTCAGCATTTTTACCAACTTTATCTTATTATGGATGCTGTACGTTGTGCATTCTTTAAAGTGGCCAGTGTTAAATTTCTTTTACACGGACATATATTACAGCAGCCCGTTATATGTTGCGCAGCAGGTTAGTTTTATGTTACAGCTTCTCAGTTCCTGCACAAACATTTGCATTTATGGGCTGATTCAGAGGAAATTCAGGGAAGAGCTCAAGAATAGGTTGAAGTCTGTGTTTACACTGAAAGACATGTCAATTAAAAAATGGTCACTACAATTCCCTGGACCTGGTTTGAATAGTGCATTTGTTAAAAACTCTTGAAACTCTCTGGTTGATTGAATTAAAACTAAATGTTTGCACTTTACTTCAAGAAAGAGAGGCGTTTAATAATGTGCAGGAAATATATTACAAATAGACATTAATTTGCCGTAAGTAATGGCATATGACGCAAAAATGCTTCACATTCACGTAACAGGAAAAATGCTGACCCCAGATTAACAATTGGAAATCAAACACTTCAGGAAATTAAATACCACGAATGATATATGAGGCAGTGGCATGCGAAATGAATCATGTCACTTGGAGGATGCTATCCTACTTTGGTCAGCAAATGAAATGATTTCTTTTCAAAAGCAAAAGAACATAACTGAAATGTTAAAAACTGCAGAAAAGGTAACCTTGTCAAAGATAGGCAAACATGGACTTAAATGATCTAAAGGAGGATGCATGCATTCGGAATTCATTTTGTTCAGAACGCCCTATATTTTTTGAATCATTCCACACGTCCACACAAGTGATTCACCTAAAATAAATTCACTAAACAACCAAACTGTATGATACCTGAAATTGTCAGGAACCATCCTTCCAATGTATTTATCCCAGCTTCGTTTCAGCATGATCGCAAACCAATTCCAGACTTCCCAAATGAAAGCCCTGAACAGTTTGTTTTATTCCCGCTTCACCATGTTCTCGGATTTGTTCACTTCATCTATTTTAATTTCATTTTTTTTTATTAGATTAGATTACTTACAGTGTGGAAACAGGCCCTTCGGCCCAACAAGTCCACACCGACCCGCCGAAGCGCAACCCACCCATACCCCTACATTTACCCCTTACCTACGGGCAATTTAGCATGGCCAATTCACCTGACCCGCACATCTTTGTGACTGTGGGAGGAAAACGGAGCACCCAGAGGAAACCCACGCGGACACGGGGAGAACGCGCAAACTCCACACAGTCAGTTGCCTGAGGCGGGAATTGAATCCGGGTATCTGGCGCTGTGAGGCAGCAGTGATAACCACTGTGCCACCGTGCCACCCACTAACTTTTATGTTTCATTATAATTTTTCCAGCATTAAATTATCTGATCGTCATGCAATATCATGAACAGTCAGAATATTTTTTACACTATTGATAATAATTTGGTCAATTCCATTCAGTTTTTCTTTTTTAGTTTTTCCTCAAATGTCAGTTCTGTACATGTCAAATAGTAAAATCAGCAAACTAACATCGAATCTTACATTCCTCTCTTAATCCATGTAACTTCACACCAGGTTGAAAATGCATTAACTTTGATCTTATAGCCGTTAGCTCCTACCCACAGAAATAAAATAAGTAATTCAATCCCGTTCGCCTGAAGTTCATCTCCTCTAAGTTGCATTCTCTAACTCTAAGTAACCTTTGACAGTTTGCACCATTCCATTCTTCGTCAATGTTTTCAAACACTTCTCCGGCTCTGAGTAAATTTTATTGCTTGCTTTTGCTATTCATCATTGCTCGGTAAGGTCCGTGAGGTTATAAATTTTCTTTCAAAGGAGGAAAGCAATTAATTTTCAACAGTGTATTCTACTAGTGGGCATGGTGGCTCAGTGGTCCGCACGGCCACTTCACTGCATCCAGAACTGGGGTTTCATAGAACATAGAACGTTACAGCGCTGTACAGGCCTTTTTCAAAGTTGTGCCAACCTGTGTCATTAATCTGACGCCCATCAAAGCGACACTGTTCCATCGTATCCATATGTTTTTCAATTCCCACATAAATGCCCTTAACATTGGCGAGTCTACCACTATTGCAGGCAGTCCGTTCCACGCCCTTACTACACGCAGAGTGAAGAAACTACCTCTGATATCCGTCCTAAATCTATCACACCTCAATTTAAAGCTAAGTCCCCTCGGGTTAGCTTACACCATCTGATGAAAAAGGCTCTCACTGTCAACGCAATCTAACCCATGTCTTGATTAAGTCACCTGTCAACATTCTTTGTTCTAATGAAAACATCCTCAGTTCCCTCAGCATTTCATCATAAGACATTCGTTCCATGCCAGGCAACATCCTCTTGAATCTCCTCTGAACACTTTCTGAAGCTTCCACACCATTTCAACAATGTCTTGACCAGAAATGCACGCAGTACTCCTGGTGCAGCCTTACTACTGTTTTGTGCAGCTGAAGCATGTACAAGAAGCATGTAGCTCCAAAACGCAATCCCCCTAATGATAAACAGAAACAAACCGTATGCCATCTTAGCAACCCTATACCCCTAAATGGCAACTTCCAAGGATTTATGCACCAAGTCACAGAGATCTCTCTGTTCACCTACACTGTCAAGAATTTTATCATTAGCCCAGTTCTCTGCATTCCCGTTATTTCTTCTGAAGTGAATTACCACTTTTTGGCATTAAACTCCACCCGGCAAATCTGAATCATTTCTGCAAATTATCAATGTCCCAATGTAACCTACAACATCCTTCGACACTTGCACAGCGCTGCCTACGACGTGTCATTCACAAATTTACTAAACCATCCTTCTACACTCACATCTAAATCATTTTTTAAAATGGCAAGCAACATTTGCCCCACAACAGATCCGTTTAGCACACCACGCATAACTGAGCTCCAGGACAAACATTTCCCATAAGCCACTACCCTCTGTCTTCTTTCAGTTAGCGAATTTCTAATCCAAACCGGGAAATCACCCACAATCCCGAAACTCCATATTTTATGCAATAGCCGACAGTGTGGAACTTTATCAAACGACTCACTGAAGTCCATATACACCACATCAAGTGCTTTACCGTAATTCACCTGTTTGGTCACCTTTTCTAATCACTCAATAAGTTTAGTGAGGCATGACCTACTCTTTACAAAACCGTGATGACCATCTGTAATCAACTTATTCTTTTCCAGATGATTATATCCTTTCTCTGATATCGGTTTCCAGCCTTACCCACAGCTGAAGTAAGGCTTACTGGCCTATAATCACCAGGGTTGTCATCAATCCTTTTTTTTAAACAAAGGAACAACGTTTGCTATCCTCCAGTCTTCTGGCAGTAATTCTATCGAAATTGATGACATAAAGATTGAAACCAAAGGCTGTGCAATCTCCTCCCTGGCTTCCCAGAGAATCCAAGGATAAATCCCATCCTGCCCTAGGGGTCTTATCCATGTTTTGATCTTCCAAAATTGCTAAAACCTCCTCTTTAACATCTTCAATCTAATCTACTCTTGTAGCCCGTATCTTTGTATTGTCACTAACATTGCCCCTTTCCAATGTGAATCCTACAAAATGCATTCATTAAGCACTTACCCGTGTCCTCAAATTCCAAATACAACTTTCCACTACCGTCTTTGATTTCCCCTCACCTTGCTCTCGTCATTCTTTTATTCCTGATATGCATGTGGATGGCCTTAGGGTTATCCTTGCTTCCATCTGCCAACAACTTCTCATGTCCCCTCTTGGCTCTTCTTAGCCCTCTCTTTAGATCTTTTGTGGCTATGCTAAAACATGCCCGCCCCCTACCCTGATCCTCACATAAGCCTTATTCTTCCTTTTGACAAGAGCTTCAACGTTACTAAATCATGGCTGCCTCACTCGACAACTTCCTCTTTGTCTGATAGTTATATTCTTATCAAGGATCCGCAGTAGCAGTTCATTGAATGAGTTCTACATTTCAAGTGTGACTATCCCCTGCAGTTTCCTTCCCCATCCTGTGCACCCTAAATCTTGCCGAAATCACATTATCGTTTCCTTTCACCCAGTTATACCACTTTCCCCGTGGTATGTACCTATCCCTGCCATTTCTATTGTGAACGTTACTGAATTATGGTCACTCTCGCCAAAGTGCTCACCTACCTCCAAATCAAACACCTTGTGGGTTCATTCCACAGTACCAAATCCAATATGGCACCTCCCGTGTTGGCTGCTCTTCATATTGTGTCAGAAAGCCCTCCTGCACGCATTGAACAAAAACTGACCCATCGAAACTCTTGAACTCTAGCATTCCCAGTCAATATTGAGGAAGTTAAAGTCCCCAGTAGCAACTATCCTGTTGCTGCCGCTCCTATTGAGAATCATTTTTGCTGTCATATCCACTATATCCTGGAACAATTCAGAGACCTATAATAAATTGCCAAAAGGGTGAGATCTCCCTTCCAGCTTCTAACCTCGGCCCAAACTACTTCAATGGATACGTCCTCAGACCTTCCTTCAACTGCAATAACACTACTCTTGATTAACAATGCCAACCTGCAGCCCAGCGCCCTCCGTGTTTTACCAACATCTCTGTTCTGGCTGAAACATCTGAATCCCACAATCTGCAACGACCATTCCTGACCGTCCTCTAGCCATGTCTCTGCAATGGGTACAACATTGAAATCCCAATTACCAACCCATGTTGCAAGTTTACCCATCTTCTTCCCAATGTTCCTGGCATTGAAACACATACATTTCAAAACAACATCCAGGCTGTCAGTGCTCTTTCCTAACCTTGCAATAATATCCCTGATCTCACTCCCCTCCTGTGTATACTGAAAGACAATGCAGGTTTCCATCTCCCTGCTGCATCACTTTAACACCCCCACGACCCAATGAGCATGAAAAAATCCCCCCAGCACCCCCCACGCTGCAGGATGTTGGCATTCCTCTTGTTCAGGTGAAACCATACACCTTCCATAGAAAGAGTTCCAATTATCCAAGAATCCAAAACCCTCTCTCTTGCACCATCCTTGCAGCCATGTGTTCAGCACAGTTCTGTACCCCTTCCTCATTTCACTAGCACGTGGCACGGGCAAAAAAACTAGGAATCACAATTCTGCTTGTTCTAGCTCTAATCTTCCACACCAGCTCTCTGAATTTCTGCTTTAGATCCACACTTTTCATCCTACCTATGCCGTTGATACTTTTGTGGACCACGACTTGGGGCTGCTCCCCCTCCCCCTCAAGGTTCCCAAAAACATGGTCAGAGTTATCACGAAGCCTGGCAGCTGGGAGACAACAAACCAATCGTGAGTCTCTCTCTTTCCCACAAATCCTCTTATCTGACCCCTAACAATGGAGTCCCCAAAGACTAAACCTCTGCTCCTCTTCCCCTTTCTACTCTGAGCAGCATTGGCAGATTCTGCTCCAGAAACCTGGGTCCAATTGTTTACCGCTGGTAAGTTGCTCCACTTCCACCTTCCCCCCCCAAAAAAACTAGTGTTCTTGTTGATCAGGCCGTCAACATGTCAGTTTAATGGCAGAGCAGCCCTATGATACACGAGGACTCTGTCCACTTTGCGTTTAACTGTGTCTACATCAGTCATTCTTGTTTGCACAGGCTTGCTTGTTTCTAACATTAACCTATTGAGGAATATGGTAGCGCCTGTTGTATACACTCTTCATTGCGAAGAGAGGACTTCTCCTCCAACAACATCTAACACACCCTACTCCAGAAATTAAACTGCATGAGTGTTGGAAAATGTTCATTAATTCGCCTGCAGAGTCTCTTCTCAGTCCATGAGCATTAAAGGATCCGGTGACATGCACAATATGAGCATATGTTTGCCAATCGTTTTCCCTGGATTCTTTGCAAATTCGTAAACTTATGCTTCTCAGGTTTGAATTCCATTCAGTGTGCAGGCTTCCCTTCTGATACCACTCTCTCTGCAATAAAATTACCCCCAGATTACCTTTTATTCTGTCCCCTCTAAACGTAAACTAATGCCCTCTCGCCCTCTATTCACCAAACCTGGGGAAGGGATTGAGTGAATTCAAGCTATCCATGTCTTTCATGATCTCATACACCTTTATACGCCCCACATCAGTCTCCTACACTCTGAAAAAAAAAGATCTAGCTTGTTCAACTAGGTGAATGATGGAGAATTGCGCATTCTACTTGAATATTACGCATTCATACAAACCCTACTGTTTGGTGCATCCACTCCACACCAATCTTCTGAAGAGCATTCCCCACACACCCAGACTCCGGTAACCCCTCATTTCCCATGGCCAACCAACTTAACATATGGATTGTCGGAGGAAACTTGAGCACCCAGAGAAATCTCACACAGGCATGGGGAGAAGTTGCAAATACTACACAGGCAGTTGCGTGAGGATGGAATTAAACCCGGGTCTGTTGCGCTGTAGTGCGGAAGTATCAAGCACTGAGTGACCATGCTGCCCAGATCATCGTGCCAATATTTGTCTCACCTGCAAATATTTAACATCTCACAACCCGACGCTTCCCGCCAGAGAGTAGATATGTGATTAATCCAGCCAATTCCCGATCGGTACGGATATGATTTTTATATACTCGTCAGCCTGCAGATAAAATGTGGGAATAATACTTTTTTTCTTTAATTCAAAGCATGAATAAAACCTTTTTTGCTTTTTTTGTGATGTTGATTAATTATGAAACGGAATTTGTTCCACATGAGGAAGTTAAAGTCCCCCGTAGCAACTATCCTGTTGCTGCCGGTCCTATTGAGAATCATTTTTGCTGTCATATCCTCTACATTCTGGAACAATTCCGAGACCTATAGTAAGTTAAGATCTTCCAACTTAATTCCAACTCACTCACTCAAAATTCAAAATAAAAGCCAAGCGGAAAAAAATGGCCTTTTATCATTCCAATTTGAGGCAACTTCCTGCATTTGTAGAAAAGCAGTCACAACTGGCGGCACGGTAGCACAGTGGTTAGCACTGCTGCCTCACAGCGCCAGAGACCTGGGTTCAATTCCCGACTCAGGCAACTGACTGTGTGGAGTTTGCACATTCTCCCCGTGTCTGCGTGGGTTTCCTCCGGGTGCTCCGGTTTCCTCCCACAGTCCAAAGATGTGCAGGTCAGGTGAATTGGCCGTGCTAAATTGTCCGTAGTGTCAGGTAATAGGGGTATGGGTGGGTTGCGCTTCGGCGGGTCGGTGTGGGCTTGTTGGGCCGAAGGGCCTGTTTCCACACTGTAAGTAATCTAATCTAAACAAAAACTTCAACAAGGAACACTCCCAACCCCGTTAGAATGAAGCTCCCGATCGCAATGCTTTAAAACCATGTATTCAGAGCAGTTTTGGAAATATGTAACTCCGGGAACATCTAAACGTCATTAAAGATAAACGAAAGTAGACAAAATAACTAGAGACTATCTGCTGAATTTGAAGGCATCAATTAATAACCGCACAAGCTAAGATTGAAGCAGCATTAGTTGTCATATTAAAGCCCCTGAGACTTTATTCCAGAAATCAATAGCAGTGTGTGTCGTTTGCTTGAATAATAAAGTTAATTTCCTCGTTCTATTGCGCATTAAAAATGTAAACCGAGGTGAATTTAAGTACAGAAGTAGGTTTATTAGATTAGATTACTTACAGTATGGAACAGGCTCTTCAGCCCAACAAGTTTACACCGACCCGTCGAAGCGCAATCCACCCACACCCATTCCCCTACATTTACTCCTTCGCCTAACACGACAGGCATTTTAGCATGGCGAATTCACCTAATCTGCACGTATTTGGATTGCGGGAGGAACCGGAGCACCCGGAGGAAACCAACAGGGGGAATGTGTAAACTCCACACAGATAGTTCGCTGAGGCGGGAACTGAACGCGGGTCTCTGGCGCTGTGAGTCCGCACTGCTGACTCGTGTGCTTTATGGAATAACGTCCCACATGAAAACAAATAAATAAATTCAGTAAAGATGACCGTGCAGCATCTAAATGAACATCATTGCACAGTTTGAGTACTGTGGACAAAGTGAGGAAAGCAGATGTTGGAGATCAGAGGCAAGGTCAGGCAGCATCCGAGGAGCAGGAAAATCGACTTTTCGGGCAAAATCCCTTCATCAAGTACTGCCTCTAATGAAAGGAAATGCTTTATTTTGCATTCTGTCTGATTGGTGATTTCAGGCAACATTCGTTTCAACAAACACAAGACAAAATCCTACAAAATCTCAAAATCTGAATCAGCAGAGGGAAATCTGGCGAAAATTAAGAAGGTCAGGCATCTGTGTGGAAATGCTATCAAGAATGTTACAAAACTTCGACAGAACTGAGCGCAAAAAAAAACACGCTGGAAAACAATTTCTAACTGTTAATCCGTTTCGCTATGTGTGACAAAGTGTTCACTTAAGGTCAAATAAATGAATATAGGGACATGTTCCTTCTTTATTGGCTGAACATACTGCTCTTGCTTATTGCTGGCCAATTCCTCATGGAATAGAAGACAACCTCTTTCGAATTACAAGCAAAAGAGTTTGAATATTAAATATATTGGAAGTTTTAGCGTGTTCTATGAATTGATGCATCATAAGAAGAACAGCTGACAAATTATTAGTAAAACGTATCAGGAGTGTAAGCAATACTGGAATTTAATATTCACAGATGACTGACAACGATTGTTTCGCTTCACAAAAACATGTCACCCTCTCCAACTTCTTGCCTGGAT
The DNA here is from genome assembly GCF_020745735.1 of Hemiscyllium ocellatum. NCBI lineage: Eukaryota > Metazoa > Chordata > Chondrichthyes > Orectolobiformes > Hemiscylliidae > Hemiscyllium > Hemiscyllium ocellatum. Next base: position 47,343,534 of record NC_083435.1, on the reverse strand, counting down.
TCCTGTGCACAGTGAGCTGCCCCGGGATTGGGAAGCTGGCTATTTAAACATCTGTCAATTAATTATGTCGGAATAGGAAAATTAGAATAACATGCATTTCACTAAGACGCGAGACCTACATCGACTTTAAATAATTCAATTACTGTTTTGCTTTGAATTTTAATACGTCCAGTTAGTACAAATTACATTACTTACAGTGTGGAAACAGGCCCTTCAGCCCAAAACGTCCACACCGACCCGGCAATGCATAATCCACGCAGACCCAATCTCCTACATTTACCCCTTCACCTAACCTTCACATTTTTGTATTGTGAAAGGAAACCCACGCAGACACGGGGAGAATGTGCAAACTACACACAGAGAGCCGCCTGAGGCGGAACTGACCCCGGGTCTCTGGCGCTGGAGGCAGCAGTGCTAACCACTGAGCCACTATGGCGCCCCTAAACAAGTAACATCTGTTTCTGTCTACGTAGCAATAATCTGTCTACTTTAGTCTGGAAAAAAAAGAAAGAACCAGCTCACGTGAAACAATGGCAACGGACGATTCTGTTATCTCCAGGCTACTTGACTGATCAATGCTTGTCTAACATTTTGAAATGGTAATTAAAACTAAAAGCAGAGAATTTTGACTAAAAAGTATTTATCCATCATGATCTGCACAAGACAAATGACAACGCGAATATTATCTCTGGCTTTGGACAAGAAAATGTTGTGAGGTAAATTGAAAGTGCTCTTCTCTTTCGAAAACATCTGAGAGTTCAAGAAATAAAGATTTGAGTGAAGCTTCATAAACTTTTGGATTTGATTATGAAATAATATAAAGCATAGACTAAAACCTTTGAGGATCTGATTTTTTTAGCCTAAACTATATTTCAATTTAAACTTCTGAAAAACTTCAAAAACTATAAATGGTTCTGATGTACACGTATTGTATTGAGCTCATCATACTGCTTGAAAATCAGCTAATTCGTTAGAGTGAAGATAGTTTTTTTTTCATTCCATCGTTTTTCATTGAAGCGCACATAATATCTGGGTGCATGTGACCTAACTGACAATCTCCAGAGAGGAAAGCTTATGCGTTAATAGCGATTCATCGACAAGTTGCTCTCATTGTGTCTTCATTCTGCTGGAACACGCACATCAGAGTTTGGTTGTTAATTGCAAAAATGTATTACCCAGTTATATACCAAATAGACCAAATTTACTACCCCGTTCTTGCAGCCATCAGTATTCCCGGTAAGACAAAGGAAAGAAACTAAAATAAATAATGTATGAATGTTTACGTTATATTTTAACTGTTTACTGTTGTCAGTTGTCTTTTGGTTCTCTCCAATGATCTATTTTTACCGCCGCCTCAATCTTTTTCTTAAGTTTCGCCAGAGCGGTTGCACTGTGGTTCAGTGGTAAGCGTTCCTGCCTCACAGTACGAGGGACCCGGGTTCAATTTCACTCTCAACCAACTGCTTTCGTGGAGTTTGCATATATATCCCGTGTTTGAGTTTATTTCGGGTGCTCCGGTTATCTCCCACAGTCCAGAGATGTGCAGGTCAGGTGAATCGGCCGTACTAAATTGCTCATGGATGTGGAAGTTAGTTTTAGTCAGGTGTAAATATAGGGTAGGTGGAATGCGTTCGTGTGGATTAGTGTCAGTGTGGACTTGTTGGGCTGAAGGCTCCGTTTCCACACCAGAGCGATTCATCTATAAAAAGTGACGGAATCCGAAGTTTTACTATTCAAAATTGTAAGGTATTTAACAACAATTGTACTAACGACAAAGCAGAAACAAGACATTATGTTTGCACGATCCATAGTCAAGAAATTGTATTTAACTTTTATTGTCGATAATCTAATTTTATTTCATATAATTTCCTAATTATATAATATATTATTGCAGTGCTTAGAAGTCAGTTGATTGACATTTTGTTTGCTTTTATGGTTGGCTGAAGAGAACATGCCTTCTCTGAGCAGCATTCTGTCAAGTATGTGATTTCCCTGCAGGATTTTGCCCAGCTAAAGTAAAACACGTATTCTATAGACAAGATTTTGTACTTTGGTATTATCAAAGAGAATCGAATCAAACTTCGTTTGTTTCACCTGAAATATTTCAGCAACAATATTGGCCTTTTGAGGACACCTTCTTTTGTACAGCTTATATTATCCAGATAAACAAACACAACAAATGGGAATAGAATCATTTGCATGTTGCAATCCAAGTTGTTTTCATTCACAGTTGCTTGTTCAAATTTCAGGCAACTTCCGTGAAATGGGACTGTCCACATCGCTTCATGCAATGCAATGCAGTTGTTGAATAAGACAGCTCACGTGGGCAGAGGAATGGCTCGCAAATGCTGTTCTTGCCAGAAACACTGTGTCACATGACTGGTTTTGTTTTTTTTATAAAATCAGGTGCGCTGTGCAAAACTTGAGGCCGTCAAAGTGGAGTCAATGGCCTCCCAATTTCTGAGGTGAAAAATTCGATTATTTAATTGCATAAAATGTGAATTTGTTAACTTCGAATTAATATCCAATGGTGACCAATTAAATAGTAACAGAATTTCAAAGTATAAGCACAGACGTAATTACAGGACATGAGAAAAAAACATGATACAGACAGTAGATTACTGCAAAAGAAAGAATGCTTCACTTTGCGCAGTAAAAGGGGACCCAAGGGCTTGTTTGCAATTATTGAAGGTGATATGCTTTGAATTCACATACTGTTGAACTCAGATATTCTCCTTTGAAATACTTGCTTCAGAAACTGTGTAATGTTGATGTTGATTTCTTTTTCCCAGTTCGATTTAACATAGGTAACTTATTTGCATTTTGTGCAACTCTATGAACAAATTTTCATTTCTGACAATGTCAAGCTATTTCCCTGCTTAGGAACAATACTCAAACATTCAATATTGTGTTTTATCTTATTGTATTCGTGTTCACAGAAAAAATGCGGAATGGACTGCAAGCCAATAATATGTTTCTTGATCTTACAGTTAATCTGGTTGCAATTCTGATACTGATTCGAGGCAAATGCGGTCTTTCAAAATGCATCACAGGATATCTGGTGGCTATGGCAGTGGCTGATCTCGCAGTCGTAATTATCCATGTTATATTGCACCGAATTAATATCATGTACCTCTCAATTAGGTTCCTGTTTCTAACTCCTGTGTGCTCTATCAATACTGTTGTATACATAGTTGCAGTCGACTGTTCTGTCTGGTTTACAGTTGCATTCACTTTCGATCGCTTTGTTGTTATCTGCTGTCACAAAATACAGTCAAGATACTGCACAAAGAAAACAGCCGGAGTCGTCATCGTCTCTGTCTTTGTTTTAAGCTGTCTGAGAACTGTCCCCTTTTACTACATGCTCGAACCTGCCATTATAATCGACAACGTGCCGTGGTATTGTGTTGTGACAGCTGATTATCTTAATTCACGCCTGTGGAAAGCATTTGAATGGATTGACAGTGTCATAACCCCTCTCTTACCAATCCTTTTAATATTACTGTTCAATGTTCTAACCGTCAGACATATTATTTTGGCAAATAGAGTGCGCAGGGCACTGCAAAAGGTCAATGATGACCACAGAGATGCAGAGATGAGGAATCGGAGAAAATCTATGATTTTACTTTTCAGCATTTCTGCCAACTTTATCTTATTATGGATGCTGTATCTAGTGCATTCGTTAAAGTGGCCAGTGTTAAATTTCTTTTACACGGACATATATTACAGCAGCCCGATATATATTGTGCAACAGGTTGGTTTTATGTTGCAGCTTCTCAGTTCCTGCACAAACACTTGCATCTATGGACTGACACAGAGGAAATTTAGGGAAGAACTCAAGAATGGTTTGAAGTATGTGTTTATAATGAAAGGCATGTCAATTAATAAATGGTAATGAACCTGGTTTGAATATTGCAATTTTTAAATAAAACTCTTGAAACCTCTCTGTATGATTGAACTAAAACTAAATGTTGACATTTTCTGAAAGAAAGAGAGGTGCTCAATTATGTGTGGGAAATATATTACAAATGGATATTAATTTTTCATAAGTAATTGCACAGGACGCAAAAATTCTTAACATTGACGTAACATGAAAAATGTTGACCCAAGATTGACAATTGAAACTTAAACACTTCAGTAAAGTAAATGCCATGAATGCTATATGAGCCAATAGAATGTGAAATGAATAAAGTCACTTGGAGGGTGCTGTCCTGCTTTGGTCAGCAAATGAAATGATTTCTTTTCAAAAGTAAAAGAACATAACTGAAATGTTAAAACTGCAGAAAAGGTAACCTTGCCAATAATAGCTGAACATGAACTGAAATGGTATAAAGGAGCATGTATGTATTCGGAATACATTTTGTTCAGAACCCCCTATATTTGTCAGCTCATTCCACACGTCCACGCAAGTGATTTACATAAAATAAATTCACTGAACAGCCGAACTGTGACTGATCTATATGTCGCAGTTTCATTCTCTTTCTTGGATAATCTCATTCCCCTAGGGGCATTGCTGCTTTCAAAACGGCCACACTTTGGCAATAGCCGTGTTTGGTTTTAATGCCTCTTTGCTCCACTTTCCCATCGCCCTGCTTGTTTTCCTCAAAAAATGTGAAGTGTTATGCTTGAAATTGTGGAAAAAAACATCCTTCTGATTTATTTGTCCCAGCTTCGCTTCAACATGATCGCAAACCGATTCCAAACTTCCCAAATGAAAGCCCTGAATTGATTGTGTTATTCCTGCCTCACCATGTTCTCGGATTTCTCCACTCCACCTATTTTAATTTCAGCATGTATGTCTCGTTTCATTTTGTCAGCTTTAAATTTTCTGATCGTCATGCAATATTCTTATCAGTCATTATATATTTGAATTATTGATACTAACATTAATTCTGTCAATTCCATTCAGTTTTTCTTTTATTAGTGTTTCCTCAAATGTTAGTTCTGCACATGCCAAATAGTAAAATCAGCAATCTAACATCGAATCTTAAATTCCTCCCATAATCCATGTAACATCACACCAGTTTGAAAATGCGTTCACTTTGAGGTTCTCATACCGTTAGCTCCTCCCAGTGAAACAAAATAAGTCATCCCATCCCCCGTTAGGCTTAAGGTCAGCTCCTCTGAGTTATATTCTCAAACTCTAAGTACCCTTTGACAATTTGGGCCACTCCATTCTTTGTTAAGGCTTTCAAACTATTCTCCAGCTCTGTGTAAATATTGATTCTTTCTTTTGCTATTCATCATTGCTCGGTAATTTGCATGAGTTTTAAAACATTTATTTTATAGGAAGAAAAAATTAATTTTCAACAATCCATTCTACTGGTCGGCATGGTGGTTCAGTGGTTCACACAGCTACTTCACAACATCCGGAACTGGGGTTTCATACAACACAGAACATAGAACTTTACAGCACAGTCCAGGCCCTTTCGCCCTCAATGTTGCAACAACCTGTGTAATTAATCTGATCCCATCTAATGGACACTGTTCCATGGTGTCCATATGTTTTTATTCAATGCCCATTTAAAGGCCGTTAATCTTCGTTTGTCTACTACTGTTGCAGGCAGTCCATTCCACGCCCCCACTACAATCTGAATGAAGTAACTACCTCTGATATCTCTCCTAAATCTATCACCCCTCAATTTAATGCTATGTCCCCTCGGGTTAGCCTTCGCCATCTGAGGAAAAAGGCTCTCACTGTCCACGCATTCTAACCCACTGATTATCTTAGATGTCTTGAATAAGTCACCTCTCAACCTTCTTTTCTCCAACAAAAACATCTTCAGTTCCCTCAGCCTTTTCTCCTAAGACATTTCTTCCATACCAGACAACATCCTTGTGAATCTCCTCTGAACCGTTTCCAAAGCTTCCACATCCTTCCTATAATGTGGTGACCAGAACTGCGTGCAATACTCCAGGTGCAGCCTTACCACTGTTTTGTACAGCTGAAGCAAGCACAAGACACATGTGGCTACGAAACTCAATCCGCTTAATGATAAACACCAACACACCATATGCCATCTTAACAATTCTATCGACCTGAGTGGCAACTTCCAAGGAATTATGCACCATGACACAGAGATCTCTCCGTTCATCTTTCACTATTAAACCAATCCTCTGCATTCCTGTTATTTCTTCTGAAGTTAACTACCACTTTTTGGGATCAAACTCCATTCTGCAAATCTCAGTCCAGCTCTGCATCTTATCTATGTTCCTCTGTAATCAACAACATCCTTCGGCTCTATCCCCAACGCTGTCGACCGAAATGTCATTCAGAAATTTACTAAACCATTCTTCTGCACCCACATCCAAATCATTTATAAAAATGGCAAACACCATTTGCCCCAAAACAGATCCTTGCGGCACACCACTCATAACTGAGCTCTAGGGCAAACATTTCCCATCAAACAACACCCTCTGTCTTCTTTCAGTTCACAACTTTCTGATCCAAAACGCTAGTTCACCCTCAATCCCGAAACTCCATATTTTGTGCACTAGCCTACAGTGTGGAACCTTATCAAAATCTTACTGAAGTCCATACATACCACATCAACTGCTTTACCATTATCCACCTTTTCTGCCACCTTTACAAAGAACTCAATAGGTTTAGTGAAGCATGACCTACCCTTCACAAAATCGTGTTGACTATACCTACTCAGATTATTCATTTCCAGATGATTATAAATCCTGTCTCTGATAACTGCTTCCAACACCTTACCCACAACCAAAGCATGGCTGTCTGGCCCATAATTACCATGGTTGTCCACAATCCTCTTTTTAAACAAAGGAACAACGTTTGCTATCCTCTAGTCTTCTGGCATTACTCCTGTCGGCAATGATGACATAAGATTGAAGCCAAAGGCTCGGCAATCTCCTCCCTGGCTTCCCAGAGAAGCTTTAGATAAATCCCATCCCAACCTCAATCCTATCTAAATTTGCAGCCGGTATCTCTGTATTATCACTAACATTGCCCTTTTCCCAATGTGAAAACTGACAAAATGTATTCATTAAGTGCATCCTCTCCGTCCTCAGATTCCACACACAACTTTCCTCTACTATCTTTGTTGGCCCCAATCTGACTCTCGTCGTTCTTTTTATTCCCAATATACATTGGGGTATTGGGGTTTTCCTTGATTCTATCTGCCAACAAGTTGTCATGTCCCCTCCAGGCTCATCTTAGCCCTTGCAGTAGATCTTTTCTGGCTATCCTAAAACAGGTAAACCCCCTACCCTGATCCTCACGTAAAACTTGTTCTTCCTTTGGACAAAAGCTTCAACTTCTTTACTAAATCAAAGCTCCCTCACTCGACAACTTCCTCCCTGCCTGACAGTTATATTGTTACAAATGACCCGCAGTAGCTATTCCTTGAATGAGTTCGACATTTCAAGTGTGTCCATCCCCTGAAGTTTCCTTCCCCATCCTGTGCATTGTAAATCTTGCATAAAACCGAGCATAATTGCCCTTCCCCCAGTTGTACCACTTTCCCCGTGGTATATACCTATCCATGTCCATTTCTATTGTGAACTTAACTGAATTATGGTCACTGTCGCCAAAGTGTTCACCTACCTCCAAATCTAACACCTGGCTGGGTTCATGCCCAAATACCAAATCCAATATGGCACCTCCCCTTGTTGGCTATTCTACATACTGTATCAGAAAACCTTCCTGTACACATTGAACAAAAACTGACCCATCGAAACTCCTTGAACTATCGTATCCCCAGTCAACATTGGGGAAGTTAAAGTCCAACGTAACAACTATCCTGTTGCTCTCGCTCCGATCGAGAATCATTTTTGCTATCATAACCACTAAATCTCCGGAACAATTCAGAGACAGAAAGAAAACAGACAGAAGGGTGAGCTCTCCTTTCCTGTTTCTAACCTCAGCCCAAACTACCTCAGTGAATAAGTCTTCAGATCTTCTTTCATCTGCAATAACACTACCCTTGACTAACAATTCCACTCTATCCACCCCGCACTCCATTGCCTCCCGCATTTCACCAGCAACTCTGTTCTGGCTGAAACATCTAAATCCCACAATCTGCAACGACCATTCCTGACCGTCCTCCAGCCATGTCTCTGCATTAGCCACAGCATCGAAGTGCCAGATACCAGCCCATGCTGCAGGTTTACCCGGCTTCTTCGGGACTTTCCTGGCATTGCAGCACATACATTTCAAAACAACATCCTGGTGGTCAGTGCTCCCTCCCAACCTTGCAAGCCTATCCCTGATCTCACTACGCTCTCCTGTACACTGAAAGACAATGCAGATTCCCATCTCCCCTCTGCTTATTTTAACACCCCCTCCCACCCTAATGAGTATTAGAAAATCCCCTACCCCCGGGATACTGGCACTCCTCTGGTTCAGGTGAAGACCATCGTGTTTGTAGAACTCCCACCTTCCAGAGAAAGAGCTCCAATTATCCAAGAATCCAAAACCTTCCCTCCTGCACCATCCCTGCAGCCATATGTTCAGCTCCACTTTCTCAGTGTTCCTCGCTTCACTAGCAAGTGGCACGGGCAATAAACCAGAGATAACAACTCTGTTTGTTCTCGCGCTCAGCTTCCACCCCAGATCCCTGAATTTCTGCCCAAGATTCCCACCTTTCTTTCAACCTATGTTGTTGGTGCCTATGTGGACTACGACTTGCTGCTGCTCAACACCCCACACCCAAAAAAAACCCTCAAGAGTCCCGAAAACATGATCAGAGTCATCAAGAAGTCTGGCAGCTGGGAGGCAGCAAACCAATCGATAGTCTCTCGCTTTCCCACAAATCCTAATATCTGACCCCTAACTATGGAGTCCCTAATGACTAAACCTCTGTTCCTCTGTCCCCTTCTCCTCTGAGCAACAATGACAGATTCTTCAGAAACCAGTGTCCCATTGCTTACCGCCGGTATGCTGCTCCACTGCTAACCCCTCCCCCCGCCAAAAGTGTAACCTGTGCTGTATTGTTCTATGTTCTATGTTCTATAAAACAATATACTTGTTAATCATACCATCAACATGTCAGTTTAGTGATAGAGCAGCCCTATGATACACAAGGACTCTGATAACTTTGCCTTTAACTGTGGCTCACATCAGTCATTATTGTCAAGGTTTGCATAGCCATGTTTGTTTGAAAATTAACCTACTGAGGAATATGGTAGCGTCTGTTGTATACAAACTTCATTGTGAAGAGAGGACTTCGCCTCCAACAATATCTGACATATCCTACTCCAGAAGTTAAGCTGCATGAGTTTTGGAAATTGTTCATTAGTTCGCCTGCAGCGTATCTTCTCATTCCATGAACATTAAATGATCCGGCGACTTGCACAATACGAGCATATGTTTGCCATTCATTTCTCCTGGATGCTTTGCAAATTCTTAAACGTATGCCAAACGGGTTTGAATTCCATTCAGTGTAAAGACTTCCCTTGTTATACCACTCGCTGTGTAATAAAATTACCCCTCAGATTACCTTTTATTCTGTCCCCTCTTCACGTAAACTGATACGCTCTAGCCCTCTATTCATCAACCCTGGGGAAGGGAAAGAGTGAATTCAAACTATCCATGTTTTTTTCATGATCTCTTACACCTTTATAAGCCCTACATCCGTCTCCTACACTCTGAAAAAAAAGACCGAGCTTGTTCAACCAGGTGAATGATGGCAGTTGCAGAATTGCGCTTTCTACGTGACTATCACACATTCATACAAACCCCACTGTTTGGTTGATCGAATCCACACCAATCTTAACATATGGGTTGTCGGAGGAAACTGGAACACCCAGAGAGACGCCACTCAAGCATGGGAAGAAGTTACAAACTCCACACAGAGTCGCGTGAGGATGGAATTAAACCCGGGGACTGTTGCACTGTGATGTGGAAGTACGAAGCACTGAGTGACCACACTGCCCATATCATCGTGCAAATATTTGTGTCACCTGCAAACATTTTAAGATCTCACAATCCGATGCTTCCCGCCAGAGTACAGAAATGTGATTCGTCTAGCCAATTTCTAATCGTTACGTATATGATTTTTATATACTCGTAAGCCTGCAGATAAAATGTGGGAATAATTTTATTTTTCAATTCAAAACATGAACAAAACCTTTTTGCTATATTTGTGATGTTGGTTCATTATGAAGTGTGATTTGTTCCACCTTTGGACGTTCCAACTTAATTGCAACTCACTCAAAATACAGAATAAAAGCACAGCGGAAAAATTGGCTTTGTATAATTCCAAACTGAGGCAACTTCCTGCATCTGTAGAAAAGCAGTCACAACTTCAACAAGGGACACTCCCAACCCCGTTAGAATGAAGCTCCCGATCACAATGCTTTAAAATCATGTATTCACTACAGTTTTGGAAATTTGTAACTCCAGGAAAGGTTTCTCTATAATTTGTGTGGGTCATTAAAAATAAAGGAAAGGAGATAAAATAACTGTAGACTATCTGTTGAAGTTGAAGACATCAAGTAATAACCGAGCAAGCTAAGATTGAAGTATCACTTTTAATCATATTAAAGGCCCTGCGACTTCAGAAATCAATAGCAGTGTGAGTGTAGTTTGTATTAGGAGTAAAGTTAATTTCATCTTTGTATTGCGCATTAAAGTTGTAAATCGAGGTTAACTTCAGTATAGAATTAGGTTTTCTCTCGTAGCTTTACGGAATAAAGTCTGACATGAAACCAAATAATAAAATTCATTAAAGTTTACCGCGCAGCATCTAAATGAACATCATTGGACAGTTTGAGTACTGCGGAGAAAGTGAGGGCTGCAGATGTTGGAGATCAGAGGCAAGTATAGAGTGTTGCTGGAAAAGCAAAGCGAGCCCGGCAGCATCCGAGGAGCAGGAAAATCGACGTTTCGGGCAAAATCCCTTCATCAAGTACTGCCTCTACTGAAAGGAAATGCTTTATTTTCCATTCTGTCTGATTGGTGATTTCAGGCAACATTCTCTTCAACAAACACAAGACAAAATCCTACAGAAGCTCAAAACGTGAAACAGCAGGGGGAAATCTGGCGAAAATTAAGCAGGTCAGGCAACCTGTTTGGGAAGTGTATCGAGAATGTTACAAAACTTCTTCAGAACTGAGCTCAAAACATTATGATGGAAAAAAAAATTCGAACTGTTAATCCGTTTCGCCACGTGTGCCAAAGTGTGCACTTGACGTCAAATAAATGAATATGCCCCTTCTTTATTGGCTGAACATACCGCTCTTGCTTTTTGCTGGCCAATTCCTCATCGAATAGAAGACAATCTGTTTCTTTTTACATGCAAAAATGTTTGAATATTACGTATATTGGAAGTTTTAGTGTGTTCTTGAATTGATGCATAATAAGAAGAACAGCTGACAAAGTATTAGTAAAACATATCAGGAATGTAAGCAATATTGGAATTTAATATTCACAGATGACTGACAACGATCACAAAAAGCATGTCATCCTCTCCGACTCCTTGCATGGATTCCTTTGCAGAGCGAGCTGCCCCGGGATTGGGAAGCAGGCTATTTAAACGTCAGTCAATTAATTATGTCGGAGTGAAAAAATTAAAATAACATGCATTTCACGAAGACCCAAGGCCTACATTGACTTTCAATAATTCAATGACTGTTTTGTTTTGAATTTTGTAAGTCCAGTCAGTACAGGTAACATCTGTTTCTGTCTACGTAGCAAACATCTGACTACATTAGACTGAATAAACCCCAATGAACCAGCTCACATGAAGCATTGGCAAAGAACGGTTCTGTTACCTCCATGCTATCTGACTGATTGACGATACTTGCCTAACATTTTTGAAGTGGTAATTAAAACTAAAAGCAGAGTTTACTAACCGAGTTTTGACGAAGAAATATATAGCCATCATGATCTGCAAAAGACGAACGACAGAGAGAATATTATCTCTGGCTTTGGATTTTGAATGTTGTGAGGTAATGTGAAAGTGCTGTTCTCTTTCGAAAACATCTGAGAGTTAAAGAAATAAAGATTTGATTAAAGCTTAACAAATTTTGGGCTTGATTAAGAAATAATAGCGAGCGTCTGAGCGGTGCTGTGGTTCAGTTGTTTGCTCTACAGCCTCCCAGCCCTCGGCTCCAAGATTCAATTCCTGCCTCGGGCGACTGCCTCTGTGCTGTTTGTACATTTTCTGGGTGGTCCGGTTTCTTCCCACCCTCCAAGGACGTGCAAGTCCGGTGAATAGGCTGTGATGAACTGCCCATATGTAAGAGTGAAATGGGTCTGGGTGCGTTGCTTTTATGGGTGGCTCGGTGTGGAACCCTGGGCCGAAGGGTCTGTTTCCACACTGTAGAAAATCTAACCATAGGCTAGGACTCTTGAGGATCAGTGGGTTTTTTTTAATCCTAAAATATATTACAATTCCAACTTCTTCGAAACTTCAACAACTATAAATTGTTCTGTTTTATACAGATTGTATTGAACTCATCATTAATTCTGTCGTTTTTCATTGAAGCGCGCATAATATTTCGGTGCATATGACTTAACTGACACTCTCCAGAGAGGAAAGCTTATGCATTAATAGCGACGCATCCACAAGTTGCTCTCATTGTGCCTTCATTCTGCTGGAACACGCACATCAGAGTTTGGTTGTTATTTGGGGAAATGTTTTACCCAGTTATATACCAAATAGACCTAATTTACTACCCCGTTCTTGCAGCCATCAGTATTCCAGGTAAGACACAGGAACGAAACTAAAATAAATAATGTGTGAATGTTATGTCATATTTTGACTGTTTACTGTGAACAGTTGTGTTTTGGTTTTCGCCAATGATTTTTTTTCCCTCCAGCTCAATCTTTTTCTTCGCTTACACGGAGGTTGCACTATGGCTCGCATTGCTGCTCACAGTATGAGAGACCCAGGTTCAATTCCACTCTCCAACAATTGCCGTCGTGGAGTTCGCACATGCATCCCGTGTTTGGGCGTACTCTGAGTGTTCTGTTTATCTCCCACAATCCAAAGATTTGCAGATCAGGTGAATTGGCCATGCTAAATTGCGCACGGATGTGTAGGTGGGGATTTTTTGTCGGGGTAAATATAGAGTAGGTAGAATGCGTTCGGGTGGGTTAATGTCAGTGTGGACTTGGGCTGAAGGATCCGTTTCCACACTATAGTGATTCAGCAACAAAAAATCACAAAATTCAAAGCTTTACTGTTCAACATTTTAAAGTATTTAACAATAATTGTACTGACTCCAGAGCAGAAACAAGACCTTATGTTTGCAAGATCCATGGTCAGGAAATTGTATTGAACTTTGATTATCGATAATCTAATTTTATTTCATATAATTTCCGAATTGGATATTATTTTATTACAGTGAGTAGAAGTCATTTGATTGACATTTTGTTTGCTTTTATGGTTGGCTGAAGAGAACATGCCTTCTCTGAGCAGCATTCTATCAACTGTGTGACTTCCCTACAGTATTTTGCCAAGCAATAGTAAAACACAAATTCTATAAAGAAGACTTTGTTCTTTGATATTATGAAAGAGAATTGAATCAAACTTTGTTTTTTACACCTGAAATATTTCACGAACTATATTGATCATGTGAGGACACCTTCTTTTGCACAGCTTCTAGAATCCAGATGAGCAAGCACAACAGATCGGAATAGAATCAGTTGCAAGTTCCCATCCAAGTTGTTTTCATTCCCAGTTGCTTAGTCAAAATTCAGGAATCTTCCATGAAGCAGAACTGTCTACTTCGCTTCAAGCACTGCAATGGTTTAGCAAGACAGTTCGCCAACAAGTTCACCTGGGCACGGAGGAATGACTTGTAAATGCTGTTCTTGCCAGTATGACTGATTTTATTTATTTTTGCAGAGTCAGGTATTTTATGCATAACTTGAGGCGGTCTTAGTGGAGTCATTAGCCTCCCATTGAGGAGGATTATTTAATTGCATTAAAAGAGACTTTGTTGACTTCAAATTAATAAACAATGCTGATGAATTAAACCGTAACAGAATGTCAAAGTACAAGCAGAGACGTAATTAGAGATGAGAAAAATCTTCATGATACATACAGTAGACTTCTTGCAAAAGAAAGAATACTTCACTTTGTGCAGTAAAAGGGGACCCAAGGACTTTTTTTTTGCAATTATGAAAAGTCATAAGCTTTGAATTCACATACTGTTAAACACATACATTCTCCTTTGAATCACTTGCTTCAGAAACCGTGTCAAGTTGATGTCGATTTATTTTTCCCAGCGCAACTTCATTGCATTTTGTGCAACTCTAGGAATTAATTTTCATTTCTGAAAATGTCAAATTATTTCCCTGCTTATTAACAATAGTCAACCATTCAATATTGTGTTTTATCTTAATGCATGAGTGTTCACAGAAATAAATGCGGAATGGACGGCAAATCGATAATATGTTTCTTGTTCTTATAGTTAATCTGGTTGCAATTTTGATCCTGATTCGAGGCAAATGCGGTCTTTCAAAATGCATCACGGAATATCTGGTGGCTATGGCAGTGGCTGATCTCACAGTCGTAATTATCCATGTTATATTGCACCGAATTAATATCATGTATCTCTCAATTAGGTTCCTGTTTCTAACTCCTGTGTGCCTTATAAATACAGTTGCATACATAGTTGCAGTAGACTGTTCTGTCTGGTTTACAGTTGCATTCACTTTTGATCGCTTTGTTGCTATCTGTTGTCATAACATACAAACAAAATACTGCACAATGAAAACAGCTGGTGTGGTCATTGTCTCTGTCTTTGTTATAAGTTGCCTGAGGACTGTCCCTTTTTACTACATGAATGAACCTGCCATTATAATCGACAACGTGCCGTGGTATTGTGTTGTGACAGCTGACTATCTCAATTCACGCCTGTGGAAAGCATTTGAATGGATTGACAGTGTCATAACCCCTCTCTTACCAATCCTTTTAATACTAATGTTCAATGTTCTAACCGTCAGACATATTATCATAGCAAATAGAGTGCGCAGGGCACTGCAAAAGGTCAGTGACGACCACAGAGATGCAGAGATGAGGAATCGAAGAAAATCAATGATTTTACTTTTCAGCATTTCTGCCAACTTTATCTTATTATGGATGCTGTATCTTGTGCATTCTTTGAAGTGGCCAGTATTGAATTTCTTTTACACGGACATATATTACAGCAGCCCGATATATATTGTGCAACAGGTTGGTTTTATGTTGCAACTTCTCAGTTCCTGCACAAACACTTGTATTTATGGACTGACACAGAAGAAATTCAGGGAAGAGCTCAAGAATGGTTTGAAGTATGTGTTTACAATGAAAGACATGTTAATTAATAAATGGTAGCTACAATTCCCTAGATCTGGTTTGAAAATTGTATACATAGTTTGAACGCTTGAAATCTTTTCAATTAAAACTAAATGTTTATTTTTTTTTGAAAGAGAGGTGTTCAATTATTTGCAGGAAATGCATTATGAATGGGTATTGATTTGCAATAAGTAATGGTGCAGGACGCAAAATGTCTTGACACTTACGTAACATGAAAAATATTGACCCAAGAGTGACACTTGAAATTAAAACACTTCAAGAAGATAAATACTATGAATGACATATTAAGCACTGGAATGCGAAATGAATAATGCCACTTGGAGGGTGCTGCCGTGCTTTGGTCAGCAAATGCAACGATTTATTTTCCAAAGCATAAGAACATAATTGAAATGTTTAAACTGCAGAAAAGGTAACCTTGCCAAAAACAGGCCAATATGGAATTAAATGAATTAAATGAACATTTATACATTCGTGATGCATTTTGTTCTGAAAACCTTTTATTTGTCAGATCATTCCACATGTCCACGCAAGTTATTCATCTAAAATAAATTTACTGAATTGCAGAATAAACTGATCTATATGTTGCAGTTTCGTTCGCTTTTTTGAATTTTCTCAATCTCCAGGGACATTTCTGCATTCAAAGCCGCCACACTTTTGCGATAGCCGTATTTGGTTTTCAAGCCTTTCTGCTCCACTTTCCCGTCGTCCTGCTTGTTTTCCTCAAAAAATGTGTGAAGTATTATACCTGAAATTATTAAGAAACAACCTTCAGATTCAGTTCTCCAACCTTTGGTTCGAAATGAAAGCAGGCTGATTCCAACCATTCCAGATGAAAGCCCGAAACAGTTTAGTTTTCATTGACCCTCAGCATTTTCTCCGGCTTCTGCACTCTATCTACTTTAATTTCAACTTGTGTATGTAATTAGAACTTTCCCAACTTTAATCATCTCATCGACATGCAATTTCTTCATCAGTCATAAGACCTTGCATTATTGAAACTTTCATTCTTACATAAATTTGGTCAATTCCATTCAGTTCTTTTGTTTGTGTTTCCTCAAATGTCGGTTTGCACATGTCAAATAGGGAAATCAATAAACTAACATCGAACCTCACATTCCTCTCTAAATCCATTTAACAGGACATCAGGTTGAAAGTTTATCTATATATTCCGGTCTTATAAGATTTAACTCCTATATAGTCAAACAAAGTAAACCATTCAATCCCGTTAGCCTGTGTTCAGCTCATCTATGTTATAGTCTGCAATCTCTGTACCCTTTGACATAGTGGACCATTCCATGCTTCGTCAATGAGTTTGAACTCTTCTCCAGCTCTGTGCAAAATGTGATCCTTGTTTTTGCTATTCGTCGCTGCTGGGTGATTTCCATGAGCTTTAAAATATATTTTAAATGAAGAAAGCAATTAATTTACAACAATACAATCTATGGGCATGCATGGTGGCTCAGTACTTCGCACTGCTCCTTCACAGCGTCCGGAGCTCCGGCTCCATTCCACTTTGGGTGACTGCTCTGGTTTCCTCTCGCAGTCCAAAGTTGTGAAGATGATTGGTCACGCCAAATTGTACGCAACATTCAAAGATGTGTACTTTGATTCAGCAATTGAAGTGCTACAGGGATGATACGGGTCTGCTTTGGTTATGGCTGCTCTTCGGAGTGTTGATGCAGTCTCGGTCGGCTAAACTTTCTCTTTATGCATGGTATACTTCACACATGGCATTAAATAATTCTCAACATCACCCTGTCTGTATGTGAAGTTGCTCAAAAAAACTATGAATATTAATTCTGCCTAATATCCGAAGATATGGTATTATTCCCGTCATTGTACTCCCTTTGTCACCAAGCATTGTATTAGACCCGTATTGCTCTCTCTAAACTGGATAGAACATGTGTCTAACTCTTGGGGTCAAATGCTTTGCCAACAGCAATGTTATATCTCATTTCTATCAATTCACAAAGCATGATTTGAAGTTCTTCATCAGGGCAGCAATTTCATGCCACTCTCCATCCTACCAATTGCAAATGACATAATCAGAACTCCCTACTAATTTCTCTACTACGAGATCATGTCACAGGTTCCAATAAATATCAGTGATTTTGCGTTTTCAGGGGATCTCGTCTTATACCAAGCAATGGTTGTTTCATCATTATTTTTATGACACTCAGGCAATCGGTACTTGTGTGTGGCTTAGCAATAACCCAGATGATACCCGGCTGATACTTGTTTTAATGCGCTGGAACAAAGATGAACAGAAAATACAAAATTAGTCCGACCAAGCTGCATTTCTCATCATTGTAAGGCATTTAAATGGAGAATTGAGCCATGAAATGGTATTGGACACCAAGAAGTGATGTACAGAATCAATTAGTGAATTTGGTTATTCTTTGTCCTCTCAGTGATGTATATCCATTTATCAACCAGATTCAAATAATGTGTAGCTGTTTTTGAACGTAATGAGAATTTTGATCTTGATTGATGACATGTGATTAGTACTTGAAGTAGCAATGGCAACAAAACAGTGGTACAGGACTGTAAAGAGACCTTGTCTCCGTTTCATAGCTGAAGACACCAGTGGCATAACAAAAGGTCAAGACAGTCATAGAAGAGAGGTGAGTGTAGTGTTTATCAGTAAGGAGAAACTCCTGGGGAAACTGAAAGTTCCGAATGAGGATTAATCAGCTAGACAAAATGTATTTCAGAGGAAGATGGCTGAGGGGATTATAAAGGCATGGTTGAAAAAGATTTAGGTATGTCTGAAATCAGGGAGAATCCCAGTGGACAGGCAAATAGCGAATGATTCACCATTGTTTAAGAATTTAAGGAGGCAGAAGACAGGAAACTATACATGGTATATGTCTCACTGGCAATTTGGAAGATTTTCGTTAATACTACTAAGGATGAGGTGCTTGGAAGTTTGTATCTACTGATTTTTGTCAGGTATATAAAAGATAAAAATATAAATGTGTCTAATATAGCTAATAAATTTGCAGATGGCACCAAAATTGTAAGTGCAGTGGACAGGGAAGAATGTTGTCTCACAAGACAAGAAGCTTTGGAGAGGGTACAGCGGAGATTTGCTAGGGTGTTGCCTGGAATGGAGAATAGATTGTACAAGGATAGGTTGAGAGTGCTGGGCCTTTTCTCATTGCAACAGCCAAGGATGAGGGCTGACATGATAGAGGTTTATAAGATGATCAGGGTAATAGATAGAGTAGACAGTCAGATACTTCTTCTCTGGGTACAACAGAATGTTACAAGGGGACATATATTTAAGGTGAAGGGTGGAAGGTATAGGGGGGATGTCAGGGGCAGGTTCTTTACCCAGAGAGTGGTGGGCGCATCAAATGCGCTGCCAGTGGGATTGGCCGAGTCAGAATAATTGGTGACCTTTAAGCAGCAATTGGATAGGTACATGGATAGGGGCTTAAGCTAGGACAAATGTTCGGCACAACATCATGGGCCAAAGGGCCTATTCTGTGATGTATTGTTCTCTGTTCTATGTTCTATATTTGATCCGAGGGCACAGCCTCTTAGTGAAAGGATGATACTCAGAACTGAGTTGAGGAAGAATTCCTTAGTCAGGGAGAGGTGAATCTGTGAAACTCATTGCTGAGGTTGGCTATTGAAGACAATCATCGAGTGTTCTTAAGATAGAGATGATACGGGAGAAAGTGAGGACTGCAGATGTTGGAGATCAGATCTGACCATGTGGTACTGGGAAAGTAGACGTCAGGCAACATGCAAAGAGCAGGAGAATCGACATTTTGGGCATAAGCCCTTCGTCAGGAATTCCTGATGATGGTCGTACGCCCAAAACATCAATTCTCCTGTTCCTTGGATGCTGTCTGACCTGCTGTGCTTTTCCAGCACCACACTCTTGATAGAGATTGTACCTTTTTTTGGTTAATAAGGAGATCAAGGTTAAGGAGTGAAGGCATAGGGTAAATAAAGTTGTGTTGAGAAAAAGATCAATATTGATTGTTTAGTGAACCATTGTTTGGTTCGAATGCCTAATTCTACTCTGTCATGCTGTCCTGTCTCCTTTCCAATGCAGTTTAAGTGTGAATGTTTCTACTTCGGCCTTTTCATACAGGATGGACATTGATGTTGCAGTTGATGTTACTTCGGCCTTTTCATACAGTGATGGACATTGATGTCGCAATCAAGTGTGACTTTTCCTAAGAATATAATCTAAGAAACATGTACTGTAATCACTCATTAATGAGATGATTCACCTGCAACAAGCACAAACATAATTGTTGGTGTTCAGCATGCATGCCAAAAGGCTGTGAAATTTTATTTGATTTCTGAATTCGGAATTAATTCCATTTAATTAAGATTTACGAAAGCAAATCTTGTGACAGGATGTTATCAGAAATGCAGGGGAGGCGATGTCCTCCCGGTATTATCACTGGACTGCTATCCCAAGTTTTTGCCTTGAGACCCAATTTCAAATTTTGCCATGGTGGAATGTGAATTCAACGAAATTCTGGAATTAACGTTCTAAAAATAACCACCAGTCAATTGTCAGAACAAAGCCATCCTTGTTATTTAAGAAACTGTTGCCTTGATGTTGTGTGATCACAGCCCTTATGGTTGATTTTTAACTGGTCTCTGGTTATTTGGGTGTGGACAATAAATGCTGGCCTAGCCAGTGCCTCATCCTGTAAATGATTGTTTGAAAAAGCTCAGATCACCTCTGGGTAATGTTATCATAAAATCAATAAAACTTATTTCCCTCTTTATTTAAAAATTCGGAATAAGAATCCACACAGAAGTAGGCCTTTCAAGACACTTAGAAGTTTCCACCATTCACTATAATAATGGCCAGTCTGATCATCATTAACATTATTTTGCCTTGAACGTCTGCCTTAAGAGAGCAACTACTCATGCCGTCCGGTGCAAGACTCTCCTATAAGTGGAGACACCTTTTTTCTCGTCTATCCTGTCAGCCCCTCTGAGATTCGTATGTGTTTCAAAAATGTCTGCTCTCGTTCTCCTAAAGTGCAAAACGTAAAAAAAAAAGACCAATCTAACAAATCCTCCTCAAAATAAAAGCACTCCAATCTCAGGAACGACCAAGCAAATATTCTATTAGCGGCTTCGAACACATGTATATTAGATATTGGAACAAGACATATTCACAATATTTTAGACAAAGTCATAATATAGTAGACAAAGTAATATGCGACTCTTTCTGCACGGTCACCACAGCAATCACACTGCATTTGGTGTTCTGCACTCCATTCGATTTCACACATAGCATTTTATATGCTTTTATCTGCTCCTATCATATGCAAAGCTTCTTTTTTCACTGTACCTCAGCAAGGGTGACAAAAACAAAACAAATCAAATCAAAATTATAGTCTGACTCGTCATTTGTATATCTTTAGGTTAAAAACAATGACTGCACATACGGGAAACCAGATTCTGGATTAGTGGTGCTGGAAGAGCACAGCAGTTCAGGCAGCATCCGAGGACCAGGAAAATCGACGTTTCGGCCAAAAGCCCTTCATCAGGAATAAAGACAGAGATCCTGAAGCGTGGAGAGACAAGCTAGAGGAAGGTGTGGTGTGGAGAGAGTAGCATGCCCCAGCTATGCCTGTCTCTTTGTTGGCTATGTAGAACAGTCGATCTTCCGTAAATACACCGGCACCACTCCCCACCTTTTCCTCCGCTACATTGATGACTGCATTGGCGCCACCTCGTGCTCCCGCGAGGAGGTTGAGCCATTCATCAACTTCACAAACACATTCCACCCTGACCTTAAATTTACCTGGACCATCTCTGACACCTCCCTCCCCTTCCTGGACCTCTCCATCTCCATTAATGATGACTGACTTGACACTGACATTTTTTACAAACCCACAGACTCCCTTAGCTACCTGAATTACACCTCTTCCCACTCTACCTCTTGCAAAAATGCCATCCCGTATTCTCAATTCCTCTGCCTCCACCGTATCTCTCCCAGGAGGACCAGTTCCACCGCAGAACACACCAGATGACCTCCTTCTTCAGAGACTGCAATTTCCCTTCCCACTTGGTTAAAGATGCCTTCCAACGCATCCCGCACCTTCGCCCTCAGACCCAACCCGCCCAACCGTAACAAGGACAGATCGCCTCTCGTGCTCACCTTCCACCCCACCAACCTTCGTATAAACCAAATCATCTGCCGACATTTCCGCCACCTCCAAAAATACCCCACCACCAGGGATATATTTCCCTCCCCACCCCTTTCCACCTCCCACAAAGACCATTCCCTCCGTGACTACCTGGACAGGTACACGCCCCCTACAAACCAACCTTCCAACCTGGCACCTTGCCCTGCCACTGTAGGAACTGCAAAACCTGCGCCCTCGCCTCCTCCCTCACCTTCATCCAAGGCCCTAAAGGGGCCTTCTACATGCATCAAAGTTTTACCTGCACATCCACTAATATCATTTATTGTATCCTTTGCTCCCAATGAGGTTTCCTCTACATTGGGAAGACTGGATGCCTCCTAGCAGAGCGCTTTAGGGAACATCTCTGGGACACCTGCACCAATCAACCACATCACCTGTGACCCAACATTTCAACTCTCGCTCCCACTCTGCTGAGGATATGGAGGTCCTGGGCCTCCTTCACTGCCGCTCCCTCACCACCAGATGCATGGAGGAAGAACGCCTCATCTTCCGCCTCGGAACACTTCAACCCCACGACATCAATGTGGACTTCAACAGTTTCCTCATTCCCCTTCCTCCGCCTCACCACAAATCCAAACTTCCAGCTCAGCACTGTCCCCATGACTTGTCCTGAATTGTTGCACCTGCCTATCTTCTTTTCTACCTATTCACTCACCCTCCTCCCTGACCTATCACCTTCATCCCCTCCCCCACTCACCTATTGTACCTGTGCCCATGGCTACCCCTTTGGTCTGGGTACTCCATTGCTTTATCCTATCTAGATCCAAGTGTGGACACGTTGTGTCATCTTACTACTAACATTCCAAACGATTTTTGTGTGCAATTGCAAACTTTCCAATAGTATATTTCATGCATCAGCTAATTCATTAACGTATGTTCAATAACGATGACCTGAGCACAGATTCGTAGTATTTCATGATTATACACACCCTTCTCCTACATCATTTTGAGGAGATGAAATTTCACTACTCCTCAAGCCTTCATTTGATGCACGAAGGTGCACTTGCCTGCTACATTTTGCTGATAGCTTGCAAAAAAAAACACCGACGTGCCGTAATAATGCCACTTATTTCAGCTGGAATCAAGTAAATTATTTCTATTAACTGTCCAGAATACCATCCTGCACTAGAGCTGTATGGAGTTGCCATAGATATTAATAACACTACGTCATTTATGTCCTTTGCTAACCCTCCTGAAATCGAGCACCCGTGAGCATTTGAAACGATGCCCTGCAATATCGGAATTCTCAGCAGTAACAATGTCAATGTCTAATTGTTATATTTCAGCTCGATCGTTGTTACATTTATGAGGGATTTATTTTTTGTGAGCTATGTGAGTGTGCACGGACGACAAAGAGCACAGTTAACATCGTCTGTTCGGCACATGGAGAGAAACAGACAAATTTACCCGGAGAGTGATAATGATATTGCAAACCATGCAACTACATGTTGATTTGTAACCTAATCATCCCGATCTTTGCCAGTCCTCACATGGAGAAATGGGCACAAAATAGAAATAGTCAGAAGCACAAGTTTATGAAAATTTATGATAGACTTCCGTGAAGGAACAAATAATTAATTTAAATAGCAAAATATGAGAGATAAAACTGATATGAAAATTAAAATCTTATAGAATATATATTTATGAAGGAAAACAACGATAAGAAGAATGAGAGCTGAGCAGGAAAAGGGATTTGAAATGGAGTCATAGAATCATAGTGTCTGACAGCACGGACAGGGGCCCTTTGGCACATATTGGTCCGTGCCAAACAAAATGTCCATCCACGCTAACCCAATTTCCCTGCACTTGGCCCATATCCTTCTAAATCTTTCCTCTCCATGTATTTGACCAAACGTATTTTAAATGTTTTTAACATACCTGACTTAACCAGGTCAGGTTCCCTTTTAGTCTTTGCCCTCTCACTTTAAACTATGCCCTCTCGTCCTCAATTCCCCAACCCTAGGTAAAAGACTAAGTGTTATCACCCTATCCATGCCTCTCATGATCTCTGTGAGTCCCCTGAGACTCCTACACTCTAAAGGGAAAAAAAATCATAGCTTGTCCAACCTCTTCCCATAACTTAGACCATTGAGGCCAGGCAACATCCTTAAAAATTTCTTCTGCATTCTTTCGAGTTTAATAACATTCTTCCTATAACAAGGTGAAGAAAACTGAACATGATACTCAAAGTGCGTTCTCGCCAACCTTCTTTGTAATTGCAACATAACTATCTAACTGGTAAGGATTTTGATTTTGGAGAAGTGCACCTAAAAGAAACAACAGTGTGAGAGAATGTTTATGTGTTCGTTTTTTGACAATTCCCATCAATGCAGCCTTAATTTTGAATGTTTAAATTGAAAAAGAAAATTCAACTTTGAAATGCATTTCTATGCGGATCCACAATGAAAAAGTAGCAGTGTACTAGCATGGTTGCAATATGCTGATAGACAATCAGTTGGACTTGACAATTGTTTACAGGTTATACAGGTCCTTTCTGAAATCGCTTATTCGCATGAAATAATTTGCATGCATAACACAAAGCATCTGCAATGAATCACTCATTGAACGGAAGCGAAATGAACCAATGCGTCACAAAACCAATTTATCTTATGATCTTATGATCTGAAGTGGTGTCTTTGAGCATGTGAAAGAAACTAATAGCTGTCAAAAGAAATATCCAGAAGGAAGAAACGTGCTTAGTGGCAAAGAATGAACAGGCATTCTTGATTCATAGAATGGTCGGACGTTTTTAGTTTACATCCAAAGAAAGCATGCGCACAGCCACTGAAAGGATGAAAGGGCTGAGGCAATATCTACAAATGTTGAAGGACTGGTTTCAAACATTTTTGTAACTGTGTGTCGTACATATTATGTTAGTATTCGATCAAGGAATAAAAACTCTTTATCAGACTTCTCAGAATTCCTCCACTCCAATGATTTTAAGATGGTTAACATCCTCTCTGAAATGTATTTAATTTATGGAAATATGACATTATACATACGCTTGACCAAGTGGTGCAACTTTGCGTCTTATACAACTCCAATGCTACCTTTTTCAGATAACATTGAATAGGCTATTTCTGTGATCTTTTACAATGGTTATAAAGCACTGTGGCTCAGTGGTTAGCACTGCTACCTCCCAGCAGCAGCGCCCCACGTTCAATTTTTCCCTGGAGTTTGCACATTCTCCCCGTGTCTGTGTGGGTTTTCTCTCACAGTCCAAAGGTGCGCAGGTTAGGTGAATTGGCCATGCTAAATTGCCCATAGTGTGAGGTGCATTAGTCAGAGGGGAATGGGTTACCATTCGAACGGTTGGCGTGGACTTGTGGGGCCAAATGGCTTGTTTCCAAACTGGAGGGTATCTTATCTAAGATCATCCTGCATCAGCAGAGTAATTATTTCCCATATTCATTCATGCCACCATAATGTTTTAATAACTGCTTTCGCAACCTTTACAAAACAAGTGTGCCAAGAGCATATAAACAACAGCTGACATTTTCAGCGAGACATTCCAGATCAATATATTGTGCAATCAGGTCTTGCTGAACTTCCGTCAGTGTCGTGTTATCTTACAGCTGCCACAACAGAACAGTCACGAGGGCCATCTTCATTCCAGACATAATTATGAAAGGGAGGATGAAAAAGCGTTGTAAATGAATAAGACCAGCGAAGCGTAGTGATAGGCGTCCTCTGTTCGTTGTCAGCATACAGAAGCTGAGGATTTTGTGATCTTCTGTCATGTTAATGATGGCAACTAGCTGTAAACTTGATCATGATCCTAGGCTGTTCGAGAGATCACACAGAGAGAATTGTGCAAAATATTTAGATTAGATTCCCTACAGTGTGGAAACAGGCGCTTTGGCCCAACCAGTCCACACAGACCCTCCGAAGTGTAACCCGCCCAGACCCATTTTCCTCTGACTAATGCACCTAATACTATGAGCAACTCAGCATGGCCACTTCACCTGTCTTGCTGGAGGAAACCCACGAAGACATGTGGAGAATGCCAGCCCTGGTAGCTTAAAATTGTTGAAAGTGTGAAGAGTATGGCTTTATTTTGTTAGATGCAAAGACGGTCACAGTGAGGACATTTGAAATCTTTACTTTTTTCAGAAAGGAAGTGAAATAAAAACTATATGTGTTCTCACAGTTATTTTCTTTATTTTAGAAAATATCCTCAATTTAATCCTACAACAATATGAGAAAAACAGCTTTGGTGAGACATTGAGTGCTATGTGCAATTCTGGTCCGACATTTCAGGAAGGATGGCATTGCAGTGGAGCAGATGCACTGGAGATACAGTAGGATACTTCCTGGGATGAAAATGTAAGTTCTGAGGAAAGTTGGCAGAGAATTGTGTTGAGCAGAGAAACAAATGAGTGATGATGAGGTCGATATGTCTAAGATGATAGACAGAATAGATAAGGATTAGTTGTTCCCATTATTTGAAGGGTTAGTCACACTGTTCTAATGTAAAGGGCTGCAGGTTTACAGGATGTGATGAAAACATTTTTAACCTGAAGCAAGTGACAGTCTGCAGTGATCTGTCTGGAAGGGTGATAGAGGTAAGCTGTATCACGTCTTTTAAAAAGAAACTGAATGAACAATTGGAATATTGTAGCATCCAAGACTGTGAACCCAGTGCTAGTAAATGGGATTGGGTTGCAGGACTGATCCTGTCGTAGAGTCTCTTGGTCAATGCGCCTTTTCTACATTGCACGATTTTATGCCTCTAACTTTGAAGGAACGCATAGACCAACGTGGGGATTACCAGCAAAATGGAACATTTCAAGTAAAAAATAATGTGTTTTAAAGGCAAAAGATTTGTTCATAAAGAAGCGTTGGTGGTGTGTGAAGATGCTGTTAACTTTATCATAGAGGTATTCCCTGAACACAGTTGAAGATGTTGGAGATGGACTTTCACAGTGACAGATGACCAAATTTAATAAGAATAAAATTCTGCAAAAAAAACTGTTGGAATATTGCGTGCAAATCTGGTCTCCTTCCTATTGGAAGGATGTTGCGAATCTTGAAAGTGTTCAGAAAAGATTTACAAGGATGTTGCC
This sequence comes from Hemiscyllium ocellatum, assembly GCF_020745735.1. Lineage (NCBI taxonomy): Eukaryota > Metazoa > Chordata > Chondrichthyes > Orectolobiformes > Hemiscylliidae > Hemiscyllium > Hemiscyllium ocellatum. The sequence continues at coordinate 47,316,999 of NC_083435.1, read as the reverse complement.
AGGGTTGAATGATTTGAGCTATTGGGAGAAGTTGAATAGGCTGGGACTGTTGTCACTGAAGGGTAGGAGGCTGAGGGATAGCCTTTTAGAGGTTTACCAAATCATGAGGAGCATGGGTAGACACATAGGCAAGGAGGGGAAGATAGAGGAGTCCAGAACTAGAGGGCATAGGATTAAGGTGATAGGGAAAAGAGGTAAAAGGGGCAATGTTTTCACACGGGGGTGATACGTGTATGAAATGAGCTGCCAGAGGAAGTTGTGGAGGCTAATACAATTGGAGCACTTAAAAAGCATCTGGATTGGCATACGAATAGGAAAGAGTTTGGAGGGATGTGGGCCAGGTGCTGGCAGGTGGATCTAGTTTGGGTTGGGATATCTGGTCAGCATGGATGAGTTTTGCCGAAGGGTCTGTTTCCATGCTGTACATCTCTATGACTCTACCCCAATCACAGCTGAGTCACTGATATTGTTTTTTCTTCAGAAGAAAATCCCTGTTTGATGAGCATCCTTTAGCCAAGGTTATGTAGTTTGCTTACCAGGTCTCACTGACATGTGACAGCTGACACCCAGTAATGGGTTTCCTCTGGGTGCTCCGGTTTCCTTCCACAGTCCAAATATGTGCAGGTTAGGTGACTTGGCCATGCTAAATTGCTCATAGTGTTAGGTGAAGGGGTAAATGTATGGGAATGGATCTGGGTGGGTTGCTCTTCGGAAGGTCGGTGTGGACTTGTTAGGCCAAAGGGCCTGTTTCCACACTGTAAGTAATCTAATCTAATCGATAAATAGCTTAGAGTGTATGTACATCGGAGACCTCTGTTGAAATAAAAACTTTAATGTACAATGGAGTTTAACTGGTATCAATGTTCACATCACAATATTATGGCCTTCATTGAGGATCTTGCATGGCATTAATGGGGATGCACCTGTGTTTATTTCCATAATCGCTTCTTCAGTGTCTGAAACTGACAGCATGGGAATTGTTTGTTCATGCAAAATGGCTTATCCTGTAATTTACCAGATAGAACACATTTAGAACCCATCTCTTCCAGCCATTTGCATTCCTCGCAAAAGAGTGAGAAGAAGCAATTATCATTGCCCCAGTGTTCATATGATATGTCCCTCTGCATGGTTTCCTAATTTCCAGTGTCTTTTCCTTACTGTTGATAATATTTGATTTTTGTTTGAAATCATAAGTTATTTTTAATGTTCTTCACGGAAGTAATTTTGCATACAGCACTTCATTGTTTCTACAGTGAATTTTTTGCTGCTTGTGCCTTTTCATGACATTATAAGTGTCACGTTACAATGCAAACTCATCAAGTAGATTTCACTTTTGATGCAGTTGGTTTGTCCTTCTTTTGGAAAATGGGCTTGGGCAGAACGTGTTGACATCGAATGGAATATCAAAGTTTTATCAACAAGTGAAAGAAAATAAAACTGTGCTTACCAATTTGCCTTCTGCAAAAGCATCAGTCCAGTTTTGCATTTTGAATAGTATCTCCTAGACAGTTTTTGAGATCACACCATCACTTCCTGACAGTAAGAATACCACCATATTTAGCAACATTATCCTGCTAAATGGGGAATATGAATAGCAGGTCATCCAACCCAAAATAATATCAATGTATTCCTTTACTCTTAAACATGAATGTTAAACAACAGCTATTAGGAACACTGAGCCTCCTTTTCTGTTTATTATGTGTCTCCAATTATCTAACAATATACTGTTCAAATAAAAACCCTTATGAAAATTACATCAACTTAATTGTAAAGCTATGCAGACGTCTCCAGTATCTGTTTTTTCTTTCATCTGAAGATCTCCCTGGGTCATCTTCTTTGCTTATTTTTGTAATGGTGTTTCATATGAAAAAGGTACCCTTGATAGAGAATGGTTTTGCATGGTAGTCTTTCTCGATGGCAGTTACTCTGTTGATAACAGTTGCTCTCTTGATAGTAGTAATTTTCTGTCTATCTTTCAAAATGCCTGATTTTTCTCTCCCCCGAATATCTGATCATCTCATTGGTTCGGGTTTGGTAAAAACAATAAATTCAAACTCATTTGTGTTTGACAATCCTGGGACATAATTTAACCAATTGGTTAAATTCGAATTCTTGTCAAAACAGCAACAAACTCGGGTATCTATTTTACAGCCAAATGTTATATATTTTCAATTTTCCTGTACACTCTGAGACTACTTGCTAGTCATGACAGGTGTTTGTAAGCTCTCAGTGCAAAGCAGCATTCACTTTCTCTTTAAGGCACAGTACACGCCTTCAAATGCATAATAACGCACCTTAAGAAAAAAAGATACTTGATAATGAAAACGTAGCTTCTACTTTTTAAGTTTTAGCCCCATTACAATGAAATGTATGGGGCATTCACAGTTCACGTTTACTTTATATATATATATATATATATATATAACATTGGTATCAATCTTATCCATACATTGTCCATCACATCCATAATAATGCATCTGTTGTCACATTTTTATAAACTGTAAGATGTATAGTTTGTAAATTGAATATCAATACATAAAGACTCTAATGAAATAATCTCACATTCTTGTCTTCAAATCTTTCCAAGAACGTTAAGAGTGATCCAGGCATACAACTGACTCTGACACATTGTTTGTCACATAAACTTGAAAATGTTGTAAGTCCAGTCGCAAACACAATAATTTATTTTGAGTGGTAGAGTATTTTCACTGGTTGCTGTTGAGTTTCTTTTAAAAGTAGACAAAGTGGCCATTCATTTCTATCATTGTCTTCCTGTAGCAATAGAGCTCGAATTCCTATATGGCTAACATCGATTGCAACTTCGAAGGGTTAGTTTAAAATAAAATTGGTGCAGCTAAAACTGGTACAGTGGTTAACACTGATTTGAAATTGTCATATGCCTCCTGGTATTCTTCTGTTCACCAAAAGTTTGTATTCTTTTTCAGTAAGTCCAATAATGGTACCACTACACTGCTGATGTTTGGAGCAAACTTCCAGTAGAATCCGATAATGTCCCAAAAATTGAAGCACCTCATTCTTTGAGGATGGTGGTGGAAATTCCTCAATGAACTTCACTTTGGTGTTCCTTTGGGTCAACCGTCCATCGTTATTGTATGTCCCAAGAACATCATCTCTGCCATCGCAAATTTTGTTCTCATTAATTTTATTACCAGTTTTATTACTCTTAATCATTCAAAGAGCTCTGTCAACTCTACCATGTGATTATTCCATGACTCACTAAAGGTCAATATATCATCCAGATAGGCTGCACAGTTTGTTAACTAAGCGACAACTCTGTTCATGAGTCTTTGGAATGTGGTGCACGTGTTCTTCATTCGAAAACACCATTTTGAATTGATACAGCCCATTTGGGATTATAAACACAGAAGCATTTTTGCTCTATCTGATAAAAGTACTTTACATTAACTGCGCAGAAAGTCCAAATCTGTGATATAACTGGTTTGTCCAATTCTCTCTATACCATCATCCAGTCATGCTATTGGTTATGAGTCTGATTTTGTTATGGTACTGACCTTCCAATAGTCCACATAGAATTGTTGACACCCGTCAGGTCTGTGAACTAACATGATCAGTGAACCCCACTCGCTTTGACTCAGTTTGATGATATCTTCATTGAGCATCACATCCACTCCTTTCTGGACCTGTGCAGTTTTGAAAGGATTAATCCTGTAGGAGTGTGAACAACATTCCTTACTTCTACCTCATGCACAATAACATTAGTACTCCCCATCTAATTCCAGTATATGACCTCATACTGCTGAACCAAACGTTTCAACTGGGTTCTCTGCTCCTGAGACAGATAGTTCACTAACTCATCCAACTTTTCAAGGACATCCTCATTGCTTAACATATTTTAGGGCACATCAAACTCCACAACATCTGGATTTGATTCTTCACTCTGGGAGACAGAAACTTACACCTGTTTCTCCAATTCACTGTCCTATTATGGTAACGTTTCATCATACTCACATGGCATTCCCGGTACAGTCTTTTTTCTCTCTCTCTCTGTCACCTTAATGAGATGATTTACCTGACTAACCCTTTTCTTAATTTGATAGGGACCAGCAAACCTGGTTTTCAAGAATCTCCTACCACTGTTAGCAATAGTACTATATCATCCACATTGCAAAATGTCCGAATTTTATAATTTTTATCTGCCACCTGCTTCAATCTATGCTGTGCCCTCTTCAGGTGCTGTTTAGCCAACACACTGATTTAATCTCTCCCTCACCTCCAATACATGATCCAAGTGTGAGCTCTATGACTTTTGACCTGTCAACTTCTCTTTAATTAATTTCAAAGACCCTTCCAGCTCATGTCCAAATATAACTCCAAGGAAGTGAACTGATTGTGTTTGTTCGGGGCATCTCTAATGGCAAACAATACAAATGGGATACCTTTATCCCAATCACTCATGTAATCCTGACAGTACGCTCCTAACATGGTCTTCAGTGTCTGATGCCACCTTTCCAAGGCTCCCTGGGGTTCAGGATTGCACACACTTGATTTAAAGTGCTGTTTGCCGAAGCTATCCATGACGCCGTTAAACAGTGTAGCAGAAAAATTAGGCCTGATATCTGATTAAATCTCTCAGGTAGCCCATACCATGTGAAATAAAAATCTACTAACTCCTCCAGAAATCCAGTAGACACATTATAATGATGAACAAGTACTGGTTTCTACTTTTTGATTTAGGGAGACGACCTAAACAGTCAATCAAAACTCATGTGAAAGGTTCTTTAATGTGGGGATTGGCAACAAAGGTGCTGGTTTTAACACTGCCTGTGGCTTACCTACCATTGCAATGCATGGCATGTACGGCAAAAGGTAATCACACCCTTGTGCATTCCAGGCCAATAGAAATGCCTTTTTTTAACCTTATTCTGAGCCTTCCTCACACCTACGTGTCCCCCTGCTGGTAATTAATGTACTACACATGCCAATTCTGTGTCTATGCAACTGTCAACACAATCTGGTGCATGTCTGTCCATTTTTCCTCTGCACATGGTACACACACGTGCGCATACACTCATGCATGTACACACACACACATGCACACACACAGACACACAAACACACACACACACACACACACACACCATCTTTCATTATATTTTCAGTCTCTTGTTAGACCATTAGCCTTTTAGCCTTTCAGGACTAAGGACCCTCTGCTTATTCAGGTTTTTCCTGCACAATTACATCGAAAAAGGTGTCTGCTAACTGAACCTCAAATCCTTCATCTTTCTGTTTGGTTTTTGTTCCGTGCTGTGACGTATGATAGTGGGATCTTGATAATATACAGATTGGAAAAAGTCCAGGGTAATTTTCTTTTACCTCCTCAGGTGTTTGGGTTTTATTTTAGCTTCTCAACAAGGGGTGTCACTCCCACCTTTGATCCTGCTAAATAGTTCCCAAGAACAAACTGTATTCCTGGAACTGACTCTCTGTCAATCACTCCCACTGGAGTTACTTCCAGGAATGCTAAATTTCTGTCCCTCTGCCCAAAAATTAGCACTCCTAAAAACAGCTCAGAAATTGTACATTTGTGTTTGTCTCTTAATATTGGAGACTGGTCAGATCCTGTATCTCTGAAAATTATAACTTCTTTCCCTCATTCCCTCGATCTTTCTGGATAAGCTGTAGCCACAGAGTTGAAGTCTTTATAGAGATCAGGTATTAACTCCATACCCAGCTCCTGCCACGGCTGTGCACTCTCCTACAGTTTTCTTCACTACTTTCACTTCTGCCATTGGCTTAGCCTCTTTTGCTCCGTCTTTTCCCACAATGCCCTAATTTAACAATCAGTATTGTGACTTTATGTATGTCCCGCTTTACCACAGTAGAAACATTGGAGGTCTTCACCTCCCTGTCCATCCTCTTCGGCTTTTTTTAACCTGGGGCAAACTATCAATAGTGTGGTTCAACTATTAGTTTTTCAGTGTTCTGTCACTCTATCTTTGAGTTTCTATCCCTCACATGATGAAATTCTTACCGGAATCTAAACTTTGCCCTGATGCACCAGTGCATATTCGTCTGCCATCTCAGCCAATTGTCTCAGTTATTGAACTTTAATTCAACCACATGAATTCTTATCATCACTGCAAGTGCGTTTAAACTCCTCCAGCAGAATAATCTCTCTTAGAGCCTAATAGGTCTTAGCTATTTTTAAGGCCGCCTTTCAAAATTACTAGTTTACTTCTTACAAATTCAAAATATGGGTGATGTGTTTCCTTCTCCATGTTTCTGAACCACTACTGGTACTAATTCATAAGCACTCAAAATAGCCTGTTTGATATCTGCAGAATCTCTTGACCCCTCATGTGACAACGCTGAAAATATCTCATGAGCTCTGCTGTCATCAGCTTAGTCTGAACCGTCATTACTCGCAAGTTCTCTGGCCGATCCAACTGCCTAGCCAATTTTTTCAAATGAAATAAAGAAGGCTTTGACACATTTCTCATCAAAATGTGCAAATGTTTTAACATATTTGCAAATGTCACGACCTTCATTTCCATCTTGTTAACTTGACTTTACTGACTAACTTACAGTTTCCGAAGCTCAAATTTTCTCACCCTTTCTCTTTCTCTTTCTTTCCTCTCTCTTTGCTCAGCTAAGAAATTGCTCTCTTTCTTTTTTCTCTCTTTCTTTCTTCTCTCTCCCTGTTTTTCTTTCCTCTCTGTCTCTTTCTCCTTCTCACTCTCATTTTCATCTTTAGTTTTGTCCTCAGTTAGACCCAACTATAACCTATTTGCGAACTCTACATCTATATTTTTCTCCTGTCTTTCAAAACATACTTGTCAAAGTTGGCAATCATCTTAAAATCCCAGAAGCTCATCAGCCATTTTAAGAACCATTTCTCTCACTTTTACTTTAACCAACCACTGGATCTATCTAAACCTTTACAAATCACGGACCTCAGCTCCCAAACTGTTATAATATGGCAGTGAACATTTCTATTAATTAAACCAATTGCTCATAAAGGCTCACTTTGCCTCAAACTCTGTTAAAATGAATGACAGAGAATTCCCAAATGCCACTATTTAAAGAAAATAACATCAATTTATTCAGTGACTCTTAAAATGATCATAAAACAACAATTATTCATTACTCTGAGCCCACCCACTTTCTCTTAATTACGTGTTATCTGCCTTCAATTCTATAGCAATAGACTTTTCCAATACAAACCGTTATAAAAATTAAATCAATTTAATTTCAAATCCGTAGAGCTGCTGGCGTCACTGGGATCTTTCTTTCTCTCATCTTAATGTCTCCCTGGGTCATCTTTTTTCCTGTTACTATGAAGTTGTTTCATATGAAAAACTACCTTTGGTAGAGTGTTTTTGAATGGCAGTCTTTCGCGATGGCAGTTACTCTCTCGATGACAGTTGCTCTCTCAATGGCAGTTCCTTTCTCTCTGACTTCAAAATGTATGTTTTTGATTTCTTATACCCCAAATATTGATCATCTCATTGGCTCGACTTTGGCAAAAGCAACAAATTCAAACGTGATTGTGTTTTCGTACCCTGGGGCATAATGTAAAGGGATGGGTTAAATTCAAATTATTGTCAAAATAACCACCAACTGAGGTATCTATTTCAGAAACAATTGCTGCATGTTTTCAATTTTCCAGGAGACTCTGAGATTGCTAGCTAGTCATGTGACAGGTGTTTGTAAGTTCTCCATGCAAAATAACATACCCTCTCTCTTAAAGGCACAGTAAAAACTGTCAATTTCTCAACATGAGAAAAATGGAAATGAAAAATCATGGTCTGAATTTGCGGCATTTAATTTTGATTCGTTGAGCCTGCAGAGTGAAATGGAAAATGAGGGGTTTCTTCAGATCATCCAGTTTGTCATACAGCAATTTGAAACACTGTTAAAAGAGACTGGACAGAAATATTTGCATGGGAGCAAGACAATGTAATGAATTGGTGGTTTATCGAACAATTTCACGACAATCTTGATTGAAACATCGCCAAAGGGCTGTGCTCCAGATATGAGGAGAGAGTGACTATCCATAACAATGACGTCACGTTTTGGCAGTCAACTAAATCAAGAACTCTGCAACAAATTCGATTCGATCTGACAATAAGACAAGTACGAAAACAGGCATTCATCCTGTCCCGTCTGTTTTTTCAATTTAGTGTGGCCATAGATGATGGCAGAATTCTCGACTGCAATTTTCCACCATTACCCATAACAACTGATTCACTTACTGAATTAATATCTCTTTATCTCAGTCTTTAATGCACTGGATCATCTGGCTCACACAGACCCCTTGTGCAAATAGATATCCACAGATTATCTACACTCTGTGAGAAGAAACTCCTCTCCTCTTGGTCCTAAATGAGTGACCCCACTCCCATTCTAATAATCCAACCTTTCGTTTTCAACCTTTCATGATCTCAATCTTTCCATATCTAATTTGTCAACATCCAAAATTTGTTGCATGTTTCAATAAAGTTCAAACTGGATTACATTTTGCTCATTTTACTAAACTCTACTTCGTGCAGATCCACTGACTCAATCTCTCCTTATCAGGCAGTGTTCCTTCTCACTACGACATTATCCAAATTTAATTTGATTCTGTTCATTTAAGAAGCAACTAATTCCTAACAACACAAGTACAAATGTCAAGTGTAATCATTTGATCTTTTATATTGGAAGGCAGAACCAGACAAGAATTATCCCCCATCCTCCCCAACTCAGAAAGCCGAATTCATGGAAACTTTTGTTGGGGACACGAATGCCTCAGACCCTTTTTACTACACTTGAACAGGTCCTTATTAGAAAGGGCATATTCTGTGATAACTACACTACTAGGTTAAAAAAACCCTCAAATAAGAAAAAGAGTGATACGCTTCTAACTATGCAGATGTCATTCGAGGAGAAACATACACAATGGGTTTTCACAAAAATGTTTTATTCGTTCACACAGTTTCTCTTCATGAAAGATCTGAAATTTCTTTCGAATGGGTTTCTCAAATCCAACTCAATTTTGATGATGTAATTCTCCCCAGACTTGATGCAATCGTGTGAAAACCTCAAAGTCTAATTCTATATAACAAAAACAGTCATTGTCAGGGAAGTGCATGACAGATTAGATTCCCTACAGTGTGGAAACCGGCCCTTCTGCCTAAACAAGTCCACACCACAATGATTAACCTGCCTGGACCCATGTCCCTCTGATTAATGCACCTAATGGTGTGAGAAATTCAGCCAGGCCAATTTACTTGACCGACATAACTTACGAGTGTGGGAGGAAACTGGAGCACTGGCAGAAAATCTACACAGAAACAGGGAGAATGTGCAAACTCCACGCAAACAACCACCCAACGCTGGAATTGCATCTGGGTCCCTGGCTCTGTAAGGTAGCAGTACTCACCACTGAACCACCATGCCATCCCAAAAGTAGAGGTTGCTTGGGGAACACTTGCTGCAAGTCATAGAATCATACATATGTACATCATGGAAACAAATCCTTCAGTCCAACTCATCCATGCCGAACTTAAATCCCAAACCAATCTAGTCTCACTTGGCAGCACCCGGCCCATATCCCTCAAAACCCTCCCTTTTCATATACCCATCCAGATGACTTTTAAATGTTGTAATTGTACTAGCCTCCACCACTTCCTCTGGCAGCTCATTCCATACACGTGCCACCCTCTGAGTGAAAAAGTTGCCCCTTAGGTCTCTTTTATATTTTTCCCCTTGCACCCTAAATCTATGCCCTCTAGTTCTGGACTTCCGCACCCAAGGGAAAAGACTTTGTCCATTTATGTCCTATACACACCCCTCATGATTTTATAAACCTTCGAAAGGTCACCCCTCAGCCTCCGACGCTTCAGGGAAAATAGCCCAAGCCTTTTCAACTCACCCTAAAGATCAAATCCTCCAAACCTGGCAACATCCTTGGAAATCTTTTCTGAATCCTTTCAAGTTTCACAACATCTTTACAATCGGAAGGACATCAGAATCGTACACAATATTCCAACAGTGGTCTAACCAATATCCTGTACAGCCGTAACCTGACCTCCCAACTCCTGAACTCAATACTCTGACCAATAAAGGAAAACACACCAGACATCTTCTTTACTATCCTATTTACCTGCCACTCCACTTTCAAGGAACTTGCACTTCAAGGCCTCTTTATTTAGCAACACTTCCAAGGACCTTACCATTAAGTATATGAGTCATGTTAAGAGTTTTTTCCCAAAGTGCAGCACTTCGCATTTACCTGAATTAAACTCTACCTGCCATTTCTCAGCCCCTTGGCCCATCTGATCAAAATCTTGTTGTAATCTGAGGTCACTATAGCTCCAATTTTGGTGTCACCTGAAAACTTACTAACTATGCCTCATATGCTCACATTCAAATAATTTTTGTAAATGATGAAAAGTAGTGGATCCAGCACCAATCCTTGTGGCACTCCACTGGTCACAGGTCTCCAGTCTGAAAAACAACCCTCCACCACCACCCTCTGTCTTCTATCTTTGAGCCACTTCTGTATCCAAATGGCTAGTTCTCCCTGTATTCCAATAGATCCAACCTCGCTAAACAACCTCCCATGCGGAATCTTGTCAAATGCCTTACTGAAGTCCACATGGATCACGTCCACCACTCTGCCCTCATCAATCCACTTTGTTACTTCTTCAAAAAACTCAATCAAGTTTGTGAGACATGATTTCCCATGCACAAAGTTATGTTGAATGTCTCTAATCAGTCCTTGCCTTTCCAAATACATGCTCATTCTGTCCCTCAGGATTCCCTCCAACAACTTGTCCACCACCAATGTCGGTCTCACTGGTTTATAGTTCCCTGGCTTGTCCTTACCAACTTTCTTAAACAGTGGCACCCTGTTAACCAACCTCCAATCTTGCAGCACCTCACCTGTGATTATCAATGATACAAATATCACAGTAAGAGGTCCAACAATCATTTCCCTAGCTTCCCACAGAGTTCTCAGGTACACCTAATCAGGTCCTGGGGATTTATCTACGTTTATGTATTTCAAGACATCCAGCACTTCCTCCTCTGTAATAAGGACATTTTTAAAGATGTCACCATCTATTTCCCTACATTCTAATCTTCCATGTCCTTTTCCAAAGTAACTGCTGCTGCAAAATACTCATTTAGTATCTCCCCAATTTCCTGCAGCTCCACACAAAGGATGCTTTCCTGATCTTTGTGGGGCCCTATTCTCTCCCTCCTTATCCTTTTGACCTGCTGAGGAGGTTTGTCCCACTGAGATAAGAAAGGGAGAGGAGGGTGAAGGAACTTTGGATTACAAGAGATGTAAAATATCTAGTCAAGAGAAAGAAAGAAGATTGCATAAGTTGAGCAAGTAAGGATCAGACAAGGCTCTAGAAGGTTACAAGATAGCCTGGAAGGAACTGAAGAATCGACGTGGAGAGAGAGACAAGGACATGATAAGCCTTCGAATGAAGGACTGAGGGAAACAACAGGACATTTTCTACTTATGTGGGAAACAAAAGAATGACCAGAATGAGTGTAGCACAGGTATGGGTTAGTGGAGGGAATGTATGCCTGGAATTGCAGGAGGTAGGGAAGGTCCTTAACGAATATTTTGCTTCAGTTTTCACGAGTGATAGGGGCCTTGACGCTTACGGGGACAATGTGAAACAGTCTGATATGCTCAAACAGGTTGATGTTCAGAAGAAGGATGTGCTGCAAATGTTAGAAGACATTAGAATAGATAACTTCCCTGGGCCATTTGGGATATATGCAAGGTTTCCATGGGATGGCAGGAAGTGATTGCTGCGCATTTGGCAATAATCTTTGTATCGTTACTATCCATTGGAGCGTGGCAAATGTTATTCACTTGTTCAAAATAGTGAATGGGGATAACACTGGCAATTAGAGAAAATCATTCCGTGGTGGACAAATTATTGGAGTCAATTCTGGGAGACAGGATTTATAATTATTTGAAACAACATCGTTTGATTAAAGCCAGCCAGTATGGCTTTGTGAGGGGCAGGTCATGCCTCACCAGCCTTATTGAATTCTTTGAGGATGTGACAAAACATAATGATGAAGGTACAGCAGTGAATTCATTGTATATGTATTTCAGTGGGGTGTTTGATAAGGTTCCCCCATGGTAGACTCATTCAGAAAAAAAGGAGGCATGGGATGTAGGAAAATTTGGTTGTCTGGGTACAGAATTGGCTGACTCATAGAAGACATAGTAGGTAGAAACTTTTCAGCCAGGAGCTCAGTGACCAGGGTTGTTGTGCAGGGATCTGTTGTGGCAACTCTGTTCTCTGTCAGTTTTGAAAGTGACTTGAATAAGGAAGTGGAAGGGTAGGATAGTAATTTTGCCAATGACACGAAGGTTGGTGGAGTTATGTATTGCATGGAGAGCTGTTGCAACAAGACATTGACAGGATGTAGAGCTGGGCTGAAAAATGGCCGATGGTGTCCACATGGAGAATTGTAAAATGATTCACTTTAGAATGTTGATTTTTTTGTAGTAGTGTAGAATAACAGAGGGATTTTGGAGTCCACGTTTATATATCCCACAATGTTACCACCAAACTGGATAGGATTGTTAAGACGGCATATGCTGTGTCGATTTTCATTAAGAGTGGTATTCAGTTTCAGAGCCATGAGATTATGCTGCAGCTTGATAAAGCCCTGGTGAGACAACACTTGGAATGGTGTGCTCAGTTCTGTTCACCTCATGGTGGCAGGGTGTGGAGCCTTTAGAAAGGGTGCACAGAAGATTAACCAGGATGTTCCCTGGACTGGAATGCATGCCTTATGAAGAACGTTTGGTGGAGCCAGGGGTTTTGCCACTGGAGTGAAGGAGGAAGAGAAGAGACTTGTTAGAGGTGTACAAGATAATGAGAGGCATAGATAGAGTTGATAGTTAGAGATTTTTTTTACCTCAGTGAAAATGACTATCATAAGTGGGCATAACTTCAAGGCGATCAGAGGAAGGTTTAGGGGAGATATCAGATCTGGATTCTTCACACAGAGAGTGGTGGTTGCGTGGAGTGCACTACCAGCAGTGTTAGTAGAACTGAATACATTAGGGACACATATGGAATTCTTGGATTGGCACATGAATCAAAGTTAAATGAAGGATATGTAAGTTAGTTTCATCTTACAGTAGAATATCAGGTAGACACAACTTAGAGGGCTAATCGGCCTTTCCTGTTCTATATTCTGTGTTCTATGTTTTAACTTTTTTTTTTCTTTTTTTTCAGTTAACTAGTATGAAACAGTTTTCTCTCTCAACTCCTTTGCACTGCCTTGGTTATTCAAAAATCTCCTTGCGCATCAAGATATCAAAATCATGGCTTGTCATTGTCCAGTGTTTGTATCTTTATAAACTATTATTCATGGCATTCAACCACACGTTTTTGCATGTTAGTTACTCTGTATGTTTGAAAATGTAATTTCGTAAAAGTAAACTGGACTATAATTTGGAATGTGAACTGACATCACTCACTCTGTATTTCACTACACCTTTTCAAACGTTGTGGCTGCCCATGTGTGTGCAACAAAGAAAAGCACTCTTGTACTACATCACATTAATTCTGAGGAATATGACCAGAATTTTCAAATGTATCTGTTAAAATCACCAAGACAGAGATACTTCAAGAGAAAATGTGATATATTATACATGTAAACAAAGTTTCCAGCTATTAACTAAATCTACTTGCACATGATATTACACATAACATTTCGAAACAGGCTTGTTAATGTATGTCATTCCATGACTTTTGCTTCTACTTTTATTTTCATTGATCTCATATAATTCAGGCAACGCAGGAATCTAATGCTTTTGCATTTATTGGCCTTGTTTTTAGAATTAAAAATCTGTTAATTTCCAGAACTTTACATGTTTAGTGGATGTAATTATTGATTTAGATATATAAACATTACTATATATATTCCACAGTTGTACTTGGAACTATGAATTCACAATTAATATTTCCCCAATTTTCAATATTCATTATATCAATTACTGGCATAATTTCCAAATTATGAATTATGTGACCATTAATTTAGGACATGTTACATCATCGATTTGACTCATTAGTGTTTATGAATAGTTATTAATTCTAAAATCATTCTTTGGACCTCCAGATTCCCACAGGTCAAGATTTTACTCTATCTAATTTCAATATCTCTTTTCGTTATCTGAATTTGAGTTTTGTAATTGTGCAAACCTATATTCCTTTCATTCAGGAACATCTCATATTTCCAGGTCATTCTTGATTGTTATCCAAATCAACATGTGGATTATTGTAAACGTTCGACCGTTTTAACACTTTAACATTTTCCAATTCGTGTTTTCAATTGCATCAAATGCATTTAATTTTATTTGACGTTTTGCAGAGCCACTAAGGAATATATTATGCAGGATTAGAATTATTGGAGTAATGAAGATTTATTAGGTCACAATGTTTATGCCCAAATTACCTCATACACTGAACCCATGGGAAGGGCCCTCTATGCTATTAATAAGAACTCCAATTGCAAGAAATTAACATCTAGATAATTCGAGTACAGCACCTAACAGAATACAAGTTAGGTTTAGTCGAGAAATGGAATATCCTATAATTTATCAGATCGATCTCATCTACTATCCTGTTCTTGCAGTCATCGGCATTCCTGGTAAGACTGAAACCAAAACAATAAATGTTGAATATCACTGTAAATGTTCATGTTACATCCACTTTCTCTGCTCAGTTCTAACAGTCATGTGTAAATTTATGTTAGTGCTTTAAATGGTTTTGAATTGAAATAATGTATCCCTTGAGTGAGCACCACAAAATTCAAATAGAATCCCCATAGCTTGCTTCAGAAGGAAATTTCTCAGTTTAGTTGAGACTGGCCTCTGTACAGAATTATCTTCAATGAATGGAGTAATCAAAAATGTTGTGCATTGTTTATTTATTTAAGTATTTGGTATAATTTCCATTTTAAATCTATTACCTCTTAAGGTGAGTATCACAGCATTAATCAGAGATGAAATTACTGATGGATCATCCAGTGAGGCTTTAAGAGGAGAATGGTGACATAATTGAGGTTGTAATATAGGCTCCCAAAAAGTCATTTGGAATTAGGGGAACAATAATGCAGGGAGACTTGCAGAAGTGATAGTGTTGTCAAATTAGGGATTTTAATTGTCCTAACATCGACTGTGACTGCCTAGAGCGTTAAGGGCTGAGATGAAGTGGAATTTGTTAAGTGCGCTTAGAAAGGTTTCATCAAGCAGAATACAGAGGAACCTCTCCAGAAGGGGCGAAACTCAACCTACTGTTGGGAAATAGAGCAGGGCAGGTCACTGAAGCGAAAGTGAGTGAGCACTTTGGGACCAGTTACCATTGTTCTAGAATTTCAAAATAATTATGGACAGGTCCACAGTTTCAAGTTCCAAACTGTTGCAAGGTGATCTTACATGGAATTAGACAGGAGCTTGGCGAGTTCTTCAATGAAGTGACCAAGAAGGCTGATGACGGTATGGTGGTAGACATAGTTTATATGTATTTCAGTAAAGCCTTTGATAAGGTTCCATATGGTTGGCTGCTCTGGAAGGTTAGATCGCATGGAATCCAAGGGGAGCTGGCAAATTCAATACACAGTTGGGTCAATGGTAGGAAATAGAGAGGAATAGTGGAAGTATGCTTGTCAGACAGGTGGCTTGTGAATAATCGAGTGCCTTAGGTTTTGGTGCTTGAGCCATGAATGTTATCTATACCATTGATTTGGATAAGAATGTACAAGTCATGATTAGTAAGTTTGCAGATGACACTAAAATAGGCAATATCTGGGACAGTGTGAAAGCTTATCAGAAGTTGCTGTAAGATCTTGATCAGCTGGGGAAGTGGTCTGAGAAATGGCAAATGAAGATTAATATGGATAAATGTGAGCTATTGGTTTTTGGAAAGTTAAATCAAGGTAGGAGATTCATGGTGAATGGTAGGGCTGTGAGGAGCGTTGTATAACTGTACTATCTTTAGATTACTTACAGTGTGGAAACAGGCCCTTCGGCCAACAAGTCCACACAGACCCCGCCGATGCGCAACCCACCAATACCCCTACATTTACCGAACAATACGGGCAATTTAGCATGGCCAACTCAGCTGACCTGCACTCTGTGGACTGTGGGAGGAAACCGGAGCGCCCGGAGGAAACCCATGCAGTCACAGGGAGAATGTGCAAACTCCACACAGTCAGTCGCCTGAGTCAGGAATTGAACCTGGGTCTCTAGTGCTGTGAGGCAGCAGTGCTAACCACTGTGTCGCCGTGCCACCCAAGTTTAGTTGCATGGTTCTCTTAAAGTGGAGTTACAGGTTGACAGGGCAGTGAAGAAGGGTTTTGGCACAGTGGATTTCATTAGTCAAGACATTGAGTATTGAAGTTGGTAAGTTATATTGCCATTGTACAGGACGTTGTGGAGGCTGGATTTGGCGTATTGTGTTAAGTTTTGACCACTTTGCTATAGGAAGGTTGTTATTAAACTTGAAAGAGTGAAAATGAAACTTTCAAGGTTGTTGCCAGGATTCAAGAGTCTGAGTTATAGGTACAGTTTGGGCAAGCTTGATTTTCTTTTATTTATAGTGTAGGAGACTGAGGGGGGATAGTACAGAAGTATATAAGATCATGAGAGGTAAGGAGAGAGTGAATACACAGTCTTTTTTCCCAGTTTTGGGGGATTGAGAATTAGAGTGCATCAGTTTAAACTTAGAGAGAAAAGAATAAAAGGGAACCAGAGGGACAATTTATTTCACACAGAGGGTGGTACACATATGGAATGAGCTGCCAGAGGAAATAGTTGAAGTGGGTATATTAAATACTTTTAAAAGGCATTTGGACAAATATGGACAGCAAATGTTTAGACGGGTATGGGACAAATGCAGGGAAATATGGATCATGCAGATGGACAATTTGCTCAGCATGGACCAGTTTGGAGCAAAGCCTCTTTCTCCCTTCTCTGAGACTCTGTGACTCTGTGACTCTATGAGTAGAGTACCTATTTGGATGTAGATTGTCCTTATATTTAAATGTGAAATTTGGTATGTATTCTGAAGCAGTGGTATCAAGCTGCCTTCTTTCTGTGTGTTATAGATAATTAAAACCATTTTGTACAAAGCACAATTTTTATATTTATAACGTGTGGAAATGCTGCAAGTAAATTGCTTAAAATTGATCATTTTTATCAGACGTCCTGCTCCTGAAGAAGGGCTCATGCCCGAAACATCGATCCTCCTGTTCCTTGGATGCTGCCTGACCTGCTGCGCTTTTCCAGCAACACATTTTTAAGCTCAGAACATAAACAGGATTGGATTGCGTTTACATATTTTAAGAGACATTTTCCACAGGAAGGAACAACTGTTTTTCATGGAACAAAATGATCAAGTAGCAGGAAATGTATTATTTGCAATCTCAATACGAGTTCATGTGAGCTGTATTTGTACTCTAGCTCACCTGCATCTGGGCCTCATTCATGCAAATTTATCATAGATCAGAATTATACAATCAGCATTGCAATGGTTTCTGAAACCAATTGTGGTTGACTTTTTTGACATATATGCTACTTTTTGAAACAATACCATTTTTTTCCACAGTTAACTTGTCTGCTGTTCTGATCCTATCCCGAGGGAGATGCGGTTTGTCTAAGTGCATCACTCAATATCTCTTAGCCATGGCAGTGTCGGATCTGGCTGTGGTTATCATCCATGTGATATTGCACCGCATTAATATCATGTACTTGACCATTAGATTCCTTTTTCTGACCCCAGTGTGCATTGTCAATTTTGTTGGATATAAAATAGCAGTAGACTGCTCTGTCTGGTTCACTGTAGCATTAACTTCTGATCGTTTTGTAGCAATTTGCTTTCAGAATATTCAATCAAAATACTGTACAAAGAAAACATCCACAGTGGTTATCATCACAATACTTGTGCTGAGCTGTCTGAGGACCATCCCCTTTTACTATATGTTTGAACCAGTATTTACAGTCAATAATGTAGCATGGCATTGTGTGGTGACAATGGTTTATATCACTTCTCACTTGTGGAGGATATTTGAATGGATTGACAGCTTCATAACTCCTCTCCTTCCAATTCTATTAATTTTATCATTCAATGCTCTAACCATAAGACACATTATATTGGCTAATAACGTCCGCAAAACGCTCCACAGGAACAATGAGTTCCAGAATGATGCAGAGCTGGAAAACCGGAGAAAATCCATGATTTTACTTTTCACGATTTCAGCCAATTTCATTGTGTTATGGATGGTGCACGTTGTGCACTCTGTAAAGTGGCCAGTGTTAAATTTCTTTTATACAGACAAATTCTTCAGCAATCAGATATATGTTGTACAACAGGTTGGATACATGTTTCAACTTCTCAGTTGCTGTACCAATACTTGTATCTATGTATTAACGCAGAGAAAATTCAGAGAGGAGATGAAGAGTGATGTGAAATATCTATTTACACTGAATGGGAAATTATGTCAACAGCACTAAAACAATGTCACAATGTAATTTCTCACTGGCTCAGTTTACTTTCACATTCTTAAACGGAATAATTTGAAATCTTCCTGTATAGTGCTTGTGCATGTGTATAAGTGTATGTATGTACTGCATGGATGTTTTAATCATAATTTATATCCTTTCATTTCTGCCACTGCCCACTTACTATCTTTTCTGCTAATCTATGCACCAGTCCCTATTTCAATTTAATTCATTTTATATAAATAAAACACAAATGTTTTCAACATATGTATCTCACTCTTGAGCTGAGTATTAAAGTCTGTCATCCAACATCCAACATAGAACATAGAACATACAACAGTACAGCACAGTCCAGGCCCATTGGCCCAGAATATTGTGCCGAGCATTTATATTAATCTACGATCAACCTAACCTACATGTCCTACAATTTACTGCCATCCTTGTGCTAGTCCAGCAGTCACTTAAATGTCCCTAATCCTTCTAATTACTATCACCGCTGGCACTGCATTCCACACATTTACCACTCTCTGCATAAATAACCTACCTCTGACATCTCCCTTATACCTTGCTCCAATTACCTTCAAATTATGACCCTTCTGACAACCATTTCTGCCCTGGGGAAAAGTCTCTGGTTATCTATTCTATCTATGCATCTCATTACTTTGTACACCTATCTTCCTTCTTCTCTCCCATGTGAAAAGCCCAAGCTCGCTCAACTTCTCTTCATAAGACAAGTCCTCCAATCCAGGCAGCATCCTGATAAATCTCCTCTGCACCTCCATCCTTCCCATAATGGTATGACCAGAACTGAACACAATATTCTTAGTATGGTCTAAATAGGGATTTATAGAACTGCAGCAAAAGCTCGCAATTCTGAAAATCAATCCCTTGTTAATGAAAGGCAAAACGCCATACGCCTTCTTAACAATGCTCTCAACGGCGCGGGAACTTTGTAAGGTCTATATACATGGTAACCAAGTTCCTACTGTTCCTCCACACTGCCAAGAGTCCTGTCATTCAACCTGCATTCGGCATTTAAACTCGACTTGCCAAATGAATCTCTTCACATTTAATGGTTGAAATATATCTGCCACATCTCTGCCCAGCTCGGCATCCTGTCAATGCCATGTTGTAGCCTGCAATCGCCCTCGACACTATCTACAACACATTCAGCCTTTATGTCATCAGCAAACTTACTAACACGCTCTTCTACTTCTTTATTCAAATCAATTATAAAAGTTACAATAAGTAAAGACCAAGAAAAGATACCTGCAGGACACCACTGGTCACACACCTCCAGGCAGAATGCTTTCCCTTCACTACTACATGCTGTCTTCTTTCAGCTAGCCAATTCTGTATACAGATAGCCAAATGTCCCTGTATCCCATAGCTCCTAACTTTCTTAATAAGCCTACTGTGGGGAACCTTATCATATGCCATACTGAAAACCATGTACATCACATCCACTGCTGGGCCTTCAACAGCTTACCTCATCATGTCCTCAAGAACTCAATAAGGCTTGTGAGGCATGCCCCTCACAAAGCCATGCTGATTATCGTTTATCAAACTAGTCATAAATCCCATCTCTCAGAATCCTTTCCAGTATCGAGCTTACCACAGATGTAAGACTGACTGGTCTGAACTTCCCTGGGATTTCCCTATTCCCTTTCCTGAACAGAGGAACAGCATTTGCCTCCCTCCAATCATCCAGTACTAATCCCATAGAGAGTGTGGATGCAAAGATCATTGCCAGAGGTGCATCAATCTCATTCCTTACTTCCCATAGTATCATTGGATATATCTGGTCCAGTCCTGGGGACTTGTCTATCTTGATGCTTCCCAGAATTCCCAGCACATCCACTTCCTTATTATTAATCTGTTCAAGCCTGTTAACCTGGTCCACGGTGCTCTCATTGTTAACAAGGTCCCTTTTTCTAGTTAGCATTGAAGCAAAAAGCATATTTAGGGCTTCCCCTACCTCTTCAGACACCAGGCACAAGTTCCCTCCACTATCCCTAGTCATTGCCTCTCTCTGATCATTCTCTTAGTCCTAAGGGTAGAATGTCTTTGGGTTTTCCCTAATCCTTCCTGTCAAGGCTTTATCATGCCCCCTCCTCATTCTCCTCAGTCCACTTTGAGTTCTTTCCTAGTTACCCTGTAATCCTCCAAAGCTATGTCAGATCCTTGCTTTTCCTACCTTAAGTAAGCTTCCTTTTACCTTTTAACATTTTTTTTTATTAGAATAGATTCCCTACAGAGGGGGGACAGGGCTTTCGGCCCAAACAGTCTACGCCTACCCCGCAAAGATAACCCACCCAAACCCATTTTCCCCTTGACTAATGCACCTAACACTATGGGCAATTTCTTTTGATAGTGGGAGGAAACCGGAGCACCTGGAGGAAATGCACGCAGACAAGGGGAGAACGTGCAAACTCCACTCAACAGTCAACCAAGGCTGGGATCGAACCTGGGACCCTGGTGCTGTGAGGCTGCAGTGCTAACCACTGAACCATTGTGCTGCCCTACTACCCACTGAGCCACCGCGCCATTCTTGTCATTCCAAGCCCCTTCACCTTACCATTCCTTGCCTGTCTCAGTGGGGCAAAGTTATCTCACACACGCAGCTAGTGCTCCTTCAATAGTCTCCACATTTCTATTGTGTTTTTCCTGTAGTACAATTGTTCCCAATTTATACTACACTTCTCCTGTCTAATAGCAGTACAATTTCCCCTCCTCCAATTAAACACATTCACATACTGTCTGTTCTTATCACTCTCCATGGCTATGGTTAAGGTGAGACAGTTGTTGTCCCTGTCACTGAAATATTCTCCCACCAAGAGATCTGTACCCTCCCTGGCTTTGTTGCCTAACACCAAATCCAATATAGCCTCCCTCAGTCGGCTGATCGACATATTGAATCAGGAATCCTTCCTGGACACACCTGACAATATCAACTAAATCCAGACCATCTGCACTCTGGAGGGTCTAATCAATATTGGGGAAGTTGAAGTCACCAATAACAACAACTCGGTCGCATCTGCACCTTTCCAAGACTGGCTGTCCAATCTGTTCTTCCATCTCTCTGTTGCTATTGTCGGGTCTATAGAAAACACCCAGTAAAGTGACTGCGCCTTTCCTGTTACTGACTTCCACCCACACTGTCTCAATTGATAACCCCTCCTCAACAACCTTCTTTTCTGCAGCTGTGATGCACATTCTAATTAACAATGCTGCTCCACCCCCTCTTTTACCCCACTTCCTGTTCTTTTCAAACGATCTAAATCCTGGAACATTCAGCAACCATTCCTGCCCCTGTGAAATCCATGACGCTGTTATGATCACAACATTGTAGTTCCAAGTACTGATCCATGGCCTAAGTTCAGCAATCTTATTTCTGACATTGCATTGAAACAGATACACTTTAACCCATCCATTTGCCCTAACATCTGCATATCCTTCCTGACAGACTCTCTGCATTCTACTTCTGCCTGTTCAACAACTATCCTCTCCTCTGACCTGTAGCTCTGGTTCCCATCCCCTGCCAAACTAGTTTAAACCCACCCAATGTTTTCGAGCAAATTTCCCATGCAAGACATTCGTGCCCGACCCCGCCCACCCCCACCCCCACCCCCACCCCCAGTTTAAGTGCAACCTGCCTTTAATGTACAGGTTCCACCTTCCCCAGAAGATACCGCAATGATCTACATGTCTGAAGCCCTCCCTCCTGCACCAGCCCTGTAGCCACTTGTTTATCTGTTCTCGCTCCCTGTTCCTCACCTCACCAACACATGGCACTGGTAGTAATCCTAAACTTACAACTTTGCTCGTCCTGATTTTTAGCTCATAACCTACCTTCCTGAAATCACATTTTAGATTCTCATCCCTTTTCTTTGCTATGTCATTAGTGACAATGTACACCACAACTTCTGGCTGCTCACCCTCCTACTTCAGAATCTTGTAGACTAGATAAGAGACATCCCGGACCCTGCTACATGTGAGGCTACGTACCTTGCAGGAGTTCCACTCATGACCACGGAATCTCCTGCCCGTATCTCTAACTGTTGATTCTCCTACCACTCCTATCCTCCCCCCTTCACTTCAAAGCCTCAGGGCCAGGCTTAGTGCCGGAGACCTAACTACTATGGCTTTCCCCTGGTAGGTGGTCCTCCCAAAAGGCCTGTTCCTTTTCTGTCCACTGACTTTTGCCCATTTACAGTTTTCTTGTACCTGAGGTGTGACTACTACCCTGTGCCTTCTCACATTTATCCTCTCAGCATTCCGAATGATCCGAAGTTCATCCAGCTCCAGCTCTAGTTCGCTAAAGTGGTCTCCGAAGAGCTAGAATTTAAGTCAGTGGGATCACGAGTGGTCACCCTTACATGGCATTCATGCCATCTCGACAGATGCATTAATGGACAAGTAGCAAAGGGATAAAGATCCTCAGAAAATAGGTGACAGGTTTAGATAGAGGATCTGGATCAGTGCAGGCTTGGAGGGCAACAGGGGTGTTCCTGTGTAGTAAGGTTATTTGTTCTTTGTTCTTTTACCTCCCACATTCTACAGGAGAAGAATGTAGCTGCCCTAACATCCATTTCCACTGTATTGAATTCCCAAAGAGATGATTGAAAATAAAAATAATAACCTTTCTGAATCAGCACACAGAACCTCTTTTTTTTTCAGTAGAGGAGAAGGAAGGGTGGGAGACACTACCTCAGTAGTCTTTCAGGTAAAGCAACCATCTAAATCCCCAAACACCCACGTCCCGTGCCTGCTGTTGCTCAGCATGCACTCTGCCTATTCATCAGTTGAGTAACTAAAGGATTGTTTTACCTACCTAGCAACCCCCTGGTCCTCGCTATCACCATACCAGCTGCTGCTGTGATCACTTCTTCAATGGGACCTTTTAAAATGCGGCAACTTTGTTAAGTATGCCTCATTACCACATCCAAGATTTGCTGCCCCTTTGTTGGTTCCATGGCATTTCACTCCAGGAAACTATCCTGGACAATGCTATGAAATCATATTCTGAATCATTTTTACTTATTTTTTCTTTTGAATGCTCGCTTTGTTTTAGAACTCTTCGTTTCTTTTACCTGGATCACACCTCTTACTTTTTCACTCCATTGACAGTCTAATTTATACCCACCCAAACCACACCAGAATGTTCACTGGAATATTTATGATTCCTGAAGAAGGTCTTATTCCCGAAACGTCAATTCTCCTGCGCCTTGGATGCTGCCTGACCTGCTGCGCTTTTCCAGCAACACATCTTTCAGCTCTGATCTCCAGCATCTGCCGTCCTCACTTTCTCCTAGAATATAAAGTCACAGTTATAAGGAGAGGCTGGATAGTCTGGGGCTGTTTTCCTTGGACAAGAGGAAGTTGAGTTGGGATCTGATTGAGATATACAAAATTATCAAAGGTATTGGTCGAGTAGATCTTAAGAATCACTTCTCATGACAGAAATGTCCATAACTTTCCTCTTTAGTCTTACAGTAGTTGAGATGGCAGTTAGGGGAGTGACATGGTCCACCTGCAGGATTTGGAGCTCAAGGAGACCTCCATCGTACCTATGACTACACCTGTGGGAAGTCCACCCAGCTACAGCTCCTAGGAGACTGTGCCATGGAGCTGGAGTTGGAAGCTATCGGGATCATGCCAGATGTTGAGTGCATGATAGGCAAGAGTTTTATTGAGATGGTCACAGCTAAGGTGCAGATAAAGAGTAGCTGGGTGACCATCAGGAAATGCACACAGGGAGTAGGCAGAGAATGAAGGAATCTGCCATGACCATTCCCTTCATAACGAGGTACATGGTTTTGGATACTGCTTGGAGCAGAGAGTAACCATTCGGGGAAAACAGCTGCAGTCAGGTCAATGGTACTACAACTGTCTATGGGGCAAAGCAGGAAAGGGTAAAGGTAAACAAGACATTAGTGGAAAGAGATTCGGAAGTTAGGGGGAGAGACAGGAGATTCTGTGGCTGTAAATGGGGATCCAGGATGTTGTGTAGCCTCCCAGATGCCAAGGTCCAGCATATCTTGAAGCAGCTGCAGAATGTTTTCAAGAGGATGAATGAGCAACCAGAAGTCATTGTGCATGTTGGCACTAATGCCATAAGTAGAAATAGGGATGTCATACTGCGGAGTGATTATAGAGAGTCAGGAAAATTATTCAAAACCAGTACGTCAAAGATGCTCATCGCCAGATTACTTCCAGTGTCATGTGCTGGTGAGGATACGAACAGGAAAATCAATTTTCCAAGATCATTGGGATCATTTCTGGGACAAAAGTAACCTCTGCCCCAGAAACGATCCCAATAATCGAGGAATCTGAATCAAGAGAAATGGATTGCTCTTGAAGTGGAGAGGGACCAATATCCTGCCCGGCAGATTACTGATGCTACAAGGGAGGTTTAAACTATATTGGTGAGCAGGCGAGATCCTCAACAGCACGGAGGCAAGTGGGAGGCTGGAAGGAACTATAATAATCAGAAAAAAAACAAGTTGAAGCGACTGGTCAGTCTGGAACATGACAGGGAGCGAGGAATGCCTCTTGAACTAAATTAGGTCCATTTCAATTCAAGAGGGCTGACAGGTCCTGCCAATATACTCAGGACGTGGACACATACAAGGGACTGACATATTGCATCCTTTGCAGAAACATAGCTAAGACAGGGACAGGACTGTCTGCTTAATGTGCTCGAATGTAGGTGTTTTAGGTGGGAAGAGGCGGAAAGAAGAAGCAGAAGGAGTTCAATTTTTGATTAAGAGGAGAATCACTGATCACAGAGAAGGGCTCTGGCCCGAAACGTCGAATTTCCTGTTCCTTGGATGCTGCCTAACCTGCTGTGCTTTAACCAGCAACACATTTTCAGCTCAATCACTGAGGTAGTCAGAGATTAAATAATTGAAGCATCATTCAGTGAGACATTGTGGGTGGAGCTAAGAAATAAGAATGCGTTGGTGACATTATTGGGCTTGTACTATAGGAAATAAATAATCAACAGGAATTAGAGAAGAAAATATACAGCGGAAATGGGAAGATTTGCAGGAGCAGTTGGTTTGTCATAGTCGTCAAATTAAATGTCCCTAAAATAGACTGGGACAGCAACAGCCTTAAGGGCTGAGATGAGGTGGAATTTATTGAGTGTGTTCAGGAAAGGAGAGGGTCCTACTCATAAAAGGGCAAAACTTAATGTATTCTTGGGAAATAGGGCAGACAGGTGACTGAGGTGACACTGGGTAAGCACTTTGCAAAGAGTAACCATAGTTCTATTAAATATAATATAGTTAGGGAGAAGAACAAAACTGATCCACAGATTCAATTTCTAAATTTGGCAAGGTGAAGTTTCTTGGAATTAGAGAAGACCTTTCAGAGGTTGATAGGAATAGCTTGATTGCAGGCTAGGGGATCTCCAATAACTGGAAGGCTTTTAAACGTATGATAATTAGAGTTCAAGGTCTATATGTTCCTGTGAGGGTGAGGAGAAAGATTGGCAGCAGTATAGATCCCTGGATGACAAGAGATATTGACGCTTTGACCAGGAAAACGAAGGAGGCATGGTTCAGATACAGACAGGTGAGATCAAGGAAACCCCAAACATATATAAGGGATGCAGCATTTTACTGAGGAATAAAATCAAGAGGTTGTAAAGGGGGCACGAGATGAAATTGGCTGAGATGATCAGGGCGAATCCACAGAAATTCATTGAGCATATTAAAGGGAAAAGAATGAAGAAAGAGAAAATACGACAGTTCAAGTATCAAAGTGGACACGTATGTGTGGAACAGCAGGAGATGGCAAAGTTCATCATGAACAGTTCTCCTCTGCGATCATGGTGAAGAAAGATGTGAAGACTTCTGAACTTAAGGAATTTAATGGTGATGTCTTTGGGATAATCCATATCACAGTGGAGGAGGTGCTGGACATTTTAGAATGATTGGAAGTGCATAAATCTCCTGATCCTGGCCAGATATATCAAAGAACACTGCAAAAGGCTGGAGAAGACATAGCGGGGGCATTGGCTAATATTTTTGCATCATTGGTAGTCACGTATGTGATCCCAGGAAAAAAAAAATGGAATGTAGTGACTGTTGCACTGTTATTCAAGAAGGTCTGCAAAGAAAAACCTGTTAAATATAGACCAGTAACTTACTTGAGAAGATTCTGAGAAATTAGATGTTCATGTATTTTGGAAGAAAGCATAGTTAGCATGGCTTTGTGCATGGGAGATCATGCCTTACAACATGTTCTTTGATGCAGTGAAACTTGTCAAGGGCAGGGCGGTAGACACAGTATACACGGATTTCAATAAATCGTTTGATAAGATCCCACATGGTACATTGCTCTGCAAGGTGATCTTGTAAATTGGATCCACAATTGGCTTGATGGCAGGAAAGAGAGAGGGAAAAGTGGAAGGATTCTTGTTGGACTGGAGACCTGTGAGTAGTGGTGTGCCTCAGTGGTCGGTGCTGAGCCCATTGATGTTTGTTATCTACATCAGTGATTTGGATGCGAATGCACAAAGCAGGACTAGTAAATTTGCAGATGGCACTAAAGTAGGCAGGATCATGCACAGTGAGGAAGGTTGTCAGAAATTGCAGCAGGATCTGAATCAGCTGGGGAAGTGGGCCGACAAATGGCAAATGGAGTTTAATATAGATAAGTATGAGGTCTTGCATTTTGGAAAGTCAAATCAAAGTAGGAGTTTCATAGTTGAATGGAGTGCAATTGAACAGAGGGACCTTGGAGGTTAGGTGGACTGATCTCTGAAAATGGAGTCACAGGTAGGCGGGGCAGTGAAGAAGGCTTTTGGCACATTGGTGTCATCAGTCAAAGCACTGAGTACACAAGGTGGGAAGTTATGTTGCAGATGTACAGGACTTTGGTGAGGCCGCACGTGGAGCATTGTTTTCAGTTTTGATCACCTTGATGTAGGAACGATGTTTTAAACTGGAAAGAGTGGAGAATATTTTAGTGAATTCTGCCAGGACTCAATGGTTGATGTTATAGGGTAAGTTTGCATCAGCTAAGACATTTTGTTTAGACCAGAGAAGGCTGATGGGGGTGGTGTGGTGTGAGGGGTGTGTGTTCTTATATAAATGTATACAATCAGGATAGTCTTTTTCCCATGGTTGCAGAATCGAGAAGTGGAAGGCATCAATTTACGTTTAGAGGGATTGGAATAAAAGGGAATCAGAAGGGCAATGTTTTTTGCTCAGATGATGATAAGCATATGGAATGAGCTGCCAGCAGAAGTGGTTGAGGTCAGTACATTAACAACACTTAAACAGTGTTTGGAAAAATACATGGTTAAGAAAGACTAAGAAGGATATCGGCCAATTTCAGGGAAATGGGTTTAGTGTGGATGGACATTTTGGTCAGTGTGAATCATTTTGAGCAGAAGGGCCTATCGTCATGCTATTGGACTCACTCTCCAAAAGGTGTGCAAGAGTAATACGGTGCAGTATGGTAACTTGGTGGTTAGCACTGATGCCTCACAGCGCCAGGGTCCCAGGTTTGATTCCATCCTTGGGCAGCGGTCTGTGTGGAGTTTGCACTTTCGCCCTTTGTCTGCAAGGGTTTCCTTTGGGTTCTTCCCTCAATCCAAAGATGTGCAGGTGCAGTGAATTGGCCATGCTAAATTGCCCCATTGTGTTAGGTGCATTAGTCAGGGGTAAGTATAGGGTGGAGGAATGGGTCTGGGAATGTGACTCTTCGGAGGATTTGTTAGGCCGAAGGGCCTATTTCCATACTGTGGAGATTCTAATAATCAGTTAATTTTATGGCAGGATTTCAACACTCCCAGCATACCTTGGGATCATCATAGTGTTAAGGGATTCGACAAGGTGGGTTTCGTGAAACGTATTCAGGAGTTTTTCATATTAATACGGAGAAAGCCATCAAGGGATGGTTCAGTGCTGGACCTGGTTCTGGGGGAAGGAGTCAGACAAGTGTTAGATGTGGCAGAGGGGACAACTTTAGCAAGAGAGACTACAACGTAGTATGGTTCAATTTTGTTCTGGAGAATGAAAAGCATGGCCTGGAAAAGCTGTCTTTGCTTTATGGAAAACAAATTTAATTAAAATCAAGAACCACTTGCAGTAGACTGGGAACAGCTCCTTGCAGAAAAGTCTACTGTAGTGCAATGGTGGAGGCATTGAAACACTCGCTCAAGAGAGTATGGTTCCAACGTGTACCCTTTAGAAACAAAGGTTGGAGCAATAAGTTCAGACATGGCCCAAAGAAAGCAATACAGCTGGGGCCCGAGAGGAATACAAGAAGTACAGGAGTAAACCTAAGAAGACAATTAGAAGGACAAAACAGGATATGACAATGGACCTGTGATCAGGGAAAAGGAGAATCATAAGAATCATAAATGCTTTAAATGGAAGAGGGTTAGCCAAGGACAGTTTAGGATCTAAAGGGGCAAGTTGTGTGTGGAACCACAGGATTCTGTGTGTTGAATGAATACTTCTCTTCAGTCTTCACTCTGAAAATATGGAACAGAGGCACAGACATCAGGAAAAGGGATTGTGAGGATCATTCAGAATTTGATGTCGGAAATGAAGAGACCTTAGAGGCTCCGTCAGGATGAAAAACAGACAAATCTTCCAGTCCAGATCAATTGCAAGCCAGGCTGCTGCAGGAGGTGAAATAGTCAATTGTCGGGGCTCTGGCACAAAGTTTTAATTCTTCTCAGGCCGTGGGGAAAGTGCCAGAGGACTGGAGGATGGTAACTATGCATCCAACTTTTACAGGGTTGATCAGGTATTTTGTGCTCATATTCACAGTGGAAGATGTAAATAATGTGAATAATTGATGGTGAAGAGGTTATGGCGGATGGTGACCAAGAAATGATCATCACTAAAGAGGTAGTGCTGGACAAGCTAATGGGCTTAAAGGCAGCAAGTCGCCTGGTGCTGATGGATGCATTCCATGAATAAAAGCTTCACAGGGAAAGTAGAAAATGTGCTTGTGGCATTTTCCCAAAATTTGTTGGAATCTGGGTGGTTCTGGCCGATCGCAAAACATCAAACATGATGCGCCCATTTAAGAAAGAAGTTCAACAAAAAGTGGGTAAGTATAGGCCTGTTCGCTTAACTTTTGTATTGGGGAAAAAGCACAAATCTGTCAACAAGGAAGAAATCTCTGAAAGTTGCCACCCAGGTAAATAGTGCTGTGAGGAAGGCATATGGTGTACTGGGCTTTATTGGCAGAGGAATTGAGTTCCGGAGTCCTGAGGTCATGTTGCAGTTGTATAAGACTCTGGTGCGGCCTCATCTGGAGTATTGTGTGCAGTTTTGGTCGCCATACTATAGGAAGGATGTGGAAGCTTTAGAACGAGTGCAGAGGAGGTTTACCAGGATGTTGCCTGGAATGGTAGGAAAATCTTATGAGGAAAGGCTGAGGCACTTGGGGCTGTTCTCATTGGAGAAGAGAAGGTTTAGGGGAGATCTGATAGAAGTGTATAAGATGATTAGGGGTTTAGATAGGGTAGATACTAAGAACCTTTTACCGCTAATGGAGTCAGGTGTTACTAGGGGACATAGCTTTAAATTAAGGGGTGGTAGGTATAGGACAGATGTTAGGGGTAGATTCTTCACACAGCGGGTTGTGAGTTCATGGAATGCCCTGCCCGTATCAGTGGTGAACTCTCCTTCTTTATGGTCATTTAAGCGGGCACTGGATAGGCATTTGGAAGTTATTGGGCTAGTATAGGTTAGGTAGGATTCGGTCGGCGCAACATCGAGGGCCGAAGGGCCTGTACTGCGCTGTATCCTTCTATGTTCTATGTTCTAAATACCGAATCATCTCTATAGACATATTCCAATGGGGCAAATGCAACACGGATTCATGAAAGGCAGGTCATGTTCAAATAATTTACTGGAATTCTTTGAGAACATTACTAACATGGTGAACACTGGGAAACCAGTAGATTGTGTGCACCTGGATTTTCAGAAGGCATTTTTCAAAGTGCTGCACAGAGGCTACTGCATGAGATAAGGAACGTGGAATTATGGGTAATGTATTAGCATGAATGGGGTTAACTGGCTGAAAATAAATGGTTGTTTTTATGGTTGACAATCTAGTGGTGCCCCTCAGGGATCAGTGTTGGAACTGCAACTGTTTGGAAGTTACATAGATGATTTGGAATTGGGGACCAAATGTTGTGCATCAAATTTGGCAGAACATTAGGATGAGTGGTAGAGCAAGGAGTGCAAAGAACACTGAAGGTCTGCAAAGGGTGTAAATTGCTTAAATGAGTAGGCAAATGTCTGGCAGATGGAGTAAAATGTTGGTAAATGCTTGGCCATCCAGTTTGGTAGGAATAAACGCAAAGTGGACTGTTATTTCAACAGCAAAAAATTGCAGCATGTTGCTGCGCAAAGGGACCTGGGAGTACTTCTGCATGAATGAAACATTTGGCTTGTAGGTGCAGCAGGTAAATCAGAAGGCAAAAATATTTTTTATATTATTCATAGAATCCCTCCAGTGTGGAAACAGGCCAACTTGCCCAACACGGAAGAAACAAGGTGAGGCAGTATTGGATAAATGGCAGGACACTGGGTAGCTGAGAACAAGAGAGGGATCTGAGGCTAATTATTCTCAGATCCCTGAAGTTGGGAGAGCAGATGAATATGAGAAGAAGACACAAGGGATATTGGCTTTCATCAGTTGTGGCAAAGAGTGTAAGAGCAAGGAGGCAATGTTGCACTGGTCAGGTCACAACTGGAGTCCTGTGTATAGTTCTCGTCAGCTCATCGAACGAAGGAGGTCATGGTACTGAAGGGGGTAACGACAAGGTTCACCAGGATGTTGTTGGGATGGAAAATTTGAGCTCCAAGGAGGGAGTAGTTAGATTTGGATTATTTTCTTTGGAGCAGAGCAGAGCAAACTGATGGAGGATATCATTGAGTTATGAGAGGTAAAGATGGTGAGAATACAGAGCAGCTGTTCCACTTGGTTGAGGAATCAAGCATAAAAGGTTTGGAGATAGGGTATTCTGAGGGGATGTGGTCAAAACATTTTTCTTCACTCAGCCGTTGGTGAGAATTTGGAATGCACTGTGTGGGATGATGGTGGAGGCTGACAATCTTAAAAATAATTGGATGGCATCTTCAAATTTCATAACATTTAAGGATATTGGACAACTCAGGAAATTGGGATGACCACGTGTTTCGTGGTATTCATGTCTGTGCAGACTCGATAGGCCGAAGGGCTCTTTCTGCATTCTCTGAAACTATGATTGAAGTGTTTATATTTTCTTGGAACAACCAATGATAATTATCACAAACAGACATTAAATAAGTTTAATCTTCCAGTAGATTTCACCATCTTCAAGTGTGAGGTGTGGATGCATATACACAGAGCATTGTATCTGAATCCTGGATTTCGAAAGCAATGACTTCTCCACCATCTTGGTGTATTTGTTATCTCCATATTTTTGTGCATTAATTTCAGATTGTTGTCATCTGCTGTTTTCTTGCTCTTAGTTAAAAGTCAATATTCAATAATGTGCCTTTCATTTAACTTCTTGCCGTTACCTTCAATAAAATCCTTTCCATAATTCACTTTCAGAGATCACAGAGGGAGCAGGGAAACACTGAAGCTTGCAGTTATTCCTTGCGACCTTTCTTTTATCTGTCAACACAAACTGATTTAGCTGATTGTAAGCCTCAGGGAAGATGTGAAATAGTTTTAACATCCAATGTATGGCGTTTCATAAGTAGAAACAACGACTCTCAGAGCTGGAAGAGGCCATTTGGCCCGTCCAGCCTCATCCACCATTCAACATGTTCATGGCTTTCTCACAGGTATTGAAAGAAGACTTTGCCGTCAATGTGAATCAATTTTACTGTAACTGGGATGGTTCATCCAGTCTAAAAGTGTTGTACATCAAACACTTAAGTAAATCAAACACTTATGTAAATCAAACGATCAGGATGAATGATCTATGCAGTTGTTATGAGGGTTTTCAATCAGCTCCACGAAACAGAAATGGTGAATCTGAATGTTATTTACATCAAGCCTGGATTACTACAAGTGTGACTGCTCATCTAGTTTAGCACTAGTGCTTAGGATAAATTATTTTGCAATTCTTGTTTTGAAAAATCGTCAAAAAGCTGTGAAATGTTTATGTTTTGCAGAGCCACAAAGGAATATATCGAATTGCGGGACTAATGAAAGTTTATGAGATCATCACGTTCAGTGAAATGTAGCTAATACCGATGCTCACATTACCTAATGCACTGACCTCATGGGGAGGGTCCGCTCTGCCATTAATAAGAGCGTTACTTCGCAAGTCAAAAAATCTAGATAATTCAGGTACAACACCTGGGGAACACACTTTAGGTTTGAACGAGATATGGAATATCCTATCATTTATCAAATAGATCTCATTTACTATCCGGTTCTTGCAGCAGTTGGCATTCCTGGTAAGACAGTAAAACAATGCATCAAATCTTGACTATCACTATAAGCTCTCATGTTATATTCTCTTTCTCAGCTCAGTCATAACAGTGATATGAAAATGTATGTTTTATAGTTTCAATTAATTTTGAATTGAAGTAATGCTTTCTTTCAAAATATAAATAGCATCCCCATTGCGGTTATACGGGAGGACACTTCTGAGTTCAGATTTTACTGGCAAAGTCAGGTTTAGCATACTTTAGTGAATGAAAGTTATTGAGTTGTATCTTGTTAATTATTGAACAGCTTGATATAATTTCCTGCCTGAACCCACGATCACATCAGAACGTTGGTTTGGATGCAGATTGTCGTTAACAGCATGTTTACCTGAATGCAAGATCTTGGTCATTACTGTAAAGATGTTTTATGAAGCACCCTTCTTTCTCTGGCTGAGCTTTCCCAGATCATATCCATTATCATACAGTACAAAGCACAATTTTAATATTTATAACACTTGTAAATACTGCAAATATGTTTTTTTTAAATTGATCATTTATGGAAGACATAAGATATCCTTCCAATGCCAAATGCCTTCAGATTTATGCTTCTTTCCATAGTAAAGTAATGGATTTCATCATTCGGTAACAGTGGACATCAGATAATAAGCTGCTTACACCAACTATACCGCATTCCAGCCTCCCAAACGATAGAAAAGGCACAAAATATCACCAATCTGTGGCAGCAAGGTATGCCAACTGGCATTCCATGTTTCACACATTGTAATTATGTGCTCAAGAAAGCAATTCCTTTTTCTTGGATCAAAACACAAACAGGAGTCTATGTCGACAGATTTTGAGGAACCTGTTCCACATGAACAGAGCACTGCTTTTCATACAGCGAAGTTGTGGATTTGGAGGAGCCAGTGTTGGACTGGGGTGGGCAACGTTAAAAATCACACAACAGCAGGTTTTAGTTATATAACACTATGTTATAGTCCAACGGGTTTAGTTGGAAGCACTTTTTGAATTATAACCTGGTATTGTGTGATTTTAACTAAGTGAAAGAGGAATAAAAGCAGTGTGATTTGACAGATCAAATATTAGTTCATATAAACTATATTTGTACTTTAGCTCATCTGTACCGACATTTCCCACAGTAGTCACAGAGAACATTTTTCTTCTTGATAATCATTCACTTTAAAAGGAAAGAGCTACTTCAGAAGCATATAATCAACATTGCAATGGTTTCTGACTCAAACTTTGCTTTGGTTTTAAAAATATGTTTCCTGGTAAAAATCGAGTGATTTTTTTTCCACAGTTAACTTGATGGCTATTCTTATCTTATCCCGAGGGAGATGCGGTTTGTCTAAGTGCATCACTCAATATCTCTTAGCCATGGCAGTGGCAGATCTAGCTGTGGTTATCATCCATGTGATATTGCACCGCGTTAATATCATGTACTTGACCATTAGTTTCCTTTTTCTGACCCCGGTGTGCATTGTGAATTTTGTTGGGTATAAAATAGCAGTAGACTGTTCTGTCTGGTTCACTGTAGCATTTACTTCCGATCGTTTTGTAGCAATTTGCTTTCAGAAAATTCAATCAAAATACTGTACAAAGAAAGCATCCACAGTGGTTATCATCACAATACTTGTGCTGAGCTGTCTGAGGACCATCCCCTTTTACTATATGTTTGAACCAGTATTTACAATCAATAATGTAGCATGGCATTGTGTGGAGACAAAGGCTTATCTCACTTCTCACTTGTGGAGGATATTTGAATGGTTCGACAGCATCATAACTCCTCTCCTTCCAATTCTATTAATTTTATCATTCAATGCTCTAACCATAAGGCACATTATATTGGCTAATAACGTCCGCAAAATGCTCCACAGGAACAATGAGTTCCAGAATGATGCAGAGCTGAAAAACCGGAGAAAATCCATGATTTTACTTTTCGCTATATCAGCCAATTTCATTGCGTTATGGATGTTGTATGTTGTGCACTCTGTAAAGTGGCCAGTGTTAAATTTCTTTTATACAGATAAATACTTCAGCAATCAGATATATGTTGTACAACAGGCTGGATTCATGTTACAATTTCTCAGTTCCTGCACTAATACTTGTATCTATGTATTAACGCAGAGAAAATTCAGAGAGGAGATGAAAAATGGGATAAAATATCTATTTACCTTGAATGGGAAATTATATCTACATTGCTAAATAAAATGCAGTAAAGCAAGCCTTGTAGTCAATTTTATTTTTGCTTACTTTATTTTCACCTTCTTGACAACATCCAATGCAGTTGAGGGACAAAACAGCATAATCTTCAACGCTCGTAAGGCACAACCAAGAATGTCAATGAAGTACAAAAAAATAAATCAAAGAACACTGGTTGCTGGAGATCTGGACCAAGCAAAAACAGGAACAAATAAACACTTTTTAAACAGAATCATTTAATTTCAAATCGTAGAGTGTGTGTACATATGTGTGTATTTGAGAGCTATGAATTATCTATTTTACTGTTTGCCAATGCTTGCTTACTATGTTTTGTGACAATCGATGCATCAGTTCATTTAATCTCGCTTCATCCCTATTTCATTGCAAGTCCCTTTGTACAAGTAAACCACTGACATTTTCATTCGAACGTTCTCAATATCAAGCGATATATTGAAATCTATCATGTTATGATCGCGATTCCTTGAGCATCTTTTACCCAGATTTGTTTAATCTGCCTCATTAGTCATGACCACATCTATGATACCTGGGC
The DNA here is from genome assembly GCF_020745735.1 of Hemiscyllium ocellatum. Taxonomy (NCBI): domain Eukaryota; kingdom Metazoa; phylum Chordata; class Chondrichthyes; order Orectolobiformes; family Hemiscylliidae; genus Hemiscyllium; species Hemiscyllium ocellatum. The sequence goes on along the minus strand of NC_083435.1, from coordinate 47,281,298 downwards.
CCCTTGTTGATTCCATGAACATGCTCTCGAAACTATACTTAATGTACTCTATGAGATCGTTTTCTAAATGTTTTGTGCATTAACACACAAAACCTGCCAGTTTGCTCTTTGCCATTTTCAATCAACATATTTTTTCTTTGCACAATGGCCCTATTTGCCTCTCATCCTTGATTGACCTGTCTGCCATTTTCACTGCTTTCTTTTCTTTTATAAATGTCCTTGATTGTTTTCCTGTGTCATGCTGCTAACTTTTTCACTCCCGTGATAGTCTAACATGTACCCAACCCTACCACGCAAGGAAGTTGCCTGGAATGCAAAGTCTCAGTTGAGACGCAATAAGCTGGGATTGTTTTCTTTGGATGAGAGAATGCCGAGTGGAGAGCTGTTTGAACATAAAATGCAGAGTAGATCTTGAAATTCACTTCCACTCAACAAGCTTTTCCAAGAAGGACAGGAGTTGAAGTTGAGGAGGGACTGTTTTCAAAGAAATTAGAGATTTTCTTTTCAACCATTTTCTTGAAATGGAGCGTGGTGATGAGAGGCTGGTGGCGACAAGAACTTTTGCTATATTTAGGAAGCATCTTGATGATATTTAAAATGATAAGGTGTATTTAACTATGCAAAAATAAGGACTGCAGATGCTGAAGATTAGAGTCGAGAGTGTAGTGCTGGAAAAGCACAGCAGATCAGGCGACATCTGAGGAGCAGGAAAATTGAAGTTTCAGACAAAAGCCCGTCATTCTGATGTATTTGACTATGGGCCACGCGCAGGTAATAGGGATGAGTGTAGTTTGATGTTTATTCATCTGCATAGACATGATAGCTGAACAGCATGTTTCTATGCTGTAGCATTCCATGATTGGCAAATATTTGCCTTGGGGCATCAGTTCCGGTTGTATCTGGGTGTAACCCAACAAGTTTATACTTGCCTCACCTCCCCCAGAAATGATGCCAATATCCCAGATTCTGAAACCCTCCCCTTTGCATCACTTTCCAGTCATGTATTCAATTGATACATCCTGCTACTTCTACTCTGCCTCACACTTGGTACTGTTATTAATGATGATACCACTGCCTTTAAATCCCTGTCCCAACATTCTTCCCTACATTCAGTTTCACGACCTCAGCCCTTTTTCTGTTGGCTGTATCATTGGTACTGACATATACACCATCATTGGCTGTGCCCTCTCCTTCCTGTTGCTGCTCTGAGACATCCTTCACACAAACACCAGAGAAACAATGCACTCATTTGTGGCTACAGCAGCACTTACCTATTCCCTTTACAATTAAACCCCCTGTAATTATTGCATTGTCACAATTTCTCCTCCTCACCCATGCAGCAGACCTTGCTGTGTTGTAACCAATTTGGCAATGACTGCTTTTCCCCAAGAGCCCTCAAATATCGAAAGTGATTAAGCTGTTTTGCAGGGGAATGTCAGAGATGTTTCCTGATCTGCCGCCCTAGTTTTCTGACTCTGCCTGCGGAACCTGAGCTTGCAGTGCGACACATGCTATCTGCAATGTTCTCAGCTTTGCAGAGACCCTACCGAGTCCCCAGTGGCTGCTATGGAGGCACTTGCTGCAGACATTCTGATCCCAGCTACTGGAAATGTGCCTGGCCACCCAAAGGGAGCACAAGCAGCATCCACAATATTGAGTGCTCCTGTGATAATCCTCTTGGATTCAACTTTAAAAGGCTCTTAAAATCAAATAATGTTGAACAATTTCCGGGGCTTTTCCCTTACAAAACTGTAAAATAAAGACATTAAAAAAAACTAAGTATAAATGGCAATACCAATATCTGCCCTCTGTACTCACACAACCAACAGATTACACTTGCCCTATGTCATTTTCCAACCCAAAGTGGCGCCACAAGATTGAGTGAAGGGAACACTGAGCGGCTCCTTATAAACCTTTCTCATTGCTCTTCGCAGCTGCTCCTTGTCATATTCCAACCCTTTTCTTTCCCTCTCTGAATGAAGTCTCACATTGACTATCTCTGATGGTTCTGAATTCCTATGTTACTGGACTCCTTTCATGAAACAATAGCATTTTTAACCCTCGTTCCCTTCCAGATTTTTATTAAAATGCCTCTGGACGAGCTGAGATTTGAACACGGGCTTTCAGTTCAAACAATCAGCACAGTTACTAAGGGAAAGACAACAGAGTCAAAGCCCATACACTTCCCATGCCCACTGTGTTGGGTTGACACGGTTGTGACTTGTTCCTTTCAGCATATGTTGTCACTCGCGAGTAGTTGTCTTTCCAGGAGCCTCCTTAACTCTCCGGACTCTCAGTTTCAGTCATTTCCCCATTCCTGGTTCTCAGCTTCCACCATATCTTACCCAGCCTCACCCTGCTCAACCCATCAATTACAGAAAAGGCAATCTCTAAGCTCACTTCCACCATTTTCCCTTCCTCACTCCCAAACTATATCATTGTATATCCATCTTTTTCACAAGAAGTGTATTCCTCAAAAGAAGATTGAGAGGGAGAGGAATCACATTGGCTCAGTATAGCCCCACTGTTCCAGGTTCAATTCCAGCTTCGGGCAACTGTCGGTGTGGAGTTTGTACTTTCTCCTTGTGTCTGCGTGGGTTTCCTTTGGGTGCTCCGGTTTCCTCCCACAGTCCAAAGATGTGCAGGTCAGGTGAATTGGCCATGCTAAGTTGCCCATAGTGTTAGGTGCGTTAGTCAGAGGGAAATGGGACTGGGTGAGTTACTCTTCAGCAGGGCCTGTTTTCACACTGTTGGGAATCTAATCTAATATCGGCCTATACACAAAGCCCACAAGGTATCACCTGCACTGAAGAGCAGATGCTGTTGGCCTGGTATCGAGGAGTGCTTAAGCCCCAAACATATCAGAACAAAGAGCAGGAGTAGGCCATCTGGCCCTTTGAGCTTTCTCCAATATTCAACATGATCGTGGCTCAGCCCCACTTTACCGCATCCTCTCACTATAATTCTGAATTACTTCACTGTTCAAAAAATATCTGTTAGCAGAGTGTGTAGGGAAGTTTTGGTCAAGAGCTTTTGGTGAGCAGCTGCTCAGCAAAATGTTCAGGTAAGCTCAGGTAAAGTCCTTCCAGCTATCCACTTTAGTCTTAGAGCAGTTGAGGTGGCTGTAGGGGAATTGCATGGTCCTCCTGCAGGATGTAGGAGCTCAGGGAGACTTCCATCGTACCTGTGACTATACCTGGGGGATAGAACATAGAACATAGAACATAGAACATAGAACATTACAGCACAGAACAGGCCCTTTGGCCCACGATGTTGTGCCGAACATCTATCCTAGATTAAGCACCCATCCATGTACCTATCCAATTGCCACTTAAAGGTCGCCAATGATTCTGACTCTACCACTCCCACGGGCAGCGCATTCCATGCCCCCACCATTCTCTGAGTAAAGAACCCACCCCTAACATCTCCCCTATACCTTCCACCCTTCACCTTAAATTTATGTCCCCTTGTAATGCTCTGTTGTACCCGGGGAAAAAGTTTCTGACTGTCTACTCTATCTATTCCTCTGATCATCTTATAAACCTCTATCAAGTCACCTCTCATCCTTCGCCGTTCCAACGAAAAAAGGCCGAGAACTCTGAACCTATCCTCGTACGACCTATTCTCCATTCCAGGCAACATCCTGGTAAATCTTCTCTGCACCCTCTCCAAAGCTTCCACATCTTTCCTTAAGTGAGGCGACCAGAACTGCACACAGTACTCCAAATGTGGCCTAACCAAAGTCGTACAGCTGCAACATCACTTCACGACTCTTGAATTCAATCCCTCTGCTAATGAACGCTAATACACCATAGGCCTTCTTACAAGCTTTTTCCACCTGAGTGGCAACTTTCAAAGATCTATGTACATAGACCCCAAGATCCCTCTGTTCCTCCATCTGATTAAGAACCCTACCGTTAACCCTGTATTCCGCATTCTTATTTGTTCTTCCAAAATGGACAACCTCACACTTGGCAGGGTTGAACTCCATCTGCCACTCCTCAGCCCAGCTCTGCATCATATCTAAGTCCCTTTGCAGCCGACAACAGCCCTCCTCACTGTCCACAACTCCACCAATCTTCGTATCTTCTGCAAATTTACTGACCCACCCTTCGACTCCCTCATCCAAGTCATTAATAAAAATTACAAACAGCAGAGGACCCAGAACTGATCCCTGCAGAACTCCACTTGTAACTGGGCTCCAGGCTGAATATTTACCATCTACCACCACTCTCTGACTTCGACCGGTTAGCCAGTTTTCTATCCAATTGGACAAATTTCCCTCTATCCCATGCTTCCTGACTTTCCGCATAAGCCTACCATGGGGAACCTTATCAAATGTCTTACTAAAATCCATGTACACTACATCCACTGCTCTACCCTCATCCACATGCTTGGTCACCTCCGCAAAGAATTCAATAAGACTTGTAAGGCAAGACCTACCCCTCACAAATCCGTGCTGGCTGTCCCTAATCAAACAGTGTCTTTCCAGATACTCATAAATCCTATCCCTCAGTACCCTTTCCATTACTTTGCCTACCACAGAAGTAAGACTAACTGGCCTGTAATTCCCAGGGTTATCCCTATTCCCTTTTTTGAACAGGGGAACAACATTCGCTACTCTCCAGTCCCCTGGTACCACCCCCGTTGACAGTGAAGACGAAAAGATCATTGCCAACGGTACTGCAATTTCCTCTCTTGCTTCCCACATAATCCTAGGATATATCCCGTCAGGCCCGGGGGACTTGTCTATCCTCAAGTTGTTCAAAATGTCCAACACATCTTCCTTCCTAACAAGTATCTCTTCTAGTGTACCAGTCCATTTCACACTCTCCTCTTCAACAGTACAGTCCCTCTCGTTCGTAAATACTGAAGAAAAGTACTTGTTCAAGACCTCTCCTATCTCTTCCGACTCAATACACAATCTCCCACTACTGTCCTTGATCGGACCTACCCTCGTTCTCGTCATTCTCATGTTTCTCACATACGCATAAAATGCCATGGGGTTATCCTTGATTCTATCCGCCAAGGATTTTTCATGCCCTCTCTTAGCTCTCCTGATCCCTTTCTTCAGGTCCCTTCTGGCTATCCTGTATCCCTCCACTGCTCTGTCTGAACCCTGTTTCCTCAACCTTATGTAAGCCTCCTTCTTCCTCTTTACTAGACATTCAACCTCCCTCGTCAACCAAGGCGCCCTCATGCGACCATTTCTTTCCTGCCTGATAGGTACATACATATCAAGGACACTTCGTATCTGCTCCTTGTAAAAATGTTCCACATTTCCACCACATCCTTCCCTGACAGCCTATGCTCCCAACTTATGCTCCACAAATCCTGTCTTACAGCATCGTAATTTCCCTTCCCCCAATTGTAAAATCTACCCTGTTGTGCGCACCTATCTCTCTCCATAACCAAGGTGAAAGTCACAGAATTGTGGTCACCATCACCAAAATGTTCACCCACTAACAAGCCCATCACTTGTCCTGGTTCATTACCGAGTACCAAATCCAATATGGCCTCCCCTCTGGTTGGACAATCTACATACTGAGTTAGAAAAGCTTCCTGGACACACTGCACAAACACCGCCCCATCCAATCTACTTGATCTAAAGAGCTTCCAATCAATATTTGGGAAGTTGAAGTCGCCCATGACTACGACCCTATGGCTTCTGCACCTTTCCAAAATCTGTTTCCCAATCTGTTTCTCCACATCTCTGCTGCTATTGGGGGGCCTATGGTAAACACCCAACAAGGTGACTGCACCTTTCCTATTTCTGACTTCAGCCCACACTACCGCCAAAGGCAGATCCCCCTCAAACTTCCTTTCTGCAGCCGTTATAGCCAATTGCGCCCAAGTTCAGCTCCTGGGAGGCTGTGCTAGGGAGCTGGAGCTGGAAACACTTGGGATCATCTGAGATGCCGAGTGCATGACTTTTACTGAGGTGATCACACTTAAGGTCCAGGTAAAGAGTGACTGGGGGGAAAGGCACACAGGAAATAAGCAGAAAGCGCAGGAATTCCCTGTGGTCATTCCCCTCAAAGAAGTATATTGTTTTGGATACTGTTGGGGAGAATGACCATTCAGGGGAAAGTTGCAGTAGCCAGGTTGGTGGCACGATGGCTAGATAGGGCACAGCAGGAAAGGGTAAAGGTCAACAGGACCTGAGTGATAGGTCACTCGATATTTAGGGGGAGGGACAGGAGATTCTGTGGCCGCAAACAGGAACCTAAGATGGTGTGTTGTCTCCCAGATGCCAGGGTCCAGGATGTCTTAGTGTGGCTGCAGGGTGTTCCCAAGTGAGAGGGTGAGCAGTCAGAAGTCATTGTACATTTTGGCACAAATGACATAGATCAAAATAGGTTGAGCTCCTGCTGAGTGATTATAGAGAGCTAAGAAAAATATTAAAAACCAGAACTTCGACAAAGGTGCTCTCTGGATTACTTCCTGGCATAAGGTTCACCAAGGAGGAAGAAACCGACAACAAACTCGCATTCCTGGACGTCACAGTCGAAAGAAAGGACAATGGAGAACTACAAACCTGCATATACAGAAAACTGACAAACACTGACCAAATACTTAATTACACCAGCAACCATCCCAACACATGCAAACAAAGCTGTATCAGAACGCTATTCCAACGAGCCACCTAATACTGCTGCACAGACGAACTTCAGAAAATAGAGGAGAACCACCTATACAACACATTCAAGAAGAACGGATACTCAAAAAATACAGTCCGCAGATTTCTCAAGAACGAACCATGACAAGCAGACCAAACACAGCCAGAAACCCTAACCACCTTACCATACATCAAAGAAGTTTCAGAAATGACAGCCAGACTACTAAGACCCCTCGGAATCCTAGTGGCACACAAACCCACAAACACTCTCAAACAAAAACTAACACATTTAAAAGACCCAGTATAACCCATGGACAAAACCAACGTGTCTTCAAAATTCCATGCAAGGACTGCCGGAAACACTACCTAGGACAAACAGGAAGGAAATTAGCCATCAGGATACATGAACACCAGCTAGCCACAAAAAGACACGACCCCCTCTCCCTCATAGCCCTACACATGGAGAAAAAAAAACACCAGTTCGACTGGGACAACTCATCTATCCTCGGACAAGCTAAGCTAGGACATGCCAGAGAATTCCTAGAGGCCTGGCACTCCAACCACAACGCCATAAACAAACACATAGATCTAGATGCCATCTATCAACTATTCAGAAAACAAACAGGAAATGACATCACCACAAATCCCAGGAACCCCATCCAGGACAAACATATCAATAGAAAGCAGGAGACAACAGCTTCGCTTCACTTGGAGGTCATCACTGATTATGTTTCCTAGCCAGGTAATGAAACGTCTGGATATCAAACCTACAGCTCAGCAAGAAAACCTCCACCTTAAACCTCAACCTGAGCTATAAACCTTCCAATTACTACGTGTACCACGTGCTGGTGAGGGTAAGAGCAAGAGGATACAGCAGATGAATGAACTGCTAAAGAATTGACACAAGGGGCAGGGATTCTGATTTTTAGATCATTGGGATCTTTTCTGGGGCAGAGTTGACCTGTTCAAGAGAGGCAGGTTGCATCTGACCTGGAATGGGAACAATAGCCTTGTGGGCAGATTAGTTAGTGCTTCACGGGAGGGTATAAATGGATTGGCAGTGAGGGTGAGATCCACTTCAGCAGGGAGGAAAGTGTGAGGCTGGAAGAAGATACAGCAATCAGAAATAGTAAGTTGAAGTAAGGTGAGACCAGAACATGACAGGGAGTGAGAAATGCCTGTTGGATTAAATTGCATTTATATAAATGCAAAAGGGCTGACAGGTAAGGGCAATGAACTCAGAACATGGGTAGGTACGTGGGATTGGGATATTATAGCCATACAGAAACATGGCTTAGGGAGTGACAGGACTGGCAGCTTAATGTGCCAGGGTACAGGTGGACAGAGGTGGAGAAAAGAAAGAGGGGAAGTTGTATTTTTGGTGAAGGGGAGAATTACAGAAGTATCCAGAGTTGAAACAACTGAAGGATCATCCAGTGAGGCTTTGTGGGTAGAGCTAAGAATTTGGAAGATGGTGGTGATGACTGGTGTTGTACTATTGGCCTCCAAGTAATCAATTAGAATTCAAGGATCAATATGCAGGGAGACTGGGGACACTTGCAGGCGCAATAGCGGTGTCATAGTAGAGGACTTCAAATTTCCTAACATAGATTAGGACTGCATAGCTTTAAGGGCTTACATGGGATGGAATTTGTTAAGTGTGTTCAGAAAAGTTTCCCCAAGCAGTATACTGTATAGAGGTCCTACTCAGAAGGGGGAAATCTCGATCCACTCTTGGGAAATATGGCAGGAGAGGTGACTGAGAGGACAGTGGAGATGCAATTGGGACCAATGACCATACTTTGAATAAATTTTGAAACAGTTATTGAGAGGGTCAAAACTGGTCCACAGGTTCAAGTTTTACATTGGGTCAAAGTGAATTTTCATTGAATTATAAAAGAGGTTGCAGCAATCTATTTTTTTGCAGGCAAAATGACCCCCAGCAAGTGGTAAGACTTTAAAAGTTTGACAGCTAGAGTTCAAAGTCTAAGTGTTCTGTGAGGGTGAAGGGCAAGGTTAGCAGGAGTACAGAACTCTGGATGACAAAAGATACTGTGGATTTTTACACAAAAACAAAGTAGGCATAGCTCAGGTACAGGCAGCTGATATCAAGGGAATTCGTGGAGGTATACAGGGGATGCAGGAGATTACTGAAGAAGGAAATCAGGAGGGCCAGAAGTGGGCATGAGATTGCAGTGGCTTAGATGATGAGAGTGAATCCAATGTGATTCTTAATATACACTGAAGGAAAAAGAATACCCAGAGAGAAATGGGACACTTCAAGGCACAAAGTGGACATGCATGTGTGCAACAGCGGGAGATGGGCAAGGTCCTCAACAAATATTTCTCCACTGTGTTTGCTGTGCACAAAGATCTGAATATTTGGAAACTTGGGTGAGTTAGTAGCAATATCTTGGAGACAGTCCACATCACAGTAGAGGAGATGTTGGATGTACTGGAACGTAAGAAAGTGGATAAATCCCCTGTTCCACAACAGATATATCTAAGAACACTACAAGGGGCTAGAGTAGAAATTGTGGAGGACCTGGCTGCTATTTTTTGCATCATTCCTAGCTATGGGTGAGGTTCTAGAAGACTGGAAGATAGTGAATGTTATTCCCTAACATCTGTGATAGGTAGGTTACTTGAGAAGATTCTGGGGGATAAGATATGCATGCATTTGGAAGCCCAAGATGATAAGGAGTAATCAGCATGGCTTTGTGCGAGGGCGATCATGCCTCACAAACTGGTTAGAATTTTCTTCATCAAGTGACCAGGAAGGTTTACGAGAGCAGGGTGGTAGACATAGTCTATATGGATTTCTGTAAGGCCCTTGATAAGGTTCCACATAGTAGATTGCTCTGGAAAATTAGATCGCATGGAATCCAGTCTGTCAAATTGGATACACAGTTGGCTTGATGGTAGGAAGCAGAGGGTAATAGTGGAAGGATGCTTGTTAGACTGGAAGATGGGAGTAGTGGTGTGCCTCAGAAATCTGTGTTAGTCCCATTACCTTTTGTTATCTGTATCAATGATTTGGATGAGAATATAATATCAGAAATTGCCGCAGGACCTTGATGAGCTGTGGCAATGGGTCAAGAAATGGCAAATGGAGTTTAGTATAGGTTGGTATGAAGTCATACAGTCATAGAGATGGATAGCACAGAAACAGACCCTTCAGTCCAACTCGTCCTTGCCAACCAGATATCCCAACCCAATCTAGTCCCATCTACCAGCACCCACCCATATCCTCCAAACCCTTCCTATTCATATATCCATACAGATGCCTTTTAAATGCTGCAATTGTACCAGCCTCCACCACTTCCTCTGGCAGATCATTCCATACACGTACCACTCCCTGTGAAAAAGTTGCCCCTTAGGTCGATTTCATATCTTTCCCCTTTCACCCTAAAGCTATGCCCTCTACTTCTGGACTTGCCCCACCCCAGCGAAAAGACTTTGTCTACTTATCCTATACATACCCCTCATGATTTTATCAACCTCTATGAGGAAACCCCTCAGCTTCTGATGCTCCAGGGAAAACAGCCCTAGCGAATTCAGCCTCTCCCTATCGCTCAAATCTTCCAACGCTGGCAGAATCCTTGTATATCTTTTTTGAACTCTTTAAATTGCACAACATCCTTTCAATAGGAAGAAGACCAAATTGCACATCAATTTAATGGTGAATAGCAGGCCCTTAGGGAGCATAGTGGAACAGAGGGACTTTGAAATTCAGGTTCACAGTTCACTGAAACTGTAGTTATAGGTAGACATTTTTTTGACACACTGGCCTTCATCAGTCAGGGCATTGGGTATAGAAGTTGTGAAGTTATATTGCAGTCACACAGGATGGTGGTGATGCCAGACTTGGAGTACTGTATTCAGTTTTGCTCTCCTGTTATAGGGAGGATGCTATTAAACTGGAAAATATGCAGAAGAAATTTATTAAGATATTGCTATGCCTCAAGTGTCTTAGTTATAGGTAGAGGTTGGATATCTAAGACTAAAATCTCGAGAGCGTAGGAGGCCGAGGGCACATCTTACAGAAAAGCATTTGATCATGAGAGGCATAGGTAGGGTGAATGCATTCAGGTTTTTATTTCCCCGGGGTTGGGAAATCCAAGAGAAGAGGGCATCAGTTTAAGGTTAGAGGGCAACGAATAAAAGTGAACCTGAGGGGAAAGATCTTTACATAGATTAGATTACTTACAGTGTGGAAACTGGTCCTTTTGCCCAATAAGTCCACACCGACCCTTTGAACTGCATCCCACCCTTCACCTCATACTATGGGCAGTTTAGCATGGCCAATTCACCTAACCTGCACTTTTATTTTTTGCACTGTGGGAAGAAACCGGCGCACCCAGAAGAAACCCACGCAGAGAATGTGCAAACTCCACACAGGAAGTTGCCTGAGATGGGAATTGAACCCGTGTCTCTGGCTCTGTGAGGCAGCAGTACTAACCGCTGGGCCACCGTGCCGCCAATGGCGGGGGGCAGGGGGGCTAAGCTTATGGAATGAGCTGCCAGTGGAAATTGTTGAAGAGGGTACATTAAGAACATTTATCGCATTTGGACAAACATGTGGCTAGGAAAGGGTTTGAAGGATATGGGCCACATGAAGGGAAATGGGGTTACATAGATTGGCATTCCGGTCAGCCTGACTTGAAATTCATCTGTGTCTGACAGATGAAATACAATGTTGGAGATGTGAGGTCATCTATTTTAGTAGCAACAGCAACAATGTTGAAAAATTGCAACATGTTGCTGTGCAAAGAGAATTGGATGTCGTTCTACATGAATTGTAAAATTTTATGCAGCAGGTCATTAAGAAGGTAAAAGGAATATTGTCCCTCACTGCTTGTGGGATGGAGTTTAAATAAAAACAGGAAGGTTATGCTGAGCTGTATTGGGTGCTGGTGAGGCCACACCTGTATTGTCTACTGTTTTTTCTCGCCTTATTTGAGAAGGGATGTACTGTCACTGGAGGGGGTGCAGAGGAGGTTCATTAGGTTTGTTCTTTGAGTTGAAAGGATTGGCTTATCAGGAGAGGTTGAGCAGGCTGGGAATTTACTCTTTGAAATTTAGAAGAATGGGATGTGCAATTGTTTCAGTTTTACTTGCGATATTCATCAATAGAAACAATGACTCTAGGAGCTAGGGCAGGCCATTTGGCCCGTCCAGCCTCATCCACCATTCAATATGTTCATGGTTTTCTCACAGCTATTGAAAGAGGACTTTGTCTTCTCCGTAAAGCAATTTTACTGTCAATGGGATGAGTTCATCCCGTTCAAAAGAATGACAATCGTAAATCAATCACTTAAATAAATCAACAATCAAGACGAATGCCCTGTTGCAGTTTTTTTTATGGAGGGGATGCTCAATCAGCTCCATGCAACAGAAATGGTGAATCTGAATGTTTTCTAAGTCAAGACATGGATTATTGTAAATGTGACTGCTCATCCAATTTAGCACAAGTGCTGAGGACAAATTATGAACTGTTTATGTTTTGCAGAGCTGCAAAGGAATATTATGTGCAGCATGCAAATTAGTGAAGTGCTGAAGATTTATGAAGTTACCATGTTTTGTGAACTGCAACTAATACCTACGTTCACACCACCTAATACACTGACACCATGGGGAGGGTCCGCTCTGTCATTAATAAGAGTGTTACTTCGCAAGTCAGAAAATCTGGACAATTCAGGTACAACACTTGGGGAACACACTTTCGGTTTGAATGAGAAATGGCATAATCTATATCTTACCAGATTGATCGCATGTATTATCTGATTCTTGCTGGAGTCAACATTCCTGTTAAGACAGTGAAACAAAATGTGAAATGTAGAATGTTGCTGTAAGTTCTCATGTTATATCCATTTTCTCTGCTCAGTATCAACAGTGATGTGGAAATTTATGTTTTGTATTTTATTGAATTCTTCCTGCAGGTTGCACCACAAAATTAAAATAACATCCTCATTTTTTTTTAACAGGAGGAAATCTCTCATTTGATTTCCTTCTGACCTCTGTGTAAAATTAGGTTTAGAATACGTTTATGAATGACAGTAATTGTGCTGCATTTTGTTCATGTATCTAACTGCTTGATATCGTTTTAGCCTAAATCCACTGTCACAACAGAATAACCTGTCCATTGATTTCGATGTGGATTGTCCTTAACAACACATTTGACTGAGTGTGAAATCTTGGTCTTTATTGTGGGAATATTTTATCAAAGTGGATTCTTTCCCTGGCTGAAGGGTCACAGACCATACTTAAACTTTAGATTAGATTACTTACAGTGTGGAAACAGGCCCTTCAGCCCAACAAGTCCACACCGACCTGCCGAAGCGCAACCCACCCATACCCCTACATGTACCCCTTACCTAACACTACTGGCAATTTAGCATGGTCAATTCACCTGACCCGCACATCTTTGGACTGTGGGAGGAAACCGGAGCACCCGGAGGAAACCCACGCAGACACGGGGAGAATGTGCAAACTCCACACAGTCAGTCGTCTGAGTCGGGAATTGAACCCGGGTCTCTGTTGCTGTGAGGCAGCAGCGCTAACTACTGTGCCACCGTGCCGCCCACTAAACGGCATTAAACATGTACTGTAAAATGCACACTTCTAATATTTATAACACGTGAAAATACTGCAAATAAATTGTTTCAAATTGATGATTTATGGGACCTCAGATATACTTCCTCTTGCCAAGTGCCTTCGGATTTATGCTTCCTTTCATGATAAAGAAGTGGGTTCCAGCATTAAGTGACAGTGGACATCAGATAATGACACACTAACAACGATTACACCGCACTCCTGCCTCACACACACTGTCGCAGGAGGTCGAAGATAAAACTAATCTGAGGCAGCAAGACATGCCAAACGGAATTTTAAAAATAGTTTTTACATCAGAAAAAGAAACAAAAGACAGTGTATACAGATTTGAAGGAACCAAATCCACATGAAGAGAAAACTGCTTTTCAACAAATAAATTATAAAGGAATGCAAACAACATTTTTATGACATCAATTACGAGTTCATATAAACTGCATTTGTGCTTCAGCACAAATGTCTCACAGTAATCACAAGTTTCCTTTGTTTCTTATAAATATTGACTTTAAAATGCAAATTATAACCAGTTCAGGAGCAGGCAATCAACATTGTAATGGCTTCTGAATCAAACTGTGCTTTTGTTTTTGAAAAATATGTTACTTTTTAAAATCAAATAATTATTTGTTTCTTGGCTATTCTCCTCCTATCCCAAGAGAGATGTGGTTTGTCTAAATGCAGCACTCAATATCTCTTAGCCATGGCAGATCTGGCTATGGTTATCATCCATGTGATATTGCACCGCATTAATATCATGTACCTGACCATTAGTTTCCTTTTTCTGACCCCGGTGTGCATTGTGAATTTTGTTGGGTATAAAATAGCAGTAGACTGTTCTGTCTGGTTTACTGTAGCATTAACTTCTGATCGTTTTGTAGCAATTTGCTTTCAGAAAATTCAATCAAAATACTGTATGAAGAAAACATCCATAGTGGTTGTCATCACAAAACTTGTGCTGAACTGTCTAAGGACCATCCCCTTTTACTATGTTTGAACCAGTATTTACAACTGACAATGTAGCATGGCATTGTGTGGTGACAAGGGCTTATCTTTCTTGTCACTTGTGGAGGATATTTGAATGGTTCGACAGTATCATAACTCCTCTCCTTCCAATTCTATTAATTTTATCATTCAATGCTCTAACCATAAGACACATTATATTGGCTAATGACGTCCGCAAAATGCTCCACAGAAACAATGAGTTCCAGAATGATGCAGAGCAGAAAATCCATGATTTTACATTTTGCTATTTCAGCCAATTTCGTTGTGTTATGAATTTTGAATATTCCGCACTCTGTAAAGTGGCCAGTATTAAATTAATAACATATTTTTCAAAAACCAAAGCATGGTTTTATATAAAAAATAAATCAGCAATCAGATATATGTTGTACAACAAGTTGGAAACAGAGAACATAGAACATAACAGCGCAGTACATGCCCTTCGGATCTCGATGTTGCACTGACCTGTAGAAGCTATCTGAAGCCCATCTATTCTACACTGTTCCATTTTCCTCCATATGTTAATGCAATCACCATTTACATACACTTAAAGTTGGTGAGTCTGTGACAGTTGCAGGCAGGGCATTCCATGCCCCTATTACTCTCCGAGTAAAGAAACTCCCTCTGACATCTGACCTCTCTCTCTCACCCCACAATTTAGAGCTATGTCTCCACATGCTAGCCATCACCATCCAAGGAAAAAGGGTCTCACTGATGGCTCTATTTAACTCTCTAATTACCTTACATGACTCAATTAGGTCACATCTCAACCTCCTCTCTCACAAAAACAGTGTCAATTCCCTCATCCTTTCCTTATAAGACCGTTCGTCCAAACCAGGCAGCATCCTAATAATTATCTTCTGAACCTTTTCCATTGCTTCAATATCCTTCTTATTGTACACAGACCTGTACACAATACTCCACTTCCAGCCACACCAGAGTTTTGTTCAGTTGCAACATGACCTCATGGCTTCAAAACTCAATCCCTCCATCAATAAAATTAACACATCATATGCTTTCGTAACAACCTATCAAATTGGCTGGCAACTTTCAGGGATCTATGTACATGAACAGTGAGACTTCTCTGCTCATCTACACTGCCAAGAAACTTACTATTAGCCCACTACTCTGTATTCCTGTTGCTCCTTCCAAAGTGAATCACCTCACACTTTTCTGCATGAAAAACCATTTGCCACCTCTCAGCTCAGCTCTGCAGCTTATCTATGTCCCTCTGTAACCTGCAACATCCTTCAGCATTGTCCACAACTCAGCGTCATCTGCAAATTTACTAAACCATCCTTCAACAACTTCATCTAAAATATTTATAAAAATGACAAACAGCAGTGCCCCCCACCAAAAAAAATCTTTCTGGCACACCACTAGTAACTGAACTCCAGGATCAACATTTCCCATCAATCACCACCCTCTGACTTCTTTCAGCTCATGAATTTATGATCCAAGCAACTAAATCACTCTCAATCCCATCGTGACCACATAAGCAAATTGTGGTCACGATCAGCAAGTTGCTTGCTTACTTCCAAATGTAACACCTGGCCAGGTTCATTACCCAATACCAAATCCAATGTGGCTCGCCCCTTGTTGGCTTGACTACATAGTGTGTCAGAATACCCTCCTGCATACATTGGACAAAAACTGACCCATCTAAAGTACTTGAAATATAGTTTTTCCAGTCAATATTTGAAAGTTAAAAGTCCCCCATTACAACTACCCTGTGACTATCACACCTATCCAAAATCATCTTTGCTGTGTTTACCTCTTCTTTTTCGAACTATTCAGAGGCCTATAGACAATTCTCAACAGGGTGACCTCTCCTTTCCTGTTTTTAATCTCAGCCCAAGCTACCTCAGTAGAGGAGTACTCAAACATCCTTTCTGCCACCGTAATTCTGTCCTTGACTAACACCTCCCCATCTTTTAACATCATCTCTGTTCTTACTGAAACATCTAAATCCCGGAGCCTGCATCAACCATTCCTGTCCCTGCTCTATCATGTCTCTGAAATGGCTACAACATCGAAGTCCCAGGGACCAACCCATGTTGCAACTTCACCCAACTTATTCTGGTTTCACTTAGCATTGAAATAAACATATTACAAACCACCTTCCTGCTTGCCAGTGCACTCTTGCAATCATGAAACCTTATTTGTGACCTCACTACTCTCAACTTCCTGGACACTGGAACTACAATTTTGGTTCCCATCCCCTGCTGAATTAGTTTAAACCCTCCTGAAGAGCATTACCAAATTTCCCCCTCACGATATTGGTACCCCTCTGGTCCAGGTGTAGACCATTGTACCCCAGAATGAGCCCAGGTATCCAGGTATCTGAAAACCTCCCTCCTGTACCATGCCTGTGTTGAATCCTCTCTCTCCCTATTCCTCGCCTTATGCGCATGTGGCACAGGTAACAAACTAAAGATAACAGCTCTTTTGTTCTTGGTCTAAGCTTCTTCCTTAGCAGAATTTCTGCCTTCAGTCCCCATCCCTTTTCCTACCCATGTAGTTCATGTCTATGTGGACTGCAACTTGGGGCTGCTCCCCCTCCCCCTCAAGGATCCAAAAAACCAAGATCTGAGACATCACGTACCGTTGCACCTCGGAAGCAACACACCAACCTTAAGTCTCTCTTGTTCCCACAGAACTTCTTACCTGTCCCCAATGACTAATGCTAGTTAGAGTCATGATAGAATTTCTCACCAATGCTTGTATCTATGTACTAACGCAGAGAAAATTCAGAGAGAAAGTGAAGAGTGGTATGAAATATCTACTTACATTGAATGGGAAATTGTAACTAACTGAAATGTAACAAGAGCAGGCCTTGTAGTTTTTTACATGCATATTTCACTCTCACATTCTTGAAAACATCCAGCATTGATAAGGAACAAATAGCAGCATAATCTTCAAAGATATGTTATATCATGAAGTATGAAATACAAACCCGTATGGTTTAATAAAAATAAGTAAATGAAGACCAAATAAATACGTATATCAGAGATAACCAGGTGCTGAAGATCTGAGCAAGTCAAAAACAGAAACAAATAAAAATATATTTTGTGGAATAATTTAATTGCTAGATACAGTGTGTGTGTCCATGTGCACATATTTGGAAGATATAAAGTATCTCCTTTATTGTTTGCCACTGCTTGCTGACTGTCTTTTCTGTGAATCGATGCATAAGTCCATTTAAGTGAGCTCTACCCTTGTTTCTTGTAATTCCCTTCCTATAAGTAAAACACAATGCTTTCAAAACAATTTTCTCAATATCATGCTAAATATTTAAATCTGTCATGCTATGATCACTGTATCTGAGAAGATCTTTTATTCTGTTAAACGTGCCTCATTATCCATTGTAATATCCAATCACCTGGGCCCCTTGTCAGTTCCATGATCTTCCTCTACAAACTGTTCTGAATGCACTCTATCAAATCATATTCTGAACGCTTTGTCCACTAATGTACAAGGCTTGCCCTTTTGTCCTTTCAATCAACCCATTTTTTTCTTTGCAATGTGACCTTATTTGCCTCTCACCTTTGAGAAACCTGTCTGATTAGTTTTTTTTTATCTTCTATAACTCTTTGTTTGTCTTTCATTTGTCACACTGCATATTTTCTCATTCTCCTAACAGTCTAATTTATACCAACCCCAAGCACACCAGATATTGCCTGGAATGCAAAGTCTCAGTTATGAAGAGAGAATGGACAGGCAGGGATTGTGTTCCTTGGACGAGACAATGCTTGGGCATATTTGACTATGGACCACGTGTAGATATTAGGGATTAATGGTGTTCGGTATTTGTTGATCAGCATAGACATGATGACTGAACAGCATGTTTTCTAAATCATGTTTTATAGCTTATGCTGTTTCACTCTATGCCTGACAAATACTTGCCCTGGGACATTAGTTCCCGTTGTGCCCAGTGTAACCCCTCCAGTTCATATTCCCCTAGAACATTTGCCAACATTCCTGAATCTGAAACCCTCCCCTTTGCACCATCTTTCCTGCCATTATTCAATAAATCCACCCTGCTTCCTCAATTCTGCCAAGCACGTGGTACTGTTAGCAATGCTGGGGCCACTGCCTTTGAATTCTATATTACAATGTTCTTCCCTATATTCATTTTAGGAACTCATCTCTCCCTTTGTTACATCTGTCTTTGATACTGATGTGTATGACCACTGGTTGGTCCCTCTCCCCCTTAACAACACCTTTTAGATGCTCTGAGACTTGCTTCGCCTTGCACCATGGAGTCAAAGAACTTGTTTGTGGCCACAGAACATCGTATCTATTCCCCTTACAATTAACTCCTCTATAATTCTCTATGCATTCCCAGAATTTGTCCTCCTCATTTGAGCAGCATGGCTGACAACTGTGCCACCAAGATGGCTATGATTGATTTCTGCCATAAGTATCCAAAGTGGTATGTCTGTTTTGGAGGGGATTGGTCAGAGCGGGGTTCCTGCATATCCTGCCTAGTTCTCTAATTCTCCCTGGTGATCACCCATTCCCTTTCTGCCTGTGGAGTTGTAGTCTGCGATGCGACTACCTGAAACCATGTTGTCCACAATGTCCGCAGCTTTGCAGAGACCCCACAGTGTAACCAATGGCCGCTCTGGTTCCCAACATGGGCAGTTGGAGACACTTGCTGCACACATGCTGTTCCCAGGTGCTGCAAATGTGCCCCTCTACCCAGAGACAGCAGGGGCGAGCAAATCATATGTCACATCTCCTTTCACATTCCCTTTGGATTAAACCTAAAAGGGCTCTTAGAATCAAATAATACCAATTACTTGAGGGACCTTTTCATTAACCTTTTCATTGTCGAAACAGAATAGCCCTTACAAAACTATAAACAAGAAAGTAAAGACTTTATCACCACTAGGCAATAGTAATAGTACAAATACATGCCCTCTGTGCTTACACAATCAACAGATTACACTTGCCACATGTCATTTTCTACTCCTGATATCACCTCAGGCATCTTGCCTCTGGATTGAGTGTAGGGACCATTAGACTACTTCTTTGATTGTTTTCCCCATTGTTCTGTGCAGCAGCATCTCGTCATATTATGAAAGACTTCTTTTTCTTCTCTGAATGTAGCGGCACCCTGATTGATTCGATGTCGTTTGGAATTCTGATATTGCTGCACTCCTTTCATTTTCAGCCCTCTCTGCCTTCCAGATTTTTGCTAAGACAATATGATGATGACAAACTCTGGTGGTGCTAAGACTTGAACACAGACTGTCAGGTCCATCGTTAGGGACATTTCCATAGGGAAGGCAGAGGTGTCAACACCCCGACTCTCAGTTTCAGTGATTTCACCATGCCTGGTTCCCAGCCACCTCTCTGAAATTGCTGCCTTATCTGACCTCATTCCAGTCATCCCACCAGTTCCAGGAGATGCCATCTCGGACCCCACTTACCCTTTTCACTCCTGCTCTATCTCCTCTATTTCCCACTTATTCCACAAGTCGGTCACAACCACACGCTCAAAATCCATACTGCACAGGCTTTGGTCTCTCTATTCACCAGAACTCTTCTGCAGCAACCAATTTACACAAACTCACCCGCACCTCCACCTGCAACCCACAAGTCTCCCATAAAACCATTCCTATTGCCCACCCAGGCCATAAATCAAGATGTGGATCTGGTGGTAGATGGGGTCTAACTTGATGAGTTTGTTGATAGAGTTCCAATTGGAATGCCATGCTTCTAGGAATTCTCGTGCGTGTCTGTTTGGCTTGTCATGGGATGGTTGCGCTGTCCCAGTCAAAGTGGTGTCCTCCCTTATCTGTATGTAATGACACTAGTGAGACCATCTACCACACTCTGAGAAAAAGACCAGGAAATGACATCACCACAGGAAATGACATCACCAACCCAAAGAAACCAAAACATATAAATAGAAAGCAGGAATCAGCAGCAGTGCTTCGCCCAGAGGCCCACTGAGGATGTTACCTAGCAGAGTGACAAAACATCTGGAAATGAACCTTCTAACTCAGTGAGCAGACCTACAGCCAGAACCTCAACCTGAGCTACAAATCTTCCCAAAACTTGTTATAACTCAAGTTATTGCCTCTATATCCATTACATTTCCCTCAAGTGACACAGACCTGAAAGGTTCCATTGACACCGGACTGAACCATCGACTGCCAAATCTGTTTGAATCACACAATCCAGGCCTCCTCTGGTTTGCTAAAACTGTTCACTGTTACATACTGACGTGGAGCACAAATAAAACGCCTGCTGCTTGCCTCCACTCTAAACTTCTTAATCTCTCTCCTCATTTTACAGGTAATTAATCCTGTCATTAGCAGTTTTCTCAAAGTTTCTCCCTGATTGTTCCACTCATACTTCTCTAAACAGTTTTACTAATTCCTCTCCTCTGTCTGCTCCATCCTCATTCCAGCATTCCATACTTTTGAACATTTACATCGTTTCTTGCACATGTAAGTGAAAAGGTCTCAGGGATGTCATTGTCACTAAGATGTACAGCGTGCCATCACCTGCCTCTGAGACTTTGTTTCTATCCACTGGAACCTGGTCAAGTTTCCCTCTAAGTTTCTAATCCAAGAAGTGAGATAACAGAGTTTACATAACTTCATGCAGTTTTTGAGCTCAGAGTTCGACATGAATGTATGCATTCATGTAGATTAGAATCAATCTAAACATCAGGTCATAGACAGAGAACACAGGGGGCTAACACCTTCAACAAATTATCTAGCTATCACCATTGTTAACAGCTAACCCGAGAATGTAACATTTTTTTAAAAAAAAGCTTCTGTGATTTACACATGAAAGAAGTGAAACTCTCACTGTATTCTAACAGACGAAAGGCTTAACAGACAATCAATTTTTCAATGTCTAATTTCAGTTACATCACACTGTAAATTTTTGCTATAACTTCTGTGTTACAATCGAGCCCTCCACCATCACCTGATGCAGGAGCATCGCTCCGAAAGCTAGTGTGCTTCCAATTAAACCTGTTGGACTATAACCTGGTGTTGTGTGATTTTTAAATCTATTATAATGACAGCAACCGCGGCAAAGGCAGCAGCAACAATTCAAAGATGGATACATTTCTGAACTGTGATGTCATTAAAGATGATGATGAGGGTGTGACAAAGTGGAGCTGTTCCCACAAAAAGACCAGCCATCACCTTACTGAATGGCAGAGAAGGCTCAAGGGGCAACTGCTCCTTGTATTTCTTGTGTTGTGAAAGGAAGGATGGTAGAGATGATCAGGGAATCAGTGAGTCTCACATCAGTGGGAGGGAAACTATTGGAGAAAATGCTGAAGGGGTGTGGGTTAATTTGAGATAGTTGCATGGGGAGGGAGGGAGGTTGGGCCTAATACATTCGTTGAAAATGTGATGAAGTGTGTGGATGGGAGATGTTCAATTGATGGAGTTTATATAGAGACCAGGAAAGCTTTCACGATGTCCCATATCAGAGACTGATTAAGAATATCAAATGACATAGAATTGACTGAAACTTGGTGAGATGGATCAGAAACTGGCTTAGTCATGGAACACAAAGGGTGATGACAGAAGGCTGTTTGAGTGATTGAAAGCCAGTGTACAGCTGAAATTCACTAGGATGTTGCCTGGTATGGAGAAATTAAGCTACTAAGAGACTACATAGATTTTGAATGTCTTCTTTAGAGCAGAGAAGACTGAGGGAGGACATAGTGGAGGCATGTAAGATTATGAGGGTTAGGAACAGGGTGAATAGCAAGCAGCTGTTCCCTCACTTGAGCAGTCAATGACAGGAGGGCATCGTTTGGGGTAAGGGCCAAGAGATTTGAGAAAATCTTTTTCACTCAGCAGGTGCTGGCAATCTGGAATGCACTGTCTGGGAGGTGATAGAGGCTGGAAACCTTACAATATTAAAAAAAAGTGGATAAGCACATCAAATATCATAGCATTCAAGGATATGGGACAAATGTAGCAAATTGGGATTTGCGCACTTTTAGTGGCAGTTATGTCATTGTAGATTTGATGGACTGAAGGATCTTTTCTGCTTTATATATGTATCTATGAATGAGGTGTTTATATTTGTTGGAGCAACAATTCATAGTTGTTGCAGACAGATATTAAATACGTTTAATATACTCCAGTAGATCTCACCAGCTTCAAGTGAGAGATGTGAACGCACATTGTCAGAGCAGTAATTTAGAATCCTGGATTACTAATCTCATGACTTCTCTACCAATTATCATCCTATGTATGTCCAGATATTTTGTGCATTGATTTCCGGTTGTCATCTGTTGTACTTTGCTCTTTGTTAAATGGCAATGTTCAATAATGCACCTTTCATTCAATGTCTTGCTATCGCCTTCAACAAAACCATCCACCTTTGTGGTCATCATGAGAGGAAGCAAAATACTGAAACTTGCAGTTATTCCTCGCAATCTTCCTATTATCTATGATACAACTAGATTGAGCTGACTGAATGCCTCAGGGAAGGCGTGGAATTTAACTTGTGATAGACAGAGATCTGTAAGTAGAAATAAAGACCCAGGAAGCAGGAAGATGCCATTCAGTCCTTTCAGTCTTATCCACCACCATGATGGTCATGGCTGAATCTCTACCAAAGCTCTTTGAGTGGCACAGTGTTTAGCACGACTGCATCACAGCACTAGGGAGATGGGTTTAATTCTAGCCTTGAGTGACTGTCTGCATGGAGTTTGCACATTCTCCCTGTGTCTGTGTGGGTTTCCTCCCACTGTCCAAAGATGTGCACGCTAGGTGAATTGGCCATGCTAAATTGCCTGTAGAGTTAGGTACATTAGTCGGGAGTAAATATAAGACCATAAGACCATAAGACATAGGAATGGAAGTAAGGCCATTTGGCCCATCGAGTCCACTCCGCCATTCAATCATGGCTGATGGGCAATTCAATGGGGAATGGGTCTGGGTGGGTTAGCCTTTGGAGGGTTGGTGGGGCCGAAGGGCCTGTTTCCATACTAGGTAGTCTAATCCATTGAAAAAAAACACTTTGTCTTCCATGTGGAACAATTTTACTGTAAACAGGATGGTTCAATTTGCTCCACGCAGCAGATTTGAGGATTCTGAATTGGATTATTGTAAAAGCGACTGTTCATCCAATTTAATACTAGTTGCTTAGAACAAATTATTTTGCAATTCCCATTTTGAAGAAACTTCAAATAGATATGATTTTTTCAATGGTTTGCAAAGCCACTAAGGAATATATTACATATCATTCAAATTACTGGAGTAATGAAGATTTAGTCAGTCACAATGCTCAATAAAAATAACTGATGCCTATACTCACGTCACCTGATACACCTATCCCTGAGGGAGGCTCCTCTATACCATTAATAAGAGCTCCACTTCGCAAATCAGAACATGTAAATAATTTGAGTACAGCACTGAGTGGAGAACAGTTTAGGTTTAATCAAGATATGGAATATCCTATAATTTATCGGATAGACCTCATTTACTATCCAGTTCTTGCAGCAGTTGGCATTCCTGGTAAGACAGTAAAACAATACATTAAATGTTGAATGTCACTGTCAGTTCTGTGTTATATCCACTTTCTCTGCTCAGTTCTAACAATGAGGTGGAAATTTATGTTTTGTGTTTCAAATAATTTTGAACTGAAATAACATTTACTTTCAGTCTACGCGGCACAATTCAGATCACCTTCCCATTGAGATTTTTTGAGGAACAAAGTTCTCAGTTGAATTGCTATCAGCCTCTGTGCAAAATGATGTTTTGCATGTTTCAGTAATTAAGAGTAATTGTATTGTATTTTTTGCGTATTTATCTAACTGTTTGATATCATCTCCTGCCTATAACCACACTCACAATAGGACACCTGTTTATTGATTCGGGTGCGGACTGTCCTTACAGCATATTAAAATTGAATGTCAGATCATGATCTTTATTGCAGAGGTTTTTTTTAATCAAACTGTCTTCTTTCTCTGTTTGAGCATTTCCATATCATATATAAAACCGTACTGTACAAAGCACACTTTTAAGATTTAGATTAGACTTACAGTGTGGAAACAGGCCCTTCGGCCCAACAAGTCCACACCGACCCGCCGAAGCGCAACCCACCCATACCCCTACATTTACCCCTTACCTAACACTACGGGCAATTTAGCTTGGCCAATTCACCTGACCCGCACATCTTTGGACT
Organism: Hemiscyllium ocellatum; assembly: GCF_020745735.1. Classification (NCBI taxonomy): domain Eukaryota; kingdom Metazoa; phylum Chordata; class Chondrichthyes; order Orectolobiformes; family Hemiscylliidae; genus Hemiscyllium; species Hemiscyllium ocellatum. The sequence continues at coordinate 47,256,889 of NC_083435.1, read as the reverse complement.
GTGGGAGGAAACCGGAGCACCCGGAGGAAACCCACGCAGACACGGGGAGAACGTGCAAACTCCACACAGTCAGTCGCCGGAGTCGGGAATTGAACCCGGGTCTACAGGCGCTGTGAGGCAGCAGTGCTAACCACTGTGCCACCGTGCCGCCCTAACTTGCCGTGCCTCACCGTGCCGCCCTATTTATAACTTGTGGAAATGCTGCAAACAAATTGTTTAAAATTGATAACTTATGGAAGACCTCAGATATCCTCACCATTGTCAAGTAACTCAAATTCATGCTTCCTTCCATGATAAAGGAGTGGGTTCCAGCATTCGGTGACACACACTATAGCAGAAGATATAAAATGAAAGCAAACTGCGGCTGCAAGACATGACAATTGGTATTCCATGCTGTACAGGGTGTAATGATGTGCCTAAGAGCACAATTTTGTTTTCTGAATACCAAAGAGAAACCGCAGATGCTGTAAATCAGAAATGAGTCCGGTGGTCCTTCCTCAGACCCTTTCGTAACAACTGGTATTTTCCTCGATCCAATCACTTCTGAGGAGGGGTGACTGGACCCAAATCACTATTGCTCTGATTACTCTTCACAGATGCAGCCTGTCCTCCTGAGCTTTTCCAGCAACTTTTGTTTGTGTCGCTACCATTTGTTTTTGTTGGATTAGAACACAAACAAAATAGAACTATGTCTATGATTTGAAGAAACCAGTTCCATACGAAGAGAAAAATGCGAAACAGCTAAATTATGCAGGAATATAAACAGTACATTTACAAACTCAATTATCAATTCATGTAAACAGCATTTGAACTGTAGCTCATCTGAACTCACATTTCCCAAATTGAAATTGAGTTTAAAATGAAAACTTTGGTTGGTCAGAAGCATGTGCTCAGTATTCTAATGGTGACTGAATCAAATTCTGTTTCATTTTTTGAGAAATGTGTTAGCTTTTTTAATTGAATAATTACTTTTTTTCCACAGTTAACTTGATGGCTATTCTCATCCTCACCCGAGGAAAATGTGGTTTGTCTAAATGCATCACTCAATATCTCTTAGCCATGGCAGTGGCAGATCTAGCTGTGGTTATCATCCATGTGATATTGCACCGCATTAATATCATGTATTCAAATGTTAGATTCCTTTTTCTGACCCCGGTGTGCATTGTCAATTTTGTTGGGTATAAAATAGCAGTAGACTGCTCTGTCTGGTTTACTGTAGCATTTACTTTCGATCGCTTTGTAGCAATTTGCTTTCAGAAAATTCAGTCAAAATACTGTACAAAGAAAACATCCACAGTGGTTATCATCACAATACTTGTGCTGAGCTGTCTGAGGACTATTCCCTTTTACTATGTGTTTGAACCAGTATTTACAGTCAATAATGTAGCATGGCATTGTGTGGTGATAATGGTTTATATCACTTCTCACTTGTGGAGGATATTTGAATGGATCGACAGTATCATAACTCCTCTCCTTCCAATTCTATTAATTTTATCATTCAATGCTCTAACCATAAGACACATTATATTGGCTAATAACGTCCGCAAAACGCTCCACAGGAACAATGAGCTCCAGAATGATACAGAGCTGAAAAACCGGAGAAAATCCATGATTTTACTTTTCGCTATATCAGCCAATTTCATTGTGTTATGGATGTTGTATGTTGTGCACTCTGTAAAGTGGCCAGTGTTAAATTTCTTTTACACAGATAAATACTTCAGCAATCAGATATATGTTGTACAACAGGTTGGGTACATGTTACAACTTGTCAGTTCCTGCACTAATACTTGTATCTATGTATTAACGCAAAGAAAATTCAGAGAGGAGATGAAGAGTGATGTGAAATATCTATTTACACTGAATGGGAAATTGTGTAAATAATACGAAATAAAATGCAACAAAATAAGGCCTTGTAGTTTTCTTTTAACTCACTTACTTAACTTTCACATATTTGAAAACAGTCGACCTAGTTGAGGAACAAATAACAGCATAACATTCAATAAGATATTACATCGCTAAGTATGATATACAATAAAAAAGACATACAAATAAATAAATAAAAAATATATATTTGGGTGTCATGTACTACCATCTTCAGTATCTGCCACTGCTTGCTTACTGTCTTTTCTGTCAAGGTTTACACCAGTCCATTGAACCGAGGTGTATCTTTATTTCATTTTAATTTTCCAGATGTTCCAACCCAACCTTCTCAAAATCATGCTGAATATTAAAATCTATCATGTTATGATCACTCCTATCAAGAATATCTTTTATTCTAATTTACTTTGTTAAACATGTCTCATTACTGATTACCAGACCTAAAATAACTAGGTCTTGTGTTGGGTCCATGATCTTGCTCTAGGAAATTATTCTATGAAATCATATTCTTAACACTATGAGAATTAAAATTCAAAGCCTTTTGGCTTGCCCTTCTGCTATTTTTCATCAACCTATTTTTTTTCTTTGTACTGTGGCCCTATTTGCCTCTCACCTGTGACAAACGTGTCTCCCATTTTTGCTTTTCAATGTTTTGATTCTTTTATAACTGTCCTTGTTTCTCTTACCCTTGTCACCCTGTTTACTTTTTCACACCCATACAGTCTAACTTATACTCACCCAACCACAGCTGGAATTCAAAGTTCCCTGGACGAGATGATGCAGAGTGGAGATCTGAATGAGTTGTGCAAAAATATGGAAGACATCAGCAGAATAGATCTTGAGAATCAGTTCCCCATAACAGGTCTGTTGAAGACCGGAGAATGTAAGGTTAAGATGAAGAGCAAGTGTTTTCAAAGAAATATGAGATTTGTTTCATCCAGAGGGAGATTGAAATGGAATGAGCTGAAAGGCTGGTGGTGGTGGTGGAAAGTACTCTTGCGACATTTAAGGGGCATCTGAGTGAGTATTGAAAAGCTTGTGTATATACAACAATGCACCAAGTACAGGTAACAAGGATGAGTGGAGTTTGGAGTATGTTGCTGAGAATAGACATGGTGGCTGAAGGGCCTGTTTCTATATTGTATCATTTTATGACTGGCAAACACTTGCCCTGGCAAACACTTGCCCTGGTGATATGGACCCAGCAAGAGCCCCTCAAAATATTTTAAAATAGCTAGTCTAGACCCTACCATTTCCTTACTTTAAAGACAGGTGTGAGTGGATATTTCAGGTGTGATGCAGCTGGTCAGACTACTCGGTGTGAAGCAAAACAACATTTATTTAAACATGACAGTTGAAGCATAAATGAAAGAGAATGAAATTCCAAACACAACTATTACAAAATCCGCCACCCCAGTACAACAACTTAACTAAGGATCAGTTCCAATCCAAAAGCACATCCCTTGGCAAAAAAGTAAATTTGAACAGGTGCTTCCAGGCAGGAGGGAGCAACTTCCAAAGAGATTTCAGAGGGAAAAGTCACTTAGGAATCGTCGTTGAAGTTTGGAAATTTTTGTGGACTGCAGCATTTTGATCCTGCTACAGCGAACCCAAAGCAGAATGAATAACCTGAACTGGTAGAACTGGCCACTCCTCTGAAATTGTTAAACGACACACTTCAGCACATCTGCCTTAACTACCTCTCTTGACAAAACCAAGTACAAAATAACTATTTTAAATTGAGAGCGTTGTTAAACAGGTGTAAGCTATCCAATTTAAACTCATCTCATCTCCCCTGTACTGTCCCAGAATCTGAACCTCTTCCTTTTGCAATGTCATGTACTCAACTGATACATCCTGCTGTTTCCAGACTGTCCAGCACGTGGCACTGTTAGTAATGCTGAGACTAGTATCTTTGAATACTAATTTTCGACATGATTCCATCTATTTGGTTTTAGGGCCTCACCCCTTTCTTTGTTGCCTGTGTCATTGGTACTGATGTACTGTGGAGTTTGCACATTCTCCTCATGTCTGCGTGGGTTTGCTATAGTTTCCTCCCACAATCTGAAGATGTGTAGGTCAGGTGAATTGGCCATGCTAAATTGTCCCCAGTGTTGGGTGCGTTAGTCAGGGGTCAATACAGGGTAGTGGTGTGGGGTTCTCTTTGGAGGGACTTGTTGGGCCGGTGGGCCTCTTTCAACACTGTAGGGAATCTAAAATAAATTAGTCACATCAGGCAATTCTGACTCAGTCAATGAACTTTAAAAAAGGGTTCTGATGAGCAGTGTGAGATCGATGTTTTCTTTATTTGATTTCAGAATCCATTTGCAAATAACAGACATGCTGGTAGATCTGAACTCAATGGGGTTAAAGGGACAGTAACTGGGTGGATATGGAATTGGTTCAGAGCAGAGCGAAATCATACACCCCCTGCAGTGTGGAAACAGGCTATTTGACCTGATGAAGGGCTTATGCTCGAAACGTCGAATTCTCTATTCCTGAGATGCTGCCTGGCCTGCTGTGCTTTGACCAGCAACACATTTGCAGCTGTGATCTCCAGCATCTGCAGACTTCATTTTTTACTATTTGACCCAACATGTCCACAACAGCCCTCCACGAATTAACACAACCAGACCCCTTTTCCTACCCTATTACTCTGTATTTACTCCTGAATAATGCACCCAACACACACATCCCTGAACACAATGGGCAGTTTACCATGGCCAATTCACCGAATCTTTCCACCACGGGAGGAAACCAGAGCACTCGGACCAAACCCACGCAGCCACGAGGAGAGGTTGCCCAACGCTGGAATCGCCCTCACGTGCCTGGCACTGTGAAGTAACAGCATCAACCACTGAGCCAGCCTGAAGCTGGTGAAGCAACTAACTTGCAGAGTGGAGGGAAGTGATCATCCCACAGGTTAGTGTTAGAACCACCAATCTTTCTTTATCACAGTAGACTATGTGACGGCTTATAGGGCATCATCACAAAGAACAATATACGTTTGGAAACGCAATAAACATTACGACATCATAAAATGGGTGGGTACAGGTAAACGAAATTGAATGCACAGATAAATGTGATGATAGATGATGGTCTATCCTCAATGATAGTGATGATAGACTCCTGATCCACCCGCAACAATCTGCACTCCTGGTCCACCCACAACAGCCCACACTCCTGTTCCACCCACAACAATCCAAGGTCCTGTTCCATCCTCAACTATCCGCACTCCTGTCCACCCACAACAACCCAGGATCCTGGTTCACCCTCAACAACCCACACTCCTAGTCCACCACAATAACCCGTACTCATGGTCCATCCACAACACCCCACACTCCTGATTCACCCACAACAACCCACACTTCTGGTTCACCCACAACATCCCGCACTCCTGGTCCACCCACAACAACACAACTCCTGGTCCACCCAAAACTAACTGCACTCCTGGTTCATCCCTAACAACCCACACTCCAGGTCCATCCATAACAACCCGCACTCCTGGGCCACCCACAACATCTCACACTCCTGCTCTGCCCACAACAACTCGCACTCCTGGTCGACCCAAAACAACTCACACTCCTGGTCCACCCACAACTAACTGCACTACTGGTTCATCCCCAACAACCTGCACTCCTGGTCCACCCACGATCACACGCACTCCTGGTCCATCCACAAGAAGCTGCACTCCTGGTCCACCCACAACAATCCACAGTCCTTGTATATCCACAACAACCCACACTCCTGCTCCACCCACACCAACCCACTCTCCTGGTGTGTCCACCACAAGCCGCATTCCTCGTCCACCCTCAAAAACCAACAATCCTGGTCCACCATCAACAACCCGTGCTCCTACTCCACCCACAACAATCCGCACTCCTGGTCCATCCACAACAACCCGTCCTCCTGCTCCACCCACACCAACCAACTCTCCTGGTGTGCCCACAACAACCTGCACTCCTGATCCACCTACAACAACCCGCACTCCTGGTCCACCCACAACAACCAACACTCCTGATCCACCTACAACAACGCAGGCTCCTGGGCCACTCCCAACAAACCAAGACGCTGATTTCACCCCATTTCCCTATATCCATTTCCCTACTAAACACCTTTAGCTTTCCCAATCTGAGCTGTCTTTGGACTGACCTTAGACCCTCTGTCCCACAAATGTTTCAGGACTCAATATAGCACCCCCTGCTGTCCCCCTGTTTGTACTCAGAAGCCAAGAGGATGCCATCAATATATTGGAGTATCATCCTGCCGTGGGGCAGATCAACCTCCCTGAGCAGGGAGATTGCCCGGCGAAAAATGGCTGGACTATTATGGAATCCTTGGGAAAGTTTGGTCTAGGGATACTGTTTCTTCACGACAGTAAATGATTTTTTTTTCCCTGGAAATAACAATACAGAGGAATGGACAGAATCCATTTGCAATTTCCAATATAGTAATAATTTTGTGGGTGAGCGAGAGTCCATTCAAGATCGTGGATGGACTGGCGATCCGATTCAATGCCACGTAATCAATTGTGAGACAGTAACTCCTGTCAGGTTGCTAAAAGGCCAAATAGGGGAATTAGTGGAACTTGTCGTCTCCTGATGATTCCCCTTTCCACCAGTCCCTTCCACAATTTACACAACCGTACTTCTGGCTTCCGATTTTATGGAATATTGACGGTGCAGTTTATGCTCTCGGCCTTGTACGGCTATGGGATCAATCTAACTAGGCCCGTATCTAATTTAGTTCCTGTCCAAAGGGTGGAGGCACAAATGGCACCAAAGCAGTTGCCCTCTCGCTGCCAATCGAGTCCTGTGGAGGATGCGACTGGAACCTACTCAAGTGGCCCACATAGCTCCCCGTGTTGTCCTTTTTCCCATTGGGATGGGGCCAGATTAATTCACTCTTCCCACGGTCTACAAGGGCTTCTTCGTATTCCTTCGTTAGGTCATTCAAATCTGTGTAGACAGATTGTTGATCTCTACCAGGGATGCAAAGGTTCACTATCCATTACATACATCATTTTGTTAGTTGTAGGCAGGGGTGGGTCAGTAATGGATAAGGAGGCTCCGGTGTCCACTAGCAGCTCACACTGTTTGCACTCTGCCAGTGCAGACATGTAAAGTCCACCCTCCTTGTTCCCCGTGCCCATGGGGGCAGCTGGATGCCAGCCCAACAAAGTGTTTGGGGTGTTTGTGAGCTTGCCGAGATTCCCCCAACAAGTGTATTCAGAGAGACCCCCTTTTGCCATGCTATCGACAAACACGGGTGGGCTTCTCGTCCTTCTGCTTTCCCCTCTTACAATCCCAGGCACAGTGTCCCATCTTGCCACAACTGTGAGACATGGGTCTAGATTTTGTCTTTGTGATGGCACCCAGGTTCTCCTGCTTCGTGAGCCCCAGGGGGAGGAGGGGGTTCTCTCCTGTGACCTCCTTAACACCTGTTGCCCATTCTACCAGGGTATCATAGTCTTGGAGAACTGCCAGCTCCATTTTTAGGGTTGCCTGACGGGCGGGTGACAATCTGTCCTTGGAAACCTGAATGATCACCCGGGCACAGCAGCCTGTCTGGGGAATCCCACAACATTCTTGGGAGACTCTGAAGAGTCATTCCCCACAATAAGATAGATTTTCCCCTTTCTGCGTTTGGTATTGGATATTCTCAGCCAATTGCGGGATAGATTAGATTAGACTTACAGTGTGGAAACAGGCCCTTCGGCCCAACAAGTCCACACCGACCCGCCGAAGCGCAACCCACCCATACCCCTACATTTACCCCTTACCTAACACTACGGGCAATTTAGCTTGGCCAATTCACCTGACCTGCACATCTTTGGACTGTGGGAGGAAACCGGAGCACCCGGAGGAAACCCACGCAGACACGGGGAGAACGTGCAAACTCCACACAGTCAGTCACCTGAGTCGGGAATTGAACCCGGGTCTACAGGTGCTGTGAGGCAGCAGTGCTAACCACTGTGCCACCGTGCCGCCCCTAGCTTACCCCATACTCGCTGGATCTCAGTCTTAATCTTGCCAAAGTGTACTTGTTGATCCCATGTTGATGTTCTTTAGTGACAGTCCAGGCTCACAGACCATTCCTATAGTCATGTTTATCCTGCTCTGTAGGAGTAGCATTATTAGACCCATCTGGCAGTAGGCACCGCTTGTCTTGTGGATAGGCAGCCTGGACTAGTTGATGAATATCCTTGAAGTGTCGTTACTGGCCCATCCAAATCACAACTAATTCCCCCCAGAATCTAGCATTTGCCCTGCGGGGTTGCAGGCACCCCAGGGCTGATAATATTTGTTGGAGTTCACCCAGTGTGAATGGTTTGTGATGGAACTGAGCGTGCTCTCCATCGCCCCAGACTTGTATCAGAACGAGGTTTACCTCCTCAGGAGGGCCATCCGGTGGTGAAGGGGGTATGAATGGTCCCTCTCCAGAACAGTAACGTGGCAAAGGTTTCCCCACCCTCACCTCGATGAAACTGGAAGGTGGCAATGGCCCCCCCGACCATCCTTTAGGAGCTGATGTTTCTTTCCCAAACGCCTTACTCGGATGAAACATATGTTTCTCCTCGATCCATTTCTGTGTGGTTTCTGAGGTCTGTTCCATGAGGCTGGCCAACTGGTGCGCTGAAAGGACTCCGATATCCTTGGTCCAATCTTTCTTTTCGCTCATGAGGAAATTCCACCGCTGATCCAGGGTATGGGAGGATCCCATCCCTCCTTCCTCATCTGCCTCATGAGTGGGAGTCTGTCAGTCATATACAGGTTAATGAGAGACCACAGGCATCCCATTGATCTTCATGTCCAGAACAATGGGAGCTTGATACTCACAGATCCTCTGTCTGTCGATCATGTTTACCCAGTGGCCATGACTGCTGCATGTTTTCCCACCAGCCGCGTCTCACCCAGGCCTGCTCCTTTCAGAGTCTGGCAATACCTGTTTAGGGGGTGATCAATTCCCAGTACCCTGCTTTTTTACTCTCGGCCTTTATTCAGGCAGGATCAATCACACAAGCATCCCTCCATGGAAACGCTCTCCCTCATTGACTCTCCCCAGGTCACCAGGTTCTGTAGTTTGACTTGCCTTTGGGTTCCCCTGTTCCACCTCACCCCCTCCCCCCACCTCGACAGAGTGGCCAGCCCACCCGGTGCTGCAAATAGACCCTGGTCACTGCATCAATTTGTTGTAGAAAAATACACAAACTTGAATTTAAGGCAAGTCAAAATACAGTTTCTTGTTCCAAAGCTTTTGGAAGAGACGGTGTGGCCAGACCTGCTGTTCAGGGTCGGCTTGCTGTCCAGCCCAAAAGCTATTGAACAATAAACTGCATTTTGACTCACCTTCAATTCAAGTTTGTGTATTTTTCTCCAATAGCCCAACATCCATCCAACCTCAGATTTTTCGGAACCTGTGTCGTTTACAACCTCCCTGAAAAATACCAAGGACAACCTAACCTTGTTAAAGGACTGGGGTGTACAAAGTTAAAAATCATACAACACCAGGTTATATTCCAACAGGTTTAATTGGAAGGACACTAGCTTTCAGAGCGACACTCCTTCATCGCTACTAACTTTGTTAAAGGACTGGTTTGTCATACAGATGCAGTATTGGTTCATCGAAGGCAGGTCATCTTTAATTAATTTACTGGCATTCTTTGAGGACATTACAAACATGGTGGACAATGGGGAACCGGTATATTGGTGCATCGGGATGTTGCACCGCATTAATATCATGTATTCAACCTTTAGATTCCCTTTCCTGACACTGGTGTGCATTGTCAATTTTGTTGGGTATAAAATAGCTGAAATTGTTAAACTACACACTTTAGCCCTTCTGCCTTTACTATCCTTTTAACAAAAACCAAGGACAAAATAACCTTTCTAAATTGACAGCATTGTTAAACACGTGTAAGGTACCCAATTTAACTTGTCTCACTTCTCCCAGAATGTCCCAGAATCTGAAATACTCCCCATTTACAACGTCTTTCCAGCCATGTATTCAACTGATACATCCTGCTGTTTCCAGACTGCCTCGCACGTGGCACTGTTAGTAATGCTGAGACCATTGCCTTTTATACTAATTTTCGACATGCTTCCCTTTATATGGTTTTAGGGCCTCATCCCTATCTTTGTTGCCTGTGTCATTGCTACTGATGTATATACAACCACTGGCTGTTCCCACTCTCCCTCAAAAATGTCCTGTAGCCAACCATCTGAGGCAACCATCACCCATGCACCAAGGAGGCAATATACTCATTTGTGGCCACAGAAACATTTATCTATTCCCCTTACAATTAAGTACCCTATGTCTACTGCATTCCCACAATTTCTCCTCATCTCCAAAGTTAAACATCACACAACACCAGGTTATAGTCCAACAGGTTTAATTGGAAGCACACTAGCTTTCGGAGCGACGCTCCTTCGTCAGGTGGTAGTGGAGGGCTCAATCCTAACACACAGAATTTATAGCAAAAATTTACAGTATGATGTAACTGAAATTATACATTGAAAAATTGATTGTCTGTTAAGCCTTTCATCTGACAGAATACAGTGATAGTTTCACTTCTTTCATGTGTAAATCACAAAGCCCTTCTTTTTAAATTTGCATTCTCGGGTTAGCTGTTAACAATGATGATAGCTAGACAATATGTTGAAGGTGTTAGCCCCCTGTGTTCTCTGTCTATGCCGTATGTGTGTTTCGGAGTGCCTGTGTGTGAGAGAGTGTGTGTGTGTAGGAGTATGTGTGTGTGTGTGTGTGTATAATGCAATGGTGATCACCTGTAATGTGACATGAACCCAAGGTCCCGGTTGAGGCCCTCCCTATGGGTATCGAACTTAGCTGTCAGCCTCTGCTCAGCCACGTTTCTCTGCTGGCTGTCCCGAAATCCATCTTGGAGGATGGTCACCTGAAGGTCTGAGGCTGAATGTGCTGGACCACTGAAGTGTTCTCTCCATGCAGCACAGCTTACTACAGTGCAACCAATTTGGCGATGACTGTTTCCCACAAGAGGCCAAACACTTCCAAAGTGGTATATCTGTGTTGTAGGGGACTGGTCACAGCTGAGTTCGTGTACTGCCTGTCTCGTTCTCTGATACTGCCTGGTGGTCACTCATTCCCTTTCTGCCTGTGGAGGTCTTAGCCTGCAGTGTTGATTACTGATATACATGTTCTCCACAATGCTCTCAGCTTTGTAGAGACCCAACGGTGCTCCCCGGGCTGCTCCACTGGGTTTCCAGCAGCTGCAGCTGGAAACACTTCCTGTACACATTCTCATCCCAGGTACTGAAATGTGCCTGGCTACCCAGAGACAGCAGGGAGAGCAAAGCACAGTTTTGTGCTCTTCCATCATAATTCCTTTAGATTAAACCTTAAATAGATCTTAAAATCAAATAATGAAGATATCAACTTTGCTAACAATAACTTAGGTTATTGGCTTTTCTGGTCTATTTCCACCCTTCATTCCCCGTATGTGTCTCTTCAATCTCCTCAATTCCAGTACACCATTCAAATATGTGTGACTGTTCCACAAGCATGGAGGTCAGCACGGTGGCTCAGTGGTTAGCACTGCTGCCTCTTAGCCCCAAGGTCCCAGGTTTGACTCCAGCCTTGGGTGTTTGCACATTCTCCCCGTGTCTGTGTGGGTTTCCTTTGGGTGCTCTGGCTTCCTCCCATCGTCCAAAGACGTGCAGGTTAGGTGGACTGGCTATGCTAAACTGCCCGTAGTGTTAGGTGTATTATTCAGAGGGAAATGGGTCTGGGTGGGTTACTCTTCGGATGGTCAGTGTGAACTGGTTGGGCTGAAGGGCCTGTTTCCACACTGTACAGAATCTAAACTAATCGTATCAATCTGGCATTCATCATCCAACATTTAACATTGTGCATGTCTGATTCTCTCCTCATTTCCTATCTCTTCTCTTCCATACATTCACATATAAGAACATAAGAACATAAGACATAGGAGTGGAAGTAAGGCCATTCGGCCCATCGAGTCCACTCCGCCATTCAGTCATGGTTGATGGGCATTTCAACTCCACTTACCCGCATTCTCCCTGTAGCCCTTAATTCTTCGACACAACAAGAATCTATCGATCTCTGCCTTGAAGACATTTAGCGTCCTGGCCTCCACTGCACTCTGCGGCAATGAATTCCACAGGCCTACCACTCTCTGGCTGAAGAAATGTCTCCGCATTTCTGTTCTGAATTCACCCCCTCTAATTTTAAGGCTGTGTCCATGGGTCCTAGTCTCCTCGCCTAACGGAAACAATTTCCTAGTGTCCACCCTTTCCAAGCCATGTATTATCTTGTACGTCTCTATTAAGTCTCCCCTTAATCTTCTAAACTCCAATGAATACAATCACAGGATCCTCAGCCGATCCTCATATGTGAGACCAACCATTCCAGCGATCATCCGTGTGAATCTCCACTCGACACGTTCCAGTGCAGTATGTCCTTCCTGAGGTGTGGGGACCAAAACTGGACACAGTACTCCAAATGAGGCCTAACCAGAGCTTTATAAAGTCTCAGTAGCACAACGGTGCTTTTATATTCCAACCCTCTTGAGATAAGTGACAACATTGCATTCGCTTTCTTAATCACGGACTCAACCTGCATGTTTCCCTCTCGAGAATCCTCGACTAGTACTCCCAGATCCCTTTGTACTTTGGCTTTACGAATTTTCTCACCGTTTAGAAAGTAGTCTATGCTTTTATTATTTTTGTCAAAGTGCAAGACCTCGCATTTGCTCACGTTGAATTCCATCAGCCATTTCCTGGACCACTCTCCCAAACTGTCTAGATCCTTCTGTAGCCTCCCCACTTCCTCAGTATGACCTGCCTGTCCACCTAACTTTGTATCATCTGCAAACTTCGCTAGAATGCCTCCAGTCCCTTCATCAAGATCATTAATATATAATGCGAACGGCTGTGGCCCCAACACTGAACCCTGCGGGACACCGCTCGCCACCGGCTGCCATTCCGAAAAAGAACCTTTTATCCCAACTCTCTGCCTTCTGTCAGACAGCCAATCCTCAATCCATCCCAGTAGCTCATCTCGAATACCATGGGCCCTCACCTTGCTCAACAGCTTCCCGTGTGGCACCTTATCAAAGGCTTTTTGAAAGTCTAGATAGACCATATCCACTGGGTTTCCCTGGTCTATCCTACTTGTCACCTCTTCAAAGAATTCCAACAGGTTTGTCAGACATGACCTCCCCTTACTAAATCCATGTTGACTTGTTCTAATCTGACTCTGCTCTTCTAAGAATTTAGAAACCTCATCCTTAATGATGGATTCTAGAATTTTACCAACAACCGAGGTTAGGCTAGTTGGCCTATAATTTTCCGTCTTTTGTCTTGATACTTTCTTGAACAAGGGGGTTACAACAGCGATCTTCCAATCATCTGGGACTTTCCCTGACTCCAGAGACTCTTGAAAGATCTCAACCAATGCCTCCACTATTTCCTCAGCCACCTCTCTCAGAACTCTAGGATGTATCCCATCGGGGCCAGGAGAGTTAGCAATTTTAAGACTTTTTAACTTTTCTAGCACTATCTCGTTCATAACGGCAACCATACTCAACTCAGCCCCCTGACTCCCTTTAATTGTTGGGATATTACTCATGTCTTCTACTATGAAAACTGACGCAAAGTACTTGTTAGGTTCTCCTGCTATTTCCTTATCTCCCATCACTAGGCTTCCTGCATCAGTGTGAAGTGGCCCAATGTCTACTTTTGCCTCTCGTTTGTTTCTTATGTATTGAAAGAAACTTTTACCATCATTTCTAATATTACTGGCTAGCCTACCTTCAAATTTGATCCTCTCCTTTCTTATTACTCTCTTTGTTATCCTCTGTTTGTTTTTGTAGCCTTCCCAATCTTCTGATTTCCCACTCTTGGCCACTTTATAGGATCTCTCTTTTTCTTTAATACATTTCCTGACTTCCTTTGTCAGCCATGGTTGTCTAATCCCTCCCCGGATAATCTTTCCTTTCTTGGGGATGAACCTCTGTACAGTGTCCTCAATTATACCCACAAACTCCTTCCATTTTTGCTCTACTGTCTTCCCCGCTAGCCTCTGCTTCCAGTCTATTTTTGTCAGTTCCTCTCTCATGCCCTCATAATTACGTTTATTTAACTGTAACACCATAACATACGATTTTGTCTTCTCTCTTTCAAACTCCAGACTGAACTCTACCATATTATGATCGCTGCTTCCTCAGTGTTCCCTTACTTTAAGATCTTTTATAGAGTCTGGTTCATTGCAAAGCACTAGGTCCAGAATAGCCTGTTCCCTTGTGGGCTCCATGACAAGCTGTTCCAAAAAGCCATCCTGTAAGCATTCCATGAATTCCCTGTCTTTGGATCCACTGGTAACATTATTTACCCAGTCCACCTGCATATTGAAGTCTCCCATGATCAATGTGACCTTGCCTTTCTGACATCCCTGTAACCAGGTCTCTGTGATGCCTACCACATCATAATCATTCACTATGATCTGTGCTATTAGTTCATCTGCTTTGTTATGAATGCTACGAGCATTCAGGTAAAGTGCCTTAATGCTAACTTTCTTATCATTAGAGATATTGGAAGTCATATGATGTCCTAAGTTATCCTTGCTGTTTTTCTGCATTTCCAGTCTGCCTCAATTTTAAATCTGCCTGGACACATGCTATCCTGCTGCTTATCTTTCCATTTAATGCCATACTCCCTGTCGCTTTCACTTTCCCTTCCCCCCAACTCAGAAGTTTAAAGTCCCACTGACCACACTACTTATCCTCTTCGCTAGAACATTGGTACCTGATCGGTTCAGGTGGAGACCATCCCAATGGTACAGATCCCCCCTGTTCCAAAACTGATGCCAATGCCCCATGAAGTGGAATCCCTCTTTCCCACACCAATCCCTTAGCCACGTGTTTACTTGCCTAATATTTTTGTCCCTATGCCAATTGGCACGTGGCTCGGGCAATAATCCGGAGATTATGACCCTTGAGGACCTGTGCTTCAATTTCCTGCCTAGTGCTTCGTAATCCCCAAACAGGTCCTCCACCCTAGTCTAGCCTATGTTGTTAGTCCCAACGTGGACCACAACAACTGGATCCTCCCCCTCCCGCTCCAATATCCTTTCAAGCCGGTCGGAGATGCCCCGCACCCTGGCACCGGGCAGGCAACACACCATGCGAGACTCCTGATCCGGCTTGCAAAGGATACTATCTGTCCCCCTAATTATAGAATCCCCTATAACCACTACTTGTCTATTAGCTCCCCCCCCTTGCATGGCCTTCTGCACCATGGTGCCTTGGTCAGTTGGCTCATCCTGTCCAGAGCCCTTTTCCTCATCCGAACAGGGAACAAGAATATCGTACCTGTTGGACAAGGTCAAGGGTTGAGGCTCCCCCACTCCTGAACTCAGGTTTCCACTACCTGCCTCACTGACAGTCACGCTCTGATGTGCCTGATCACTAACTGAATGTGAATTACTTAATCTCCCAGGTGTGACTGCCTCCTGAAACAAAGCGTCCAGGTAACTCTCCCCCTCCCGAATGTGCCGCAGTGTTTGAAGCTCAGATTCCAGATCATCAACTCTGATCCGGAGTTCTTCCAGCAACCAACACTTGCTGCAGATGTGGTCACTGCCATTCACAATGGGATCAGCCAGCTCCCACATCATACAGCTACAGCACATCACCTGCCCAGCCATCTCTGCTTAGTTAATTGATTACTTAGTTACTTTGTACAAGTTTGAGATAGAATACTTTCTGATACCTCTCCGCTATAGTCTTTCCCTAAAAAAGAATTTATATATACATGTATATTATATATATACACACACAAAAACAAAGTAAATTTTTAACCAGTCACTGGTAAAGAATTAGAAAATCCTTACTTTAAAAAAAAACCAGTGTAAAGTCTCGAGTTTAGCCGCCTGCCTGATTTATATACTCACTGCTTTCCTTCTCGGCTGCCCCTCTGGTAGCCTTCACTTCCCCTGCTGCTCCCGCTCTTTCTGTGAAGAGAGAGAGAAAAAACACCGCTGCCCGCTACAGGTAAGTAATTTTAAAACAAACTGTCTTACCTTAGCTGTAGTCTTCCGGGTTCGTTTTTACTCAGCCTGCTCCCACTCAAAAAAAAAATCTATTATAATGACAGCAACCGCGGCAAAGGCAGCAGCAACAATTCAAAGATGGATACATTTCTGAACTGTGATGTCATTAAAGGTGATGATGAGGGTGTGACAAAGTGGAGCTGTCCCCACAAAAAGACCAGCCATCACCTTACTGAATGGCAGAGAAGGCTCAAGGGGCAACTGCTCCTTGTATTTCTTGTGTTGTAAAAAGAAGGGTGGTAGAGATGATCAGGGAATCAGTGAGTCTCACATCAGTGGGAGGGAAACTATTGGAGAAAATGCTGAAGGAGGGTGGGTTATTTTGAGATAGTTGCATGGGGAGGGAGGGAGGTTGGGCCTAATACATTCGTTGAAAACGTGATGAAGTGAGTGGGTGGGAGACGTTCAATTGATGTAGTTTATATGGAGTCCAGGAAAGCTTTTAACAATGTCCCACATCAGAGACTGATTAAGAAGGTCAAATGACATAGAATTGAGGGAAACTTGGGGAGATGGATCAGAAACTGGCTTAGTCATAGAACACAAAGGGTGATGACAGAAGGCTGTTTGAGTGATTGAAAGCCAGTGTACAGCTGAAATTCACTAAGATGTTGCCTGGTATGGAGAAATTAAGCTACAAAGAGACTACATAGATTTTGAATGTCTTTTTTAGAGCAGAGAAGATTGAGGGAGGACATAATGGAGGCATGTAAGAATATGAGGGTGATGGACATGGTGAATAGAAAGCAGCTGTTCCCTCACTTGAGCAGTCAATGACAGGAGGGCACTGTTTTGGGGAAGGGGCAAGGGATTCGGGAAAATCTTTTTCACTCAGCATGTGCTGGCAATCTGGAATGCACTGTCTGGGACGTGATAGAGGCTGGAAATCTTACAATATTAAAAAAAAGTGGATGAGCACATCAAAGCATTCAAGGATATGGGACAAATGTAGCAAATTGGGGTTAGCGCAATTTTAGTGGTAGTTATGTCATTGTAGATTTGATGGACTGTAGGATCTTTTCTGCTTTATATGTATCTATGAATGAGGTGTTTATATTTGTTGGAGCAACAATTCATAGTTGTCGCAGACAGATATTAAATACGTTTAATATACTCCAGTAGATCTCACCAGCTTCAAGTGAGAGATGTGAACGCACATTGTCAGAGCAGTAAGTTAGAATCCTGGATTACTAATCTCATGACTTCTCTACCAACTATCATCCTACGTATATCCAGATATTTTGTGCATTGATTTCTGTTGTACTTTGCTCTTTGTTAAATGACAATGTTCAATAATGCACCTTTCATTCAATGTCTTGCCATCACCTTCAACAAAACCATCCACCTTTGTGGTCATCACGAGAGGAAGCAAAATACTGAAACTTGCATTTATTCCTCGCAATCTTCCTATTATCTATGATACAACTAGATTTAGCTGACTGAATGCCTCAGGGAAGGCGTGGAATTTAACTTGTGATAGACAGAGATCTGTAAGTAGAAATAAAGACCCTGGAAGCAGGAAGATGCCACTCGGTCCTTTCAGTCTTATCCATCACCATGATGGTCATGGCTGAACCTCTACCAAAGCTCTTGGGGTAGCATGGTGTTTAGCACTACTGCCTCACAGCACTAGGGACCCGGGTTCAATTCCAGCCTTGAGTGACTGTCTGCGTGGAGTTTGCACATTCTCCCTGTGTCTGTGTGGGCTTCCTCCCACTGTCCAAAGATGTACACACTGGATGAATTGACCCTGCTAAATTTCCTGTAGAGTTAGCTACATTAGTCAGGGATAAGTAGTGGGAATGGGTCTGGGTGGGTTAGCCTTTGGAGGGTTGGTGTGAACTGGTGGGGCCGAAGGGGGCCTGTTTCCATACTAGGTAATCTAATCTATTGAAAAAAGACTTTGTCTTCCATGTGAAACAATTTTACTGTAAACAGGATGGTTCATCCAGCTGAAAAGATAGGCTATGGTAAATCACACACTTAAAGGAATCAAACGACCAGGACTAGTGACCTCTGTTATTGTTATGGGGGTGTTCAATTTGCTCCACGCAGCAGATTTGAGGATTCTGAATTGGATTATTGTAAAAGCGACTGTTCATCCAATTTAATACTAGTTGCTTAGAACAAATTATTTTGCAATTCCCATTTTGAAGAAACTTCAAATAGATATGATTTTATTCAATGTTTTGCAGAGCCACTAAGGAATATATTACATAGCATTCAAATTACTGGAGTAATGAAGATTTATTCAGTCACAATGCTCAATGAAAATAACTGATGCCTATGCCCACGTCACCTGATACACCTATCCCTGAGGGAGGCTCCTCTATACCATTAATAAGAGTTGCAATTTGCAAGTCAGAACATGTAAATAATTTGAGTACAGCACCTAGTGGAGAACAGTTTCGGTTTAATCGAGATATGGAATATCCTATAATTTATCGGATAGATCTCATTTACTATCCAGTTCTTGCAGCAGTTGGCATTCCTGGTAAGACAGTAAAACAATACATTAAATGTTGAATATCACTGTCAGTTCTGTGTTATATCCACTTTCTCTGCTCAGTTCTAACAATGAGGTGGAAATTTATGTTTTGTGTTTCAAATAATTTTGAACTGAAATAACATTTACTTTCAGTGTACGCTGCACAATTCAGATCGCCTTCCCATTGAGATTTTTAGTGGAACAAAGTTCTCAGTTGAATTGCTATCAGCCTCTGTGCAAAAAGATGTTTTGCATGTTTCAGTAATTAAGAGTAAGTGTGTTGTATTTTTTGCGTATTTATCTAACTGTTTGATATCATCTCCTGCCTATAACCACTCTCACAATAGGACACCTGTTTATTGATTCGGGTGCGGACTGTCCTTACAGCATATTAAAGCGAATGTAAAATCATGATCTTTATTGCAGAGTTTTTTTTAACCAAGCTGCCTTCATTCTCTGGGTGAGCGTTTACATATCATATATAAAACCGTACTGTACAAAGCACACTTTTAAGATTTATAACTTGTGGAAATACTGCAAACAAATTGTTTAAAATTGACAACTTATGGAAGACCTCAGATATCCTCACCATTCTCAAGTAACTTCAAATTCGTGCTTCCTTCCATGATAAAGGAGTGGGTTCCAGCATTCGGTGACACACACTATAGCAGAAGATCTAAAATGAAAGCAAACTGCGGCTGCAAGACATGACAATTGGTATTCCATGCTGTACAGGGTGTAATGATGTGCCTAATTTTGTTTTCTGAATACCAAAGAAAAGCTGCAGATGCTGTAAGTCAGAAATGAGTCCAGTGGTCCTTCCTCAGACCCTTTTGTAACAACTGGCATTTTCCTAACTCCAATCACTTCTGAGGAGGGCTGACTGGACCCAAAACACTATAGCGCTGATTTCTCTTCACAGATCCGGCCTGTCCTGCTGAGCTTTTCCAGCAACTTTTGTTTGTGTCGCTATCACTTGTTTTTGTTGGATTAGAACACAAACAAAATAGAACTATGTCTATGATTTGAAGGAACCAGTTCCACACGAAGAGAAAACTGAAACAGCTAAATTATGCAGGAATATAAACAGTACATTTGCAAACTCAATTAACAATTCATGTAAACTTTAGCTCATCAGAACTCACATTTCCCAAAGTAATCACAGATTTCCTTTTCTTCCTGATAGAAATTGAGTTTCAAATGTAAACTTTGGTTGGTTAGAAGCATATACTCAGTATTTGAATGGTGACTAAATCAAATTGTGTTTCATTTTCTGAGAAATGTGTTAGTTTTTGTAATCAAATAATTACTTTTTATCCACAGTTAATTTGATGGCTATTCTCGTCCTAGCCCGAGGGAAATGTGGTTTGTCTAAATGCATCACTCAATATCTCTTAGCCATGGCAGTGGCAGATCTGGCTGTGGTTATCATCCATGTGATATTGCACCGTATTAATATCATGTATTCAACTGTTAGATTCCTTTTTCTGACCCCGGTGTGCATTGTCAATTTTGTTGGGTATAAAATTGCAGTAGACTGCTCTGTCTGGTTTACTGTAGCATTTACTTCCGATCGCTTTGTTGCAATTTGCTTTCAGAAAATTCAGTCAAAATACTGTACAAAGAAAACATCCACAGTGGTTATCATCACAATACTTGTGCTGAGCTGTCTGAGGACCATCCCCTTTTACTATATGTTTGAACCAGTATTTACAATCAATAATGTGGCATGGCACTGTGTGGTGACAATGGCTTATCTCACTTCTCACTTGTGGAGGGTATTTGAATGGATCGACAGCATCATAACTCCTCTCCTTCCAATTCTATTAATTTTATCATTCAATGCTCTAACCATAAGACACATTATATTGGCTAATAACGTCCGCAAAATGCTCCACAGGAACAATGAGTTCCAGAATGATGCAGAGCTTAAGAACCGGAGAAAATCCATGATTTTACTTTTTGCTATATCAGCTAATTTCATTGTGTTATGGATGTTGTATGTTGTGCACTCTGTAAAGTGGCCAGTGTTAAATTTCTTTTACACAGACAAATACTTCAGCAATCAGATATATGTTGTACAACAGGTTGGGTACATGTTACAATTTCTCAGTTCCTGCACGAATACTTGTATCTATGTATTAACGCAGAGAAAATTCAGAGAGGAGATGAAGAGTGATGTGAAATATCTATTTACACTGAATGGGAAATTGTGTAAATAATTCAAAATAAAATGCAACAAAAGCAGGTCTTGTAGTTTTCTTTTAACTCACTTACCTAACGTTCACATTTTTGAAAACATTCGACCCAGTTGAGGAACAAATAACAGCATAACATTCAACAAGATATTACATACTAAGTATGATATACAATTTAAAAAGACATAGAAATAAATAAATAAATCAAACATATTTGGGTGTTATGTGTTCCCATCTTCACTATCTGCCACTGCTTGCTTACTGTCTTTTCTGTCAAGGTTTACACCAGCCTATTGAACCGAGGTGTATTTTTATTTCATTTTTATTCCCCAGATGTTACAACCAACATTCTCAACATCATGCTGAATATTAAAATCTATCATGTTATGATCACTCCTATCAAGAATATCTTTTAATCTAATTTACTTTGTTAAACATGCCTCATTACTGATCACCAGACCTAAAATAACTAGGTCTTGGGTTGGGTCCATGATCTTGCTCTAGGAAATTATTCTTAATGCATTCTATGAAATCATATTCTTAACACAATGAAAATTAACATCCAAAGCCTTTTGGCTTGCCCTTCTGCTATTTTTCATCAACCTATTTTTTTTCTTTGTACTGTAGCCCTATTTGCCTCTCACCTGTGACTAACCTCTCTGCCTTTTTTGCTTTTCAATGTTTTGACTCTTTTATAACTGTCCTTGTTTCTCTTACCCTTGTCACCCTGCTTACTTTTTCACACCATACAGTCTAACATATACTCACCCAACCACAGCTGGAATGCAACGTCTCAGTTGTGAGGAGGCTAAGATGAACAGCAAATGTTTTCAAAGAAATATGAGATTTTGTTTCATCCAGAGGGAGATTGAAATGGAATGTGCTGAAAGGCTGGTGGTGGTGGTGGAAAGTACTCTTGCGACATTTAAGGGGCATCTGAGTGAGTATTGAAAAGCTTGGGTATATACAACAATGCACCAAGTACAGGTAACAAGGATGAGTGGAGTTTGGAGTATGTTGCTGAGAATAGACATGGTGGCTGAAGGGCCTGTTTCTATATTGTATCATTTTATGACTGGCAAACACTTGCCCTGGCAAACACTTGCCCCGGTGATATGGACCCAGCAAGAGCCCCTCAAAATATTTTAAAATAGCGAGTCTAGACCCTACCTTTTCCTCACTTTAAAGGCAGGTGTGAGTGGATATTTCAGGTGTGATGCAGCTGGTCAGACTACTCGGTGTGAAGCAAAACAACATTTATTTAAACACGACAATTGAAACAGAAATGAAAGAGAATGAAATTCCAAACACAACTATTACAAAACCCAACCGCCCCAGTACAACAACTTAACTAAGGATCAGTTCCAATCCAAAAGCACACCCCTTGGCAAAAAAGGTAAATTTGAACAGATGCTTACAGGCAGGAGGGAGCAACTTCCAAAGAGATTTCAGAGGGAAAAGTCACTTAGGAATCGTTCGTTGAAGTTTGGAAATTTTTGTGGACTGCAGCATTTTGATCCTGCTACAGCGAACCCAAAGCAGAATGAATAACCTGAACTGGTAGAACTGGCCACTCCTCTGAAATTGTTAAACTACACACTTCAGAACATCTGCCTTAACTACCTCTCTTGACAAAACCAAGTACAAAATAACTATTTTAAATTGTCAGCGTTGTTAAACAGGTGTAAACTACCCAATTTAAACTCATCTCATCTCCCCTGTACTGTCCCAGAATCTGAACCTCTTCCTTTTGCAATGTCATTCCAGTCATGTACTCAACTGATACATCCTGCTGTTTCCAGACTGTCCAGCACGTGGCACTGTTAGTAATGCTGAGACTATTATCTTTGAATATTAATTTTCGACATGATTCCATCTATTTGGTTTTAGGGCCTCACCCCTTTCTTTGTTGCCTGTGTCATTGGTACTGATGTATATACAATCACTGGCTGTTCCCACTCCCCCTCAAAAATGTCCTATAATCAACCATCTGAGGCAACCATCACCCATGCACCAAGGAGGCAATATACTCATTTGTGGCCACAGAAACACTTACCTATCCCCCTTACAATTAAGCACCCTATATCTACTACTCTCCCACAGTTTCTCCCCCTCTCCATGCTACAGTGCAACGAATACGGCGATGACTGGTTTCCCCCAAGAGACCAAACACTTCCAAAGTGGTATATCTGTGTTGTAGGGGACTGGTCACTGCTGACTTCGTGTATTGCCTGTCTCGTTCTCTGATTCTGCCTGGTGGTCACCCATTCCCTTTCTGCCTGTGGAGTCTTAGCCTGCAGTGTGATTACTGATATACATGTTCTCCACAATGCTCTCAGCTCTGTAGAGACCCAACGGTGCTCCCAGTGGCTGCTCCACTGGGCTTCCAGCAGCTGCAGCTGGAAACACTTCCTGTACACATTCTCATCCCAGGTACTGAAATGTGCCTGGCTACCCAGAGACAGCAGGGAGAGCAAAGCACAGTTTTGTGCTCTTCCATCATAATTCCTTTAGATTAAACCTTAAATAGCTCTTAAAATCAAATCAAATAATGAGACTTTCAACTTTGCTAACAATAACTTATGTTATTGGCTTTTCTGGTATAAAATAAGGTCTGCAGATGCTGGAGATCAGAGCTGAAAACGTGTTGCTGGTTAAAGCGCAGCAGGTCAGGCAGCATCCAAGAACAGGAAATTCGACGTTTCGGGCCAGAGCCCTTCATCATTGGCTTTTCTGGTCTACTTCAAACCTTCATTCCCTGTATGTGTCTCTTCAATATCCTCAATTCCAGTACACCATTCAAAAATGTGTGACTATTCCACAAGCCTGGAGGTCAGCATGGTGGCTCAGTAGTTAGCCCTGCTGTCCCCCAGCACCAGGGTCCCAGGTTTGATTCCAGCCTTGGGAGTTTGCACATTCCCCCTGTGTCTGCATGGGTTTTCTCCGATGTCCTCCCACAGTCCAAAGATGTGCAGGTTAGATGGATTGGCCATGCTAAATTGCCCATAGTTTTAGGTGTATTAGTCGGAAATGGGTCTGGGTGGGTGACTGTTCGGAGGGTCGGTGAGGACCAGTTGGGCCGAAGGGCCTGTTTCCACTCCGTAGGGAATTTAATCTCATCTAATCAATCCGGCATTCATCCTCCAACATTTAAAGTTGTGCCTCCTTGTGAGGGTCAGATCCTCTCCTTGTTACCCATCTTTTCTCTTCCATACACTCACATCTATTATAATGACAGCAACCGCTGCAAAGACAGCAGCAACAATTCCGATCACTGAACCAGGATTTTCTCTCTGTACATCCTGTTACCACTGGGAATGCTCAGTCCATGAGGGGAACACAAAGGAGATCAAAGAATAACTATAGTCACTTCTCAGCAAGTTTGTACCAAAGCCAAGCCTGAGAATGAAGCAGGAGCAATGGTTTGAAGGGACCATTGTGCCTGGGATTAGACTCCAGTGAGAAACTTTGAGGTGGTTATTTATAAATGCAGGATGCTGTCTGTGTGCAGATTTTAGAGTTAGCCGTCATTGCAAGCTACATTTTCGGCACCTCCACGAGTGATTAATCCCTACAAATCACTGCATTGAAGTGTCGAAAGAGAAGGAGCAAGGGGTGAGAGAATACATCAAAGGCAGTTACTGAATGGATGACACACAGCAAGATTCAAAGGCTGGATTTATTCAGAATAGACATGAAAGAACAGCCAAGGATGTTTGCATGACTAGGTATAAACTATAAACTAACAAATAATCAAGATGAGGAGAGTTAGCAGAATGCAAAAATATACAAGAAATATAGAATCATGAGAATGGGGCATTTCAGTGATCTACATACATATTCAGATAGTAACAGTCTGAGAAGAAAGAAGTGGAGGAATTCATGAACTTTGTAAAAGAGATGCATAGTCTTCCTGGTCAGTATTACTCTGGAATATTACTCTATTATAGAAAGAAGCAGGGCTGTAACCGGATGTGCGGAATGACATGGGACAAAGTAGAACCACATTTGGGAAATACTGATCACAATATCATGCGATTTAGAGCAAAGCTTGATCAGGATGGGGAAAAATTCAAATACGGTCTCTTGGTATATGATCAATACCATTGACATTCAAGGGCGATGTGTCTTGAGTAAATTGGAATTCTAAATATTCAGCACTCAAGTTGTGGGCAAGAAGCAAAGGAATTGGTGTGAAAATAGAAGTTGGATTCTTTGTTGTAACCTCAGTCTTCACAAAATCAAATTCTGACAATGAGTGGGGAACACGGTTGTAGAATGTCGACAGCATTCAAAATTCAGAGAGATCCTGGGGTCAGACTGATGCATTAACTATGGAGACTGAAGAACTTTTGACCACCAAGTTTCAGTCTTGTCTGGATATTGGGAAGGTGGCAATGAATGGAGAATGATAAATTTCACACCCCGAGAGGAGATGGTAAGCCTGTAAATTATCATCCCGTCTGGATAAGAGCAGCAGCAAGCCAACAGAGGATAAAAGGAAAAGGCTATTCAGCCTATTGAGCTTGGACAACCATTCAATTAGTTCATATAAGATCTGTAGGTGAACTATATCCTCCTTAAGATTGTTGGTTACGTGCAGAGGTTTTCAAGTTAAGTTGGAAATTCACTCATGTCAGAAAGATCTTTTTTGCAGAGAGCAGCCTGCATCTTCTGATATTCTTTGTGTGAACAGCTAACCTCTCCCCTAAACAGTCTGGCTGGGATTGGAAGGTTACACCCTATTGACCAAGACATCCTCAACAAAGGCTAGCTAACAGGAAAGAGTCGCCATAAATGTAAACTTTTCCACTAAAAAGATGGAACAAGCGGTGTGTCACAGGGATCAGTGCTGGTGCCTCAAATCTCCATAATTTACATCAATGACTTGGATGACAGGATGAAGAGTGTGGTTCTGAGGAAGGGTCACCTGGTCCATCAACACCAGCTCCATAGCCAAGAAAGCCCAGCAGTGTCTCTACTTCGTGTGCAGGCTGAGGAAAGCCCACCTTCCAAACCCCCATCCTCACCACAGTCTACAGGGGGTTCGTTGAGAGCACCGTGAGCTGCTGCATCATTGCATGGTTCAGACGTTTCACCGTCTTGCATCGTAAGATTCTACAAAGGAGAATGAGGACAGCTGAGAAGATCATCGGGTCTCTCTTCTCTCCATTACAGACATTTACACCACACGCTGCATCCAAAAGGCTAACAGCATTGTGGAAGACTCCACACATCCCTCACTCATACACTTCTCCATCCTGTCATCTGGCAGAAGGTACCGGAGCATTCGGTCTCTCACAGGCAGAACGTGCAATAGTTTCTTCCCTTAAGCTGTCAGGTTCCTTAACACAGTATGATCAGATTCTGTTCCATCTGCAACTCTTTGCACGATTTCCAGTTGCTGCTAGAACAATGTTTTATTAATTATCATTTGTTACTATACTGTTATTTGTGCACCACTGTGCCTATTGTCTTGATGTGTCAGGAGTTACTGTGCTGTCTTGTATGTTTTGCACTTATACACTTCATGCTGCCCTGTGTATGATGGTGCAGGTTGTGCTGTCTGTGCAGCACCTTGGTCCTGGAGGAACGTGGTTTCATTTTTTACTGTAACAGTTGTATATGGTACAAAGGACAAACAAAGCTAATCTTGACTCTTGACTATTAACTCTGATTTCTCTACATAGATGCGTCCAGACCTGCTCAGCTTTTCTGCCAATTTCTGTTTTTGTTCCTGATTTACGACATCCATAGTTCTTTCCGATTTTAGTTTGAAAATTATAGTTGTTAAATTTGCTGATGAAACAAGACAGCTTTAAAAGCACAAAAGCGATATCAAGGACACAAGGAGAGTACAAATAATATACAGAAATGTCACATGAATGATAAAGATGTAGCAGGCAGAGTATAATGTGGGAATATGTGAAATTATCCATTTTTACAGGAAAAAATAAAAAAAAATTGTAATTAAAATAGTGAACAGCTACTAAGTAACTTTGACATAAGGGCCACCTGAATGTCCTGGTGTATGAGCGTCTAAAGGTTAAAAGTAATAAAGAAATGTAAAAGTATTATTGTTTATTGTTAGGGGACTTGAAGACAAAAGTTGTATTCAAGAAATGCGAAAAAATAGAGATGCTATGCTCCAGTTATATAGTGTCCAGGTAAAGGTACATCTGGAATACTGAGTGGTATTGGTCTGATGAGGATGATGATGATGATTATTATTATTATTATTATTATCCTTCGGAGTGCAAATGAATTGGAAGCAGTTGAGAGAAAGCTAATGAGTCAACTGTCTGCAATGAGTTGCCTGAGAAAGGGTTAATACAGGGCACATTAGGAAAGGATCTTTCCTTCTGTGGAAGCACCTAGGTCGAAGCATCACTGTTTAACACCAAGGGATTGGCCCATTTATGATGTTATTCCTTCCTGTGAGCTTCAGAGACCCACTTCTGCAAAAGGGAGGTGGAAGCAGAGACTATGAATGCAGCATGGAGGCTCAGTGGTTAGTGTCACACCACCAGGGACCCAGATCCGATTCCACCCTCGAGAAGCTGTCTATGTGGAGTTTGCACGTTCTCTCCCTGTCTGTGTGGGTTTCCTCTGGGTGCTCCGGTTAACTCCTGTAATCCAAAAAATGTACATGGATTGGCCATGCTGAGTTGTCTATACTGTCCAGGGATGTGCAGCCATGGAAACCGCACATTTACAGGGATAGAGTGGTGGGGTGGGTCTGGGTAGGATGCTCTTCAGAGAGTCAGCGAGGACTCGATGGGCCAAATAGCTTGTCTCCACACTGCAGGGATCCTATGAACGTTTTTAAGGAATGGATAGAAACATCTTGATAAACAAAGGAGCTGAAAAGCTGTCAGGGGTCTATCAGAAATATGGACTGATTTGACCAGAGAAGGTCTGAGGTTTGAGTGGCTCCCTACTGCTCATAATTATCATTCAAATATCAAAATTATGGCACAAGTATAAACATATGGACTAATCGATCGACAGCCAGAATGTAATTAGAGTCACAGAGGTATACAGCACGGAAACAGACCTTTCGGCCCAGCCTGTCCATGCTGACCAACTTTCCCAAACTAACTAACTCTTTTGCCTTCATTTGGTCCATATGGCTCTCAAAATTTCCTGTTCAAGTGCCTGACCAAAAGTCTTGTAAATGTTATAATTGTACCTGCCTTGACTGATTGTTACGGTGGCTCAGTGGTTAGCTCTGCTACGTCTCAGCGCCACCGTCCGGGGTTCAATTCCCCCCTGTCTGTGTGGAGTTTGTACATTCTCCCAGTGTCTGTGTGAGTTTGCTCCGGTTTCCTCCCACAACCTGAAGATGTGCAGGTCAGGTGAATTGGCCATGCTAAATTACCCACAGTGTTTGGTGCGTTAGTCAGGGGTAAATATAGGGTAGGGGTGTGGGTTTCTCTTTGGAAGGGTGGTGTGGACTTGTTGGGCTGAAGGGCCTCTTTCCACACTGTAGGGAATCTAAAAAAAAATTAGTCACATCAGACAATTCTGACTCAGTCTGTGAACTTTAAAAAAGGGTTCTGATGAGCAGTGTGATGAGGTCAATGTTTTCTTTATTTGCTTTCAGAATCCATTTGCAAATAACAGACATGCTGGTAGATCTGAACTCAATGGGGTTAAAGCGACAGTAACTGGGTGGATATGGCATTGGTTCAGAGCAGAGCGAAATCATACAACACCTACAGTGTGGAAACAGGCTATTTGACCCAACATGTCCACAACAACCCTCCAAGAATTAACCCAACCAGATCCCTTTTCCTACCCTATTACTCTGTATTTACTCCTGAATAATGCACCAAACGCACACATCCCTGAACACTATGAGCAGTTTAGCATGGCCAATTCACCTAATCTTTCCACCACGGGAGGAAATCAGAGCATTCGGACCAAACCCACGCAGCCACGAGGAGAGGTTGCCCAACGCTGGAATCGCCCTCACGTGCCTGGCACTGTGAAGTAACAGCATCAACCACTGAGCCAGCCTGAAGCTGGTGAAGCAACTAACTTGCAAAGTGGAGGGAAGTGATCACCCCACAGGTTAGTGTTAGAACCACCGATCTTTCTTTATCACAGTAGACTATGTGAGGGCTTACAGGGCATTATCACAAAGATCAATATAAGTTTGGAAACACTATAAACATTACGACATCATAAAATGGGTGGGTACAGGTAAACGAAATTGAATGCATAGATAAATGTGATGATAGATAATGTATAAAGTTAAAAATCACACAACACCAGGCTATAGTCCAACAGGTTTATTTGGAAGCACTAACTTTCGGAGCGCTGCTTCTTCATGAGGTGATTGTGATGAAGCAATAGCGCTCTGAAAGCTAATGCTCCCAAATAAACCTGTTGGACTATAATCTGGTGTGAGATTTTTAACTTTGTACACCCCAGTTCAATAGCAGCATTTCCAAATCATGATAGATAATGGGAGACGGAATGAAAAGAAGTGGTTTATAAATATTTGAAAACTCCTGGGCAGACACTGACCCTCTAAGTGAGGTCTGCCATTTCACTCTAGTTACATTGACAGGAGTAGGTGTCACCATCCTGGAGATCAGTCTGCACCCACCTCTTCAGCTGGCTGCTGTGATCGGGATTGGACAGTGTGCCAACAAGTGTCGCCAATGGTGTCAATGTTCCTCAGGAGACTGACTTTGATATTGCGAGGGGAAAATCCTGTAATGAGGCAGGAGACTTAGTCTGCTTCACTCACTGAGGTGATGATAACAGCAAAGGGAAACACCCACGAAAGAACTGAGAGTGAAACAGATCAGAGACATGTCAAAGAATTCAACACACCCAGTTAAATTTGAGGTTTTCACATATGGGACACAGGGTGGGAAGGTAATGAGAAAATGAAGGAGCTTTTAATCTTTACTTTTAAAATTTGAAAACAGTGTGTGATCATTCAATAAATGCCAGGACACCAGGAAGCTCAGATCTTGCAGTTACTTCTCCCCGGATCCCTGGAGGCAGCACGACATGTTAATAGGGTTAAGAAAGCACACAGAATGACTGCCTATAGAATACAAGAGCAGGAGGTTATGCTGGAGTTGTACAGAGCTCTAGTTAAGCCAGAGCTGGAGTGCGGTTCTAGTCACCATACTGTGAAAACGTTGAGATTGCAGTGGAAGGAGTGCAGAGGAGAATCACCAGGATGTTGCCTGGGATGGAGCAGTTTAGCTTTGAGGAGAGGCTGGGCACGCTCTGAGCAGAGAAAGTTGAGGGGGAGCGGAGTGCCCAATAGTGGTGTATAAGTTTATGAGGGGCATGAACTGGGTGAATAAAAAAGCAGCTGCTCCCCTTAGTTGAAAGGTCAATAATAAGGGGGTGTAATTTATCAGCAGAAAGCCTGGTTTAGATGGGATTTGAGGACTTGTTTTACATCAGAATCATAGTAATCTAGAATGTAATCTGGGAGGATAGCTGAGGCAGGTAACCTCACAATGTTACAAAAGTACATGGATGAGCTATTGACCAAGTGCTGGGAAGTAGGATGAGTATAGATTTAGAGTAGTTTTTGTCAGTGGGGGTTGAAGGGCCCCTCCCGTACTCTATGATTCTGTGGTTCCCATGCAGCTTTCTGGTTCCTCTACCCTTCTCAGCATTTCGTCTGCTTCTATCATCCCAACTGGGAACAAAACTCACCAATGCACAGCCCTAGTTCTCATCTTTTCCCGTGCATTCCAGTCACCCCTTCCTGCCTAGAAATATCCTTCCACTTTACTGCATTCCCTGCCACCCCAGCACCTTCATTGCCCCCAGCAAACACACCTACCCCCACTTCCTGCCTCCCCAACCTCGCCAACCCTGCTCACTGCCTGGTAACATGCTGAGCTCACCCTCACTGATGCTTGACATGCTTGACATGCTCATCAGGGTGGTTGTTATGGGGGACTTTAACTTCCCAGATATTGACTGGGAGAGCTATAGCTCGAGTTCATTAGATGGGTCGGTGTTTGTACAATGTGTGCAGGAGGGTTTCCTGACACAATATGTCGACAGGCCAACAAGAGGGGAGGCTATATTGGATTTGGTTCTAGGTAATGAACCAGGCCAGGTGTTAGACTTGGAGGTAG
The DNA here is from genome assembly GCF_020745735.1 of Hemiscyllium ocellatum. Taxonomy (NCBI): domain Eukaryota; kingdom Metazoa; phylum Chordata; class Chondrichthyes; order Orectolobiformes; family Hemiscylliidae; genus Hemiscyllium; species Hemiscyllium ocellatum. The sequence goes on along the minus strand of NC_083435.1, from coordinate 47,226,089 downwards.
GTGAGCACTTCGGGGACAGTGACCACAACTCGGTGACTTTTACTTTAGTGATGGAGAGGGATAATCGTGTGCCGCAGGGCAAGAGCTATAGCTGGGGGCAGGGAAATTATGATGCAGTGAGGCATGACTTAGGATGTGTGGATTGGAAAAACAGGCTTCAAGAGAAGAACACTAATGAGATGTGGGGATTGTTCAAGGAGCAGCTACTGCGTGTCCTCGATAGGTATGTACCAGTCAGGCATGGTGTAAAGGGCCTTGTGAGGCAGCCGTGGTTTAGTAAGGAATTGGAGTCCCTTGTGAAAGGGAAGAAGGCGGCATATGTAAAGATGAGGCGTGAAGGTTCAGTAGGGGCGATTGAGAGTTATAAGGTAGCCAGGAAGGAGCTAAAGAGGGAGCTAAGAGAAGCGAGAAGGGGACATGAAAAGTCTTTAGCTGGTAGGATTAGGGAAAACCCAAAGGCTTTCTATAGGTATGTCAAGAATAAAAGGATGACTAGGGTAGGTATCGGTCCAGTCAAGGATAGTAGTGGGAAGTTGTGTGTGGAGGCGGAGGAGATTGGAGAGACATTAAATCAGTACTTTTCATCAGTATTCACTCAGGAACAGGACACTGTTGCTGATGTGAATATGGAATCACAAATAATTAGAATGGATGCCCTGGAAATATGCAGGGAAGAGGTTTTGGGAATATTGGAAAGGATGAATATAGATAAGTCTCCTGGGCCTGATGGCATTTACCCCAGGATCCTATGGGAAGCTAGGGAGGAGATAGCAGAGCCATTGGCCTGGATTTTTATGTCGTCGTTGTCAACAGGAATAGTACCAGAGGACTGGAGGATAGCGAATGTGGTCCCATTGTTCAAGAAAGGGAGTAGGGATAGCCCTAGTAACTATAGGCCAGTGAGTCTGACTTCAGTGGTGGGCAAAGTCTTAGAGAGAATGGTAAGGGATAAGATTTATGAACATCTGGGTAGGAATAACGTGATCAGGGATAGCCAGCATGGTTTTGTGAAGGGCAGGTCGTGCCTCACAAACCTTATTGAGTTCTTTGAGAAGGTGACCAAGGAAGTGGATGAGGGTAAAGCAGTAGATGTTGTGTATATGGATTTTAGTAAGGCGTTCGATAAGGTTCCCCATGGTAGGCTAATGCTAAAACTTCGGAGGTATGGCATTGAGGATACATTAGAGGTTTGGATTAGGAATTGGCTGGCTGGAAGGAGACAGAGGGTAGTAGTTGATGGATTATGTTCATCTTGGAGCGCAGTTACTAGCGGTGTACCACAAGGATCTGTTTTGGGACCATTGCTTTTTGCTATCTTTATAAATGATCTAGAGGAAGGACTTGAAAGCTGGGTAAGCAAGTTTGCGGATGACACAAAAGTCGGTGGAGTTGTGGATAGTGAGGAAGGAAGTGGTAGGTTACAGCGGGATATAGATAAGTTGCAGAGCTGGGCGGAAATGTGGCAAATGGAATTCAATGTATCTAAGTGCGAAGTCGTTCACTTTGGTAGGAATAACAAGATGATGGATTACTGGGCTAATGGTAGGCTACTTGGTAGTGTGGATGAGCAGAGGGATCTTGGTGTCCATGTACACAGATCTCTGAAAGTTGCCACCCAGGTAAATAGTGCTGTGAGGAAGGCATATGGTGTACTGGGCTTTATTGGCAGAGGAATTGAGTTCCGGAGTCCTGAGGTCATGTTGCAGTTGTATAAGACTCTGGTGCGGCCTCATCTGGAGTATTGTGTGCAGTTTTGGTCGCCATACTATAGGAAGGATGTGGAAGCTTTAGAACGAGTGCAGAGGAGGTTTACCAGGATGTTGCCTGGAATGGTAGGAAAATCTTATGAGGAAAGGCTGAGGCACTTGGGGCTGTTCTCATTGGAGAAGAGAAGGTTTAGGGGAGATCTGATAGAAGTGTATAAGATGATTGGGGTTTAGATAGGGTAGATACTAAGAACCTTTTACCGCTAATGGAGTCAGGTGTTACTAGGGGACATAGCTTTAAATTAAGGGGTGGTAGGTATAGGACAGATGTTAGGGGTAGATTCTTCACACAGCGGGTTGTGAGTTCATGGAATGCCCTGCCCGTATCAGTGGTGAACTCTCCTTCTTTATGGTCATTTAAGCGGGCATTGGATAGGCATTTGGAAGTTATTGGGCTAGTATAGGTTAGGTAGGATTCGGTCGGCGCAACATCGAGGGCCGAAGGGCCTGTACTGCGCTGTATCCTTCTATGTTCTATGTTCTATGTTCTATCTCACCCTCTTCCCCCCCCACCGAGCTCACTTATTCCTCTTCCCACTCCAATCTTCCTCCTCCCAGCTCACTCTCCCACCCAGTTCCCACTTCTCCCAGCTCATCCTCTCCATCTCCCAGCTCTCACATAGTGCTCCCTTTTCCCCCTCACTCCCAGATCCCTCCTCTCAGTTTCCACTCATTCTCAATTCCCCTCTTCCCCAACAAGCACCAGGTTTCTGTTCACTCTCGACAAATTCCTTCATCGTTTTTTTTCAAACTTGATGCGTTCTTCCTCCAGGTCACCCTCCCAGTCCTGGTCCATGGCTGCATCCTGGTCCCACTTATCTTTGCTGACCAGGCCCCATGTTATTGAGGTAACCCACACCATCCTGTCCTTGTCCAACTGGAGCAGGTCTTTGCCTTCCCAGCTGTACTGAAAGAATGTCTGTTGTTTCCATTCTCTGCAAATGTCCGCTAATACATATGGATCCCTGCTGACCAAATGCACATACAGGCAATAAGACTAAGGAACAGGGAAACCCCAACCATTATGAATCCTGATGAAGAGCTTATGCCTGAAACATCGATTCCTCTGTTCCTTGGATGCTGCCTGACCTGCTGTGCTTTTCCAGCACCACACTTTTCGACTCTGAATCTACAAGGTTCCAATCAGAGCTGAGACCCTGATGACCTTTCATAATTGCACCAATAATTGGACTCCTCAGAGGGACTGGGGAAAGACCCAGATTTTCATCAGTGAATTAAGGAATCAGCCAAAATTTCCCAATTGGAAAGTGTCACCCAAGCCGCAGTCAGTGAACTGGTGAACAGTGAACCCCTCATCAATGAATGTAAGTAATGCCCTGGATGACAGTCAGGGAAATGAAAGATTCACCCCAAATCCCTAGTGACCTTAATCAACATAATCCCAGAGTTATGCTGGACATAAATCATCACCTAAATTCCAATGGTTTTTTATTCATTAATGAAGTGTGTGTGTGTGTGTGTGTGTGTGTGTGTGTGTGTGTGTGTGTGTGTGTGTGTGTGTGTGTGTGCGTGCGCGTGCAAGCATGTGTGTGCATGTGTGTGTCTGTGAATGTGTGTGCGTGCATGTGTGTGTGTCTATGTGCATGCATGTGCGTGCGTGTGTTGCATGTTTGTATGCATGTGTGTGTATGCGTGCGTATCTGTGTGTGCATGTGTGTGAGCCTGTGTGCGTGCATATGTGAGTGCGTGTGTGTGAGTGTGCGTGCATGTGTGTGAGTGTGCCTGCGTTTGTGCATGCGTGTGTGTGTGTGTTTGTCACTGACTGGCTCAGTATTTATTGCCAATCCATTGTACCCTTGAGAAGGTGGTGGTGACCTGCTGCTGTCCATCTGCTGCAGGTAGACTCAATACCTTCTGGGAGGGAATTCCAGGACTTTGACTCAGTGACACTGATGGAATGGTGACACATTTTGTTAGAAATGAAAAGAAGTGTTGTTTTTGCAGATATAAAAAACATGGACTCTGCAGGTACCTAGGGAAGTGTATCTTTACTTTTAATTATGATTAAATTAAATACTAATTTTGGAGTATAATATAAGCAAATAAATTCTTTTAATATAAGTTTTCAGCAAAAAAACCTGAGATAACTAAAATGCCTGAGCTGTACAAAAATGATACTAAATTGATGAAGTGTACAGAGAATGGAATGTACCAGCAGTATTGATACAAAATGTTAAACTAAATCTTGACAAAATGATGTAAATGTCAGCACTAACAGGGAGAACCTTGCCAACATGGGGTAGGGTAAGTAACATGGGTGGAGCGAAGATGGGCAGTTGTATAGCCTGGTAAGAGAGATTGGGTAATTAGGAGTCTGGAGAGGTGACCTCACTCAGCTCAAAGGTATAACTGTCTAGTACTTTGAATTCTCTTCGCTTCAATTGCTTTCTGCTTTCTTGCAAGATCGCAAAATAAATTGTCTTGTTTCCAGATTTGTTGGTCTCGTCTAAAATTTAATTGAGTTTGTTTCTTACACATTTCCAAGTCAAGATGGTGACTGGCTCAGAAGGGAACCTGTTGGTGGTGTTGTCGCATGTTCAGCATGTTGCTGTTCTTGTCCTTCTAGATGTAAGCGGTCATTGCTAGCTTGGAAGATGCTGTCTAAGGAGCCATTGTGAACTAATGCAGTGTATCTTGTAGATGGTACACACTGATACTATTGAACATCAGTAGGGGAAGGAGTGGATGTTTGTGGCTGTAATGCCAATGAAGTGAACTGCTTTTTCCTGTTGGTATCAAACTTTTTGAGTGGTGTTGGAGCTGCACTTATCCAGGCAAATGGGAAGGATTTCATCCTGACTGGTCCCTTGTAGATGGCAGTCAGGAATTGGGGAGTCAAAAGGTGAGTTACCAATATAAGATTCCTAGGGTATAACCTGTTTTTGTAGTTACTGTACATATATAGTTGCTCCATTGGAATGGGAAACACCAGGATGTGAATAGTGGAATGTTTGGTGATAACAATCCCATTAAATGTTAAGGGACAATGCTTAGACCTGTTCTTGGACATGTTCATTGTCTGGCATTTGTAACAAATAAATGTTACAGGCCTCAACATGAGCCACAGACAATTTCTGATTGAAGAGGGAAAGTGAGATGTTACAGCCAGTTTAGTTCTTGGCGATCTGGAAACTGTACTGCTCCCATCAACCATCTTCACCATCCTCTTAGTTTTCAGTTGTCCTGATCCCTCAAGAGAGACCAGAACAATGGATTCCCGCATGTCCGCAATCCCTATGATGGCTCTGTATGGGACTGGGAATCTGAGAGAAGAGGGAGACAACAGCTTAAACCTACAATGGAGCAATGAATAAACCTCACCGCAACACATAACAAACCAAGACACTGATTTCTCCCAATCTCACGATATCCATTAATGTGCGCACATTTAGGTTTTAGGATAGCTATGAATAAGGATAGTCAGGACCTTGCAGGAAAGTGCGAAATTGGGAGAGGGCAAATTACATAGATATTAGGTGGGAGCCAGGGAGTGTTAACTGGGAGACACTGTTATTGGGCAATTCTACATTTGACATGTAGGAGTTAGTTAAAGATCTACTGATCAGAGGTCAGGACTGGCATACTCTAGGCAGGAGGAAAAACAAAGATGGCAATGTAAAGGACCCTTGGATGACTAGGGAGGCTATGAATTTAGTCAAAAAAATAAAAAGAAGCATATGTAAGGTTTAGGAAGTTGAAATCATACGGAGCCCATGAGGAATAGAAGGAAAATACTCAATAAAGGAATTAGGAGAGCTAGAAAGGCCATGAAATGACCTTGACAAGAATGGTTAAAGAGAATCCCAAGGCATTCTGTACGTAGATTAAAAACAAAAGGATAACTAGCGAGGTGGTTGTACCTCACGGATAAAGGAGGGGACTTGTACCTGAGGCAGGATGTGGACGAGATCCTAAATGAGTACTTTGTCTGGTATTCACCCAGGAGAAGGATATGGAGGATAGTGAGATTTGTGTGGAGCATACTAATTTGCCAGGGCATTTTGAGATCAAGAAATAAGTGGTGTTGGGACTCACAAAGATCATTAAGATAGATAAGTCCCCAGGACCCCTGATGATATCTACGCCAGGTTATTGAGAGAGACAAGAGTGGAGATTGCTGGGGCCGAAGATCTTTGTTTCCTCGCTGGCACTGGAGAGGTCTCGGGGGACTGGTGAGTAGCTAATGCTGTTTCTGTATTCAAGAAGGGAAGAGGGATAATCCAGGAAACTACAGATTGGTGAGTCTCACATCGGTGTATGGGAGGCCTTTGGAGAGTATTCTTAGGGATAGAATTTGCAGGCATTTGAAAAAGCATGGCCTAATTAGAGACATTCAGCACGGCTTTGTGCAGGGCAGAACGTGTCCTATTAACTTGATTAAATTTTTCGATGTGACTAAGGTGATCACTCAGGGTAGAGCAGCGGATGTTGTTGAGAAGAATTTCAATGAGGTTTTTCATAGGGTCCCTCATGGTTGGCTCATCCAGAAGATGAAGACGCATGGTATCTTTAGTGACGTGGCTGCTTGGATTCTAGTTTATGAACATTCCAGAAGAATGGATAGAATGGTCAGAACATCAAGTATAGGAGTTGGGATATCATGTTGCAGCTGTAAAGGATACAAAGAAGATTTGCAAAATTATTACCAAGCATGGAAGCCTTGAGTTATAAGAAGGGCTGGATAGGCTGGGACTTCTTTCCCTGGAGGGTTGGAGGCTGAAGGGTGACTTTATAGAGGTTCATAAAATCATGAGGGGCATAGATGAGCTCAATGGAAGTGTTTGAGGCTGGTACAATTACAAGATTTAAAAAGCATTTGGACAGGTACATGGATAAAGGTTTAGAGGGATATGAGCCAAACTAAGGCAAATAGGATTAGTTTAGTGTGCAGAAAAGATTTATAAGGATGTTAGCAGGACTGGATGGTTTGAGTCACACAGACAGGCTGAACAGGCTCGGGCTTTCTTTCCTGGAATGTTGGAGACTGAGGGGTGACCTTATAGAGGTTTATAAAATCATGAGGAGTATGGATAGGGTGAATGGCCAACATCATTTTTCTAGAGTAAGGGAGACCAAAACTAGAGGACAGAGGTTTAAGGCAAGAGGGGAAAGATTTAAGAATGACCTATGGGGTAACTTTTTCATGTAGAGGGTAGTGTAATGTTTGGAATGAGCTGCCAGAGAAAGTAGTGGAGATGAGTCAATTACAACATTTAAAAGGCATCTGGATGGGTATATGAATAGAAAGGGTTTGGAGGGATATGGGCCTGCTGGCAGTTGATCAGAATTGGGTGTCTTGTCATTGTGGATGAGTTAGACCAAAGGGCCCGTTTCTCCCCTCTCTGACAAGTTTTCTTTATTTTCTCCTCCCTACTAGTAACCAGCGTTTTTGTTCCTTTACCTTCACAAAATGAGTTTGTGCTCTCTACATCACAGAAACATCGAAAACAGGATCATGCAGTTCATTCAGTCTGCCCTGTTTTTCATTATTATCAAGGCTGATTATTAAACTCAATACCCTGGTTCTGCTTTTTACCTGTACCCTTTGATCCCTTTAACCTTGAAGAACTAGATCCAAACCTTCTTTAAAGTATCTTTCAAAACATTGAAAAATAGTAGCAGAATTCGACCAATCAGCCCTTAGAGACTGCTCCGCCATTTATCATGACCATGGTTGATCATCCAATTCACTATCCTGTTCCTGCTGTCTCTCCATAATGTTTGATGACTTTCCATACGAAATATATCTAACTCCTTCTTGAAAACATTCAATTTAGCCTCAACTGCTGTGTGGCAGAGAATTCCAATGGCTCACCACGGTCACCACAAGTTCATCTCAGTCACAGAGCCTTGGAGGTCTGCAGCATAAAAATGCCCTTTGGCCCATCAAGTCTGTATCAATGGCTTACCACATATTCATAAGTCACATGACACCAGATGATAGTCCAACAGGTTTACTTGAAGTCACAAGCTTTCGGAGTGCTGATTCTTCACCAAGTGAAGTGAAGATAAGAGACACAGACACAGGGTTTATAATCAGAGAGATTAAAAGATCATAAAATTGGTCGAGTATAGACAGGCTGGATAATATGTCTCTGTAGGTGATTAAGAGCGTCAGATGGCGTGAGTAGTGTGTCAACAGCTGAACAGCAAGTGAGAGGATGACTCGTAATTGATGCAGAGCAGTAATTGCAAAAAAAATGAAAAATAAGGTCATGTTGGAGACAAACATATGACTGGAATGGCATGATAGGTATAAGAGTCGCATGCTGAGGGTCTAACTAAAGTAATAAATAATCCAAAACTGGACAAATGAATGAACCCCAGGCAATGGCCTACCTCTACACTGTTAATCCAGAGACCTAGATCATGTTCTGGGCACCTAGGTTTGAATCCCACCATGACAGGGGGAGTAATTTGAACTCAGTAAAATCCAGAAGTAAGGGTCTAATGATGACCGTGAATCTATTGTTGATTGTTAGCAAAACCCATCTGGGTTCATTAATGTCCTCCAGGGATGGAATCTGGCCATCCTTACCCAGGCTGGCCAACATATGATACACCAGCATTGAGGGTTCCAATTTTGCAAGGGTCGACCTGACCTCCCATCACTGCCCATTTTAATTTCCCTTTCTATTCGTTTTCCAGCATGACCATCCTTGGCCTCATCCATTGCTACAACAAGTCAGACTGAAAATTGGAAGAACGACACCTCATCTTCCACCTGGACAGCGGACAGCCCGGAGGACTCAATGTTGAGTTCTTCAGTTTCAAATCCAACATCTGCTTTTGTTCTACAGTTTCTACATCTTCTACAGTTTTGATTGTCTCTACATGTGAGTCCAGACCCACATCAATTTGGTTGACTCTTGATCCTCTGGGCAATTAGGGCTAGGCAATAAATGCTGGCTTGGTCAATGATGCTCTCATCCCATGAATGAATAAAAAAATACCACTCTGTATTTGTAAAATCTCCCATGTTGTCCTGTTTTGATACCATCAACACAATAACTTATTACGATCTCCCTATCTTAAGCGGTTTGTGATTTCAAATAAACCTGCTGAACTACAACCTGGTGTCATGTGATTTCTGACACCCCACACCAACAACTACATCTCCACATTACCTACTCTTAAATTGTGATCTGAGAAGTGAATGCTGCCACTTGTCTGCAATCCTGATATTGCCCAGCTTAGTCTGCAGCAAAGATCCGTCCGAGAACTTTCTTGTTCCAAAAGAACAAAAGAGAAGTACAGCACAGGAACAGACCCTTAGACCCTCCATACTGTGCTGATCACCATGCCCTACCTAACACGGTTGGCACTGCTGCCTCACAGCGTCAGAGACCTGGGTTCAATTCCTGCCTCGGGCAACTGTCTGCATGGAGTTTGCACGTTCTCCCTGTGTCTGAGTAGGTTTTCTCCGATTTCCCCCCACAGTCCAAAGATGTGCAGGTTATGTGAACTGGCCATGTTAAATTGCCCCTAGTGTTAGGCGTAGGGGAATGGGTCTGGGTGGGTTGCTCTTCGGAGGGTTGGTGTGGACTTGTTGGGCCGAAGTAAGTAATCTAATCTAAACTTAACTTTTGCCCTTATTCTGTCTGTATCCCTCTATTCTCTTCCTCTTCATGGGACCATCCAGATGCCTCTTATATATTACCAACGTGCCTGCTTTCCACCAGTTCATCTGGCAGCATATTCCAGGCTCCTACCACTCTCTGCGTGACTAAATGTCCCTTCCACGTCTCCCTTAAACTGTCCTTCTCTCATCCTGAATGTGTGCCCCCCTAGAATTGAAACTTCAACCTGAAGAAAAAGCTTCTGACAATCCACTTATCTATGCCTCTCATAATTTTGTCGATCTTTAACAGGTATCCACTCAGCCACTGTCTTTCCAGTGAAAATATTCCTAGTCTGTTTATCCTTTCACCATAGTCAACTACCTCGTGACCAGGCAACGTTCTGGTAAACCTTCTCTGCATTGTTTCCAAAGCTTCTATATCCATATCATATCAGAGCATCCCCACAGTGTGGGGACAGGTCATTCACCCAGCAAGTGCACACTGACCCTCTGGAGACCCATCTCCCTGCCATATCCTTGCAACCCTGCATTTCCCACGGCTAATGCATCTAACCTCCACATCCCTGAACTCTGTGGGTAATTTACCATGGCTGATCCACCCAGCTCACATATCTTTGGACTGTGGTAGAAAACCAGAAGACTCGATGAGAAGCCATGCATACACAGACAGTAACCTGAGGTTGGAAACAAACCTGTTTCCGAATGCTGTAAAGCAATTGTGCTAACCACTGAACCACCGCCCTGCTGGTAGTGTGGTGACCAAAATGGCACACAATATTCCAAATGTGGTCTAACAAGGGTAGCATATAGCTGCAACATGGTTAGCCAATGTTTAAGCTCCATGCACTAGCTGATGAAGGCAAGCATGCTATACGCCTTCTTAATCACGTTGGCCACATGTGTTGCCACTTTTAGAGAACTGTGAACCTACATGTCTAGATGCATCTGTGTGTTAATGTTCTTAAGGGTTAGAGTCATACAGTAATACAGCAGGAAAACAGGCCCTTCAGCCCAAACTGGTCCATGCTGACCATGTTGCCCACTCAGCCAGTTCCAATTGCCCGCATTTGGTCCATATCCCTCCAAACCCTTCCCATCCATGTACCTATCCAAATGTTTTTTTAAATGTTGCTATTGTACCTGCCTCAACCACTTTTGCTGGCAGCCCATTCCTTATACGCATCGGTCTGTGTGTGAAGACATTGCCCCTCATGTCCATCTTAATCTTTCCCCTCTCACCTTAAAACCACGTCCTTTTGTTTACAATTCCCCATCCCTGGGATAAAGACAATATGCATTCATCCTATCATGACCCTCATAATCTTAAACAACTCAAAAGGTCACCCCTCATTCTCCTACGTTCCAAACCTCTCTCTATAACTCAGGTCGACAAGTCTTAGAAACATCCTCTTAAATCTTCTTTGCATTCCGTCATGGACTGTATAATTCACACCTAAATTTGACCATCTAAATTGCATCACCTAGCATTTGTCTGGATTAAATTTCATCTGCCATTTCTGTGCCCAAGTCACCAATCTATCTATAAACTGTTGTATACTTTCAAAATTATAGTCACTATCAAGAACACAACTATTCTTCATGTCCTCAGCAGATGTACTCATCAGACCACCCACATTTTCCTTCAGATCATTTATATGCTACAAACAGCAAAGGACCCAAGACCCTGGGGAACACCACTAGTTACCGTTCTCCATTCTAAGAAACACCCTTCCACTGCTATGCTCTGTCTTCCATGACCAAGCCAGTTTTGTATTCATCGAACCAAGCCCACCCCAAATCACTTGTGATTTTAGTTTTTGTGCCAATCTGGCATGTGTGACTTTATCAAATGTCTTACTAAAGTCAATATAAACTACATCCACACTGTCTTCTACATCCTGTGTTAAACACCGAGCGTCTACCCCCTCTAGTATTATTTGTCCTAAGTTGACACCTAATTGAGTTGTTCCAGTTTCCACTACTACTTTATGGCTTAACTTCAATCTTCACTCTTGATCATTCAAATTTATTCCATCCACCTTTTGTCTTCGTGGAGCTATACATCTCAGATCTAACCCGTCCATGCCAACCCAGTTTCCCAAATTAAAATCATCTCTTTTTTTGCATTTGGCCCATATCCCACTACTTCTATTCATGTACTTATCCAAATGGCTTTTAATTGTTGTTACTGTACCTGTATTACTTCCTCTCACTGTTTATTCCACATATGAACTACAGAGTGGTTCTCCTCAACTTAAAATTATGCCCTCAAAATCTCAACACTCCTATCTGAGGGAAAAGGTCATTTCCTATGCACCTTATCAATGCCCCTCTTGATTTTCTAAGCCTCTAATGTCACCGTGCAACCTCTTGTGCTGCAGTGAAAAAATTCCTAGCTTCTCCTTATAGCCCTAACCCTCCAGTCCCGGTAACATCCTTGATAATCCTTTCTGCACCATCTCCAATTTAATAATATCCTTCCTATAGCAGCATAAATGGAACTGTACACAGTACTCCAAAAGTGGTCTCACTGTCCTGTACAACCACAATATGACTTGCCAAGTCTCAACTCAATGGTCTGAGGAATGAAGGCAAGCATACCAAATGTCTTCTTTACCGTACTGCCGATTACACAACTTTCAAAAACTATGTACCTGAACTCAGAAGCTTCTGTTTGACAACACTCCCAGGGCACTCCCATTACCTGTGTAAATCCTGCCTTTGTGAGTCTCACCAAAGCGGAACATCTCACATCCCCAGGACATGATTAGGTGTACCCTGGAACTCTGTGGGAAGCTAGGGAAGTGATTGCTGGGCCCATTGCTGAGATATTGGTATCATTGATAGTCATAGGTGAGGTGCCAGAAGATTGGAGGTTGATTATTTGTAGTGCCAATATTTAAGAAAAGTGGTAAGGACAAGCCAGAGAACTATAGACCGGTGAGCCTGACATCGGTGGTGGGCAAGTTGTTGGAAGGAATCCTGAAAGACAGGATGCACATGTATTCAGAAAGGTAAGGATTGTTTGGGGATAGTCAATATGGGAAATCGTATCTCACAAACTTGATTGAGTTTTTTGAAGAACTAACAAAGAGGATTGATGAGAGCAAAGCTGTGAATGTGATCTATGTGGACTTCAGTAAGGCGTTCAACAAGGCTCCCCATGGGAGACAGGTGAGCAAGGTTAGATCTCATGAAATTCAGGGAGAACTAGCCATCACAATATAGAACTGGCTCAAAGGTAGAAGACAGAGGGTGGTGGTGGAGGGCTGTTTTTCAGACTGGAGGCCTGTGACCAGTGGATCCACAAGGATCAGTGCTGGGTCCACTAGTTTTCATCATTTATAAAAATGATTTGGATGTGAGCATAAGAAGTATAGTTAGGAAGTTTGCAGATGACACCAAAATTGGAAGCATAGTGGACAGCAATGAAGGTAACCTCAGATTACAACAAAATCTTGATCAGATGGGCCAATGGGCTGAGAAGTGGCAGATAGAGTTTAATTCAGATAAATGCGAGGTGCTGCATTTTGGAAAAGCAAATCTTAGCAGGACTTATACACTTATTGGTAAGGTCATTGGGAGTGTTACTGAACAAAGAGACCTTGGAGTGCAGGTTCATAGCTCTATGAAAGTGAAGTCGCAGATAGATAGGATAGTGAAGAAGACGTTTGGTATGCCTTCCTTTATTGGTCAGAGTATTGAGTACAGGAGTTGCGGTTGTACAGGACATTGGTTAGGCCACTGTTGGAATATTGCGTGTAATTCTGGTCTCCTTACTACCAGAAAGATGTGAAACTTGAAGGGGTTAGGAAAAGATTTACAAGGATGTTGCCAGGGTTGGAGGATTTGAGGTATTGGGAGTGGTTGAACAGGCTGGGGCTGTTTTCTCTGGAGCATCATAGGCTGAGGGGTGACCTCCTAGAGGTTCATAAAATCATGAGGGGAATGGATAGAGTAAACAGACAAGGTCTTTTCCCTGGGGTGGGGAACTCTAGAGTGAGAAGGCATACATTTTAGGGTGAGAGGAGAAAGATATAAGAGAGACCTAAGAGGCAACATTTTCATGCAGAAGGTAGTACATGTGTGGAATGAGCTGCCAAAGGAAGTAGTGGAGGCTGGTACAATTGCGATATTTAAAAGGCATCTGGATGGGTCAGTGAATAGCAAGGGTTTAGGTGGATATGGGCTGGGTGCTGGTCAGTGGGACTTGATTGGGTTGGGATATCTGGTTGGCATGGACAAGTTGGACCGATGGGTCTGTTTCCGTACTGTATCTCTCTATGACTCTATTTAAACTCCACCTAATATGCCTTAGCCCATTGGTCCAACTGATCAAAATACCTTTGTCAGTATCTCTAATGTCCACTAAACCATCAATTTTAGTGTCATTCACAAACTTACCAATTATGTTTCCTAAATTCTCATCCAAATTTTTTAAGTAAAATGACAAACACAACTCGTTGAGGAGGGAAATTTGTATTCTATCTGAGCTTTTATTGATTGAGAAATCTGTGCAAACCTCAATTGTATGAGCAACAATCTGGAAATGAAACTACCATCCATGTATTCAACTCACAGTCCTAGAATATCTGTGCAGGCATTCCTTAGGATACTTGCTGGGCCAAACCATCCTCAACTTGGGTGCAGTTTATACCAGGAGATAGAAACAATGTGTAGGAAAGTGCAGTGATTATGGGGGTTTCCAATATGCAAGTGGACTGTGAAAATCAGGTTGGTAGTGGGTTGCAAGAAATTTGTGGAATGTCTATGAGATTTACTTTTGGAGCAGCTTGTGGTGGAGCCCAGATTCGATAACAGAGCTTAAATGTGGAGGAACCCTGAGGAGGCAGTGACCAGAATTTACTCTGCAACTTGAGAGGGAGAAGATAAAATCATAAATAATGGGATTACAGCTGAATAAAGGCAACTACAGAAGCATGAGGAAGGAGCTGGGTAGAATGGACTGGGAGAAGAACCCAGCAGGAAAGACAATGGAACAGCAATGGCAAAAGTTTTTGGGAATAATTCAGGAGTCGCAGCAGGGATTCATCCCGAGGAAAAAATACCCATAGTACAGTGAGGATGAGGCAACCATGGCCGACGACGGACATCAAGAGAGAGCATAAAAGAGAAAGAGAAAGCATATAACACGGCAAAAGGTCATGGAAACCAGAGGATTGGCAATCTTACAAAGACCCACAGGGGGCACAAAAGAAGAAATAAGGAGGGAGAAAATTAACTATAAGGATAAGCTAGCCAGTCATATAAAGAAAGATTGTAAAAGTTTCTTTAGATATACAAAGGGCAAAAGAGAGGCAAAAGTGGACATTGGATTACTGGAAAATAATGTTGGAGAGATAATGGTGGGAACAAGGAAATGGCTGAGGAACTGAATAATTACTTCACATCAAGCTTCATGGCTGAAGACATGAGTAATTCAAGAGAGTGAGGGGGCAGAGCTGAGTATGGTGGCCAGCACCAAGGAGAAGATGCTAGAAAAACTGAATGGCTTGAAAGTGGATAAATACCGTGGATCAGATGGACAATACCTCAGAGTTTGAAGGGAGAAAGCTGAAGAGATAGTGGAGGTGTTAGTGGTGATCTTTCAGGAATTGCTAGAGTCAGGGAGTGTCCCAGTGGACTGAAAAATCGCTAACGTGACATCTCTGTTTAAAAAGGGAGTAAGGCACAGGATGGAAAATTACAGACTGATTCGCCTAATCTCGGTCATGGGTAAGATCCTGGAATCCATTGCTAAAGATTAAATTTCTGAATACGTGGAGGTGTGCGGTAAAAATAGGGCAATGTCAGCATGGTTTCTTCAGACTGGCAAATCTGCTGGAACTCTTTGAGGAAATAATGAACAGGTTAGACCAAGGAGAGCCAATGGATGTCATCTACCTGGACCTCAAGATGGCCTTTGACAAGGTGCTGCACAGGAAGCTAGTGAGTAAGATAAGGGCCCATGGTGTTAGGAGAAAGTGAGGACTGCAGATGCTGGAGGTCAGAGTTAAAGAGTGTGGTGCTTGAAAAGTACAGCAGGTCAGACAGCATCAAGGAGCAGGAGAATCGACATTTCAAGCATAGGCTCTTCATTAGGAATGATGCTTGTAGCCCAAGAGGGCTGAAAGATAAATGGGAGGGAGTTGACATAGGGGAAAGGTAGATGGGAAGGTGATAGGTAGATGAAGATGTAAGTGAAGGTGATAGGCAGAAAGCAGGAAGTGGGAGAAAAGAGTCCTTCTTGGATAGCAGCCAGTGATAAGTGGTGTAAGGCACAGTGTTGGGACCACAATTTTTCACTTTATCTATTAATAATCTAGATAAAGGAACTGAGGGCATTCTGGCTAAGTTTGCAGACAAAACAAAGGTAGGTGGAATGACAGGTAGTATTGAGGAGGCAGGGAGACTGCAGAAGGATTTGGACAGCTTGGTAGAGTGGGCAAAAAAGTGGCAGATGGAATACAATGTGGGAAAGCATGAGGTCATGCACTTTGGTAGGAAGATTAGAGGCATGCATTATTTTCTAAATGGGAAGAAAATTCAGAAATCTGAAGTGCAATGAGACCTGGGTATTCTAGTCCAAGATTCTCTCAAGATAAACTTGCAGGTTGAGTCAGCAGTTAGGGAGGCAAGTGCAACGATGGTATTTATTTTGAGAGGATTTGAATATAAAGGCAAGGATGTACTTCTGAAGCTCAATAAGGCTCTGGTCAGAGCACATTTGGAGTATTGTTAGCAGCTTTGGGCCCCATATAGTATGAAGGATGTATTGCCCTTGGAACATGTTCAGAGGAGGTTCACAAAAAACGCTTAACATGTGAGGAACATTTGAGCACTCTGGGTCTATACTCAATGGAGTTTAAGAGGATGAGAGTGGATCTAATTGAAAGATACAGAATACTCAATGGACTGGACAGACTAGGCGTTGAGAATATGTTTCCATTGATGGAAGAGACTAGCACCTGAGGGCACAGCCTTAGGTAAAGGGAAGGCCTTTTAGAATAAAATAAGGTGAAACATTTTCAGCCAAAGAGTGGTGAATCTATGGAATTCATTGCCACAGAAGGCTGCAGAGGCCAGGTCATTGAGTATATTTAAGATGGAGATGGTTCTTGAGTAGAAACAGGATCAAAGGTTATGTGGAGAAGGTGGGAGAATGGGATTGAGAAACTTGAATGGCAGAGTGGATTTGATGGGGTGAATGGCCTAATGTCTGCTGTTATGGTCTTAACTGCTTCATCAACGACCTTCCCTTCATCATCAGGTCAGGGTGATGGCTGGTGCTTAAATAGTGTTTAGCACCATTTGCGACTCCTCCGATACTAAAACACTCCAAGTCCAACTGCAGTAAAACTTGGACATTATCCAGCTTTGGTGACTAGCGCCATGTGTACAGCAACTAAACGACATCCTGGATGGGAAACCCACACCATCAGTATCTTTGGGATGAGTAGCAGAAACTGAACTGGACTAGCCATATAAGCACTGTCGCTACCAGACCAGGGCAGAGGCTGGGAATTCTGCAGTGCCAACACACATAGCTCCTCAAAGCTTGTCCATCAACTAAAAACACACAAGTGAGGAATGTGATAGAGGACTCTCCACCTGCCTGGATGAGAGTAGCACCAACAAAATGGAAGAAGCTCATAAAGAGATGTACTACTCAATGGCTGTATCATGTCTTCTCCAAGATACAGTCAGAAACTGAACAAGGCCAGTTCAGCTGTACTTTCTAAACCTATAACCACTATAAAGCTCCAAGTCTTACGCCATCCCGAATTGGAATCATTTGACTGTTTTTATACTGACACTGGTCAAGTACCTGGAAAGCCCTCCACAACAGCATTGTGGATGTACCCACATCACAATAACTGCAGCACCTAATGAACACAGCAGACTGCAATCTTCTCAAGGGTAATTGGGAATAGTAAATAAATGCTGGGCTTAGTCAGTGAGGCACTATGCCATGAGTCTTTTTTTTAATTCCACGTTGGTGCGGAGTTCATATTTTGATAAAGTCTGAGTTGAAAAGTATGGCACTGGAAAAGCACAGCAGGTCAGGCAGCATCCAAGGAGCAGGAAAGTTGACATTTCAGGCAAAATGCCTGCCTCACCCCATCCCCAAACCAGGTCCCCTCAAATGTTCCAAAGGTCATAGAACATAGAACATAGAAAGATACAGCGCAGTACAGGCCCTTCGGCCCTCGATGTTGCGCCGACCAAATCCTACCTAACCTACACTAGCCCAATAACTTCCAAATGCCTATCCAATGCCCGCTTAAATGACCATAAAGAAGGAGAGTCCACCACTGCTACTGGCAGGGCATTCCATAAACTCACAACCCGCTGTGTAAAGAATCTACCCCTAACATCTGTCCTATACCTACCACCCCTTAATTTAAAGCTGTGTCCCCTAGTAACAGCTGACTCCATTAGCGGTAAAAGGTTATCAGTGTCGACCCTATCTAAACCCCTAATCATCTTATACACCTCTATCAAATCTCCCCTAAACCTTCTCTTCTCCAATGAGAACAGCCCCAAGTGCCTCAGCCTTTCCTCATAAGATTTTCCTACCATTCCAGGCAACATCCTGGTAAACCTCCTCTGCACTCGTTCCAATGCCTCCACATCCTTCCTATAGTATGGCGACCAAAACTGCACACAATACTCCAGATGAGGCCGCACCAGGGTCTTATACAGTTGCAACATGACCTCAGGACTCCGGAACTCAATTCCTCTACCAATAAAGCCCAGTACACCATATGCCTTCCTCACAGCACTATTTACCTGGGTGGCAACTTTCAGAGATCTGTGTACATGGACACCAAGATCCCTCTGCTCATCCACACTACCAAGTAGCCTACCATTAGCCCAGTAATCCATCTTCTTGTTACTCCTACCAAAGTGAATGACTTCACACTTAGCTACATTGAATTCCGTTTGCCACATTTCTGCCCAGCTCTGCAACTTATCTATATCCTGCTGTAACCTACCACTTCCTTCCTCACTATCCACAACTCCACCGACTTTTGTGTCATCCGCAAACTTGCTTACCCAGCTTTCAAGCCCTTCCTCTAGATCATTTATAAAGATAACAAAAAGCAATGGTCCCAAAACAGATCCTTGTGGTACACCGCTAGTAACTGCACTCCAAGATGAACATAGTCCATCAACTACTACCCTCTGTCTCCTTCCAGCCAGCCAATTCCTAATCCAAACCTCTAATGTATCCTCAATGCCATACCTCCGTAGTTTTAGCATTAGCCTACCATGGGGAACCTTATCGAACGCCTTACTAAAATCCATATACACAACATCTACTGCTTTACCCTCGTCCACTTCCTTAGTCACCTTCTCAAAGAACTCAATAAGGTTTGTGAGGCACGACCTGCCCTTCACAAAACCATGCTGGCTATCCTTGATCACGTTATTCCTAACCAGATGTTCATAAATCTTATCCCTTACCATTCTCTCTAAGACTTTGCCCACCACTGAAGTCAGACTCACTGGCCTATAGTTACTAGGGCTATCCCTACTCCCTTTCTTGAACAAGGGGACCACATTCGCTATCCTCCAGTCCTCTGGTACTATTCCCGTTGACAATGACGACATAAAAATCCAGGCCAATGGCTCTGCTATCTCCTCCCTAGCTTCCCATAGGATCCTAGGGTAAATGCCATCAGGCCCAGGAGACTTATCTATTTTCATCCTCTCCAATATTCCCAGAACCTCTTCCCTGCATATTTCCAGGCCATCCATTCTAATCATTTGTGACTCCATATTCACATCAGCAACAGTGTCCTGTTCCTGAGTGAATACTGATGAAAAGTATTGATTTAGTGTCTCTCCAATCTCCTCCGCCTCCACACACAACTTCCCACTACTATCCTTGACTGGACCGATACCTACCCTAGTCATCCTTTTATTCCTGACATACCTATAGAAAGCCTTTGGGTTTTCCCTAATCCTACCAGCTAAAGACTTTTCATGTCCCCTTCTCGCTTCTCTTAGCTCTCTCTTTAGATCCTTCCTGGCTACCTTATAACTCTCTATCGCCCCAACTGAACCTTCACGCCTCATCTTTACATATGCCGCCTTCTTCCCTTTCACAAGGGATTCCAATTCCTTACTAAACCACGGCTGCCTCACAAGGCCCTTTACACCATGCCTGACTGGTACATACTTATCGAGGACACGTAGTAGCTGCTCCTTGAACAATCCCCACATCTCATTAGTGTTCTTCTCTTGAAGCCTGTTTTTCCAATCCACACATCCTAAGTCATGCCTCACTGCATCATAATTTCCCTGCCCCCAGCTATAACTCTTGCCCTGCGGCGCACACTTATCCCTCTCCATCACTAAAGTAAAAGTCACCGAGTTGTGGTCACTGTCCCCGAAGTGCTCACCTACGTCCAAGTCTAACACCTGGCCTGGTTCATTACCTAGAACCAAATCCAGTATAGCCTCACCTCTTGTTGGCCTGTCTACATATTGTGTCAGGAAACCCTCCTGCACACATTGTACAAACACCGACCCATCTAATGAACTCGAGCTATAGCTCTCCCAGTCAATATCTGGGAAGTTAAAGTCCCCCATAACAACCACCCTGCTACCTTCACTCTTTTCCTGAATCATCCTCGCAATATTATCCTCTACTTCTCTAGGACTATTAGGAGGCCTGTAGAAAACACCTAACAGGGTGACCTCACCTTTCCTACTTCTAACCTCAGCCCAAACTACCTCAGATGGCAAGTCCTCTTCCATCGTCCATTCCACTGCTGTGATACTATCTTTGACAAGTAATGCCACGCCTCCCCCTTTTTTACCCCCATGTCTGATCCTACTAAAACATTTAAACCCTGGAACCTGCAACAGCCATTCTTGTCCCTGTTCTACACACGTCTCTGTAATGGCCACAACATCGAAGTCCCAGGTACCAACCCACGCTGCAAGTTCACCTACCTTATTTCTTATACTTCTGGCATTGAAGTATACACACTTCAATCCACCCTTCTGTTTACAGGCACCCTCCTTCGAGATCGCTGCATTATTCATAACGTCCCTACACTCAAGGTCCTGTACCCTAAAGCTACAGTCCAGGTTCCCATGCCCCGGCGGAGTTAGTTTAAACCCTCCATCCAAGTGGTCCTTCCATCCAAGTGTTGGACTATGTGCAAGTATTCCACTTGTTGGAGATTTCTTGTCCAATGCTTGTGCTATCACAGTTAAACCTGATCCTACCACGGGTGTAAGAGCTCATCACCCACCTCTCCTCTTCCACAGAAATCCCCTAAGGGCAAAGACAATCAGCAAGGGCAACAACAATGACAATTCCAATAATCCAAACGGGATTTGTATTTGGAGATCATGGAGTCACTTGGAATGTTCTGTCTATGGGGGAATAAGGAGGTGACCAATGAATTTCCCCAGTCACTGCGTATTCAGAAATACTTACTCTAAAATTTTGTCTGAGATTGAATCTGGATCTGCGATGTGATGAGTCAAAACAGAACATGATGTAGATTTGAAAGATTCAGTGTGGCTGTGGCTGCACTCTCATAGTATTCAGGAGTTTATCCGTATTAAAGGCACCAATTAAATACAGGCATTTGTCTGTCTGCAGACTCTGGAATGAAAGGTCATTGGAAAGTTCTTTCTCAGCACATACGCAAATGAATAGTTCCACCCCAGTGTCAGAACAGGCTTGTTAAAATGCACTGACAGGAGCTCAGAGGTTTCTCGAGAGTGAGGGGAGGGTCAAAATGTAGATCAAAGAACCTGTTACCACATTACAAAGGGACAACATGCTGGAATGGGTGTGTCCAGTTGGTGATCTATTGGATCAAAATTGCTATTTCAGGGTCTTACTATCCCTGCCAGGCACTGTAAAAGGCAGACAAAAAAGGTAAGGATGGGAATTTGAAAACTATCGCTTGTCTGATCACAGGCTACTTTGTCCCTACGTTCTAGTTGGCTCACTGATGGATCCACAAACGTGGAAGGATTCACAGCAGGGTCTAATGATACAGTGAGGAAAACAAATAAGGGAGCTCTCTCATTGCAGAGTGTCATAGTTGATCACCATATAGGATTCTCTGTGCTTCCCAGACTGCTACTTTAGAGTCAAATTACAGAAAGAGATACAAACTACACATTTCTAATAATCACAAAAGTTCAATAATCCACACTCAGACTGAGACTGTCAAAGCCTGAAGGGGAGAAGGGAAAGGAATTCCTAACCATTTTTGTTCATGGTTTCAGCCCAATGAGCCAGTGCTACATTCAGTTATGGGGATTGAAATGGGATAAGATTGAATAACATTTTTGAAAGAGGTCTCACAATACCCTTAGGTTTACAGCAGAGATGTTTAAGAAAAAAAATAACATTTATCTCCTTTCCAAAAAGCCCTGTGGGACTACCTCCATCCCAACGATTGCAGCCCTTCAAGAAGGCAGCTCACCACCACCATCCCGATGGATTTCTGGATGGGCAATAATTGCCTTAGCCAGTCAGTGACATCCATCTCATGAACTAATAAGGAAAGGGAGGATTAATCTCAGTGAGTTTGAATGGGGAATGAGTTTCAGGAATTAATGGACATAGCTTAAGTACTGAATAGTTAGCATCAGTCTTCATAATGACAAATTAAGGTTGGAGAGAAAACAAATAGATGTAGAGAAAGTTCTAATGTAAATAGTGCTGGAAGGTATGCATCCCAGATACCTCGAGAGCTAAGGGCGGAGACAGCAAGAACTCTGGTCACCAATTGGATATGGAAAAGGTGTTAGAGGGTAGGGAGAAAATGCTATGCTTCTGATCGTAAAAGAGTGAAATAAACCTGGAGTAGGTAGATTCAGCATGAGCAGTTGGACAACTTTAGGAAAACATGAACAGCAGCAAACTGTTCAACCTCTTGAACCTCTTCCACCTTTGTATTATAGCTTAGGTTATCAACGTGCTCACATTTTATCCCTTAATAACTCATAAAGTGTAATCAGTTCTAAGATCTTACATTAATTGATAACCAATATGCTTTTCTTCGGAGGAGAGAATTCTACCCTTCTTGCATCCTTTATACGCAGAATTGTTTTTGAGTGAAAGGTTTGAAGAAAATGCCTCATTGACTCAAGTTCCTCTGTCAGCTCAAAACTAATGGCTCCCATCTGTTCATAAACCCTAGAAAGTTCATCAAAATACTATTTACATGAAATCACAGAATTATTATGGTGCAGAAACGGACTATTAAGCCGACTGTGCCTGTACTGGCTCCATCCATGCTTTGATCTGAAAAGCATAGTTTAAGGAGAAAATGGCTAATTTAGGCAACCTTTCCACACAGTGAAAGCCTCAGAATCCCATAACATTTTGGTGCAAGTATGGTACTCTATTGTATAGAGAACTAGAGGGCATCGGTTTAAGGTCAGAGGGGAAAGAATAAAAGGGAGCTTGAGGGGCAACTTTTTTTACACAGAATATGGCACACATATGGAATGAGCTGCTAGTGGAAGTGGTTTGAGGTGGGTACATTAAAGGCATTTGGACAAATATACAGATAGGAATGGATTAGAAGAATATGGGCCAAGTGCAGGAGGTTAGTGTGGATGGACATCTTTGGTCAGCATGGGCCAAAGAGACTGTCTCCATGCTGTAGGACTCTGCCACTCTGTACGCCAATAGATCGAGGCCTTTCTAAATAGGGAGTGTCTCAAACTAATATTGCACTCAGGGCACAGTCCTAGCCAAGACTTTTCACCATTTATAAATTATCTAAACCAGCTTTATTTCACTCACATCTCCTCATCTTTGGAGCCGAAATCCACTTGCCATAGGTTTCTCCGCTCACTATTTAGCAATTTCTCTTTTATTTGGTATGTACTTTTTACTTGTCTTACGTTTACATTTAATTCTTCACTCTGCCACTCATCTTTGTGCCAATAGCAAACTCTGAGATGACATTTCCTTTCATGGTATGCCCTTCATAATCTTAAGCAATGGTCTCGTGGTATTATTGCTGGACTGTTAATCCAGAGACCCAGATAATGTTCTGTGGACCCAGCTCTGAATCCTGCCATGGCAGATGGTGATATTTGAATTGAATAAAAATCTGGAACTGATGACCATTAATCCATTATCTATTGTCAGAAAAAAAAAACCCATCTGGTTTAGTAATGTCCTTTAGGGAAGGAAATTGCCATCCTTACTCAGTCTGGCCCACATGTGACTTCAGACCCACAGCAATGGAGGTTGACTCTTTTTTTTTAAGATATTTTTATTAGAAATTTAACATTTTTACTAGTTTACAAAAATAAACAAAACTCTCAAATACAATTGATATACAATTAAATCAAATATACAATAGTCAAAATTTAACAAAGGAAAAAAAAACCGAAATACAAAAAAAACCCCTCAACTTTCTATTAATCTAACCTACAACTAACCAGAGTGTATACTGAAGTCTCTTACATGCTCGGAATGTATTAATATCAAACGTATTCATGCGGGATTCCTCTCCTAAGGGGCCCCGGAGCAACCAGGTTTGTAATCTCCATTAAATAAAAGCCCATGTTAGGATGGCCGAAATATCTGCATTTATGTAATTCAAGAAGGGCTGCCATATTTTATAAAATAATTCAGTCTTTCGGTGCACCATATTTGTAAGGAAGTCAAGGGGAATACATTCCATAATTAATCTGTGCCAATTTTTAAGTCCAGGGGGACCCTCAGCCACCCAGTTCACCAAAATATTTTTCCTTGCACAGAAAGAGAGAATAGAAAATAATCTCTTCCCATGCATATCCACGGATAGTTCGAAAAGCCCAAAAGGAGAGATATAGGGTCCACTCTAATTTCCGTCCTAAAATTTCTGTCAGGGTACTTGCTACTTTAGTCCAATATCTACGGATCTTATGACAAGTCCATAGGCAATGTACAAGAGTGCCCACCTCTATTTTGCATTTGGGACACATTGGAGATGCTCCTGTCTTAAATATTGCCAATCGAGCCAGTGCTATATGGGCCCTATGAAGTATCTTCAGCTGGATAGCCTGGATTCTGTTACAGATAGTAATTCTTCTACCATTTTCCCAAATATCATTCCACATTTCTATAGATATTTCTAGTCCCAAATCCTGATCCCATGTTTTAAGCAGATTGTCCATATCTCCCAATACTTCATCATGTAGTAAATGATAAATAGTACTGACAGAGGATACCCCCACTGGTCGTAGGACATTACATTCTCTATCTGATTTATAAAGACTATCTAATAACGTAGTCTTCTTCTGTATATAATCTCGAATTTGGAAGTATTGAAAGAGGTCTCCATTAGGTAATCCGAATTTCTGATGCAGCTGTTCAAAAGACATCAGGACCCCATCTTTAAATAGGTCCCCTAAACATGAGATACCGCTGGATCTCCAGAGTTTAAAAGTGACATCTGTAAACCCCGGTTGGAATCCCCATGCCCCTACTATCGGTGCATAGGGGGATGTTTTATGTAAATTACCCTCATTTTGCTGCATCATATTCCAAGCCTTAATTGTGTTTAGTATTATGGGGTTTTTACAGTGATCTGTAATGATTTTCCTCTTGTCTGAAAATAAGAGGTTAATAAGTGGGTATTTTACTTGAGAGGCCTCGATGTCCAGCCAGATTGATTGTGGATCAGACAAGACCCAATCAGCTATGTAACTTAATAGGGAACTTAACTGATATTTCCTAAAGTCTTGGAAGTCCAGTCCTCCCCTTGCCTGTGGAAGCTGTAGCTTCTTCAGCTTAATGAGGGGCCGTCTATGATTCCAGATAAAGGATCTCAGCCAGCCATATAATTTACGTAGAGCCATCCTCGGCAGCATCACTGGAAGCATTCTCATAGGGTATAGGAGGCGGGGCAGGACATTTATTTTAATTAGTGCTATTCTACCCAACCAGGATATTGGAAGGTCTCCCCATCGCTGGAGGTCCTGCCTTATCCTTTCCAGTAATTGCACAAAATTAGCCTTATACAACTGACCAAATACTGGAGTAATAAAAATACCTAAATATAAGAAACCCTCCAGGGACCAATGAAAGGGAAAAAGGGGTCCGTCCACTAAGTGGGGTGTCATAGCCAGGCCACCCATTGGCATAGCCTCCGATTTTGAAAAATTAATCTGATAGCCTGAGAATGCACTAAATGTATTAGTAACTTGGATTAGATGAGGTACGGACATCAGAGGATTACTGAGGAATAAAAGAACATCATCTGCATAAAGGGTAATTTTATGTTTACCTGTACCAATCCTCGGGGCCGTTATATTAGGATCAGTCCATATAGCTTCTGCTAGTGGTTCAATTACTAGCGTAAATAACAATGGCGAGAGAGGACATCCTTGACGGCAGCCCCTACCCACACTGAAGCTATCCGAACCTAATCCATTGGTAACCACAACTGCTTTGGGATCACTATACAATGTTGAGATCCATTTGGTGAACACCTGTCCAACGCCAAACCTTTCCAATGTGTAAAACAAATGTGACCATTCAATCCTGTCGAATGCCTTTTCCGCGTCTAATGAAACTACTACTCCTGGTATCTTTCCCTGATGAAAGGCTTGAATCATATTCAAAACCCTCCTAATATTATTGGATGATCTACGGCCCTTAATAAATCCCGTCTGATCCTTCTTTATAATATGTGGCAGTACCCTTTCTAGTCTCAGTGCTAACATTTTAGAGAGGATTTTA
Source organism: Hemiscyllium ocellatum (assembly GCF_020745735.1). Lineage (NCBI taxonomy): Eukaryota > Metazoa > Chordata > Chondrichthyes > Orectolobiformes > Hemiscylliidae > Hemiscyllium > Hemiscyllium ocellatum. The sequence goes on along the minus strand of NC_083435.1, from coordinate 47,199,988 downwards.
AAATCTACATTTAGCAAGGATATTGGTCTATATGATGTACAGTCTTCTGGATCTTTTCCTTTTTTAAGGATAAGAGAGATATTTGCCTCTTTCAGCGAAGGCGGGAGACAGCCCTGACTATACGCATAGTTATACATGTCCATAAGTGGATCAGCCAATATTTCTGTAAATTCTTTATAGAATTCAGCTTGAAAACCATCTGGGCCCGGTGCCTTTCCGCTCTGGAGTTGCCTAATTGCATCAAGTATTTCTTGGACTGTTAGAGGAGCATTTAGGACCGAAACCTGTTCCGGAGTTAGACCTGGAAAGGTCAAATTTTTTAAAAATGACTGCATCCTCCTAGTCCTATCTTCACAATCCTGCGATTTATATAACTCAGAATAAAATTCTCTAAAGATCGCATTAATCTTTTTATGATCATGAGTCAAAGTACCTGTACTTTCCTTGATAGACGTAATAGTCTGAGGAGCCTTCTTTTTCTTTGCAAGAAATGCTAAGTATCTACCCGGTTTGTCGCCATATTCATATAACCTTTGTTTTGCAAATAATATTTCCCTCTTAGCTGTTTGAGTAAGCGTAGTGTTTAGAGCTGTCCTAAGAGCCGTAATCCTTTGCAATTTTATAATAGAAGGTCTATCAGCGTATGCTGTTTCAGCTGCTTTTCAGCGTGCTTCGAGCAGGCGCTGTTGTTCTCCCTTCAATTTTTTCTGGGTCGCTGAGTAGGAGGTGATCAAACCTAATGCATAAGCTTTGATGGTCTCCCACATCATTGATGGGTTGCTAGCCGTACCTGAATTAATTTCTAAAAGAGTTTTAAATTCTTGGGAGAAGTACTTTACAAATTTACTATCTTTTATCAGGAAGGGGCCCATACACCAATGCCGAGCAGATGTCCCATTGTTCCTCGCCTTAGTTTCCATATATACAGCAGCGTGGTCGGAAATTGCTATAGTACCTATTTTACAGGATGATATGGAATTTAAAAACATCGAGGGGGCAAAAAACATATCAATTCTAGTATGACATTTATGTGGATTAGAGTAGAAAGAAAAATCTCTGCCCTGTGGATGAAGACACCTCCATACATCTACCAATCCTAATTCTTTATTCAGATCCGCCAGTTGTCTAGATCTGGGAGATACTCCGGCAGCACTCTTGGGAATCCTATCTATTTCCGGATCCATAATACAGTTAAAGTCTCCCCCTATAATTGAATGACGGGCACCAAAGGCCATCAATTTTGAAAAAGCTTCCGTTATAAATTTAAAGGGGTGTGCCGGGGGGCAGTACAAATTTAAAATCCCATATTCCTCTCCATTTATGAGGGCTTTAATCAAAATATATCGTCCAGATTCATCTTTTATCTGATTTAGGATTTTGAAAGGGAAATTCTTCCGAACAAGAATAACAACTTCCCTGCTTTTTGAGCTAAAAGAAGAAAAAAAGGCCCGATCAAATTCACCCTGTCGTAATTTTAAGTGTTCTTTATCCGACAGGTGTGTCTCCTGTAGGAGAGCTATATCAACTCTCTCTTTCTTAAGATTTGATAATATTTTCTTCCTTTTGACTGGCGAATTACTCCCCTCGACATTCCAGGTGCATCACTTAACCGACTGATCAACCATAATCATCTGGGCAAATCCGAGACCCCTCGGGAGGGGAAACCCTATCTGGAACATCCAGAGCATAGAGCATATAAAATTTACAAAAATAAAGGCTCTCTAGTACACTCACAACAGTATAATAAAAAACTATTTCTAAATAAAACAAATATAGAACGTACCTAAGTGGAGATTTTCCCCCTTGTTCCCAGGGAGTGTCACTTCCTCTCCAAAAGTCCATCTTATCCTCTCCCAACCAATGCCCCATCCTTGACCCAGGTGCTCCTCAATGAAATGAGGAGAATTCAAATATAATACAAAGCTAGAGTTAACAATGAGCACCCTACCCCCGCTCACACCAACACCTGGATATATTTGGGAATGTTAATACCATATATAAACATATAACTATAAAATTACAATCTCAACAAGTAATAATTAAATATAATAATACAAAATAACAGGGGAGAAACAACCCCGCTCCTAAAGACAGAGGTAAAATAGAATAAGGTAACCACCTCCCCCCACCAAAATTAACCAACCGCCCCAACATACATATATATACATACATACCCACATATATACATAAAGTAATAAAAGAAAATAACCCCAAGCAGGGGAGGGGGGGTGGAGAAAATCAAATCCCTGTCCCCGCCCCCCCATGATAATATTAAACAATAAGGTAAGAAAAAAGAGAGACAAAAAAAGGTGGGGGGATATAGACCAAAGTGGGGGGAAAGGCAAACCAACATCCACTATCTCTCACAGTTTATCTAAGAGAGTCTAAGAATTCCTTAGCCTTCTCTGGTGAACCGAAGTTATATATGGATCCTTCGTGGTTAAAACGTAGCGTCGCTGGATAGCGTAAGGAGTACTGAGTATTTAAGTCCCTTAAACGCTTCTTCACCTCATCGAGTGCCTTCCTCTTTCGGACCAGAGCTGGGGAAAAGTCCTGGAATAGCATGATCTTGGATCCTTTATAGATCATGGCTTGGGGATCTTTTCCAAGATTTCTTGAGGCTTCTAGGAGCATCTGCCTCTCCCTATAGCTCTGCAGCTGGAACAGGACCGGGCGTGGGCGCTGGTTTGAGCCGGGCCCACGTATTGCGACCCGGTAGGCCCATTCCACCCTTACCTGGCCTGATCCAGCATGCAAATTTAAAAGCTGTGGCAGCCACTGCTCCAGGAATGCTGTAAGCTGGCCTTCCTCTTCCCGTTCGGGAAGGCCCAGCAACCGAATATTTTTTCGATGAGCTCGATTATCGAGGTCGTCAGTATGATTTTCTAAGGTCCGGACTCGCTGCTCGAGAGTCCGGACCTGATCGGCGGCCGATTGAGCTGCAGTCTCAGAGGTCGCGGCCTTTAACTCCGCCCCTCCGACTCGGCGCTTGAGTTCCTGGATGTCTCGGCCGTGCTTCTGCAGCGTGGCCGAGAGTGATTCCCATCGATTTCGGGACTCCTCAATAAATACGCCGATCTTCGCATCCAGCTTGGTGATCATCTCCACAAGGCTTGTTACCGTCGGTAAGTCCCCCGGGGCGGCTGTGGACGCCTCTGCTGCAGCTGAAGAGGGAGAGGGTGGGGGAGGGGGTCCTGCTTGTTGAGAGCTGCGGGCTCCCTTCCCTTTGGTCATTTTTCACTAAATATTAGACTATTTAAATGTAATACGAAGCAACTATTTAAATTTAACAGCTATTATGAATGATTTGGTGAGTGTGGTGGGGGTGGGTGACCCACTTTACCCAAGTCTTGGGAAGAGCACTATAGACCCAGACTTGCTGGGTCGCTGCCATCTTGGATCTCCCCGGGGGTGAGGGTTGACTCTTAACCACCCTCTGGGCAATAAATGTTGGCATGGTGGCTCGGTGGTTAGCATTGCTGCCTCACAGCACCAGGGTCCCAGGTTTGATTCCAGTCTCAGGTGACTGTCTGTGTGGAGTATGCACATTCTCCCCGTGTCTGTGTGGGTTTCCTCCGGGTGCTCTGGTTTCCTCCTACAGTCCAAAGATGTGCAGGTCATGTGAATTGGTCATGCTAAATTGCCTTTAGTGTTAGGCGAAATTCAGAGGGAAATGGGTCTGGGTGGGTTACTCTGCGGAGAGTCAGTGTGAACAGGTTGGGCCGAAGGGCCTGTTTGCACACTGCAGGGAATCTAACCTAATATCCATGTCCTGCGAATGAATTTTAAAAAACACCTCAATTAGGCCCCTTCTCTTTAAAGACAATAACCCAAGCTTATCCAGTCTACTGTCACACTTAAACTGCTCTATCCAAGGGAATATGTCCTGCTGAATCTCCTCTGCATCCCCCCTGGTGTATTAATGTCCTTTCTTCCTGTACTGTGGTGATCACAACTGCACACAGTACTCCAGCTGTGTTGTACAGCTCCAACATGATCGCTCTGGTCTTATAATCACTGCCATGGCTGATAAATTACTCTACTAACTTCTTAACTACCCTACTAACATGCCCTGCAAATATTATTGTTATTCGGCTATCTGTGACCAAGCAAGCCAAGATCCCGATGAACTTTGTAGTTGCCCTGCCAATCATTGAGTACTATTGCATACAAAATGCATCACCTCAAACTTCTCAGAGTTCAATTACAACTGTCCCTGATCTGCCTAAGACCTTATTCCTCACTATTAAACACCGAGCCAATCTTCATATCAGCCACAAACGTACTCATCATATCCCACCCCCCAATACTTCCATGGAAATCATTTGTATATATCACAAACAAAAGGGAGCAGGCACTGTTCTCTGTAGTCCAGCCTCTAGTCACACAAACAGTCTTCACCCAACACCCTCTGTCTGTTGTCATTCAGTCCATTTGGGATCCAAATTGCCAAATTACCCTGAATCCCATGTGCTTTTATGTTCTTTATCTGTCTCCCATGTAGGACTGGTCACGGGTCTTACTGAAATCGATACAAAATACATCAACTACACCAGTCTTATTAACATAGTTGGTCACTTCGTCAAAACGTTCAATCAGATTTGATTGGCATGATTTCCCTAAGATTAAGCCATGCTGACTCTCCCTGATCAAATCGTGCCCCTCTAAATGGAGTTAATTTTTCAAATTAATTCAGAATTTTCTCTGTAAGATTTCTGACCAGTGACATGAGACTGGCTGCACTGTAGCTCCCTGGTCTAGCTACCGTTCTTGAAAGGTGAAACCAAATTAGCTATCCTCAACTCCTCTGGCATTTCACTCACAGCCAGAAAGTAATCAGAAGAGGAGTGATGGCCTAGTTGGATTATTGCTGGACTGTTTCTCCAGAGAACCAACTAATGTTTTGGGGACATGGAGTTGAATGCTGTCACAGCAAATGACGGGATTTGAATTCAATAAAAATTATCTTTGTTTAAGAATCTAATAATGACTATGAATCCATTATCATTAGTCAATAAACCTCTTCTGGTTCATAAATGTCCATTCAGGAAGGAAAGTGCCATCCTTACCTGGTCTAGCCTGCATGTGACACCAGACCCACAGCATCGTGGTTAAACTCTTATGCACTCTTTGGGCAATTAAGGATGGGCAATAAATACTGAGCTAGCCACAGCAGTCAACATCCCATAAGTGAATTAAAAAAAAACACGTCTGAATCAGGGCCCCTGTAAATTTCTGTCTCATCTCCTGCAGCAGCCTAGGATTTAACTCATTCAAGCGTATCAGGAAATGCAGACCTTCCTGTACTGTTGGACTATCATAGATCGTGGGTGCCTGGGCAGGGTGGATATTCAACTTTAGCCAGGTTTGGAGGGCATTGTAAAGCTGCATGTCCATTCAGCCCACCTTTACATTACGGATATGATGCTAACACAATAATAATTAAAAGACTAACCAGTAGCAAAAATGCTGATCACAAATGAACAAATGTTGTGGGAGATTTTAGAGGCTGTTGATAAGTTACCCAAAGTTGGCAGGCAGGAGGCTGGAAGAACACAGCAAGTCAGGCAGCATCAGGAGGTGCAGAAGTTGACATTTCAGGTGTACAAAGTTAAAAAAATCACACAACACCAGGTTATAGTCCAACAGGCTTAATTCGAAGCATTTGCTTTTGGAGTGCTGCTCCTTCATCAGGCGGTTGTGTTAACCATTCTGGAGCAATGACCAGAAAAGTATGCAATGTGGAAGAGAAGTAGCAGTACCAGGGATAAGTGACAAAGGGCATTTCAAGACTAATAGGAAAGCTAGCAGTATGATAGCTCAGTGATTAGCACTGCTGCCTCACAGCACCAGGGACCCAGGTTCGATTCCAGTGGACGGCTGTATGGAGTTTGCACATTCTCCCCGTGTCTGTATGGGTTTCCTCCCATAGTCCAAAGATGTGCAGGGCAGGTGAATCAGCCATGCTAAATTGCCAATAGTATCCAGAGCTGTGTAGGTTAGGTGCATTAGTAAGGGGTGAATGTAGTGTAAGGGGAATGGGTCTGGGTGGGCTACTCTTTGGAGGGTTGGTGTGGACTTGTTGGGCTGAAGGTAAAAACAATGATTGCAGATTCGGAATTAGTGGTGCTGGAAGAACACAGCAGTTCAGGCAGCATCCAAGCAGTAAAATCAACGTTTTGGGCAAAAGCCCTTCATCAGGAATACAGGCAGAGATCCTGAAGGGTGGAGAGATAAGTGAGAGGAGGGTAGGGTAGGGTAGGGTAGGGTAGGGTGGGGTGGGGTGGGGAGAAAGTAGCATAGATTACAATAGGTGAGGGGGAGGGGATGAAGGTGATAGGTCAGGGAGGAGGGTGGAGTGGAGAGGTGGAAAAGAAGATAGGCAGGTAGGACGTGGTCATGGGGACAGTGCTGAGCTGTAAGTTTGGAACTGGGGTGAGGTGGGGGAAGGGGAAATGAGGAAACTGTTGAAGTCCACATTGATGCCCTGGGGTTGAAGTGTTCCGAGGCGGAAGATGAGGCATTCTTCCTCCAGGCAACTGGTGGTGAGGGAGCAGTGGTGAAGGAGGCCCAGAACCTCCATGTCCTTGGCAAAGTGGGAGGGAGAGTTGGAATGTTGGGCTGAAGGGCCTGCTTCCACACTGTAGGGATTCTATGATTTAAGAAATAGGTCTTTGTTAAAGTCAGGGGCTTGATGACAGGATTGAAAGGTGCTGAAGTTATAAACAGTAGGAAGGGTAGGGTGGGTGGGGTCAGCACTGGCAAAATGCACATTATGATGGAGATAGTGAAAAATCTTACAGCAGATTCCCAGTTGTCCAATCTGTTATGAAGGTGAAGGCAAAGTAGAGAGTGAATGCTGTTCTGAACTGAAAGGTTACAATCACCTGTGTGTATAACAAGATGGCAGTCCCAGAGTGTCCTAGAAAATTGAAAATATGTAACATTTGGCTTTGAAATGGATACCTGAGCTCTGGTTGCTGTTTTGACTACAATTCAAATTTAACTAATCAGTTGAAATTAGGCCCTAGAATATGAAAAGCAAACGAGTTTGAATTTACTGTTTTGCCAACATCAAACCAATGAGACGATCTGATGTTAATGGTCACTTTTGGAGTTAAAAAACAAATTGATGGGTTTTTTTAGTGGAATTTGGGAGATCTCTGTCACTCATATTTTAATAGATCATGAGGTGAGGCAAGCTTTTTGGGGTGTTTGGTTCAATTAACAGAGGTATTCACCTATGTGTCATAACATAACAATATCAGGATACAACATTGTCGAATGAACACTGCTTTTTTTTATGGTAAAGGGAGGAAAACCAAACTGAATCCTTCAGGGTTAATGTTTATGATCTTGTGTAGATATTAATTCAGTGGAGAATCTTGACAGCATTGTCGAAGAAATGCCCAGTGTATGTTTCAATATATTGAAGTTCAGAAACTGCTTTGCATGTATCATTTATTACTTTTTCATGAAATTGTCTGTCACTGAACATTGCTTCCCATGTCTAGTTGACCTTGAAGTGGACATTTCGGGCCACAGTACACTCTGAACCAAATTGATGTGATTTCGGTGTGGACCAGACTTGGTATGGACATTAGATTTCCTTTAATGACTGACAATTGAGAACGTGAGAAAGTGAATGTAATATTTATTATTATTGAGATTCATTTTTATTAACATTTTATTCATGTAACTTCAAGGTTTACTTAAGTTAAATTTCAAGTTTGAACACGTGACCCCAGAGCATTATCCTTGACAAATGGACAACACATCCGGTGGTAGTTCCACTCAAGAATTAACTCCTCGTGAAAAGTAAAGTATTAATACACATTGTTGATTGCATTGTCCTGTGAATCACCATTCAGGAAATTTATGGATCAAGTTGTCAGGTGATAGGGAACAAAGGCCATGTTGATAAGATTCGGAAGTTGAGAAAAAACTGTCGATCTCTGTCGAAGGTTCAGGCTGAAATCAAACAAAAATACAAAATAAAACTATTAGAACATTACAATCTGTTGTAACATCAACACAGAGAAAGCAAGAATGGGGGAAGGGTTGTAAAGTGATGAATATAATCGCGTACTGTAACCGCCTAAGATGCAGTTTAGACTAGCAGCAACTGAATATTATTATTTTCTCCAGTCCTGATCTGATATCCAGTGAATTGCAGGAATGCTTCCTGCCCTGCTGCGCTTTTCCAACAACACATTTTCAATTTTGTAAAGGACCTGGATGAGGCATAGAAGGGTGGATTACTACCTTTGCAAATGACACTAAAGTTGGTGGAGTTGTGGACACCGCAGAAGGACGTCGCAGATTACAAAGGGACATAGATAAGCTGCAGAGCTGGTCTGAGAGGTGGCAAATAGAGTTTAATGTGGAACAGTATAAGGTGATTCACTTTAGGAGGAGTAACAGGAATACAGAGTATTGTACTAATTGGAAGATTCTTGGCAGTGTGGACAAGCAGAGAGATCTCAGTGTCCATGTGCATAGATCCCTGCAAGTTGCCACCCGGGGTTAATAGGGTTGTAAAGAGGGTGTACAGTGTGCTAACTTTTATTGGTAGAGGGTTTGAGTTTTGCAGCCATGGGGTCATGTACCTGTACAAAATTCTGGCACGGCCACACTTGGAATATTGTGTACTGTTCTGGTTACCGCATTATAGGAAGGATGTGGAAGCATTGGAAACGCTGCAGAGGAGATTTACCAGGATGTTTTCTGGTATTGAGAGAAGGTTTTATGAGGAAAGGCTGAGGGACTTGAGGCTGTTTTTCTTCAAGAGAAGAAGGTTAAAAAGTGACTTAATAGAGGCATTCAAGATGGTCAGAGGATTAGATCGGGTGGACAATGAGAGTCTTTTTCCTCAGATGGTGATGGCTAGCACAAGGAGACATTGCTTTAAATTGATGGGTGATAGATATAGGACAGATGTCAGAGAGTAGTTGGGATGTGGAACGCAATGCTTGCAACAGTAGTAGACCAACTTTTTAACGGCATTTAAAAGGTCATTGGATAAACATTTGGATGATAATGGAATAGTATAGGCTAGATGCGCTTTAGATTGGTTTCACATGGTGGTGCAACGTCGAGGGCCAAAGGGCCTGTATTCAACTGTACTGTTCTATGTTTTGTGTTGTTTATGGGAGTATCTCAAATAGCAGTTGGTACGAGTCCAGGAGTAGCACATCCCTGCGAGAATGAAAGATAGGGATGGCAAGTTACATCAACTTTGTCAACCTGGGATGTTATGCCCTTGGTCAAAAAGAAAAAGGAAGCATATATAAAGTCCAGAAGGATGGGAACTGACAAAGCCCTTGAAGTATGTAAAGAACTTAAAGAAGGAATGAGAAGGACTAAAAGGGGTCATGAAAGGTCATGAGCTAATAGGATTAAGGAGAATCACAAGACTTCACATACATTGATAAAAAGCCATGATTTGGAGATGCCGGTGTGTTGGACTGGGGTGGACAAAGTTAAAAATCACACAACCCCAGGTTATAGTCCAACAGTTTATTTGGAAGCACACTAGCTTTCGGAGCGTTGCTCCTTACACAACCACCTGACGAAGGAGTGCTTCCAGATAAACCTGTTGGACTATAACCTGGTATTGTGTGATTTTTAACTTTATAAAACGCAAGAGGGTAGTCAGGGAAAGGAGAGTTGAATTTCTCAGCCAAATTCCTATTAAAAAGGTGTGCATCTTAAAAGGTTTTAACTTAGATAAGTTCCCGGGCCCTATGGGATCGATCCCAGAATATTGAGGGAGGCAAGAGAACAAATTGCTAATGAATTTGACTTGTGTCTTTGTATGCTTTTGGCCAAAGGTGAGGTCCCAGAGGACTGGAAAATGGCCAACAGTGACGGACTGCTTAAGATGGGTAGCAGTGATAATCCTGGAAATTATAGTCCTGTGAAATTATTGAAAAAGCGACAAGATCTATATGTATTTCAAAGTAAATGCGGGTAGCACAGTGGCACAGTGGTTAGCACTGCTGCCTCACAGTGCCAGAAACCTGGGTTCAATTCCCACCTTGGGCGATTGTCTGTATGGAATTTGCACATTCTCCCTGTTTCTCTGGTTTCCTCCCACAGTCCAAAAATATGTAGGTTAAGCAAATGGGTCTGGGTGGGATGCGCTTCGGTGGGTTGGTGTGGACTTGTTGGGCCAAAGGGCCTGTTTCCACACTTAAGTAATCTAATCTAAATGGATTTATGGGCGATAGACAGCATGGGATTGTGCAGGGAAGGTCATGCCTCACTAAATTGTTTGAACATTTTGAGGAGGTGATGAAGATGATTGATGAGGGTAAAGTGGTTGAAGTTGTCTACATGGTCTTCAGTAAAGCCTTTGACAAGGTCCCTCCTGGCAGACTGGTACTAAAAGTGAACTCACGTGGTATCAGGAGTGAGCTGGCAAGGTGGATACAGAACTGGCTTAGTCAGAGGAGACAGGCAGTAGCGGTGGAAGGATGCATGATGGATTGGAGGGTTGTGATTATTGGTGTTCCACAGGGATCAGTGCTGGGAGATGTGCTGTTCGTGGTCTACATAAATGATAGTAAGCTATACTGAAGCTTTGTAGAACTTTAGTTAAGCTATACTTAGAATAATGTGGACAATTCTGGTCACCACACTAGCAAAAGGTTGTGGATGCTTTGGAGAGGGTACAGAAAAGGTTTGCCAGGTTGTTGCCTGGTATTGGGGAAAATGGTTGGATAGACTAGGCTTGTTTTCACTGGAATGCAAGAGGTTGAAGGGCGACCTGATAGATGTTTATAAGGTTGTGAATGGCTTAGATAGAGTGGAAAGCATGAGGTTTTTTTTCCCAGGGTGGAGGAGTCAATTACTAGGGGACATGGGTTCAAGGTGCGGGGGAGTTTAAAGTAGATGTGCAAGGCAGGTTTTTCACTCAAAAGTGGGTGAGTGCCTGGAACGCGGTACCAGAGAAGGTGGGGGAAGAAGACACAATAGCAGCATTCAAGAAGCACCTGGACAAGTGCACGAATAGGAAGGGAATCGAGGGCTATGGATCCTATGAATGAAGACAGTTTTCGTATGGAAGGACAAGATGTGGTGGCACAGGCTTGGAGGGCTGAATGGCCTGTTTCTGTAATGTATTGTCCTTATTGTACATTAACTGATTTGTCGCCTAGCAATCTATCAACATGCTAGAGAGCTATTTCATTTGATGGTATATAAAACAAAATTATTCTCGTGTTTCTACCCCCTCTGTAGTGAAGTGCCTCTACCATTCTATTGAGTGGCTATCCATGGGAACAGCATATGGGAAAACCACTCACTAACCAGGTTCAAGTAGCATCTTGTTTTCTTTGCAAGCTCAAGGAATTTTCACCATGAGGACACTCTGCACTCTGATTCCCACGACAGCCTTCCGAGTCTGGTTCATCATCGCTAGGTTCTGATTCTCGGATTTCTTCAAAGATGCAGAAGGAACACATTAACACAGTCAGACGACAGGCCTGGAGAAAGTGAGGGCTGCAGATGCTGGAGAGTCAGAGACAAAAAGCGTAGCACTGGAAAACGCACAGCAGGTCAGGCAGCATCCGAGGAGCAGGAGAGTCGAGGTTTCGGGCATCGCCCCTTCATCAGGAATGTAGGTGGGAGGGAGGGTGGACAGGTGGGTCAGGTCAAGAGGGCGGTGCCGAGTTGGAGGGTTGGACCTGGTATCAGGTGGAGTGTGGGGAGATTTGGAAACTGTTGTAGTCAATGTTGATGCTGTGTGATTGAAGGGTCCTGAGGCAGAAGGTGAGGTGGTCTTCCTCCAGTCAGTGGGTAGCTTTGATTTGGCGGTGGGGAAGGCCCAGGTTTCGCATGTCCTTTGGGGAGTGGGACGGGAAGTTGAAGTGGTTGGCCACAGGGTAGTGTGGTCAGTTGGTGCGTGCAGACCAGAGAACCATACTGCAAGTTGGCGCTCGATCTCCCCGATGTAGAGTAGACCACATCAAAAGGGACAGATGCAGTAAATGAAATGGGAGGATGTGCAGGAAAATCTCTGCTAGATTTGAAATGATCCTTTTGGACTTTGGACAGATGTGATGTGGGAGGTTTGGGCACAGGTTTTGCATCTTGTGTGGCGGCAGGGGAAGAGGATAAGAGTGTATAGGGTGGATTAATGGGGGGCATGGACCTAACAAGGGAGCTGCAAAGGGAATAATCTCTGCGGAATGCAGATAGGGGTGGGGAGGGAAATATATTTTTTGTGGTGGGGTCTGACTGCAAGGGCAAAAATGGTGGAGGATAATGCACTGCATCTGGAGATTCATCTGGATGGAATGTGAGGGTCGGGGTTTCTAATCTTGTTGCGATTGGGGATGGGGGGCAGTAATGCAGGTAGTGGAGGAGATGCGGCGGAAGGCATTGCAGACAAAAATAGCAGAGGATTAGCCAATCCTCTGTGATACAGCATATCACATGTCATTATTCAGGCCTGAATCACTAAGAAGTGAACTGAATAAAGTTAAGTAGTTTTGACCTTGGACCTGGATTAACAATAAGCTTTCAACTGGAGAATTTGAATTCAAATTTCTCAGACACTAGTCTCAGCAATATCCTCACAATTCCAGCAACCACTGGGTGGCACAGTGGTTAGCACTACTGCCTCACACCACCAGAGACCCAGGTTCAATTCCAGCCTTGGGCATCTATCTGTGTGGCGATTGCACATTCTCCCTGTGTCTGTGTGGGTTTCCTCTAGGTGCTCTGGTTTCCTCCCACAGTCCAAATAGATGTGCAGGTTAGGTGAATTGGCCATGCTAAATTGCCCATAGTGTGAGGTGCATTAATCAGAGGGAAATGTGCCTAATCCAGTTCAGCTATGTGAAATGTATATAAGATGCTGGCTGAACATATTACAAATAATAATAACTTCATTTTCTTTCTCCATTTTAAATTCAATTGTCTAGTTAAAATGTTAATGAAGTAGCTAACTCAGCTTTCTCAGGGGTAGTTTGAACCTTGAAAAGGGCCTCAATTGATGGAGATAACTCTTGAAGCTTAACTAATAAGAGTCATCTCAGCTCTGTATAAGGGAGGACCTGTTGAAAGAGCACACTCAGGAAGCTTCGCCTGCACAGGAAGGAGAGATCACATCGGGAGTGAGAGACAGTACAGCTCAAGTGAATATATCATTCAGGGATTTTGGAGGCAGGGTGAGAATTCTGTGCAGAGGGGCAGAGGTGCTCTGTTTGCTTTTTTGGCTCAGAGTTATAAACTTAGTTATATACTGAAAAAAAAGAGGCGTTTTTAACGAAAACAAATTAAGAACTAAGTAATTTAAATTGAAGTACAGGGCTAGATGATGTACTGTACCTGCATAAAGAGAGCTGGTGGACCCCATTGAGGTTCACATTGACCACATCGACAGCAAGTGTTAGTCAATTGAGAACTCCTGCTCAGGGCTGATAAGCTGGAGTCTGAGCTTTGAACACTGCAACACAGCAAGGGGAGGGAGATTGACCGGGATGCTATGTTTCAGGGGCAGCCACACTCCCTTGGATTAACTACTTTGATTGAGTCAGTCATCAGGGAAAGCAGGATGTGGGGCAGGTCGAGGGACTCACAAGGTAGCACTGAAACAGCCTCAGTCCTTGAACTTGTCTGACAGGTTTGAGATATTTCTCACTGTTTGGATGAAACTTTGGGTGGGTATGGGCCAGGCGCAAGCAGGTGGGACTAATTTAATTTGGGATTATGGTTGGCATAGACTGATTGGACCAAAGGGTCTTTTTCTGTGCTGAATGAATTCATAAGAAGATGAACAAACTGATCATAGTATCATGGTACAAGGAGCCATTCAAGAGGGAATGAGAAAAGAGAAATGTAGATCCAATCGAGGATAGTATAGTCAGGGGGAAGAGATTCAGTTCTCTGTCACCAGTATTAAGTGTCCCAAGTTGCTCAGCATCCGGGCTGCATGGTGGCTCAGTGGTTAGCACTGCTGCCTCACGGACCCAGGTTCAATTCCCGCCACATTCTCCCCGTGCGGTTTGCTCCGGTTTCCTCCCACGGTCCAAAGATGTGCAAGATAGGTGAATTGGCCATGCTAAATTGCCTGTAGTGTTAGGTGGATTAGTCAGGGGTAAATAGAGGGGGGTGGATTGCTCTTCAGAGGGTCGGTGTGGACTTGTTGGGCTGAAGGGCCTGTCTCGACACTGTTGGGAATCTAATCTAATCAGAATATTTTATTTGGGGAGCAAACAAAATTGGAGTGGGGGAAAGATCAAATTATCGTGGTCCAGCAATATAGGAAGGAAGAGGAAAGAGGTTTTGTTGGGGGAATATGAGCAGCTAGGAACTAAATTTTGAAAAACTAAAAATAATGATAACCTCTGGATTACTGCCTGAGCCATGAGCTGATTAGCATATAGTGAATGAGGTTAAAGAGGTAAAGGTGTGGCTCAATGACTGGTGTGGGAGAAATGGGTTTGAATTCATACAACATTGGCACTCATAGTAGGGAGTGAAGGAGCTGTTTTTTGAGATGGGCTCGACCTTAATCATGCTGGGACAAATAACCTGGTGAATCACATTACCAGGAGATAGTGAGGACTGCAGATACTGGAGATCAGATTCGAGAATGTGGTGCTGGAAAAGCACAGCAGGTCAGGCAGCATCCGAGGAGCAGGAGAATCAACATTTTGGGCATAAACCCTTCATAAGGAATGAGGCTTGTGGGTCGGGGGGGCTGGGAGATAAATGGGGGGAAAGGAGCTGAGAATACAATAGGTAGATGAAGGTGGTGGTGAAGATGATTGGTCGGAGAGGAGAGTGGAGCAGATAGATGGGAAAGATGATGGACGCGTCAAGACAGCCACGCTGAGTTGGAGATTTGGGACTGGGACAAAGTGGGGGGAGGGGAAATGAGGAAACTGGTAAAATCCGCACTAATCCTGTGTGGTCAAAGGGTCCCATGGCAGAAGATATGGGGTTCTTTCTCTTGACATTGGGCGGTTAGGGTTTGGTGATGCAGGAGGCCCACGACCTGCATGTCCTTGGTGGAATGGGAGGGGGTGTTGAAGGGTTCAGCCATGGGGCGGTGGGGTTGGTTGGTGCGGGTGTCCCAGAGATGCTCTCTGAGATGATCCGTAAGTTGGCGTCCTGTCTCCCCAATGTAGAGGAGACCACATCAAGTGCAATGGGGTGCGGTAGGGGACATTTGTGGAAGTACAAGTGAATTTCTGTCCGATGTGGAAGGATCCTTTGGTGCCCTGGACGGATGTGAGGGGGAGGGGTGTGGGCGCAGGTTTTGCACTTCCTGCAGTGGCAGGGCAAGGTGCAGGGAGTGGGGTGTGGGCTGGTGGGGGTGGGGGTGGATTTAATAAGAGGGTCACAGAGGGAATGGTCTCTCTGAAACGCTGATAGGGATGGGGTGGCAAATATCTCCCTCATGGTGGGGTTTGTTCATAGGTAGCAGAAGAAGGGAGGATGATGCAATGTATACGGAGGTTGGTGGGGTGGAAGGTGTGGACCTTGTTGCAGTCGGAGGGGTAGAGTTCAAGGGCAAAAGTGTGGGAAGTGGAGGAGATGCAATGGAGGGCATCATCGATCACATGGGAGGGGAATTTGAAAAAGGAGGCCATCTGGGATGTTCTATGATGGAATTGGTCTTGGGACCAGAAGCTAGAGGAATTGGGAATAAGTGATGGCGTTTTTACAGGATTCAGGGTGGGAGGAGGTGTAGTCCAGGTAGCTGTGAGAGTCCGTGGATTTGTAGTAGATGTCCGTGGTCAGTCAGTCGCCAGAAATGGAGATGGTGAGGTCCAGGAGGGTAGGGTGGGGGGGTGTCCGAGATGGCCCAGGTGAGTTTGAGGTCCAGGTAAGAGGCATGAATGAAATTGATAAACTGTTTAACTTCCACGTGGGAGCATGAGGTAGTGCCGATACAGTCACTGATGTACCGGAGGAGCAGGTGGGGGATGGTCCCAGTGCAGCTGTGGATGATGGACAGTTCCATGTGCCCGACAAAGAGACAGGCATAGCTGGCACTCATGTGGGTGCCCATGGCTATCCCTTTGGTTTGGAGGAAGTGGGAGGATTCGAAGGTGAAGTTGTTGAGGGTCAGGGCTAGCTCAGCCAAGCAGATGAGGGTGTCAGTGGAACGGTGCTGGTTGGGATGGTGTGAAAGGAAGAAACAGAGCACTTGGAAGCCTTTGCCATGGTGGATCGATGTGTACAGGGTCTCTATGTCCATGGTGAAGATAAGGCGTAGGAGGTCAGGGAAACAGAAGTCTTGGAGGAGGTGAGGGGCATGAGTGATGTCCCGACTGACGGTGAGAAATTCCTGGACTAAGGGGGACAGGTCAGTGGCCGGGGTGAAATCCCGAAGTCAATCACATTACTAGTACAGTGATTTAAACTAAATAGGTCGCGGGATGTGGTTAAGTTGCATGGACAATTATGGACAAAGTTAAAGGTGAAGGAAGGCTAAGAAAAAGTTATTAATGGCTCCAGAACAACTCAAAGGACAACAGAGTCTGGAAGGAGTGAGAAATCTAACTTGAGGCACAGCAGATAAGGAGACAACTGTGAGAAGGAAGGGCGGTCAACGCAGGACTGAGGACGGTGTACTTAATGCACACAAGATATGACACAAGGTAAATGAGCTTGTCGCGCAGACTGAAATTGGCTGAAATGATGTTGTGGGCATCATCCAATGTTTAGAGGCTGAAGGGTGATCTATTTAAACTGACAGAATACTGAGAGACCTGGATACTGGAGAAGATGTTTGTAGGACAGAGTGTAGGGACAACCCTTTGGAACAAAGATGAGGAGAAATTTCTTCAACTTGAGATGGATCAGTCTGTGGAACTCATTGCTGTGGAGAGTGTGGAGGACAAATCACTGAGTGTTTGAAGACAGAGATAAACAGATACTTGATTAGTTAGGGACTCAATGGTTATGGGATGAGGCAGGAGAATGAAGTTGAGAAACACGTCGGCCATTATCGAATGGTGGAGCAGACTCAATGGATCTAACAGCCTATTCCTACACCTAAGGTCTTAAGGTCTTATGTGTTTTTCTTCAATTTTGTTTTAGTGTGAAGGAGGTCACCATGCCTTCTTTGTAGCGCTATCGAACATCAGTCCAATCAGCACAATCTCTTCTTATAGGACTGTCCTGCTATCAGTGGAAGATATCTGCTAACATTAATTACATATCTTATATTAAAATACTATCCCATGATATTGATACAAAATTACATACAGTACCTTAAAGTCGGTCTAAGCCAGTTCCTCCAAATTTGAGGCAAAATCTCATTACGCCCGCACTCAAATCCTCTTGCAAGAAAGGCCAACAATGCATTAGCCTTCCTAACTCATTGCAAAACAAATGCTTTTCACACAAAAAAAACCTCATATATACCAAACCTATCTCCCTCAGTAAAATTCCATCCACATACTTTGATGCTTCTGCACCCCTTGGTTCAATACCAATCCCTTGTTGACAGACCTGTCATAGTGTCGGATATGGGGAAACTCCTTCGTTTTTCTTTATGGGAGGACACTTTGGAAGGCTGCAAAGAAAAGGGAAAATCATTTAGCTTTAGTGAAATCAATTTGGCATGTGTAATTGTTACAATTTGATTTGGTTAGTTTCCAAGTTTAGTTCTGAGTCCGGTATTGCTCAATTCTACATAACACTAACAGTTTGAAGGAACCTTAAATTAATTAAGTAACAGAGCACAATGAAGTTAAAAACTCATATCACATCCACTTAAAACCACACCTTTTTGTAAACACAGCTGATCTCCTCAAATCTTTCATTCAAATTTAGTGTTTGGGGATAGAGGGATGGTCAATTACTGAGTAACAGCTGCTTTGTTATTTCCATTATTTGACCCAGAGTGAAATGTCTATAAATTATTTCACTAATCTTCCACTTTTTTATTGGGACATAGAAATCAGGCAGTCAGCTTCTGAACATTTAAGTGACTCTTGGATAGGCTCATGAAAGATAGTATAATGAAGGGTATGTCTGATCTTAGGGTCTGATCCTAGAGTAGGATAAAAGGTCAGCACAACGTTGAGGGCTGAAGGGCCTGTACTTTGCTGTACTGTTATATGTTCTATGTCCATATAATACGACAAGAAAAGATAATACAATGAGCAAAAGGAATAATAAATTGTTTACTTGTATAAGGTTTTGATGTGGACAAGAATATTATGTCCAGATACATCAATGGTTAGGAATAAATTTAGACCAAAGAATAAATGCTGACATCGCAGAATGGCACAAAAGCACACAATCATATGGTTAATACATAGGAAGCACGCTTCAGCACTGATTACTGAATGGGGTGCACATCCACACAGTAACCACAGTGACTGTTGAAATACATGCACACTGATCCAAGTGAGTGCATGCCATCACCCTAATGACAGTTAACAATACATTGACCATATTGAGTGGCATTAATTGAAGCACAGGACACACACAGGCATGCCTGAACATACTGACAATGGTTACAGAGAATAATGTACTTAGCCTCACACTAATGAATAGTAAATAACAGATGCACACAGATTGCAAGGAAACAAAAGAGGATAAAACTGAGGGAATCAAATTTAAAACTGCAACTACTGGAAAGAAGAAACCAAAACAGAAATTGAGGCAAAGACTCAACCAGTTTGGCAGCATCTGTGCAGAGAAAGCAGAGCTAACAGGGTGGCACAGTGACTCAGTGGTTAGCACTGCTGCCTCACAGCACCAGGGTCCCAGGTTCGATTCCATCTTCGGGCAACTGTCTGTATGGAATTTGCAAATTCTCCCTTTGCCTGCCTGTGTTTCCTCCCACAGTCCAAAGTTGTGCAGGGTCACCTGAATTGGCCATGCTAAATTGCCCACAGTGTCAGGTGCATTAGTCAGAGGGAAATGGGTCTGGGCGGATAACTCTACAGATGGTCAGTGTGGACTGGTTGGGATGAAGGGCAAGGATGAAGGTGCATTTGAGATGAAGAAAGTGGGAGAATGGAATAGAGACTTTACAGAAAGCAGTGTGTGAGGATGTATAGTGAAGGTAACTGAAAGCGTTGATAGGTCTGTAGTGGATATTGTTGGCCAGCCTATCCCCAGAAATGGAAACACAGGTGTCAAGGAAGAGAAGTGTATTCAATGATGGACCAGGTGAAGGTGAGAGCAGGGTGGAAACTTAAAAGTGAAATTCCAGAGGACAGAAGGAAACAGCACCAATGATGTAACTGACGTACTGGAGAAAGAATTGGTCTGGAACAAGGAATATTCAATGTAACCAACAAGGACACAGGCAGATGCCAATACCAAAGGCCACACCTTTGACCTGAAGAAAGTAGGAGGAGTTTATGGAGAGTTCTTCAAAGAAAGGATGAGCTCAGCCAGGTGGAGGAGAGTGGTGGTGGATCGAGATCATTCAGATAGTTTTCGTTAGGAAGAAGCAGAGTGCACTGAGACAAGTAAAGGGATTGCATGTCTCCGGTAAAGAGGTGGCTGGAGCCTGCAAACTACAAATATTGAAACTGGTGTAAAGTATCAGAAGAACCATTGATCTATGTAGTTAGGGACTGGACAAGGGAAGAAAACATCGAGTCGAGTTGAAAGAGGTGGGGTAGGAGCAAGCAGAAACAGGCCTGCCTGGGCAATCCTGTTTATCGACTTTGAGAGTAGAAGGTGGCTGTGCAGTGTAGGGGGTGTATGAGCTTGGAGGGGAGATCACTTATGAAATGAGATGAGTGACCGCTGTGGACACAATAGCATGTGTTCAACAGTGGGGTCATGTACAAGAAGAGAGGAGGAGGTGTCTGAGAATTAGCATTTCACCTCTAGAATGTACAGATCAGTATGCCAGACAACAACAACACCATCTTCTCAGCAGGCTTGATTACAAAGTCGGGGATGGATTGGATGAGTTCAAATCAGCAAGTATGGCAGAGAAATTAAAGTGACCAAGTGAGCAAATAGCTTAACTTAGACAAATGTGAGTTGCTGCTTTTCGGTAAGGGAAATCTGGGCAGGGCACTTACACTAAATGGTAAGGTTCAGGGGAGTGTTACCAAACAAAGAGACCTTGCCATGCAGGTTCATAGTTACTTGTAAGTTGAGTTGCAGGCAAAAAAAAGTGAAGAAGGATTTGATGTGGCTTGCCTTTATTGGTCAGAGCACTGAGTATTAGAATTGGGTGCCATGTTGCAGCTGTATAAGACATTGTTTCGGCTACTTTTGAATACTGTTTAATTCTGGTCTCCCGATTAAAGAAACAATAATGTGAAGTTTGAAAGGGTTCAGAATATAGTGGTTAGGATTTAGCACTTCCACCGCCGCGGCCCGGGTTTGATTCCCGTTCAGAGAATGCTGCTTTGCTAGATTATATTCATTAATGTATTAGGGCGACTCAGTGGTTAGCACTGCTGCCTCACAGCACCAGGGACCCGGGTTCAATTCCCGCCTCAGGCAACTGTCTGTGTGGAGTTTGCAGATTCTCCCTGTGTCTGCGTGGGTTTCCTTCGGGTTTCCTACAGTTTCCTCCTACAATCCAAAAATGTGCAGGTCAGGTGAATTGGCCATGCTAAATTGCCTGTAATGTAAGGTGCATTAATCAGAGGGGAATGGGTCTGGATGGGTTACTCTTCAGAGGGTTGGTGTGGACTTGTTGGGCCGAAGGGCCTGCTTCCACACTGTCGGGAATCTAATCTAAAATCTAATCAATTTACAAGGATGTTGCCAGCATTGCAGTGTTTGAGCAATAGGGAGAGGCCAAACAGGCTGGGGCTATTTTCCCTGGAATGTCGGAGGCTGAGGGTTGATCTTCAAAGGGGTTTAATAAACCCATAAGGGGCATGGATAAGCCTCTTCCTCAGGGTAGGGAGTCCCAAACTAAAGGGCTTAGGTTTAACATGACAGGGGAAAGGTATTAAAGGGACAACCATTTCACACAGAAACTGGTGGGGGGGTGTATGGAATGAGATGCCAGAGGAGATGGTGGAGACCAGCACAGTTACAACATTTAATAGGCATCTGAATGGGAATACGAATAAGTAAGTGTTTAGGAGAAGGAATGGAGTCAGACAGAAGGAGGAATTTTCCAGTGGTACATGGGTATCACTAAGTTGTTGCATCTTGCAGCCCTTCATGCCTGAAAGGAAAGCATTATACACTTAATGGTAATGTCCTAGGGACTGTTGGTGAACAAAGAGACCTTGGAGTGCAGGATCATAGCTCCTTGAAAGTGGAGTCTCAGGTAGATAGGATAATGAAGAAAGCATTTGGCATGCTTTCCTTTATTGGTCATAATTTGAGTACTCAGAAGGACGTTGTGAAATTTGAAAAAATTTACAAGGATATTGATGGGGTTGGAGGATTTGGGCTATAGGGAGAGGTTGAACAGGCTGGGGCTGTTTTCCTTCGAAAGTCAGAGGCTGAGGGGTGACCTTATAGAGGTTTGTAAGATCATGGGGGGCACGGATAAGATAAATAGACAAAGTCTTTTTCCTGAGGTGGGGGAGTCCAGAACTAGAGGGCACAGGTTTAGGGTGAGAAAGGAAAGATATCAAAGAGACTTAATGGGGCAACATTTTCATGCAGAGGGTGGTACGTGTATGGAATGAGCTGCCAGAGGAAGTGATGGAGGCTGGTACATTACAACATTTAAAAGGCATTTGGATTGGTATATGAATAGGAAGGGTGTGGAGGGATATGGGCCGGTGCTGGCAGGTGGGACAAGATTGGGTTGAGATATCTGGTCGGCATGGACAGGTTGGACCAAAGGGTCTGTTTCCGTGCTGTATATTTCTATGACTCTATTTTTGAGCCAGTGGATAAAGTGGAACTGGAGGGCACTACCTAACACACGCAAACACACTGAGAGAGACACTGATCACAGTGATTAACATTCTCATTCATTTATTAGTGAGTAACACAGTAAGTAAGCAACTAGTAATTATAGGATATTCACACACTGACTACACTAATGATCACAATAGATAAACACAAACTGATCACAGTGAGTACCACATTCACACATTGATCATAGTAACACACTCAGCAATCACAGTAAATAAGACTGTGGGCGGCACGGTGGCACAGTGGTTAGCACTGCTGCCTCACAGCACCTGAGACCCGGGTTCAATTCCCGACTCAGGTGACTGACTGTGTGGAGTTTGCACGTTCTCCCCGTGTCTGCGTGGGTTTCCTCCGGGTGCTCCGGTTTCCTCCCACAGTCCAAAGATGTGCGGGTCAGGTGAATTGGCCATGCTAAATTGCCCGTAGTGTTAGGTAAGGGGTAAATGTAGGGGTATGGGTGGGTTTCGCTTCGGCGGGTCGGTGTGGACTTGTTGGGCCGAAGGGCCTGTTTCCACACTGTAAGTCTAATCTAAAAAAAAAGACACACCTACTGGCCACAATGTGTAGCACACTTGTCCATGGACTACACTGAGTTACACACACACACACACACACACACCCTTATAACAGGGTGTGACACACTAACTCACAGATCAGAAACACTGACAAAAAGAAGACATTCACAAATTTACTAAAGTAACAAACTCAAAAAATGATCACAGTGAGTATCAGAATCAAAAACTGTTTACAGGAAGTAGAATGGTACTAGAGGATTAGAAGCACAGTGGCTCAGTGGTTAGCACTGCTGCCTCACAGCACCATGGTCCCAGGATCGATTCCAGCCTTGGGTGACTGTCTGTGTGGAGTTTGCACACTCTCCCTGTGGGTTTCCTCCCACAGTCACAAAGATGTGCAGACCAGATGAATTGGCCGTGCTAAACTGCCCATAGTGTTAGGTACATTAGTCAGAGGGAAATGGGTCTCGGTGGGTTACTCTTCGGGGGGTCGATGTGGACTTGTTGGGCATTAGGATCTGTTTCCACTCTGTAGGGAATCTAATCTAATCTAAAACTCAATATGACACTGTAATTCAAAAAGGGAGGGAGGCAAGAAATAGATCATAGGAGAAAGTGAGGACTGCAGATGCTGGAGATCAGAGCTGAAAAATGTGTTGCTGGAAAAGCGCAGCAGGTCAGGCAGCATCCAAGGAGCAGGAGAGTCGACGTTTTGGGCACAAGCCCTTCTTTCCTGACCTGCTGCACTTTTCATAGAATCATAGCTATGGAAGTTACTTTTCACAGAATCCCTACAGTGGTGGAAGCAGCCATTCAGCCCACTGAGTTCACATTGGCCCTCACAGCAGCATCCACTCTCAATCCCATAAACCAGTGTCCCTCATTGGCTAATACACTGACCATGGACAATTTAGCATGGCCAACCCAACAAACTAGAACGTCTTTGGATTGTGGAAGGAATTCACACAGATAGTCATCCAAGGTGAAAATTGAACCTAGGTCCCTGGTGCTGCGAGGCTTAATGAGTACTTTGCATCAAAATTCACCAAGGAGAGGGATATGACAAATGTTGAGGTTAGGGATAGATGTTTGATTACTCAAGGTCAAGTCAGCATAAGAAAGGAGGAAGTGTTGGGTAGTCTAAAAGGCATTAAGGTGGAAAAGGCCCCAGGCCCAGATGGGATCTATGCCAGGATACTGAGGGAAGCAACGCGGAAATAGCTGGGGCCTTAACAGATATCTTTGCAGCATCCTTGAACATAGGTGAGGTGCCGGAGAATTGCTAATGTTATCCCCTTGTCTAAGAAGGGTTGCAGGGATAATCCAGGTAATTATAGACCAATGAGCCTGGTGTCAGTGGTAGGGAAACTGCTAGAGAAGATATTGAGGGACAGAATCGATTCCCATTTGGAAGACAATGGGCTTAACGGTGACAGGCAGCATAGTTTTGTGCAGGGAACTTACCAACTTAATAGAATTCTTTGAGGAAGTGACAAAGTTGATTGATGAGGGAAAAGCTACAGATATCATTTGCATGGACTTCAGTAAGGTGTTAGGTAAGTTCCCCATGTAATGCTGATGGAGAAACTGGAGATGCATGGGGTCCAGAGTGTACTAGTTAGATGGATAGAGAACTGGCTGGGCAACAGAAGACAGAGAATAATAGTGGAAGGGAGTTTCTCAAAATGGTGAACTGTGACCAGTGATGTTCCACAGGGACCCATGTTGGGACCACTGTTGTTTTTTATATACAGAACTGATCTGGAGGAAGGTATAGGTGGTCTGATTAGCAAGTCTGCAGATGACATGAAGATTAGTGAATGACAGAGAGTGAAGGGGACTGTCAGAGAATATAGCAGATTATAGATAAATTGGAGAGTTGGGCAGAGAGATAGCAGATGGAGTTCAATCCAGGCAAATGAGAGGTGATGCATTTTGGAAGATCCAAAAGTGAACTCCCGAACAACCTCGATTATCTGAACAGCAATAATCAGAATGTTGGATTATCGAAACAAGATCTCAAGGTCCTGTAAAACATTACATCAAAGAGGTGTTACCAACACTGGTGCGATGGTCGCGTCTTTTCTTCACAATGATTAAAAGTGAATTTGAATTATCTGTACTGAAGAACACATGAAAATGCTGGCAAACACAAAGAAACACAAGCACCTCAAGCAACAGTGATTGAATTTTTTGTAACGTAAGCGTTAGTTACACAGCCCTTTTCTAAAGTAAGTGTTTTATTCCCTTCACTTTACTGGGCCGTTCATAAAAAAAAGGCAGAGAAAGTAAATGCATGAGCAAGGCGGGGCTTCTGTCTTTCTACCGTGACATTGAGTTCAGTGAAAACTGACAAATGTTCTTGTGATTTTAGAAACTGTTCAGGACCTTATTTAATGCTTGGATTCCCATATTTATGTGACAGTGAGGGTTTAGTCCTTCTCAGTTTAACCAGACTTGTGAAACATGCTCGTCGCAGCTTGGAATGTTGCTCTACTAATATTTTCTGCCGCTAAAATACCAAGACACTTCTGAACAATAAAAGATAAAAACCTGCAATTTGCAGAATTCAAAGAGTACTTCGTTTGAATAGCAGACTCATCAAAATTATAGATTTAAACAAACTCTCTGGTAGAGCACAGCATTAGATCATCAAATCTCCTCCAGATATACAGAGTGCTTAAGGAATATTTGAGGATTTGGCCTCCACCTCAATGAATTTTATTTACATTAAAAGTGATTTTATTTGTAAAATATCATGAATTTTTAAGGAATATCCAGTATTTGTACACATTTTATCAACTGAATGAAATAAAAACTCCCTAAACATGCTTTTTTACGTTTTACATTCAGTATGGCTTCTTGGTATATGATCAGATCAGTTACCCAAACAAAATACTCCCCGCCTGTCTCGTTCGGATAATTGAGGCTGTTCTGTAGATGGTAAATGGAAAAGCACTGGGGAAAATTGATGTACAGGGAGATCTGGGTGTTCAGGTCCATTATACCCTGAAGGTCACAATGCAGATCATTCATCAAATGGGGTATTGAGTACAAGAGTTGGCAGGTCATGTTGCAGTTGTATAGGACTTTGGTTCAGCCACATTTGGAATACTGTGTACAATTGTGGTCGCCACATTACCAAAAGGATGTGGATGCTTTGGAGAGGGTGCACATGAGGTTCACCAGGATGGTGCCTAGTATGGAGGGTGCTAACTATGAGGAGAGGTTGACAGGGGTGATAGAAAAAAATGTTTTCCCAGAGTCAGGGACTCAATTATTAGGGGTCACAAGTTCAAGGTGAGAGAGGAAACGTTTAAGAGACGTGCATATTGCCAGCGGAGGTAGCATCATTTAAGATGTATCTAGACAGAAACATGAATGGGCAGGGAGCAGAGGGATATAGGCCCTTTGAATATAGGTGGCAGGTTTAGATAGAAGATCTGGATTGGCACAGGCTTGGAGGGCTGAAGGGCCTGTTCCTATGCTGTAATTTACTTTGTTCTTTGTTTTTTGAGGTAGCAGTGCTAACCACTGTGCTACCTTGATAAAGACATTGTCAAATACGCAAAGAGAAAATAAAAATACTTATGGTAAACAAGAAGAAATATTGGAACAGAAATCCTGTCAAAGAGAAGAGCAGAACTTCTTCAAGACAAACATACCTGAAAGAAGTTAAAGATCACACAACTCCAGGTTAGAGTCCACCAGGTTTATTTGGAAGCACTAGCTTTTGAGGCACTGTCTCTTCATCAGGTGGTTGTGAAACAGAACCATAACACACAGAATGTACAGCAAAAGGGTTACAGTGTCAAGGAGATGTGATGATATATTAAACAAATATCAATTATGTCTTTCAGCATTTAGAATGGGATATGCTAGTTTCGCTTCTTTAATGTGTAAATCCCAGAACTCCCTTTAAATTACATTCTCAAGATATCTTCAGCTTTTCTAACAATAGGTGCCGTCTCAGCTCAGACAACGCCTTAAAGGTGCGACGTTAAAGTCTGTCTGTGTCCCAATGTTGAGTCAGACTGGTTCTCTTTCTAAAGTGGGACTCACAGAATCTTACATGGATGTATGCAGTTTTTGAGCAAATTAAATTTAATTCTGCAAATACAATTTTTTTTATATGTGTGCACGTGCAGGAGGCACAGCGTGAGTGTGTGCATGTGAGTGCACACATGTGGGTGTCCGGGCATGGAAGAGTGTGTGTATGTGTGTGTAAGCTTGGTCAAGTACGTGTGGGAATGTGAACAAAGGAAATTTACAGCCCAGGGACAGGCCCTTTGGCCCTCCAAGCCTGAGCCGATCCAAATGTACTGTCTAAACCTGTTGGTCAATTCCTAAGCATCTGTATTCCTCTGCTCCCCACCTACTCATGCATCTTAAATGAATCTACCGTGCCTGCCTCTACCACCTCTGTGGTCCAGATGCCCACCACCCTCTGTGTGAAGTACTTGCCACGTGTATCCCCCTTAAACTTTCCACCTCTCACCTTGAAAGCATGATCTCTCGTTATTGAATCCTTCACCCTGGGAAGAAGCTTGTCTCTACTCACCCTTCATGATTTTGTAAACTTCAATCATGTCCTCCCTCAATCTTCTTTTTTCTACTGAAAATAAACCTAACCTACTCAACCTCTCTTCACAGCAACATCTTTGTGATGAGATATAAGCCTGTGACAGGGTACCTGCATGGGTGTGAGCATGCTAAACGCCTTCTTCAAAGTTCTTTTGTACCATCCTATATACTTCAAGGGCTTCGTCAGTTCCCATCCCACTAGATCTTACATAGGCTTCCTTTTCCTTTCTGACCAAGGTCATAACATCCCTGGTCATCCAAGATTCATGGAACTTGCGATACCCACCCTTCATTCTCGCAGGAATGTGCCGCTCCTGAACTGTTATCAACAGCTGCTTGAATTTCTCCCACATGTCCCATGTAGATTTACCCTCAAGCACTCACCTCCAATCAAAATTCTCCAGTTCCTGTTTAATATTGTGGTTGCTTGCGTTTCCTCAATTTAAAACCTTCGCCTGAGGACTGCTGTTATCCCAATCCATGAGCATCTTAAAACCCATGGTATTATGGTCACTACTTCCAAAACGCTCCACCGCTTAAATTTCATTCACCAGGCTGGCTCATTTCCCAAAACCAGGTCCAGTATAATCCCTTCCTTGATTGGACTGCTTATATAATGCGTCAAGAATCTCTCCTAACCGGTGCTTACAAATCCCTATGATTCGGTCTCACAGTGCTCCGTCTCCCATGGGACAATTTAAGTACAGGTGCGAAAAGCTCTCTTGGATGCACTTTACAAATTCCCCTAATTCACCTAATTCTTTCACACTGATGTAATCCCAGTTAATGTTAACAAAGTTGAAATCCCTGACAGCAATAACCATGTCTATCTACATATCTGCTCCTTTATCTTCTATTGACTATTGGAAGGCTGATAGTATATTCCAAACAAACTGATTTTTTTTTAAATTCTCACTTGAAGAGCCTTCTAGGACATCTCCCTCATTGCAGCAACGATGGTCGCCTTTATTGATTATGTGATGGCATCACCTCTCTTATGCCCTACCCGTGACCACACTTGAAATGTCTATACTCTGGAATGTTGACCTGCCAGTCCTGCCCTTCTTTCAACCACATCTCAATTGCTGCAACAGTATCATCTCCCCTCAAGCTGATCATTACACTCAGTTATTCAGCCTTACCAGTCCAACTCCTTGAATTCAAAAAGATACAATTTCACTTTCCTGTTTTCCCAAGTGCCTATTATGTCCCATGTTTTCTTGTTCTGATGGATTTCCTTATTCTCCAAATTCCTGTTGTACGACCTCATTTCTTTGTTTGTTTCACATGTCATCTGTGCAGACATGTAGCACAACTATTGCTGACTCACCCTCCCCTTCAGAATGTCCTGAAGCACTCTGAGACAGCCCTGAACCTGGAACTAGGGAGGCATAATGCCATTCTTTTTTGCAGCCACAGAGCCATCTGTCAGTTTCCCTTACAAATGAGTCCCTAAAAAGTAAAGTTGTCCCAGTCTTTTATCCTCCCCTCCTATGTAGCAGGGAGAACTCTGGTGCTAAACACTTGGCTGTTATAGCCTTCCCCTGAGAATTCAACCCCAACAGTATCCAATACTATTACGGTTTGAAAAAAAGATGGCCACAGGGAAATCCTGCACTTCCGGTCCATACCTGCTCATTCTCCTGATGGTCACCCGAAGCCTTTCTGCCTGTGTAGCTCTTCCTTGAGATATGATCAGCTCATTAATTGTCCTGTCCATGACATCCTCAGTGTCATGAATGCCCCTAAGATCCTTTGGTTAGATGGGCTGATCATGGCAGATGGAAGAGACACTGATAAACATGGCGTTGTGCACTTATAACAAGACAAGGGAGTGCTCATTGAATGAAGGACACCAGAAAGCTCAGAACAACATATGGATTAAAGGTACTTGTCCACAAGTCCCTGGAGCCAGTCGGAGAGTTCAATAGGTTAATCAAGAAAACATATGGGGCACTTTCCTTTATCATCTGTCCCATAGATAATCAGAGCAGAGTGGAGCTGCACAGGATTTTGGTTATGCCATAGCTGGAGTACTGTGCGCATTTTTGTTCACCATGCTATTGGTACAACATGATTGTACCGAATGGGTGCAGAGGAGATTCACCAGGAGGTTGCCCAGCTTGGAGCCATTTACCTATAAGTGAGACTGGGTAAGCTAAGTGAAGAAGGATCTACTCCAGTTATGTAGTTGAAGTAGTAGTTGCAGTGGTCATAATTTTAATGTGAAAGGTGAGAAGTTTAGAGATGATTTGAGTTTTCTTTCATCGAGAGAATGATGGGAATCTAGAATATATATCACGGCAGAAATCCTCACAACCTGTCAAAATAAATGCTTGCATGGGAACACTTGAAAAGTCAACCCATTCAAGGCTAATGACTAAGTGCTGGAAAGTGGGACTCATGTAGATTTAGAGTTTTTTGTGTGTGATTGCAGTCTTGATTGGCCAAAGAGGTTCTTCTGCAGTGTATGAACACATTCAGACAATGATCACAGGAACATACTGTGACAATGAGTTGCATGTACACAGGTATTGCTGTAAAGTAAAAGCTACACTTCGAAATTGGGTTCTCCCAAACAAATTGGTTGATATATTGCCATTCATAATGCCTCTAGTAATCATAGATAGAGTCAATAGCCAGAGATTTTTCCCCAGGGCAGGATTGACTGATATGAGGAGTCATAGTTTGAAGATATTAGGAGGAAGGTATAAAGGAGACGTCAGAGGTAGGTTCTTTACGCAGATAGTTGTGAATGCATGGAATGCGTTGCCAGCTGTGGTAGTGGAAGCAGCGTTCATTAGGAATATTTAAGTGACTGCTGGACAGTGAGTTGAGCGACATGTAGGTTAAGTTATTATATTTTATGTTAGGCTTAAACCTCAGCACAACATCGTGGGCCAAAGGGCCTGTTCTGCGCTGTACTTTTCTATGTTCTATGTAATGTAAACACAGAATGAACCTAATTCACACTCAGATCTTCCAAGGCCAAATTATTGGAAGCACATTCAAATTGATTAGCCTAAGGAATCTCATATTTTCATATTTGCGAAAATTGACATTTTTAGCAGCTGTACACAGTGAGAAAGGCACAGTGACTGTCTACTACAATGCTAGTCCTCAAGCACACATTGATAATAGTGATGTGCTCAAGCCTCAGTTCACAAAGTGAGAGTCCAACACCAACGCAAAGTTCATTTTGCGGAGGTCATACTCAATCACCGATTTAATTGAAAGGCTCACAATTCAGCAAATATTACAGCAAAGATCTCCCCTCAAACTGATTACACTGAATGGCTCACATTCATGAAATACCACAGTGATGGACCTTCCTTAAAGGTCTGACAGCAGAGAGTGTCATAAATCACAGACTGAACACAATGAGATACTCACTAATGTATTTATCATAGTGAGTAACTCATATTCACTGCAATACATTCAAGGATGCACAAAAGCTTTAAGCACGGTGATGGACTCATATACATGACCATCACTGTCAGAGAGTCCCAAATGCCTGTACAAAACATTGAGGGTCTCACAGGTACAAAGAGTTCTGTTGAGCCGCCATTACACTGAATGCATTCAAACACATATGCACACACATTTAGCAGCTGGTCAGTGTGGGCACTGACAAAGCCAATAATCAACAAGAACCACTCACATACTGAATAATTTGAGATGAAATCTCACGTTCTGATGATCATTAATGAGTCCCATGTAAACAGCAGTGATCACAGGCACTCGTTGGCACAAATCATCAAAGCGCAAATTTGGAGGTCACAACCACCTGAGGAAGGAGCATTGCTCCGAAAGCTAGTGCTTCCAATTAAACCTGTTGGACTATAACCTGGTGTTGTGTGATTTTTAACATCAAAGTGAAGGTCTCTTGCTCACAACTGACCACAGTGAAGGATTAAAATTCAACACAATGAGGGGAGTGAAAGTGACATTGATTACATTTAATAATACATGCTTCCTCAAGGATGCCAGTGGGGAAAGAACAAATATTAACTATGCAAAGGAAATGTAGTTGTACATGCATCACACTGAAGGACTTAGTCTGAAATAATGTTTTTCATGAGGGAGTTGCGGTCACCTATGTGATACACGGAAGTATTACCTTCACATCTATGTCCTATGGACACAAATCTATAAGGTGCACTGACTAAAAGATGGATCACTGGAAGGGATGCATGGCCACAGTCTTAGCACAGTGAGCATGCAATCACACTCTTTTGTAAATTATTATAAATATAGTGTATATTGATATACTAATTAACCAGACACAATTAATTATATACTAATTAACCAGAGACAAGATAATAATACAGCTGTGGTCAGCAACATGAAATCGATTTGTCTCAGAATAAATGACCAATAATGGGTGTAAAAAGGTATTTTACCTGCCAACATGTCTGATTGTTTCTCAGCTAAATGAACAACTTGGAGCTGGGAGCAAAATATTGTCAGAGAAAAAAAGTGATTTTGCTCTCCAGCAGATCAAAAGCTCTGTCTTGGTCTCTGCTGTCAAACCAAATGTTGCTCTTGATGAAAACTAATTCATCTTTGCTTCATCAGTTGTTCTGACTTTTAACGGATTAGTTGGAACCTTTTTAAAAATTAATCAGAACACATGTCTCTTACAATTCAGTGGTGTAAGTTCTGAACTGCAATTGAAATGCAAATTTCTGAAGTCAATAAGAATTAAAAAGATCAACTCAGCAACAGGCAGCCCACTTAGCTGCCTTCTCTGCTTTTCTCCCCCAGTGACTACTTTCCCCCTGTGTCCTTGTGTTTGTGTTTTTGGAAAGCAGAGTTTATAATGGAATTTCAACTTTAATTTGTAATTTTATTTGCAAATGGCTTGTAATTGTTTCCGTAAATAAATGACTTGCAATAAATAGTCATTCTAGTCAAACGCAGAAACCCTCATAACTATCTTGATCTGAAATTTCCAGAACATATTGAAATATTATATACTAATTTATAAAATATTTAAACTTTGTGAGGACTTTGGGAATAAGAGTGCTTTATTTCTAGCGCACCACCCTGGTGAGTCCATGACACGATAAATTCCTATTCAAGACTGCATCGGGGAGGTGATGGCCTAGGGGTATTATCGCTGGACTGTTTATCCAGAGACCCAGGTCATGTTCTGGGGAGCTGGGTCTAAATCCTACCATGGCAGATGGTGGAATTTGAATTCAACAAAAATCTGGAATTAAGAATCTAATGATGACCATGAATCCGTAGTTGAGGAAAACCCCATCTGATTCACTAATGTCCTTCAGGAGAGGAAACTTCCATCCTTAACTGGTCTGGCCTACATGTGACTCCAGACTCACAGCAATGTAGTTGACTCAAATCTGCCCTCTGGGCAAATAAATGCTGGCCTAGCCAGCGATGTCCTCATCCCATGAACAAATTATAAACAAAACCATGAAGGGATAAAATAAGCATACAGTTTGGAAGCAAAACAAGGAAAGTGACAGACTGATACTTACACATTATCTACAGAAGGGATAATTTTGGGTTGCAGTTATAGGAAGTGACGATTATAGATATCCTGATGACAATCAGAATTAGATTTGATTCCTTACAGTGTGAAAACAGGTCTTTGGCCCAACAAGTCCACATTGACCCTCCGAAGAGTAACCCACCCAGACCCATTTCCCTTTGAGTAATGCACCTAACACTATGGGCAATTTAGCATGGCCAATTCATCTGGCCTGCACGTCTTTGGACTGTGGGAGGAAACCCACGCAGACATGGGGAGAATGTGCAAACACCACACAGACTGGAATCGAACCTGGGACCCTGGTGCTGTGAGGCATCAATGCCAACCACTGAGCTCCATTACAATCACCTGATGATGAAGAGGCGCTTCGAAAGCTAGTGCTTCCAAATAAACCTGTTGGACTATAACCTGGTTTGTGTGATTTTTAACTTTGTACACCCCAGTCCAACACCAATGTCTCCAAATCATGATTACAGTGTTAAATTCCCTTACCTGTACCTGGCAGACTGTGGTCTTTTCATCTACCAGTGAAGAAGAAAAAAAAGCCAATTAATAATTATAGATATATTCTTACAGTTAGTTTAACTAAACGTGACTTTTTTTGTTGTTGCAATGATCCCCTTTGCACACACACATCTGTGCTCATTCGAAGATGCCGACAGTGTGTCAGTAAGGTTGAATCGGAGTGCTTTTGTAAACCTCTCTGTATATCTGTAAACATCTGTGTACACAAAGAGAGAAGGGGGCGGGGAGAAAGAGAGTTTCTTGTACAATTACACCAATGTGCGTTTACAAAGGATTAGACTGTGATCTGAACAAATACAAGTTCCAGAAAGATCTAGGGTTATTGCAAAAAAAACCCTCTGTGCATTTTCAAGTGGCTATCATAAGCAAAGTAAGCTTAAAGTCCGTCTCCTTTGCTTCAATCGCTCTGACTTGCTACAATCCTCCGACGTTATTTCGGCAAAATCAATTGCAGAATGATCGACTGTTTGCAGTCTGTGTGGGGAGTCACTGCTCCAATCTCTGATGTCAGGCCGTCACCTTGAATGCCTCACAGATCTGACCAACAACAAAGAGAGATGCTGCGATTTTGCAAGGAATAAGCAAAAGTTTATTTCCTTACAGTGGATTCCGTGTTACTGTTTAGCTCAGAAAACATTTTCGAAAATGGAATGACTGGCTCAGGCTTGGAGGGCCGAAGGGCCTGTTCCTGGGCTGTAAATTTGTTCTTTGTAGAAGTCAGAATGAGGCTGATGGGGTTTCTGGTGTTCTCTTCTTGAACCCTGGTGTGAGGGGGAGGGGGGCGGTGCTAAGGCTGGTTCCTGATGTTACTGGAGGGCCACAAGTACCTCGCATGTTTACTGCAGGAAAATGAGTTGACAAGGGATGATGGGAAATACTGCATGTTCAGTGTGTTACTGAAGGATGCAATACTTAATGGTCATCTTTCAGTATTCTACAGGTTTTGGAAGAGTTCCCACAGATTGAGGGGTAGCTAATGTAACCCCTCTTGTTGAAAAAAAATCAGGCAGAGTGAAAATCAGACCATGGGCTGGATGTCAGTCCTGAGGAAAATGCAAGAGTGCATGATTAATAACACACTTGGCAAACAATGGCACAGTGGGCTCAGTGGTTAGCACAGCACCAAGGGCTCGTGTTCAATTTTTGAATTTACACATTCTCCCAGAGTTTGTGCTCTGGTTTCCTCCCACTATCCAAAGATATTAGATTAGATTCCCTACAGTGTGGGAACAGACCCTTTGGCCCAACCAGTCCTCCAAAGAGTAGCCCTCTGACTAATGCACCCAACACTCTGTGCAATTTAACACAGCCAATTCACTTTGCCTGCACATCTTTGTGACTGTGGGAGGAAACTGGAGCACCCAGAGGAAACCCACGCAGACACAGGGAGAATGTGCAAACTCCACACAGACAGTCACCCGAGGTTGGAATCAAACCTGGGACCCTAGTGCTGTGAGGCAGCAGTGCTAACCACTGAGCCACCATGCCATCCATATGGTGAGGTGACTTGGCCATGCTAAATTGCCCGTTGTGTTCAGGGACGTGTAGGTTAGGTAGGGTAAATGTAGAGTAACGGGGTGGGGGGGGGGGGGGTGGTCTGGGTGGATTATCTTTAGAGGGTTGATGTGGACTGTTGGGCCAAACAGCCAGTTTCCATACTGCAGGGATTCTATGAATGACAGGATTGACAGATGCATGAAGGGGGGAATCATGTTTGAGAAAGCTTTTGGACTTATTCGAGGATGTAACCAAGTAGAGTTGGTGAAGGGCAGGCAAGGGATCTGGACTTGCAGAAGGCTTTCGACAAGGGCACACAGGAGAGATTAGCGTGCTGAATGGGAGTAGGTGCAGTATAGTCACAGATTTAGAAAACTGGTTGATAGGCAGGAAATGAAGAGTAGAAATAAACAAGACCTTTTTTTTTCAAATGGCAAGCAGTGATGAGTGGAGTCCTGCAGGAATCAGTGCAGGACATAAGTTACTCACAACATATATGAAAGATATAGGTGACGGAACTATATATAATACATTATCTCCACATTTACAGAAGACACAAAGCAGAGATGATACAGAAAGATTTGAACAAGCTGTGGGGTTGGGCAAATAGGGGACAAATGCAGTAAAATGTAGATAAATGTGACCTTATCTATTTTAGAAGCAAAACAAGGAGGCATTATTATCACCTGAATGGCTATAAAATAGAAGAGAATTGTGCAACATGATCTGAGTGTTCTGGTATTTGACTCACACGTAAGTGTGCAGGTACATTAAGCAAAAACAACTGGTATGTTTGCTTTTGTAGTGAGTTTAGGAGCACTGATGTCATGCTCAAAATACACCTTCAATTATAATTCCATTGTATCTTGATGAGAATATGATGCATTTTTGGTCTCTGAGGAAGGATGTTTTTGCAATAAACAAATGTAGCAAAAGTTTATCAGATTGATTCCTGTGTTGGCAGGAGTTCCATGTAAGGAGATGTTGGATCAGTTAAGATTATAGTTGGTGGAGTTCAGGAGAATGAAGGGGGATATCATTGAAAGTGATGCAATTCTGGTCTCCCGTCCACAAAGGATATTGTGAAACTTGAAAGGGTTCAGACAAGATTTACAAGGAT
Organism: Hemiscyllium ocellatum; assembly: GCF_020745735.1. NCBI lineage: Eukaryota > Metazoa > Chordata > Chondrichthyes > Orectolobiformes > Hemiscylliidae > Hemiscyllium > Hemiscyllium ocellatum. The sequence goes on along the minus strand of NC_083435.1, from coordinate 47,164,389 downwards.
GTTGCCAAGGATGTTGTGTTCGAGTGAACCGAGAGGCTGAATAGGCTGGTTTCCCAGGAATGTTGGTGGCTAAGGGGTGACCCGAGACATTTGTAAAATCATAAAGTCATAGACATATGTAGCACGGAAATAGACTCTTCGGTCCAACTCGTCCATGCCAACCAGATTTCCTGACCTAATCTAGTCCCATTTGCCAGCACTTGGCCCATATTCTTCTCAACACTTCCTATTCATATACCCATCTAGATACCTTTGAAATGTTGGAATTGTACCAGCCTGCACCACTTCCTCTGGCAGCTTATTCCATACACACACCACCCTCTGCGTGTAAAAGTTGTCTTTTAGGTCCCTTTTATAACTTACCCTCTCACCCTACCTATACCCTCTAGTTCTGGAATATCCCACCCCAGGGAAAAGATTTTGTCTATTTACCCAATCCCTGCCCCTCATGATTTTATAAACCTATATAAGGTCACCCCTCACCTTCTCTAGTAGGCACATGCACATACTGAATCAGAAAATGTTCTTGTATACACTTAACAAATTTCTCTCCATTTAAAGCCTTAACACTATGGCAGTTCTAGTTTATGGAGAAAATGAGGACTGCAGATGCTGGAGAGTTGCGAGTGTGGTGCTAGAAAAGCACACAGGTCAGGCAGCATCCGAGGAGCAGGAGAATCAACGTTTTGAGCAAAAGCCCTTCATCAGAAATGTCAATTCTTCTGCTTCTCGGATGCTCCCTGACAAGCTGTGCTTTTCCAGTTCCAGTCTATGTTTGGAAAGTTAAAATGCCCTGCCATAACCACCCTATTGTTCTTGCAGACAACTGAGGTCTCCTTACAAATTTGTTTCTCAATTTCCTTCTGACTATTGGGGGGGTCCATAACATAATCCCAATATGGTGATCGTCTCTCTCTTATTTCTCAGTTCCACCCAAATAATTTCCCTGGATGAATTCCCAGGAATATCCGCCCCCAGTACAGCTGTAATGCTATCCCTAATTAAAAATGCCACATACCCCCACCCCCCTCTCTCGCTGCCCTTTCTACCTTTCCTGTAGCATTTGAATCCTGGAACATTCAGCTGCCAGTCCTGCCCATCCCTGAGCCATGTTTCTGTAATTGCTATGATGGCTCAGTCCCATGTTCCTAACCATGCCCTGAGTTCATCTGCCTTCCCTGTTAAGTCTCTTGCATTGAAATAAATGCAGTTTAATTTATCAGTCCTACCTTGTTCTCTGCTTTGTCCCTGCCTGCCCTGACTGTTTGACTCACTCCTTTTCCCAACTGTTACAGTCTCAGATTGATCTCTTTCCTCATTATTTCCTTGTGTCACCACTCCAACCAACATTGAGTTTATATCCTCCTGAGCAGCTCCAGCAAATCTCCCTGCCAGTAAATTAGTCCCTTTCCAGTTCAGGTGCAATCCGTCCTTCTTGTACAGGTCACTTCTACCCCAGAAGAGATTCCAATGATCCAAAAATATGAACCCTTCTCCCCTGCACCAGCTCCTCAGCAATGCATTCATCTGCTCCATCCTCCTATTCCTACCCTCACTAACTCATAGCACCAGGAGTAATCCAGATGTTACTACCCTTGAGGACCTCCTTTTTAAATTCCTGCCTAACTTGCTATATTCTCCCTTCAGAACCTCATCCTTTTCTGGTCCTACGTTATTAGTTCCAAGATGTACAATGACCTCCTGCTGGTCCCACTCCTCTTTGAGAACATTCTGCACCTTCTCTAAGACATCCTTGACCCTGGCACCAGGGAAGCAACGCACCATTCTGATTTCTCACTGCCAGCTACAGAAATGTCTGTGTGTACCTCAAGTCCACACTGACCCGCCGAAGCGCAACCCACCCATACCCCTACATATACCCCTTACCTAACACTACGGGCAATTTAGCATGGCCAATTCACCTGACCCGCACATCTTTGGACTGTGGGAGGAAACCGGAGCACCCGGAGGAAACCCACGCAGACACGGGGAGAACGTGCAAACTCCACACAGTCAGTCGCCTGAGGCGGGAATTGAACCCAGGTCCCTGGTGCTGTGAGGCAGCAGTGCTAACCACTGTGCCACCGTGCCGCCCTATGATGCACCTGGACAGATGTATGAGTAGGTGGGGAGCAGAGGGATACAGATGCTTCCGAATTGGGTGACAAGTTTAGACAGTAGATTTGGATTGGCTCAGGCTTGGAGAGCCGAAGGGCCTGTTCCACGGCTGTAAATTTTCTTTGTTTTTTGTTCTTGTTAAGAAATACAAAGAGAAAGGCAAAGAAAGTGGATTAGCTGGAGGCTCAGTAGCCTGAACACTGCCACTCTGCCATCGCCATTTTTTGTTATGTTATCTCTGACTTTCACTAATCTCTGAGTCATCCAGATTCAAAACATTAGCTTTCCCTCTCTCTGTGGATGCTGCCTGACCTGTGGTATTTTGTTTTCACTTGTCCCCATTGTTTTCCGTTAATCCCTTAAAAATATATTGTTTTAAATTACAGCCATTTAGCAACAGTTGTTAGTGGCAGTTCTTTACCAGTCAATGTCCTTACAATTTTCTGGTGATACCACACTCATATTCCCCATTGAATGCAGCTGGTTGTGGCTGGGGAAGGTGCTGTCTGATTGTCCCTGATAAGCAAAGGACTTGATCCCTCGGCTCCAATTTACAATAGTTTGCTCAGTGCTCTTTCCTCACATGTCTAGTGCTCTCCCATAGTCCCATATCAGAAGTTACTTCTTAAATTTATTTGGCTGTCAAACCATCAATTGCGTCTGCATTAATCGCATGGATTATTTATGGATCTTTTTACTCATAGGTCTGACATGGAACTTTCTGGGCCTCAATTTTCTCAGCTACATTTATTTTTTTCTACCAAAACAGGTAGAACAGAGGACAAAATGTACCATGTCAAAGTTAAGTCATTTTAAATTTGTGTTCATACAATAATAGGAGGAATGTTTCTGAGACACCCGAACCAAACAACCCCATCACCCTGTGGCCGACCACTTCAACTCCCCCTCCCACTTTGCCAAGGGACATGCAAGTCCTGGGCCTCCTCCTCCATCAAATCCTCCTAAATTAAGAGGAAGAACACCTCATCTTCCACCTTGGGACACTCCAACCACATGGAATCAATATTGACTTCATCAATTTCCTCATCTCCCCTCCCCTCACCTCATCCCAGATCTAACCCTCCAACTCAGCACTGCCCTCTTGAACTATCCTACCTGTCCATCTTCCTTTCCTTTCCACCCTCCCATCCAACCTATCATCATCACCACCCACCTGCATCTACCTATCACTTTCCCAGCTACCTTCCCCCCACCCCATTCCATTTATCGCTCAGCCACCTTCCCCACTCCCCCCCACACCCCCCACCCCATCCACATTCCTATTGAAAGGCTTATACCCAAAACGTTGACTTTCCTGCTGTTGGGATGCTGACTGATCTGCTGTGCTTTTCCAGCATCACACTTTTCAACTTATGTTTTGCACTCTCGAATTTGATCACAGCTTGCTACATATATTGGATTCCCATTGCTCAGCTGAATCTGATTTGAACATGACGAACAGGTTGTTTATTCGAAAGAAACAAATGTATGAGAATCATCTTTTACCCTTCCCTTGCTTTTCAAGAAGGACTGTGCAGAGTTGATATTTTCAGTTACGCCTTTGTCATTTCCTCTGCACAACTCAATGCCAACTGGTTCACTGGTTTTATATTTCTTTATCTGTGTTATACTAAACTCTGCCTCATTGAGCCAGTTGTCAAGAATGACAATTTTAACTGCCTTTCTGCAGGTGCATGTAAAGGCAAGTCACTAGTACCAGGCGAGGACAGAATACTTACATGACATGACAAACTTCTATCGCTTGTATACTGAAGGAATATTTCCATTATCATACTGCTGACCGTTTTTCATTTATTTCAATTGAATTAATTCAACACATCCCCTCATACATTGCAACAGGATTTGACATAATCTTGTCAGAGCAGAAGTCTGATTCCATTCCAATGTGTGAACAGAGAAACCTACAGTGTGGAAACAGGTCCTTCAGCCCAACAAGTCCACACCGACCCTCCAAAGAGTAACCCACCCAAACTCACCCCCTTACTTTATTACTCTATATCTTCCCCCTGACTAATGCACCTAATCTACACATCCCTGAACACTATGGGCAACTTAGCATGGCCAAATCACCTAACTTGCACATCTTTGGATTGTGGGAAGAAACCTAAGCAGATATGAGGAGAATGTGCAAATTCCACACAGACAGTCACCCAAGGCTGGAATTGAACCTGGGTCCTGGTGCTGTGAGGCAGCAGTGCTAACCACTGAGCTGCTAGAATATATAATATGATGCATTATAGCATATATGATATCAAGAGCTAGAGATCACGAGTGTAACATATATAGGAGAAACAAGGATGGCATGTTTTTTCCTCAAATTTGAACAAAATAATCCAGAAATTGACAGCAATTTTTTTTAAAAAAAAGACTCCAAATAGCAATTAAATAGTACAATTCATGCAGTGAGGAGAGAAATAATATGACATCTTGCAGTCTTTGGTATGTGAATATTGTGAACATGAAAAATGCTCCATTTGGAAATATCTACCATTAGAAACAGTGCTGTCCTTGCACCAATCTCATTCTCCCCATGTCTGCGTGGGTTTCCTCCGGGTGCTCTAGTTTCCTCCCACAGTCCAAAAGATGTGCAGGTTAGGTGAATTGGCCATGCTAAATTGACATGTCAGGGGTAAATATTGGGTAGGAGAATGGGTCTGGGTGCGTTACATTTCAGAGGGTCGGTGCGGACTTGTTGGGCCAAAGGGCCTGTTTCCACACTGTAGGGAATCTAACTTATCATGGAGAGGAAAGTCATAAGGGGGAGAGTGATGAGACAAAATACATTGTTACTGGCAAATAGAGCAAGCTATTTTAAGGAAATACCAGACAGAAACAGGGAAGTCATTTGACAGACCTCAATGAATTTTAAATTGAATACTTCTGTGGCACCATAATTCATCTGGGGATTCTATTTAGCTCAGTGGCTGGGTTGTTGGTTTATAGAGCAATATGATACCAACAGCATGAGTTCAATTCCCATCACTGGTTTGAGGTTACCATGAAGGACTTTCCTTCTCAACCTCTTCCCTTGCCTGAGGTCTGGTGGCTCTCAGGTTAAATCACCATCAGTTGTTTCTCTCTGATGAGAAAGCAGCCCTCTGGTCTGGTTAGACTGTGGTGACACAATCACAATTCATTCAGATGTAAAGGTGAAGGAGCATGGAGGTTCCTCACCAGGTTCTTACTAGAAATGAAGCGCTTCAGTTATGAAAGCTTATGAAATATAAGCTGATAAGGTGATGATAGGCTTCAATAGAGACGTAGTGGTTCAACAGCAGATTCCATAAATTTTGAATATTTGACAGAATCACTAAAGTCGTGTTTTCTTTCAACTAAACAATCATCCAAAGTTAAGAATTGATTTGCTGGAAAAGCGCAGCAGGTCAGGCAGCATTCAAGGAGCAGGAGAATCGACGTTTCTGGCATAAGCTCTTCTTCTTATACCCGAAACGTCGATTCTCCTGCTCCTTGGATTCTGCCTGACCTGCTGCGCTTTTCCAGCAACACATTTTTCAGCTCTGATCTCCAGCATCTGCAGTCCTCACTTTCTCCTTAAGAATTGATTTGTCAAAGGTGCTGTAAGTTGATTTGACAAATTATGTTAAATGTCAGGTCATATCTTATTGAGTCAGAATTCACCTAATTGAGTCCGAAAGACACCTACCCTTGCCATTCAGCAGGTGTACAGTGTGATTACCTGATATGCCAGAGAACTGCTGATGGGGAATCATCAGGATCGCCGGAGTTGGCCGTCGCCTTCGTATCTTAAAGAACAAGAAAATGACCATCAGACTTTCTCACAGTGATGATCTGTTTCAAACATCAAGAAGCAAAAATATAGAAACAAGCATGCTGACATGGGGAGAAATGCGACTAGACGCTATACAAGACACTCACTTCATAACAAATCACATAAATCCTGAGGCCCATTCACCACTAACATCAGCAAACCTCTAATCAACTCCTTGGTTAATGAATTCATTATTGCACAAGTCAGTGATAGAGCTCTTTAGCTTAGCAGAGCAGAGGTATGTGCCAACCTAACTTCCTGTACTTCCAGTCTTTCCTGAATTCAGAGTTTACTGTTTGTCCTTCCCTCTGAGTTTCCAATGTATCCTACTTTTTGGATTTCTAATCTGTTGATTTCTACAAGGTCCTTCATGGTAGGCTCATCCATAAGATTATAATGCATTGGAACCAATGGGACCTGGCCACTAAAGAAGGCAGAGGATAGTGTGGAAGGGTGTTTTGCTGGCTGGATTAGTGGTGTTCCGCAAAGATCCGTACTGGGACCTCTACTGTTGCAGCTTTATAAGACTTTGGTTAGGCCACAATTTGGGTTCAATTTTGTTTACCATATTATGGGAAGGATGTGCAGGTGTTGGAGATGGGGCAAGGAAAAGGTTGACAGGATGCTGCCTGGATTTGAGGGTATGAGGTATTAGGGGAGCCGAGAAAAACTCGATAAAATTGTGAGATACACAGACAGAGTTGATCGTCAGAATCATTTTTCCCAGAGTTGAAATGACCAATACTGCGGGTGTGCAATTGAGGTGAGAGGGAGAGAATGCAAAGGAAATGTGAGGGGCAAGTATTTTACACAGAGAGTGGTAGGAGTCTAGCAGGGGTAGTGGTGGAGGCAGATAAGGGCTGCTTAAGGAACTTTTAGGATAAGCGTATGAAATGTAAGGAACGGAGGGATATGGACCAAGGACAGGCAGATGGTATTAGTTAAATTTAGCATCATGTTTGGCACAATATTGTAGGCCAAAGTCCCCATTTCTGTGCTGTACTATTCCATGTTCTATGATACTTCACTTAAAGTGAGGGAAATGGGGGAGAAAGGAGGACAGAGAAAGTACTACAATTATTTTTATGATTGGTTAAAGAGCAGCTGAACGTTTATGATATATATTTACCCTTGGCAACCCTTTCTTTTATGAGCAAAGTCAAGAAGAGGTATTATGTTTTTACAAGAGAAACTTAATCTGAACGCTAAACTGGAATGCTGTAGAAAATTTATGATTTTATACTGAGGTTTTGTATCGAACCAGGTAACATTAGTTGTGAATTTGGTCATGACTGCGAAAAAAAAAGTCCTGACATAAAATTAATCAATGATCATTTCAGGTCTAAAAAGTAATTAATTAGAACTTACAACAGAGCAGATCAAATCTCCCTTTGCACTCATGAGTTCCACCAGGAAAGCTGTTTTACAAAATGAAGCTTATTTTACACTGTCTTCCAAAACACAATCAGGAGAGGTACAGCACATGGTGCTATAAAGAGTTCATTTTGCTGCACAGACTCAGTCAAGTACTCCCAACTGAGATACAACACCGTTTAAGGCGCAATATATTTAAGACAAAAATGAAGAAAAAGCCTTCTCCTTAAGGCAAATAAATCTAAGGAAGTTTTTCCCACAGAGGCTTGTCCAGACTGGGTTATTGAGTATATTCAAGGCCTAGATGGCCAGATTTTGAATCAGTAAGGGAATCAATAGTTACAGCAAAATGCAGGTAAGTACAGTTGAGTATTATCTGACTAGTGATTATGTCATTGAATGGTGGAGGAGACTCGATGGAGTAAATAGTTGGCTTCTGCTTTGACATTTTATGTTCTTTTGGCTACACCTTTACTGGCCATAAAGCAGAAACCTCCTGTGCATCAGCTGTCAAATTTGCAAGGGCAGTATCCAGATTTCCTTTGGCTGGTTCATTAATCATACCATTTTCTCAGATACTATCAAAAATGCCTCCTCAAACGGTGTAGGGTCTGTACAAATCGGAATATTTCCTTATTGGACTACAGATTATGACTTGGATTCCTGCAATTACAGCATGCATCAGGATCTGCCACAATTTGTTCATTGCCCAGGAACTTGTCAGAAATGTATCACTAGACTGCTGACTTCTGACATCCATAACTGGTCATAATTACTCAAACCAATCAGCAATCTGTTGCTATACAAACGTGATACTGCCTTCACTCTTATCACAACCATCCCTATAGTGCTTACCGTGTAATTACAAGATATGATGAGTTCCAAAACTTGTTCCTCAAAGCTCAGTAATTATATTCAACTAACATTTTACAAAATAACAATGCAGCGAAATGTGAAGAGTAGTACTCACATCACATTTCACATACCAACTTTTCTTTTGGCAGGTGCATGACTGGGTAAGGTACAGAGCAGCCTCTTGTGCATCTCAACCTGAAAAAACAGGCACAGCATGTCCCTCGACTGTATCCTCATAGGTTTCCTATTTTTCATAGAGTCCAAGTTAGATACTTAATGAAAACCACTCGACACAATGTCCATTATTCCTGAAACGTTGATTTTGCTGCACTTTGGATGCTGCCTGAACTGCTGTGCTCTTCCAGCACCACTAATTCAGTACCAGAAAGGTGGTCCAACAAAGTTGAGTTACAGAGAGATGTTGGCTCTAAACAGTTCTCGGCAAGCAGCCACAAGACAATTAGAGCATGTTGGTAAGTTAGAAAAGTTCTCTACATACTGTAACAATGAAACAATCACAATTAAGCATCTCAAGTGTTTCATGCAGCATAAAGCTTCTTCAATGTATGAGCAGAGAAAGCAGCAGGAAAGCTGGAGGGTAAACTTTGCACATATTGATGAACCAGCCACGAGGTAGGTACACCAACTTAGAATTCAGAGTAATACTTCTTTGGGTTCAACAGTCTACTTATCATAACCACCCATAAAAGGTCATCAATAACAACTAAATTTACGCAGGCCATTTCCTCAGCAAAGAATAGTTTGACATGTTCATGTCTAATTAGTAAGAGAATTAAAATCTCCCTTTAAGCTAATCACATCTGACACTTCCAGAACAGGTATATTAGTAGTTACAGACAGAGTGCATCTACCTCTGTACTGTCTTTATTAGACCCTGTCACAGCAAATAAACACTGAATAAAATACAATGCAAAGACACACAGTACTGACTGAGAACACTCAGGATAACTAACAGCCCAGACTGGAAATGACAATGGTCTCAACAGGGCAGTGATTATTTCAATAATATCAGATGAGACGGCTAAAGTGGACTGGGAACAGGTATTGTCAGATAGATCTTTCTCAGAACTGACTGATGTATTCAAGAAGGAAATGCTTAAATGACAGGGATAACGTGGTGCAATAAAGAAAAGTGTTGAGTTTATCAAATCCTGTGAGCACAGGACATCAAGGGGTATAGCATTTGGTTCAGAGAAATGGAATGCTTTATGGTAAATATCAAAACAGAAGAAAACTTAGAAAAGTGCAAAATGTGTAAAATGGAATTAAAATGGAGCTTAGGAGAGCTTAATGGTAACGAGAGGACTTTGTCAGGTAAATTGAAGGAAAATCTTAAATTGTTTTATTAATACGTTAAGGATAAAAGGATAATGAGGGAAAAAGTAGTGCCCATTGTGAATTATACTGATTACTTGCGCTTGTAGCCAGATAATGTATGCAGGGTTCCATATGAAAACATTTTATTGATGTTCACTAAGAATGCAATGATGTAGATGAGTGGGTAGGAAAGTGGCAGATTGAGTTCAACTTGGATTAGTGTGACACAATGTGTTTTGGGGGGGTGTGGTCAAACAGTGAAAGGAAATACACCATAAATGGGTATATATTGAGAGCATAGATGAAGGGAGAGATCTTGCCTTGCAAGTGCACAGGTCCCTGAAGATAGTACAGGCAGATCAGGTTGTAAAGAAGACATGTGGAATACTCTCCTTCATGGTTCGAGGTTTAGAATACAGAAGTAGGAATTTTCTTTTTCCTTTATTCATTCAAGGGATGAGGGTGTGACTGGCTAGGCAGCATTTATCATAGATTCCCTACAGTGTGGAAATAGGCCCATTGACCAAAGACCCTCCAAAGTGTAACCCACCCGGACCCAATCCCCTACCCTATATTTACCCTTGACCAATGCACCTAACCAACACGTTCCCTGAACACTACGGGCAATTTAGCATGGCCAATTCATCCTAACTTGCAAATTTTTGGATGATGGGAGGAAACTGGAGTACCCAGAGAAACTCCACACAGACAGTCACGTAAAGTTGTAATTGAACTTGGGTCCCCAGTGTTGTGAGGAAGCAGTGTTAACCATTGAGTCACTGTGACGCCCCTTAGGTTCCTTTTAAATCTTTTCCCTCTCACCTTAAATCTATGCCCTCTAGTTCTGGACTCCCCCACACCAGGGAAAAGACCTTGTCTATTTACTCTATCCATGCCCCTCATGATTTTATAAGCCTTTAGAAGGTCAGCCCTCAGCCTCTGATGCTCCGGGGAAAACAGCTCCAACCTATTCAGCACCATTCCGCCCCCCACTCCCCCTCCCTATAGCTCAAATCCTCCAGCCCAGGCAACACCCTTGTAAATCTTTTCTGAATTCTTTCAAGTTTCACAACATCCTGTCAATAGCAGAGAGACCGGAACTGCACACAGTAATCCAAAAGTAGACTAACCAATACCCTATACAGAGCTGAAAATGTGTTGCTGGAAAAGCGCAGCAGGTCAGGCAGCATCCAAGGAACAGGAAATTCGACGTTTCGGGCATAAGCCCTTCTTCAGGAATGAGGAAAGTGTGTCCAGCAGGCTAAGATAAAAGGTAGGGAGGAGGGACTTGGGGGAGGGGCGATGGAGATGCGATAGGTGGAAGGAGGTCTAGGTGAGGGTGATAGGCTAGAGTGGGTGGGGGCGGAGAGGTCAGGAAGAAGATTGCAGGTTAGGAAGGCGGTGCTGAGTTTGAGGGATTCGACTGAGACAAGGTGGGGGGAGGGGAAATGAGGAAACTGGAGAAATCTGAGTTCATCCCTTGTGGTTGGAGGGTTCCCAGGCAGAAGATGAAGTGCTCTTCCTCCAACTGTCGTGTTGTTATGGTCTGGTGATAGAGGAGTCCAAGGACCTGCATGTCCTTGGTGGAGTGGGAGGGGGAGTTAAAGTGTTGAGCCATGGGGTGGTTGGGTTGGTTGGTCCGGGTGTCCCAGAGGTGTTCTCTGAAACATTCCACAAGTAGGCAGCCTGTCTCCTCAATATAGAGGAGGCAACATCGGGTGCAGCAGATGCAATAGATGATGTGTGTGGAGGTGCAGGTGAATTTGTGACGGATATGAAAGGATCCCTTGAGGCCTTGGAGAGAAGTAAGGGAGGAGGTGTGGGTGCAAGTTTTGCATTTCTTGCGGTTGCAGGGGAAGGTGCGGGGAGTGGAGGTTGGGTTGGTGGGGGGTGTGGACCTGACGAGGGAGTCACGGAGGGAGTGGTCTTTGCGGAACGCTGATAGGGGAGGGGAGGGAAATATATCCCTGGTGGTGGGGTCCGTTTGGAGGTGGCGGAAATGACGGTGGATGATACGCTGTATATGGAGGTTGGTGGGGTGGTAGGTGAGAACCAGTGGGGTTCTATCCTGGTGGCGGTTGGAGGGGCAGGGCTCAAGGGCGGAGGAGCGGGAAGTGGAGCAGATGCGGTGGAGGGCATCATCGATCACGTCTGGGGGGAATCTGCGGTCCTTGAAGAAGGAGGCCATCTGGGCTGTACGGTATTGGAACTGGTCCTCCTGGGAGCAGATGTGGCGGAGATGAAGGAATTGGGAATATGGGATGGCGTTTTTACAGGGGGCAGGGTGGGAGGAGGTGTAGTCTAGGTAGCTGTGGGAGTCAGTTGGTTTATAGTAGATGTCCATGTTGATTCGGTCACCCGAGATAGAAATGGAAAGGTCTAGGAAGGGAAGGGAGGAGTCTGAGATGATCCAGGTGAATTTGAGGTTGGGGTGGAAGGTGTTGGTAAAGTGGATGAACTGTTCCATCTCCTCGTGGGAGCACGAGGCAGCGCTGATACAGTCATCGATGTAGCGGAGGAAAAGGTGGGGGGTAGTGCCAGTGTAGTTGCGGAAGATGGACTGCTCCATATATCCTATGAAGAGGCAGGCATAGCTGGGGCCCATGTGGGTGTCCATGGGGCTACTCCTTTGGTTTGGAGGAAGTGGGAGGATTGGAAAGAGAAGTTATTCAGGGTGAGGACCAGTTCAGTCAGTCGAAGGAGGGTGTCAGTGGAAGGGTGCTGGTTGATACGGCGGGAAAGGAAGAAGCGGAGGGCTTTGAGTCCTTTGTGATGGGGGATGGAGGTGTATAGGGACTGGATGTCCATAGTGAAGATAAGGCGTTGGGGACCGGGGAAGCAAATATCATGGAGGAGGTGGAGGGCATGGGTGGTGTCCCGAACGTAGTTGGGGAGTTCTTGGACTAAGGGGGACAGGAATATCCTATACAGTTCCAACATGGCCTCCCAGCTCCTAAACTCAATGCACTGACTAATAAAGTACCAAAGTCTTCACTAACCAGCTGCCAGTGGATGTGGTGGAGGCTGGTACAATTACAGCATTTAAAAGGGTACATGAATAGGAAGAGTTTAGAGGGATATGGGTCAAGTGCTGGCAAATGGGACTAGATTAGGTTAGAATATCTGGGCAGCATGGACAAGTTGGGCTGAAGGGTCTACATCTGTGCTGTACATTTCTATGACTCTGTGGCTCTAATTGAGCTGTGGAGAATGGGTGTCTTGACCATGTTAGATATGGTTTGCTCGAGCAGATGTTACTATGCAAGCAAAAGACATGTTATTGTAGATTCAGTGTTATGTAATGGAAAATGGCAAATTAACATGATTGTTGTAAAAGCACCTTTATAGATATGTAACCAAATAAGTTATAATTTATCATCTTGAGATGCTCACTCTGCAGCAAGAGCATTAATCTTGCGTAAATGAACTCATTAAAGTATAAGACACAAATTGACTGAGAGAGATGGGGAAACAACTCACTGGGGCATCATTGCATTTCAGGTGGCACGTTGGCTCAGTGATTAGCACTGCTGCCTCACAGTGCCAGAGACCCAGGTTCAATTCCCACCTTGGGCAACTGTCTGTGTGGAGTTTGCACGTTCTCCCCATGTCTGCGTGGGTTTCCTCTGGGTGCTCTGGTTTCCTCCCACAGTCCAGAAACGTGCAGGTTAGGTGAATTGGCCATGCTAAATTGCCAGTAGTGATGGGGGAAGGGGTAAATGTAGGGGGATGGGTTGCTCTTTGGAGGGTCAGTGTGGACTTGTTGGGCCAAAGGGCCTGTTTCCACACTGTAAATAATCTAATCTGAACAAGTTAGAAGATATGATATACATAGAGAATTGATAGTATTTAAAGATCTATGAAATGACTTACAACAATTGTACATACCTTCAAGTAGCAAAAGATCTATATTTACACTGACCTTGTCAAACAATGGATGTTCAAGATTTTATTAGATTAAATGACCAGAAATAAAATTAAACTGCAAATCTGAGAACCGGGAGCTTTTTAGAATACAGAAAATGAGGGCCCAGAAAATGACGAGGAAATGAGAATGTAATATGAATATAATCTTGCAATAAAAACCACAAGAAAGAAAATAAAAGCTTCTATTGGTACGCAAAAAGAAAATGCTATTACCTCGTTTCAATCTCGAGGGTTTTAATGTTTTACATAGTGAAAAAGGTAACTTCAAATAGAATGGGACCTTGATCTGATGGGCTGAGGAGTGGGAGAATGTGTTTAGTTTAGATAAAATGAATGTTGCATTTTGGAAAGGCAAATCAGTGCAAATCAGTGGTAAGGTCCTGGGAAGTGTTGATGAATAAAGAAACCTTGGAGTGCAGGTTCATAATTCCTTGAAAGTAGAGTCGCAGGTAGATAGGATAATGAAGAAGTCTTTTTTACGCTTGCCAGTGCAATGTGTGTAGGAGTTGGGAGACCATGTTACAGATGTACAGGGCATTGGTTAGGCCACTTTTGGAATACTGCACCCAATTCTGGTTTGCCTGCTTTGGGAAGACTTCTGTGAAACTTGAAAGGGTTCAGAAAATAATTTACAAGAATATTGCCAGGGTTTGAGATATACAGAGAGGCTGAATTGGCTGGGGCTGTTTCCCCTGGAGCATCTGAGGCTGAGGGGTGACCTTGTAAAGGTTTATCAAATCATGAGGCGCGGAGATAGGGTGAAGAGCCAAGGTCTTTTCCCTAGGGTAGGGGAGTCCAAAACTAGAGTGCAAAAGTTTAAAGTGAGAAGGAAAGGATTTAAAAGGGACCTAAGGAGCAACTTTCTCATGCAGAGTGTGGATGTATGGAATAGGCTGCCAGAGGAAGTGGTGGAAGTTGGCATAATTACAAAGTTTAAAAGGCACCTGGATGTGTACATGAATAGGAAGGTTTAAGAGGGCTATGGGTTAAATGCTGGCAAATGGGACGAAGTTTATTTCGGATATCTGATCACCATTGGACCGAAGGCTGTGTTTCCATGCTCTACAGCTCGGTGGCTCTATGACTTTATTTCTAACCAGACTCCTGAAAGGGACTCTATCAGAATCTTTCTGATAAATCTAAGTGCCCCACATTCATCGGCTCTAATTTAACAATTCTGCCAGTGACATTTTCAAGAAAACACCAACAAGTTTGTCAAACATGATTTGCCCGTTGCACATCCATTTGGAAGTGGAATGAAATGTGGTATTTCCAAACGTGTGGATGATACACATTTAAGTGGGAATGTGTACAATAAGAAACATGTGAAGCGGCTTTAGCAAGCTTTGGATAAGCTTAGCAAATTTGACAAGGAAATCTCAGATGGAATATAATGTGGAAAATGTGTAGTCATCCATTTTGGTAGGAGGAACAGAGGTGCAGATTATTTGTCCAACGATAAGAGGATGGAAATTGTAGACATACAGAAGGAGTGAGGGTGTACTTGCCAATAAGCCAATCAAGGCTCACATTCAACCTGTTAGAATGACTGATGGAAGTTTAGTCTTGATTTCAGGACAATTTGAGAACATCAGTAATGAAAACTTGTTTCACATGTATAGTTGCTTATTGAGGTCCCAACTGGAGTGCTGTTTTCAATAATAATTTCCATATAGGGAGTGAAAAGATGGTTCGTTTTCATTTTTCCCAAGATAGCAGAACTGACCCACGAAGAAAGATTAGATTAGATTCCCTAAAGTGTGGAAACAGGCCCTTCGGCCCAACAAGTCCACACCGATCCTCTGAAGAGCAACCCACCCAGACCCATTCCCCTACACCTAACACTACAGGCAATTTAACATGGTCAATTCACCTAACCTGCGCATCTTTGGATTCTGGGAGGAAACCGGAGCACCTGGAGGAAACCCATGCAGACACGGGGAGAATGTGCAAACTGCACACAGACAGATGCCCGAGGCGGGAATTGAACCTGGGTCCCTGGCACTGTGAGGCAGCAGTGCTAACCACTGAGCCACCATGCTGCAAAGTGTATCAGTATTCTCAAAAGTGTGAAAAATGAGTAATGATTTCATTTAAATAAAATGCCTGAGGATGGAGATGCAGATAAGATGCTGTCCCCTGTTACAAAGTCTACAACCAACAGTTTAAATACAAGGAAAGTCCACCAAGGACAGAGAAGCTGATTTCTTTTTTTAACTCAGAAGGTTGTCAACCTTTGGTATTTTCTATCACAAAGGATTATGAAAGCCTAATTGTTGAAGCTGTTTAAGCACACATTGACAGATTTCTCATTACCGATGGTGTAAACATTATTGGGGTGATCTGTCATGATTGTATTGAATGACACTGCAGGGTAGTTATTGCGTGGGGCTGTATAAGGGAAAAGAGGACAAAACTGAATGGAACAATTACTGCAACATCAGTCTCCTCACAATCATGAAGTGATGGAAGAAACCTTTTACAGTTCAGTGAAGCAGCTCGTATTCAAAATTAGCCACCACATTTACTAGTCTCAACTTGATTTGTGCTCGGGCCATGCAGTTATTGACCCCAGTGAAGCCTTGCTCCAAACATGTATAAGAGAACTGCACTGACTAATGGACAACTTTTGACAGTGTGTTTCAAGAAGAACGTTGAGAAAAAAACTTGAGTCACAAAATTCGGCGGGAAGCTCACTGCCGTTTGGCACATCAGGCAAAACAAAGAAAGATTCTTATGGGTCAAGTACAAATAGTCTTCACCCCACAACAGTTTATAGCATTTTCTTAGGGTAGGCTCAAACATCTCTAAATGCACTCCTCCTCCATACTAGTGTGAGGAATGGCATGTTTGCTGAGGATTGTATGATACACTAATCGCCCAATATTAACAAATTCCCTGGTCAAACTCAGCAAGTCCTGGACAACAGTTAAGTTTCAACCAAAAAGGTGAAAGGAATACTCAGGTCAGCCAAGTTCGCTGCAATGAGGTGGTGCCACTCCCCGCACCTTCCCCTGCAACCGCAAGAAATGCAAAACTTGTGCCCACACCTCCCCCCTTACTTCCTTCCAAGGCCCCAAGGGATCCTTCCATATCCGTCACAAATTCACCTGCACCTCCACACACGTCATTTACTGTATCCGCTGCACCCGATGTGGCCTCCTATACATTGGCGAGACAGGCCGCCTACTTGCGGAACGTTTCAGAGATCACCTCTGGGACTCCCGCACCAACTAACCCAACCGCCCCGTGGCTGAACACTTTAACTCCCCTCTCACTCTGCCAAGGACATGCAGATCCTTGGCCTCCTCCATTGCCAGACCATGGCAACACGACGCCTGGAGGAAGAGCACCTCATCTTCTGCTTAGGAACCCTCCAACCACAAGGGATGAATGCAGATTTCTCCACCTTATCTCAGTCCCAACCCTCGGACTCAGCCCGCCTTCTTGACCTGCAATCTTCATCCCGACCTTTCTGTCCCCACCCCTTCCCCAGCTTATCACCCTCACCTTAACTTCCTTCCACCTATCGCATTCCCAACACCCCTTCCCCCAAGTCCCTCCTCCCTGCCTTTTATCTTAGTCTGCTTGACACACCCTGCTCATTCCTGAAGAAGGGCTTATGCCCGAAACGTCGATTCTCCTGCTCCTTTGATGCTGCCTGACCTGCTGCGCTTTTCCAGCAACACATTTTTCAGCTCTGCTCTCCAGCATCTGCAGTCCTCACTTTCTCCTTGCTAATGTTGACCCTGCTTTGCATACCTCCTATGCAGTTGTAACCTGTATGCGTTGCTCTGTCAAGCACTCTGTGATCTCTACATCTTTGTTTGCTATGATCTGCCTGTACAGCTCACAAAAATTTGCTTTTCACTGTACTTAAGTATATGTTATAGTGTCATAGAGATGTGCAGCATGAAAATAGACCCTTTGGTCCAACTTGTCCATAACAACCAGATATCCTAAAATATTCCACTTGCCAGTATCTGGCCCATATCCCTATAAACCCTTTCTAATCATACACCCATCCAGATGCCTTTTAAATGCTGTAGTTGTACAATCCTCCACCACTTCCTCTGGCAGCTCATTCCACACATGCATCACCCTCTCTGTGGAAACGTTGCCCCTTCAGTCCCTTTTAAAACGTGCTACTCTCACTGTAAACCTATGCCCTCTAATTTTCAAATTTTCTATCCCAGAGAAAAGACCTGAGCAATTCATCCTATCCATGCTACTCATGATTTTATAAACCTCTATAAGGTCACTCCCCAGCCTCCAATGCTCCAGTGAAAATAGCTCCAGCCCAATTCAGCCTCTCCCTGTTGCTCTGGCAACATCCTTGTCAATCTTTTCTGAACCCCTTCAAGTTTCCCAAAATCATTCTGACAGCAGGGAGACCAGAAACGAATGCAGTATTCAACAAGTCACTGTTTGTTCAAAGCAGAATTTCAAAATTGTGCATTTTTTTTTTAAAATGAGGCTTTAAGTCGAGGCTGAAGTTGAGGTTCATCTAAGTGATGAGCTATGTCAATAATGGCCATTATCAGGCAGGATTGAATCAGAGCTGTGCAAGAAAAGGCCAATTATCGATCCTGCTGTTGCTGACACTGTGCAGGAGCTAAGTGAGTAGGAGAGATTTCCCTGATTTTGGCAAAAGGCCTTGCAGACTTTTTTGTTTTACTTGTGCAAATTCCTTTTTGATAGTGGCCACCGCATTTGATGGTAGCGCATTCAGATAACCCATTATATGAGTAAAAGATCTCATGTTTTTCCTAATGACCTCAAATCTGCGTTTGCGGCATGGTGGCTCAGTGGTTAGCACAACTACCTGACAGTACTAGGGGCCTGGGTTCAATTCCAGTTTCAGGTGACTATCTGTGTGGAGGTGCTCTGGTTTCTTCCCACAGTCCATAAATGTGCAGGTTAGGTGAGTTGGCTAGGCTAAATTGCCAATATTGTTCAGGGGTGTGTAGATTAGGGGGTAAATGCATTCATTTGGGGGTAAAAGTAGAGTGGTTGGGTGTGTTATTGTTAGGAGGATTGGTGTGGACTTGTTGGGCCAAATGGCCTGTTTCCACACTATAGAGAGTCTACGAAATTTGCTGGCCATTAAAATCACATCTTCCCCTCATGCTTTACTTTTAATAAAATCAGACAATAATTAACAGCTCTGCTGAGTCTTATTGTAACCTTCTCCTGACTATACACCTTGTAAATAGTGAATGGACAGCATTTGCTAAATTTCCGAAATCCTGGTTGTCCTAAGAATAACAGGGACAACCAATATATTGGTTTGCATTGTAGTGCCTTTGCATACATTGGCAATTACTTGTAGTAATATGCAGGGGCCTTTTTTTTCAGACAGAAAAAAATGGACACATTTCTCATTTCACATTTGCTGCCAGACCTGCCAATTTTTTTCAGCACAGTGTGTTTATATTTCAAACTTCTGGCATCTGCAATATTTTGCTTTAATAATTATATGTACACATGAAACCTGCTTCAGTTTTACAAAGCAGGAGATTCCAGTTCTTTGATGAATTGCTCAGGCAGTGCTTTGACCAGAGTTAGCTTGCCTTGTTTAGTATTAAATCGAGCTTGGCAGTCACCTGGAACTCCTGAGCTGTAGGCATTATGGTTTTACCGAAACCGAATGGACTGCAGCGGTTCACGGGCAGCAGGTTACAAACATCTTCTCAATAGCATCTTGGTGTGGGCAATAAATATCAGCCTGGCCACTGATACTCAGATCCCATGAATGAATTTTAGAACATTATTTGACTGGTGGATTCGCCATGGTTACACCTCAACAATCAAAGTACCCATTTACCATCCAAACCGGAATTGTCTACTTAGACTCTATAAAGTGTTGTCCCCCTTCTTTACGTTAGTATTCTTAACAAAAATCCTGATGACTGCAAGACAAAAAGCTTTGAGAAAATGTGTCAAATAGCTCCCATCATTTTAATTTAAAATAAAATGTGTTTCTGTTGTTTTTCTTCAAGTATTCGGACAGTTTCAATTGATCATTACCCTATTACAGTCAGTTCTGGTATAACGCGACTGTTCCATTCTCACGCAATCTCACAATAACTCAAAGCCAGGTTATTAATCTATAATGTGAATAGTTGTAGCCTCAATACTGAACCTAATTACCAGTTGCCATCCTTGAAAAAACACCTTTATCCTCACTCTCTGCCTTCTGCCAGTTGGTACACTCACAGTGGCTACCTCACAGTGCCAGGGATTTGATTCCTGCCTCAGGTGACTGTATGGAGTTTGCATGTTCTTCCCGTGTCTGCATGGGTTTCCTCCCACAATCCAAAGATGTTCAGGTGAATTGGCCATGTTAAATTGCCCATAGTATTAGGTGCATTAGTCAGGGGTAAATGTAGGGGAATGGTTCTGGGTGGGTTACTCTTCAGAGGGTTGGTGTGGATTTGTTGGGCCAAAGTTTCCATACTGTGGGTAATCTAATCAGCCAATCCTCCAATGATGTCAGGACCTTGTCCCTAAAACCATGGGCTTTTATCTTACCTAGCAGCATCTTGTTAAAAGATCTTTTGGAAATCCAAATAGATCACGTTCACTAGCTTTCATTTGCTTAACATTGCTCATTACCTTCTCACGGAATTCTAACTGATTTTTCGACCTTGACCTCCCCTTGATGAAGCTGTGCGAACTCAGCCATTATTTACCAAGCACTTCTAAGTACTCTGGATTATAAAATTTTACCAGCAGCCAAGGTCGGGTTATGTGGCCTATAATATCCCTCCTTGTCCTTGAGCAGGAGTATTACGTTAGCTGTTCTGAGACCTCTAGGATTGTCCATGATTCTGTTGATTCCTAAACGACAGCCAACAATGCCTCCACAATCTCCTCTGCTATCCTCTTCAGACCCTGGGGTATAGCCATCTTCTAGATCATTTATCCATCTTCGGATCTTTCAGCTTCCCAAGCCCCTTTTCCTTTGTGATGGTTCCTATACTCACCTCTGTCCACTTCACTGTGTTGACGTTCTGGTATAATACTGGTGTCTTCTGCTGTGAAAACTGATGCAAAATTCCTAATCAAATCCACCACCCTTTCTTTATTCCCTATTGCTGCATATCCAACATCCTTTTCCTGCTGTTCAATGTCTACTTTTGACCTTTCTTACCTTTTAAATAGCCAAAAAGCTCTCACAATCTTATTTTATATTACTAGCTATCTGACCTCAAAATGGTGGAGGCAGGTTGAATTGAAGTTGTTTGGAGTTAATTTGAGGAGTGCAGAGGTGAAGGTAGAAGGCAAGATACAGGCACAATTGCTCAAATAATCTGTAATTACAATATGCAATACCCTTCTACTGTCACTTTATGATTCTGTGATTCTGACACCCAGAAATGGCATTAAGATTGGAATTTAACTGAGACAGCTGGTACTTTTGCAAATAGAATAAAATGTGTCACATATCATGGAACAGGAGAGGAAAGTTCAGAGCATTAGTAAATGCAGTGATCAGTTTCATTGATCAGATGTGTGCTAAAATATAAACCACAGTATTAATATATGGAATAATTCAAGAAGGGTCTGTGATGATATTGATACCTAATCCAGAGGCTGTAATTAACAAGGACTTAACAAATGATAACACAGCAAGCTTTTCTCTTCTGCCACATTGGATTACATACTGGATTTGGGTATGAAAGCCCAAAATGCTTCTTTCTGTGTTGTAAGTAAATAACACTCATAACATTTATGTATTTAATTCTATTCAATGGATCAATTGCTCGTCTAGACAGCAATACCTGGATGGTTCGTACAGAATAGGTGCAAATGTGTTGCTGGTCAAAGCACAGCAGGCCAGGCAGCATCACCCCGTGGCTCAACACTTTAACTCTCCCTCCCACTCCACCGAGGACACGCAGGTCCTTGGACTCCTCCACCGGCAGAACACAACTACACGACGGCTGGAGGAGGAGCACCTCATCTTCCGCCTGGGAACCCTCCAACCACAAGGTATGAATTCAGATTTCTCCAGTTTCCTCATTTCCCCTCCCCCCACCTTGTCTCAGTCGGTTCCCTCAACTCAGCACCGCCCTCCTAACCTGCAATCCTCTTCCTGACCTCTCCGCCCCCACCCCACTCCGGCCTATCACCCTCACCTTGACCTCCTTCCACCTATCCCACCTCCATCGCCCCTCCCCCAGTCCCTCCTCCCTACCTTTTATCTTAGCCTGCTTGGCTCTCTCTCTCTTATTCCTGATGAAGGGCTTATGCTCGAAACGTCGAATTCTCTATTCCTGAGATGCTGCCTGGCCTGCTGTGCTTTGACCAGCAACACATTTGCAGCTGTGATCTCCAGCATCTGCAGACCTCATTTTTTACTCGTACAGAATAGGATCTACTTGAAGGTTTTGTTGGTTCTTTTTAAACGTGGAATGCTTGGCTTCTGCAAATAATTGCAAATGCGAGGTCTTGCACTTTGGAAAAAAGAATACAAGCATGGACTATTTTCTAAACGGTGAGAAAATTCATAAAGCTGAAGTACAAAGGGATCTGGGAGTGCTAGTCCAGGATTCTCTAAAGGTTGACTTGCAGGTTGAGTCTGTGATTAAGAAAGCAATTGTAATGTTGTCATTTGTCTCAAGAGGGTTGGAATGTAAAAGCAGCGATGTGCTACTGAGACTTTATAAAGCTCTGGTTAGACCCCATTTAGAATACTGTGTCAAGTTTTGGGCCCCACACCTCAGGAAGGACAAAATGGCACTGGAGTGTGTCCAGCGGAGATTTACAAGGATGATCCCTGGGATGGTAGGCCGAACATACGATGAATGGCTGAGGATCCTGATACTGTATTCATTAGAGTTTAGAAGGTTGAGGGGTGATCTAATAAAAACTTACACGATAATGCACAGTTTAGAAAAGGTGGATGCTGGGAATTTGCTTCTGTCAGGCGGGGATACTAGGAACCGTGGGCAATCCTTTGAATTAGAGGGGGTCAATTTAAAATGGAAATGAGGAGACATTTCTTCAGCCAGAGAGAGGTGGGCCTGTGGAATTCATTGCCACAGAGTACAATGGAGATCGGGACGTTAAATGTCTTCATGGCAGAGATTGATAAGTTCTTAATTTTGCAAAGAATTAAGGGATGTGGGGAGAGTTTGGGCAAGTGGAGTTGAAATGCCCATCAGCCATGATTGAATGACAGAGTGGGCTTAATCAGCCAAATGGCCTTACTTCCACTCCTATATCTTATGGTCTTATATGAGGCAATTTGTGTCTAATTATGGAAATCTGAAATAAAAAGTCTCCAATCTACTAGCGGGGTTAGGTGGTTTGTGTACAGAGTAACTGAATCATGGGAATGAGCAACAGCATCTAATAGTGTGTTCTGAGCAGTTTCTGAATAGAATTCCTGATACCTGTGAATGAGGAATGATTTGGATTATAAAAGAGAGTCATCTGCACGCTTAACAGCTGGGTTAAATTTGCAAATTAAAACCTGTAGTTCACAGCTCTTAAACATCAATGTAAAGGTTTTTCTTGAAACATATTGAATGACATTGCACCTGCACTGATGATGTGGTGATGCGTAGCTACTATCAACTTCAATCAAAGGTTTGGGGAATGCATGTGGGTAGGAGCATGCGGGCTTGACTCTGACCAGCATGTAGCTTTGGTTATGTACTCATGGTGTGTTACAATGATTTTGCACACACCATGACTACTCAGAAAATCCAAGGTGAAGCTGAGAAGTCCAGAACTCAGTACATTGTGCATCTGTGTGATTATGAACTGGGTCCATATTCACAGCTCTTGTTATGTCAGATAATCAATTGGGGAAGGAAAGAACATATACTCCTGAGATATGTGAGACGGGTATGTTATGTCATCCTGTATGCTTAGCTGCCCCACCTCTGTGAACAATGAAGGCACTGACAGTGAGAGTTTTGAGGAGTGGGGTTGTAGACTTAATGAAATCAAGATTTGTGGAGGGGTCTGAAAAATTAAGGTCAAAATCAAGATCAGTCATGCTTATATTCAAACGCTGAGCAGGTTCACTACATTATCGGTTTTGCTCCTTGTATTTTGTGTGGCCAATATCCCATCTCACGCACAACATCACCCACCTACCATCCCTTGGCTGAACATTCTAACAGAACTGAATGTCAATTTACTATGTAAAATCTGAACATTCAGGCAATACAGTTAGGATCTAGCAGTTAAACGGAGTTTGTATCGAAGAGTAATCAGCATATTCAGTATGAATTGCAAGGTTAGGGTTCGGGTCATGTTTCAATGAAACTGAATACAGAAGGCATAATGATTCAACCCAAGACATCTAAAAGTGTTTTAAATTAAATACGATAATTTTGATCACTCTGACAGTCTCACTTATTAATTCGTATGAAGTGTTTGACAGAAACTCAATGCAATCCTTCATCGTGGCTCCACATCAGGACTGTATACCTTCCATGCTGATCTTTCAGTGATGTAGTTCTCCTTCAGCATTGATATATTGACAGTACTTGGGTTCCTCAGAACTGACAGATTGCCAGTACCCCCTCACTACTGCCACTTGAATATTGTGACGACATCAATACTTTCGCACCAGCTGTGTAGCATTCCCTCTAAACTAAATATAACACTCGCCAAAACTCAGATAACATACAGCTCTGTCCACTCTCCTTCATATGAACCTTTCTAGAGTGCAGCATTCCCTCAATCCTCACCCACTTCTAATACAATACTTTCTAATCCTATGTATTTAAGACAGTACAATTTACTCACTACCGCCTCCTCAACAGCGCTAATGTCGATCAATCTGTTCCACCCAAGTTGCAGGACAATTTCAGGACTGATACTCTACTAAAGTAACATTGCTTCAGGAATGCCCTTCCTCCTGACAAATAAACTTCTCGATAGCATGGGTCCTCCAACTCTGAGAATTCGTTTGGTGTTTACTCTCAGGCAACACATGCAATGACCTGGCTTGGAAATATATAGAATCCCTACAGTATGGAAACAGGCCCTTCAGCCCAACAAGTCCACACTGACTCTCCAAAGAGTATCTCACCCAGACCCATTCCCCTAATACTCTGCATTTACCCCTGACTAATGCACCTAGCTGACACATCCTTAATGTCTTTCAACAATTTAGAATGGCCAATTCATCTAACCCGCACATCTTTGGACTGTGGGAGGAAACCGGAGCACCCAGAAGATACCCACACAGTCACCGTGAGAACATGAAAACTCCACACAGCCCGAGGCTGGAATCGAACTCGGGTCAATGGTGCTGGAGGCAGCAGTTCTAACCACTGAGCCACCATGCCACCCATCAGCTAGGGTATTCAGGAAAAGGAACTGTGAAAATCTTGCATAGTTTGGCATAAGAAATGGAGAGGTATTGAGGTTCTATCATGAACAAATACCCTGGCTCTGGTGAATTGTATTCCAAGCTGTGGTGGGGAAATGAAAGATGAAATGCTTAATTCCTCAGTGGTCATGATGGAGGTGCCAGAGGACTGGAGGATGGTTAATATGGTTTCACTTTTCAAGAGGACTAATATAGATGAAACAGGAAATCATAGACAGGTGGGTCACGTGTCAATGCTAGGGAAACTATTGGAGAAAATTTGGAAGGAACAAATTAATACTTACTGAGAAAGGCTTACATTAATCAGGGGTAGTCAGCATGGCTTTGTCAGTGGGAGGTCATGGCTAACAACTACGTTAGAAGTTTTGAAAATGTGATTAAGCGTGCGGATGAGGGAAGTTCAGTTGATGTTGTTTGGAGAGATTTTAGCAAAGCTTTTGACAATGTCTTTCATGGAAGACTGACTGGGAAGGTTAAAGCACCTGGAACTGAGGCAAATCTGCCAAGATGGATCAGAAATTGGCTTAGTAATCGGACACAAAGTTATTGGTCGAAGGCTGTTCAAACGACTGAAGGCCAGTGCCCAACCGGTATACCACAAGGATCAACACTGGGACACTTAGTGTTTGTTACATACACAAATGATACAAATCAAAATGTAGTGGGTGTAATGTTAAGCAAATTTGGAAATGGTACCAGGATTGGTAGGCTCGTTAAGAATGAAGAAGATGGTTCTAAGTTACAGGATGATAAAGGTGGGTTGGTCAGATGGGCAACCAGTGACTGATGGTTTTAACCCACTTAGGAAAAAGAAGCAAGATGAAGGGCTGTTTAATGAATGGCAGGACACTTGGTAGCTTGGAAGAACAGAGGGATCCTGGGGTAATTATTCACAGATCCTTGAAGTTCGCAGAGCATGTGAATAAGATAGTTAAGAAGGCATATGGGACGCTTGTTTTCACTCAGTCATGGCACAGGGTACAAGAGCAAGGAACTAATGATGGAGTTTAAGATTGATCAGATTCCCTACGGTGTGGAAACAGGCCCTTCAACCCAACCAACCCTTCAAAGAGTAACCCACCCAGACCCATTTCCCTCTGACTAATGCACCTAGCACGATGGGCAATTTAGCACGACCAATTCACCTGGCCTGCATACCTTTGGACTGTTGGAGGAAACCCACACAGACACGGGGAGAATGTGCAAACTCCACACAGACAGTCGCCCAAAGCTGATATTGAACTTGGGACCCTGGTGATGTGAGGCAGCAATGCCAACCACTGAGCCACCGAGTTCTACAAAACATTCAGAAGGCCACAGCTGGAGTATTGTGTCACCTCACTGCAGGAAGGATATGACAACCTAGAAGGAATACAGATGGGATTCACCAGGATGTTGCCTGGGATGGAGAAATTAAACTATATGGAGAGACTAGTTAGGCTTGAATTGTTTTCTTTAGAACAAAGAAAATTAAGCACACACATGATTGAGGTGTATAACATTATGAGGGGCATGGACAGGGTGAATGGAGAGCAGTTTTTCCCCCTTGGTTGAGAGGTCAATCATGAGCAGGCATGTTTCAGGATAATGAGCAGGAGATTCAGAATGGACTTGGGAAAAAAACCTTTTCCAATTTGTGGATGGTGGGAATCTGGAATGCATTGCTTCAAAAGGTAGTGGAGGCTGCAAACCTTACAACCTTTAAAACTATTTGGGTGAGCATTTCAAATATCAGATTATTAAAGGATATGGGATAAGGGCAGGAAATTGGGATTATCATGCCGTGGTAGTTGTGCCATTACAGGGTTGATAGGCTGAAGGGTCTTTTTTGCATTGCATAAAGCAATGAATCTATGAAACACTGTCATTAAATCAAAATCCTGATACTCTATTCCTTACAGTGCTGTGGATGCACCTTCATCCCAAACATATTTCAGCAGCGTTTCCAAACGGAAGCTGAACCTACTCTTCTCTTGATTCAATAAAGTCTAGCCTAGCAAGTAATGCTGAATCATATAACTCTTACAGTGTGGAATCAGGCCATTCAGCCCATCCAGTCCACACTGACCCTCCAATGAGCATCCTAACCACCCTCTATCCTAATCCTAAATTACCCATAGCCAGCCCACCTGATGTGCACATCCCTGGATTCAATATGCAGTTTAGCATGGCCAACCCACCTAACCTGCACACAGCACCCAGAGGAAACCCATGGGGAGTATGTGCAAACTCCACACAGACGGCCACCCGCGGCTGGAATTGAACTTGGGTCCCTGGCACTTTGAGACAGCAGGGCCAATCACTGAGTCACTGTGCCGACCCATGGGATCAGTGAAAAAAAATAAATGAAACTGAATTGCCCATTCAATGTTGTTTCTTCACCAAGTTAGCTCAGCATCAGTGCTGCCCCTTGCAGTCCTGCACACGAACAGAAACTCTTTCCATAGAAGAAGGCTGCTTCTTCATTCGTGCTCCTCTAAGAAAGTGGCCATTTCTCACTCTTGTTCTCCCAGCAGTGTAACAGACCCAATAATTCCTAACAAACAACACAGCAGGCCATCTCTTAAAGGTTCAAAAGTGAGTCTCGTTTACATTTAGTTTAGCATGTTGGTACGGATTCAATGGGGGAAATTGGTGATGATTTTATGACTCTCTGAGTGCAGCCTCACCTCAGTACTGGCCTGACACACTACTGACCCTCATTTATTCATGTATGGAGAGGACTGGTGGGGGCACATCTGAAGTACTGTAAGCAATATTGATAACCTCATTGAAAGACTAATGCTAAACATATAGAAATAGTTTAGAGACAATCATTGAATCTATGAATACTGAAATAGGCAGTTTGTCTTATGAGTAATTTTTCAAATGCCTAGGCGTGTATCCACTGAGTTAAAGGTCACTTGATTGAAACATAGAAATTAATGTAGGCTGTTGACAGGATAGACATGGAAAGGATTATTTTCTCCGGAGGTTGTCATTGATGATAAATATGAAGTTCACCCTCTCCTTATAAGGGCGGCACGGTGGCACAGTGGTTAGCACTGCTGCCTCACAGCGCCAGGGACCTGGGTTCAATTCCCGCCTCAGGCGACTGACTGTGTGGAGTTTGCACGTTCTCCCCGTGTCTGCGTGGGTTTCCTCCGGGTGCTCCGGTTTCCTCCCACAGTTCAAAGATGTGCGGGTCAGGTGAATTGGCCAAGCTAAATTGCCCGTAGTGTTAGGTAAGGGGTATATGTAGGAGTTGTGCTTCGGCGGGTCGGTGTGGACTTGTTGGGCCGAAGGGCCTGTTTCCACACTGTAAGTAATCTAATCTTACCTCTGAACATTCTGAGTCTTTAAAAGTCAAAATATGAAGAAAGTAGATTTTGTTGAATTTTTCTTGAAGGTGGGGTAGATAATTTGTATTATTTGAGAAGTTGGGCAGGAACATGCATCTTAATTAGAGAATCACACAGCATTTCGGCCCATCTCATCTGTACTGCCAACACTATATTACAACCTCCACCAGCTCCACTAGGCCCAGAGCCTTGAATCGAAGAACACTTGATGTGCTTATCCAAATGCTTTATAAACATCTCTGAGTTTATTTTTTCCCCTCAACAATAGGTTGGCAGTTAGCCTCAGAGCTGAAAAATGTGTTGCTGGAAAAGTGCAGCAGGTCAGGCAGCATCCAAGGAGCAGGAAAATTGATGATTCTCCTGCTCCTTGGATGCTGCCTGACCTGCTGCGCTTTTCCAGCAACACATTTTTCAGCTCTGATCTCCAGCATCTGCCGTCCTCACTATCTCCTAGTTAGCCTCAGAGCATCAGGTTCAATTCCAGTCTTGGGTGACTGTCTATGAGGAGTTTGCATATTCTCCCTATGTCTGTGCAGGTTTCCCTGGGCGCTCTGGTTTCCAAAGATATGCAGGCTGGCCAGATTGGTCATGCTAAATTGTCCATAGTGCCGAGGGATGTGCAGACTAGATGGATTAACCATGGTAAGTGTGGGATTACAGGGATGGGTAGGGGACTGTGTCTGGTCAGATGCTTTTCAGAGGGGTCAGTGCAGACTCGATGGGCTGAATGACCTCTCTCTGCATTGTAGGGATTCTATGATTCGAATTACTCTCCCATGCAACTGCGGGGCATCAAGAATCCAGTTATAAACTTAGAACTTCTAAAGCAGGAGATAACAGCGCAAGACTCTCACCCCCCTCTAGGTGAAATGCTTTTCCTTAAATTCCTTCAAAGCTCCTTGCCTTCCATTTGAACAATATACTCCCTTGCTATTGATCCTTTGACTGAGGAGTTTTCTGTTCAACGTCCATGATTCTCATAAACGCATACATCTGCCTTAGAATCCCCTATAGTATGGGAAAAGGCTCTTCGGCCCAACACGTCCACACCAAACCCCCTAAATCACCCACCCAGACCCATTCCTCTACCCGATATTTACTCCTGACTACTGCACTGAACTTACACATCCCTGAACACTACGGGCAACTGAGCATGGCCAATTCACTAACCTGCACATCCTCGGATTGTGGGAGGAAACCAGAGCACCTGGAGGATGTCCACACAGATATAGGGAGAATGTGTAAACATTATACAGACAGTCGCCCAAGGTTGAGGTCGAACCCAGGTCCCTGTGAGGCAGCAGTGCTAACCACTGAGCCACCGTGCCACCTCATCTCTACTACCTCCCTCCTCAATCTTCTCTACCCAAAACAAAAGCAACCATAGAATTTGTGTCCTCTCTTAATAGTTGAGATGGTTTTTAGGGGGCAACATCCAGATGATTCTATTTTGCATCCCTCCAGTGCAAACCAATCCTTGCCCTAGTGT
This sequence comes from Hemiscyllium ocellatum, assembly GCF_020745735.1. NCBI lineage: Eukaryota > Metazoa > Chordata > Chondrichthyes > Orectolobiformes > Hemiscylliidae > Hemiscyllium > Hemiscyllium ocellatum. The sequence goes on along the minus strand of NC_083435.1, from coordinate 47,134,774 downwards.
GGTGACAATAACTGCTGACAATACTCCAGCTATGGTCTAAATCTAATCCTGTACAGCTACAACATGACAGCTCTTATTTTATAATCAGTGCCACGACTGATAAAATCAATCATCCTTTATTCCTTCTTAACTACCCTTTACCCTATTGTCCTGTCCTAACCTAACCCTAACACCATTGCAGGTATCATTAGCTTAGATAAACTTGGAGGGTTGAATGACCCATTCCTCCTCCTTCTTTACTTTGTGTCTCAGTACTCAACCTCTGACAGTGCTGCGCCCCCTCAATGCTGCCCGCCAGCAGCAATGTCCTCACCTTCCCCCCTCCAACAGAGTATTGCCCGTCCCAACCCCCCCAGATGCTGCATTTCCTCAGCACTGCACCTTTTAAAAAGCAGCGAGTTTGCAAATGATCTTTCCAAAAATACAGCACTTGGAATATCACACACAGTGAGGTCAGGAAACAATGTAATTTCTGACACAAGTGTACATGCACGCAAATGAAGCCACTGCTGGTGCATCAGTTGAATCAGCTTTCACTTGCAGCATCTGCCCAGATGATGGTGAAGTAAGTCGAATTCCACAGGTCATATCTTGCCAAGATAAATTACCATTCACTTTCCATTTCAAAATCTGCATCAAACGTATTACGGAGGTCAGAGCTTGTAAACACTCAGCCTCTCTTATCTTTAATTAAAGCTAAATTAAGATTTTTAATTGTCAACCTGAGGAAAGTGTTGCCAATGGTGTTCATTAAGTTTGGTGAGTGGGGTGGACTCATGACGACGACCAGAGACTTGAGGCTCATGATCAGCATGCATAGGTGAAACAACTGGTAAATGAGCCAGGAGTAGCCTTCCTCATATTGGATGCCATGTAATTCAAATGTATGTGTGCAACAGAGTATATACCTGTGTCTGTATGTCAGAGAGGCTGTCTGCTGATGTGCGTGTGTGAAGGCTAGTGGGTGATAGAGTGCACAAGTGAGTGTGATAGATATACAGTTGAGTCTCTGCTGGTGAATGTATGACTGTGTTAATATGTGTGCCAGACAGCACATGAGTCCATCTATGTGTGAGTGAATGTGTCTGTGCATGTGTGAGTCAGAGAGAGACAAGCTGTCTGGGCATGTGCAAATCAGTCTGTGTGTGTCTTTGTTTGTATCTTTGCTACATTCTGAGTCAATCTGTCTAGGTTAAAAACAAGGACTGCAGATGCTGGAAACCAGAGTGTAGATGAGAGTGGTGCTGGAAAAGCACAGCAAGTCAGGCAGCATCCGAGGAGCAGGAAAATCAACGTTTTGGGCAAAAGCCCTTCATCAGGAATAGAGGAATGCTGTATTCCTGATGAAGGGCTTTTGTCCGAAACGTCAATTTTCCTGCTCCATAGATGCTGCTGACCTGCTGTGCTTTTCCAGCACCACTCTCATCTAGAATCAGTCTGTCTAACCATGGGAGAGAAAGACTGCTTGTTTGCTTATTTATGACGTAGGTATTATGCATTCCCCGATGCTTCTGAGTGTGTCTGCTTTTGCGCCTGTTTTCTTCCTATGTTTGGTCTTGCTACATTTCCAAACTGTAGTTTTCATTGAACTTTGCCACTTTTCTATTTGTAGCAGCTAACTTGAAGGTGAATGCAGGCTGTAAACATTTTAGGCAGGAAGCAGTTAAAAAGAAATGATAAAGATAAACCGAGTTCAGGCCTGCTGCCCGGATTATTGGAAGCTGTTAAAAGTCATGAGGGCAGTCAAGTTACACATAACGTGCCTTGCAAAATATAGGCAGTAAAGATAAGAGAAACGATGAATTGATCCTGCAAAACCATGGATTTGCGTCACAATGTCACTGTATAGGAGACTGAATGCCAGCTCCCATGTCCATTGCCAACAGTCAATCAACATCAGAATTGGCGAAGCTCACTTACACATCATGGCAAAACATTTGTTGATGAAACTTATTTCAGAGGAACTATTTCTAAAGAGCCATTCAGAAAATGCTTTTTTTTTCACTCACTTACCATTACAACCAAGGCTAATTCTGTTCAGTCCAGTCGTTTTCTTTCAGAACTTGTCAATTAATCGTACATTTTGTATTTAATCAGGCACGTTAAATGTTGTAGAGCTATTTGTACAGCAGAATGAAATTTGATGAATTGAATGGCTCTGCTAGACCTAATCAAGCAGACAACGTTAGGCACAACAAGAAACTAGTCTTTAATTATTTCAGTGCACTGGCTTGGTTGAGTTGCCAAATACTTTCAGGACAGATTGCACTTAATCTGGTTTTCAGTGATTAGGAGTAGTGTCACTATCATTGTTCTACACAACCCCTCACTAGATTCCTTTCTTTAGCCAGTTTTATGCATTTTTGTTGGTTATGATGCACCATTGGAATAGATGAGACTTGTACCTGGGCTTCCGAGCTCAGTTTTATTGCCAATTTTTAAAAAAATATATCACTTTTACCTGTTTTAAGCTATCTCCATATGTTTGGTAGATGTCTTGCTAGTTTGGACAGAGTCAATAGATGTGGAGCTGGAAAAACACAGCAGGTCAGACAGCATCCGAGGAGGAGGAAAGTCAATGTTACGGGCCAAAACCCTTTGTTAGGACTGGCTAAATATTTGGGCCTGAAATGTTGACTTTCCTGCTCCTCAGATCCTCTCTGACCTGCTGTACTCTCCCAGCTCCACATCCGTTGACTCTGACTTCCAGCATCTGCAACCCTTACTGTCTTGTTCAATTGTACAAACTAACAAAGTCAGGAGACAATTAAAAGCAGCAGCATAAATCGCTTAAGGCTACCATACACCAACTAGTATTCAGATGTGTCCTCTCATGTTGTAAATGCTGAAATTTATGTAGCTAATTCACATAGAAATTCTTGATTGTTTTTTAATGTAAACACTTCGACCTGTTACAACATACATCCATCAATTAAACTTGGAAGTTTCTAGTCTGACAATAAGGAAAGTACTGCTGTATCAAAAGAGCCCTGCAGTTTAATCTTCCATGGTGGTATGGTTCATTGGATGGTTAATAATTGACGACAGACTAATTATAAAACAAGTTCAGTACAAGATTCATTCCCTCCGCAGCTGATCTCTCTGCTTTTGTGGCTTAAGCAGTCTAGGGAGGAATATGCCTTTTGGAAGAGTATTCCTTCTCGGACAAACTGGTCAATCGTACACTGAACACGGGAAGATGCCATCTCCGGCATTCTGCATTTTCAGTTGATAAATAACAAATTATTGCTCAAACTTCTCAAGTTCAGAAATACAACTTCACTTCAGTTGAACTAATGGATTTTGTTTCTTGTCCAAAACAAGTTCAACATGACTGGCAGGTTGTAATAATCATCTAGTTAGCTTTGTTCTCCTGCCCCATCTGCAGAAGCCCTCGAGTATTACCATCCAGCCTCTGTCCAATTGCCTAATTAAAGTTGCTACTGAATGGCCTCCAGCAGGTATTTTGAGTCAGAAAGATGTACAGGAAGGAAGCAGACCCTTTGGTCATCTATGCTGACCAGATATCTTAAACTAATCCCATTTGCCGTCATTTGGCTTATTTCCCACTAAACCTTTCCTATTCATGTTCTCATCCAGATGCTTTTTAAATATTGAAAGTGTACCAGTCTCCACCACTTCCCCAGGCAGCTCACTCCATACGTGCACCATTCATGCGTGAAGACAATTGCTCCTTGGTTCCCATTTAAATTTGTCCTCTCTCACCTTAGACCTTTGCCTTCAAGCTTTGAACTCCCCTGGCCTTATGGCAAAGATCTTGGCTATTCATCCGATCCAAGCCACTCATGATTTTACAAACCTCTATAAGGTCACCCCTCAGCTTCTGGATTAGAGTGGTGCTGGAAAAGCACAGCAGTTCAGGCAGCATCCGGGGAGCAGGAAAATCAACGGTTCCGGCAAAAACCCTTCATCACCCCTCAGCTGCCGACACTCCAGGTAAAACAGCCCCAGACTATTCAGCCTCTGCCTACAGCTCAAAACCTCCAACCCAGGCAACATCTTCGTAATTTTTTTTTTCTGGATCCTTTCAAGTTTCATAACGTCTTTCCCACAACAGAGAGATCAGAGTTGAATGTAATACTCCAAATGTGGTCTCCCAAATCTCATACTGGCCAATAAAGACAAGTGTACCTTTCACTGCCCTGTCTGACTGCAGCTCCACTTTTAAGGACCTATGTACATGCACCCCAAGGTCTCTTTGTTCTTATGTCAGTTGGCCAGATCAAAAGCAAATCATTGTATAAACAATTGTCTCCCCATTTCACCATTCCATTAAACATCAATTGTCTGAAATCTGTGTGCTCTGCTTAGTCACAGCATCATTACCACTTCATGTCAAAAAATAATCAGTGATTTAACACACGCCTATCAATTCTGCTTCACTCTAACAGCAATGGTAACAGCAGAGTTCCCCACCAGAACTAACGATATTAAACCCATGATATTCATTTCCATCTTGTTGTTTGCAAATGACGTTGATTTTGTGTATTCTGGTTACTGAGACGCTTTTGCTTGGAAACTACTTATTCAAAATAAATGGAACTTGATGGAAATTTGACTTGATGCAGAGGACACAAATAAGAAAAAAAAGACATAATTGAAACTTGTGTCTTACTTAGAATTTGTTTTCTAGTTGGGCTAAGGGGGACTTAATCCATTATGCCATATTACCTGCTCTGCCATCTGTGGGTCAAGACCCAAATCCAGCGTTGGCTCTTCGAACTTTATGCTCTGAGAATCACTGTCCATTTTCAAATCTGCGGTTCTGCTCATAGCTCTATTGCGCTGTCTGCAGCACAACTTTCAGTGGCTGCACTGCCGTCTCTGCACTGCCTTCTCCTTCCCCTCCCTCTTTTCCATATTCCTGAACAGTAAGGGGAGTTTCAGATTACACACCTCGAGGCGATAACTGTCTTCACACAGTACAAAGTTTAGCTCCATCAAGGGTTTACACACAGATTAAAACCCCCGTTAAAGAATTCCAGTTGAGAATATCCAGATATTTTAGATCGATATTGTTATCAATCAGACCAAAAGCCCCCAAAATATGATTTGAAGATGCTGGTGTTGGACTGGGGTGTACAAAGTTAAAAATCACACAACACCAGGTTATAGTGCAATCACCTGAAGGAGCGTCGCTCCAAAAGCTACTGCTTCCAATTAAACCTGTTGGACTATTACCTGGTATTGTGTGATTTTTAACTTTGTACAGCCAAAATATAGCCTAATCCCAAACATTAGTGGGCGGCACGGTGGCACAGTGGTTAGCACTGCTGCCTCACAGCGCCTGTAGACCCGGGTTCAATTCCCGACTCAGGCGACTGACTGTGTGGAGTTTGCACGTTCTCCCCGTGTCTGCGTGGGTTTCCTCCGGGTGCTCCGGTTTCCTCCCACAGTCCAAAGATGTGCGGGTCAGGTGAATTGGCCATGCTAAATTGCCCGTAGTGTTAGGTAAGGGGTAAATGTAGGGGTATGGGTGGGTTGCGCTTCGGCGGGTCGGTGTGGACTTGTTGGGCCGAAGGGCCTGTTTCCACACTGTAAGTCTAATCTAAAAAAAAACCTTTATTATCTTAAAGGTAAGTGTAAGATATTGCTTTCCAGAGCAATTCAATTGGTCAAACTACTTGACTTGAAGTAAAATATATTTTTTACACTAGTTAAAATACGAGTAAAAATAGAATGAAAGAACGAACTTAACTGTAACTGTATCAAAATGCTTAGCGAAATAACATATACATTAACTGTCATGGATAAGTCTAGAGCAATGTGTCTTTGAAATGTCAGTATGGATGTGTTGGGCCAAATGGCCTGTTTCTACATTGGAGACTATGATTCCATGGACTACTACTAATTAACTATTCCAATATATAAACATTCCATAAATAAACCTTTGGCAAATTCAGTAAAACATATTGCCTCATATGTAATTCTAGCAGCGGGAAGGGAAGCCCAGCTTTTATCTATAACAGAGAGAGGGATATAAGAGCTTCCACATCCAGCTTCAAGATCTTAGCAACTGCTGAAAGCTAAAACTAAAACTCCCGATTCTTTTGGGAGCTGGACACTAATCATTCAAGTTACTTCTATTGTCCCAGCTTTAAAGAAAAAGTTCCAAGGCCTTATTTTGAGCAGACTGCTCATTACCTCTATCTCAACCTTTCATCACAAAAAAACCCCATATAAAATACAGCTCTTAAAACCAAAATATTGTCACAATATCTGGAAGTTAGATGCAGAATGAATGTCTCTAAACTCAGTTTCATTAAATACTCCAATGACAGACACAGCACTGCCAGCACAGCTTAGAGGTCATGGCTGGTTTTGAACTGTGCCAGAAAACAGGAACATGACATGAACAACTGGTTGTCAAAGGGAGGAAGAGCTGTACAGATACAATCAAAATAAAGTTGCCTTACACTGCTGAATAATGGGTGGCACGGTGGCACAGTGGTTAGCACTGCTGCCTCACAGCGCCTGTAGACCCGGGTTCAATTCCCGACTCAGGCGACTGACTGTGTGGAGTTTGCACGTTCTCCCCGTGTCTGCGTGGGTTTCCTCCGGGTGCTCCGGTTTCCTCCCACAGTCCAAAGATGTGCGGGTCAGGTGAATTGGCCAAGCTAAATTGCCCGTAGTGTTAGGTAAGGGGTAAATGTAGGGGTATGGGTGGGTTGCGCTTCGGCGGGTCGGTGTGGACTTGTTGGGCCGAAGGGCCTGTTTCCACACTGTAAGTCAAATCTAAAAAAAAATCTAATCATTTCTAGGCCCAACAGGGCACATGTTAGATCTGACGAACTTTTTTATTTTGTGCTCTCCTATGAAATTACTGGACCCACTGTAGAGCTGACATGGTGGCTCAACGGTTAGCACTACTGCCTCACATTCAATTCCAGTTTCGGGCGACTGTCTGTGTGGAGTTTGCACATTCTCCCCGTGTCTGTGTGGGTTTCCGCCAGGTGCTCTGGTTTCCTCCCACAGTCTAAAGATGGGCAGATTAGGTGGCTTGTCATGCTAAATTGCCCGTAGTATTAGTCAGAGGTCAATATAGGTTAGGGGAACAGGTCTGGGTGGGTCGATGTGGACTTGTTGGGCCGAATGGCCTGTTTCCGTACTGTAGGGAATCTAATCCACTTCAATGACCCGACATAAAGTGTTCACAGGTCGTTTTACTCCAGACTTACTATGTGTGGATAATTGCAATTTTGTTTTGTTTTTGGAGAAACAAATGTTGGAAAGAGTTTATGTAGAGTTATTCAAAATCAGGAGGGGCCTGGGCAGAGTAGGTTGGGAGGTAAAAACAATGACTGCAGATGCTGGAAACCAGATTCTGGATTAGTGGTGCTGGAAGAGCACAGCAGGAATATTCCTGAGTGAAGGGCTTTTGCCCGAAACGTCGATTTCGCTGCACTTTGGATGCTGCCTGAACTGCTGTGCTCTTCCAGCACCGCTGATGCAGAGTAGGTTGAGAGAACATTGAGCACAAGAGGGCACAGATTCAGATAACTCTGGCAGCATTTGTGAAGAGAAAGCAAAGTTATTGTTTCGGATCCCTTCTGTACTACATCCTCAGGAGAATTCATACTCTCAACAAACAGTATTTCAACTTCGTCTCAAACAAGTTTAGATCAGGTGGTGGTAGCTAGGAAAGTGTATTTATTTGCAGAAGTTGCTGGAAAAGCTCAGCATGGGCTGGGAGCATCTGTGAAGCAAAATTAAAGTACACCTTTACGTGGTGATTCTACCTCAGGAGTGGTGGTAGCTAGGGAAAATGTATTTATTTGCAGAATATAGGGTGGGGGAGGGGGTAAGGAGGAACCGATAGGTGTGGATAGAGCTCAAAGAGAGAGAATAGTTGGACAGACAAAGGTGTTGATAACGACCCCTGGCTGGGAGAGAAATAACTTAATTAATGAATTGACAGCTATTCACTAAAAAAGTTATTAACAGTTATTTCTCTCCCAGCCAGGGGTCGTTATCAACACCTTTGTCCAACTATTCTCTCTCTTTGAGCTCTATCCACACCTATCGGCTCCTCCTTACCCCCTCCCCCACCCTATCTTCTGCAAATAAATACATTTTCCTAGCTACCACCACTTCTGAGGTAGAATCACCACCTAAAGGTTTACTTTAATTTCGCTTCACAGATGCTCCCAGCCCATGCTGAGCTTTTCCAGCAACTTCAGTTTTTGTTGATGACTTACAGCATCCGCAGTTCTTTCGGACCTTGCCTATTTACCGGCTGAAATTAATTGATTTTCGAAGCAAGTGCAGAGGTTGGACATGAAGAAAGCTCAATCTGGAACAGAGCGAGCAGGTCAGGCCTGAGACATTCATTGCGATATATTCAACGAAAACGTCTGAAAATGGAAGTCGAATGATATTTGAACAGGAAGAACTTTTCTGTTTGCAAGGAGACATTTTGAGAACGTTAATGAGCTGCTCATGAGGCTCAGTGGATCAAATGTCCTCAGGCTGCACAATAACAATGGTAATCTACTGGGACTCTGACCTCGCTTTCTGCCTCACATGTCTACACTTTTATTCACCAGCCATTACTGCACCCTCTACTCAGTGGTGGTATGGACAATTTGTCAATTCAAACAGAGAAACAGGCGAGACCCAGATCTAACCTTGAGTACAAATCCTTTCCTCATTAATCCTGCACAAGGGCTGACGACAAAGTTTAATACTGAATTAGTAACATTAAAACGGAACGGCCATTCAGCCCGTTGTATATGATATTGCAATGATAATATACAAGAGGTAGGATAATATTAGAAAGCTACTTTACAAGTCATTAAGTCATGAGTGATCTGTAATGAAAGCTTTATTATAGACGAAGATGTAGTACCATTTCGGGCCTTAACGCCGGGTGAACCCCCCACTCCCACATAATACACAAGTAAGTCATGCACTGTCTGAACTAATAGTGAATTAATTGACTTATTGTATGATCTCAGTGGTGCGATTGCCAAAAAATACCAAGCAATGTCTTGCAGGATTCAGAGTGGTCACTGCCCCCGGAAGTGTTCTGTGCAGACACAGCGTGTGTGTTGTGACTCTGGTAAACCCCTGGTTATGTGGCGGGCCGGAGGGGGGTCGAAACATCTTCGCAACAGAACCGGTTCTCCGTCGAGTTTCCAATAACGTCCGGCCAAGAACAGAATGAAACTTCAAACTGCAATATCAAGCTTTATTTTCCCTTCTCATGTCAGATAACTCGCAGAGAGGTAGTGTTGTGAAATTTACCACGTGCCCTTCAGTAAGTGATGATCGTCTTCTTAAAGAAGGCTGTCTTCTTTAACTCCTGCTTTCTTGTGGTGGAGCTGCTCGCATCTGTAATACAGAGAATGCAAGGATTCATCAGGAACCTTAGTGAAGGAATGGTCATATTTGCCAAAGTCACCGAGAAGATTTTGTATTTTCATGCCCCTTTTTACTAAAGTCATGCGTGCCAAAGTCTTTGCTGATGTAATTTTTTTTCATATGACTAATTTATCATGAAGCAAGATTTTCGTTGTTAGGAGCAATTTTATTTAAAAAGTAACAATTTGGGGAGACATTTCTGGAGGACAGCAGCCGAAGCAATTATTATAGATACACTAATATGCATTGGATATAAAATGTATTTTCTTTTGTGGAACCGTCTAGATTTTTTTCAGTATGCTTCTTACTGTAGCATTCAGGCAACTTTCAATTTTTACTAAGCGGTTTGCTAAAGTGTGTTATGATCACAAGTTACCTTTAACTCGAATGAGAATTCCCACAGTGTGGAAACAGCCGTTCTGCTGAACAATTCCACACCGACCCTCTGGACAGTAACCCACCCGGACCACATATTTGCTTAATGCGCCTAACCCACACATCCTATCACATTATGGGACAATTTAGCATGGCCAAATAATCTAACCTGCACATCTTTGGACTGTGCGAGGAAACCGGAGCACCCGGAGGAAACCCCCGCAGACACAGGGAGTATGTGCAAACTCCACACAGTCGCCCGAGGCTGGAACCAGGTGCTGTGAGACCACTGAGCCACCGTGCCACTCCTTATTCGGCTACTTATTAAGAAATCTAACAATCAATATTGAAACCATTATATTTATTGATATGTATCAATCTACAATAAAAAAGTCCCCTCATTGTAAGCAAGTTAAGCCTCGCAACTCAATTTAGCTGTTACACGATTAACTTTGAAGTTAGCGATGATTTCAAATAACAATCTGCCTCTGTATATCCAGATTTCATTCCTTTCATTCGCACACGCAATTCTAGTTGCCTTGAGTTGATTTCTGGTCGGATTTTCTGGGCTTCATCTCCAACAATAGTGATACTTCTGGAATTATCGAGTCTGGACCAGGCCTTTTATCAGCAGGAACGTCCCAGTTCGATGATAATTGTCTGTTTTAATCACGATTTTCCAACAATTAACCCCTTCACCTCAGGACATTCCTTCTGCAGGCAATGTTAGTTACCTATTTGTCACAAGGCAGCAAGTTATCAAGCAATGGTTTCCTCCTCAGTCCGAGGAAACAGCTTATTTATTTTGCTTCAACTTTTTATTCCCTCAGGGATGGGTACTTAACATATTACTCCCGTGTCACCAATTTTCTTTGTCTCTTTCAGTTAAGGAACCTCCTGACTAGTTATTAAAATTTTGAACTTTTGTCTGTGCAGAAGTAACTTTTTTAGTCCGTTCTTGTGCACCTTTATTTTAATCACTTAATTTGTTTGATTTCTTCTTACTCTTTCTTTCATTTATTTTGAGTTGAATGATTTATTGTCACTCGTTTTTGCAGTAAATTACAGTGGAAAGCTTCAAACTAACACCAAATTTTAAATACACTAAAGTACAAAGACAGTCCTGGCAGAAGTCTCATGTTAACACAGCTTAAAAATGTGTTGCTGGAAAAGCGCAGCAGGTCAGGCAGCATCCAAGGAGAAGGAGAATGGAGGATTCCTAAAGAAGGGCTTATACCCAAAACGTCAATTCTCCTTCTCCTTGTATGCTGCCTGACCTGCTGCGCTTTTCCAGCAACACATTTATAAGCTCTGATCTCCAGCAACTGTAGTCCTCACTTTCTCATGTTAACAGTACTCTCATATTGTTAATGACAGGTTGACTCTGGACATAAATGCCCTCCCTTCGTACAACTTTGTATCAGGAAAATTCTGTTGAAAATTCTGTCAGACTGCAAGTTTTGCTGGGGGATTACTTGAAGTTAACTATTCCATAATAGTAATATTCCATAATAATAATGGAGCACCATGCAATTATCAGTGAACTCCCACAATTCTAACATAACAATGGGGAGAACATCATTGACGCAACATGTGAAGATGGTTGTAACTGTGGGAATCCCCAAGGAAGTGGCTGAAATTATAGCCCATTTCATAGATAGCCAGATAGCAATGACCACATCTGTTTGCCTTTGTGACAGGTATGATCCAACCCGGTCAGTCACTTCCCCATTTAAAGCCATTGTTTTCAATTTCCTCAGTTGTTCTTGTTGACTGGAAAGCAGTTACTCACACCTCTCGTAATTCCAATCCTTACATCGATACTTGGGCCATGTTTCCATTGTCATTTGTTACCACTAACCCTGGAAGAATAGAAATTGAGTCTATTTGTGTGCATTGTTGATGATTGGTACTGCATGCTGATGAGTGATCAGTGAGGTGATATCTAGTTGAAGTGGATTTGTCCCTCTCTCTTTGGACAGATGTACTAAAATATTCACATTGTATTGCAGATGTCAATGATTAGTTGGATTGTTTATGTCATGTGTCATTATTTATGGAGCAGTGCAGTGCTACAATATTGTTAATATAAGAGTCTGCAGAAATCATAGTCACAGAGATCAACACCCTAGAAAAATGTTATTCTGCTCATCGATTCAAAAACAAGTACATAAGTATTCTAGTCCCCGTGCTTAGCCCATGGTCTCACAAGCCTTGTAATTGCAAGGGCACATCTAAATACTTAATAAATAAGAGTTTATGCCTCTACCACCATTATAGGCAATGATTTCCAGATTCTCAGTGCCATCTCTCTGAAAAAAACCCCACCTCCCCTCCTCTAAACTTCCTGCCCCATACTGTTAACATGTGGCATTGGTCCTTCCTGCAAGCATATCAATTCTGTTTGGCTACTCAAACTATGCTCCCTATAATTCAATACCAGCTCCTGAGTGTCCCGCTGCCTGATTACAGAAATCTGATTAAATTCCCCTGCCTTTCCTCACCAGGACTATTTTATGATGCCCCATGGGACCTTTCATTATGTAATCCAGTATGGAGACTACAAGTCTGGCTGTGAACATCTGCTATATCTAGCTGGCAGCCCCTTTTGCCCATCATATATCAGCTAAAAAGCCCCAGGCAGCCATCTTGTCAACTTTTGTCACAGGCCTCTATGGCAACCTCCAACCTAAGGAACGATATGTTGACACTTAAGGCAGTTCACAGAGGATTCATTGGGCTGACCTCAGTATGGTAGGATTGTCTTATGAGAGTAGGTTGGGTATTTTGGCCCTGTACTGATAGGAATTTAGAAAAATAAGTTGCTTAAGGGACTGGACATGGTAAATGAGGAGATGCTGTTTCCCCTTGTTGCAGAGATAGGGCAAGATGGCATTACATCAGTGTAAGTGGTCATGCATTTTTAGGCAGAGGTGAAGAAATATGTCCTCAAGAAAACTCTGGGGATGGTTAATCTGTGGAATTCTTTAGCACAGAAGGGTGACAATGTTGGATCAGGGACTTATATAGTCTCCTTGAACATTGACTCTTATCAGTTTCATTCAGCATGTTTTTCTGTCAATGCAACCAAATCTAACCATTCCAAAAAAATCCTCTGATTATGTCGCATCTGCCACATGATTGACCAGTCACAGAAGCTGAATACATTTCTTTAACACTTTACTATCTGTTTTTCAAAAAAGTTGCATTCTAAATATTCTTCTAACTTCAGCTGACACAAATATGTGACATTCTCTCTGTGTGAAGTGGTTTGATAGTAGGTGCAGGGCTATCCAGGTTGTCCTGCGTCTTGCAGGAGCAACGGACCTGATATCTCTGGGAGCATTGCTGCTGAGCTGTAAGTCAGGCCCTAAGCTCAGGGAATCAGTCTGTTTTGTGTGCAGACCACCCAGTTTCTAAAATGTGTGGAGACACAAACTGAACTGAATTTGTGAAAAATTCAACGACGTTGTAGGTACATGCATCATCCACTTTGTGCATAATGTTAGCTGTTAACCACATTCAGCTGGGTGGTACATTTCAGTAAGTGTTGTGTATGACAGAGAGTGGAGTTCAGCTGATTGCAACGCAAACATTTGATCATCTGTACGGCATGACAATTCTTTATTTAGAACATGGAACATAGACCGTTACAGCACAGTACAGGTCCTTCGGCCCTTGATGTTGCGCCAACCTGTGAAATTAATCTGATGCCCATCTAACCTACACCATTTCATTATTATTCATATGTATTTCCAATGCCCATTTAAATGCCCTTGACGTTGGTGAGTCTACTATTGCAGGCAGGGCGTTCCATGCCCCTAGTACTCTGAGTGAAGAAACTACCCCTAATATCTGTCCTAAATCTATCACCCCTGAAAGTTACGTCCACTCATTGTTAGCCTTCACCATCCAAGGAAAAGGGCTCTCATTGTCTACCCTATGTAACCCTCTGATTATCTTTTATGTCTCAGTTAAGTCTCTTCTCAACCTTCTTCGCTCCAACAAAAACAGCCTCAGTTCCCTCAGCATTTCCTCATAAAACCTTCCTTCCATACCAGGCAGCATCCTTGTAAATCTCGTCTGAACCCTTTCCAAAGCTTCCACATCCTTCCTATAATGTGGTGACCAGAACTGCACACAATACTCTAGGTGCGGCCTTACCAGTGTCCTGTACAGCTGAAGCCTGACCTCATGGCTCCGAAACGCAAACCCTCAACCATAATTGCCAACATACCGTATACCTTCTCAACTACCCTATCAACCTGGATGGCAATTTTCAGGCATTTATGCACCAGGATATTGAGATCCCTTTGTTCATCTACATTGTTCTACAATGAGCATAGTACTCTGCATTCCTGTTACTTCTTCTGAAGTGAACTACCTCACACTTTCCCGCATTAAACTCCATTTGCCACTTCTCAGCCCAGCTCTGTATCTTATCTATGTCCCTCTGTAATCCACGACATTCTTCAGCACTATCCGTAGCTCTGCCTACTTTAGTGTCATATGCAAATTTACTGACCCACCTTCTACGCCCACATTCAGATCATTTATAAAAATGACAAACAGCAGTAGCCCCTAGACAGATGCTTGTGGCACACCACTGGTAACTGAGCTCTGGGATGAACATTTCCCATCAATCACCATCCCCTGTCTTCTTTCAGCTAGCCAATTTCTGATCCAATTCACCTTCAATCCTCTGTATTTTGTGCAGTAGCCTACCATGTGGACCTCATCAAACACCTTACTAAAGTATATATCCACCACATCAACCACTTTACCCTCATCCACCTTCTCGAAGAACTCAATAAGGTTAGTGAGGCATGACTTACCCTTCACAAAACCGTGTTGACTGACCCTAATCAAATTAGCTGAAAATGTGTTGCTGGTTAAAGCGCAGCAGGTCAGGCAGCATCCAAGGAACAGGAAATTCCTTTCTAGATGGTTATAAATCCTATACTTATAATGTTTTACACAACCAAAGTAAGGCTCACTGGCCTACACTTACCAGGGTTGTCCTGACTCTCCTTCTTAAACAGGGAACAATATTAGCTATTTTCCAGTCCTCTGGCGCCATTCCTGTCGACAGTGATGACATAAAGATTGAAGCCAAAGGCTTTCCAGAGAATCCGAGGATAAATCCCATTCGACCCAGGGGTCTTGTCTATTTTCAGGTCTTCCAAAATTGCTAAAACCTCCTCTTTGTCAACCTCAATCCCATCTAATCTTGTAGCCTTTATCTCCTTGTTCTCACTAACATTGCCCATTTACAATGTGAATTCTGATTAAAAGTATTCATTAAGTTCTTCACCTCTGTCCTCAGATTCCACACACAACTTTCCACTACTATCTACGATTGGCTCTAATCTTACTCTAGTCATTCTTTTATTCCTGATATACATATAGAAGGCTTTAGGCACTGCCCAGACACACCTTGGCGTGCCCATTTTCCAGCGAGTGGTGGAGGTCACCAGTGGAGGGCTGTCTATGTGGGAGTCCTCCCCTTTTCTCTCAGGGATCTGGGATGGAGGGTGCTGCACACAGCAGACTCCTGCAATTGCAGATTGCGATGGTTCACTGACTCCCAACCCATCTGCTTGGTCTATGGTGCTGTGGAGTCCGTGGACCATGTGGATATGGGATGTGGGTGTTTGCACTCCCTTTTTGGTTTTAAAGAAAATCTTCTCCTCTGTTTTTGTCTCTGCACTTCAGTCCCACACTCCTGATCTTTGGGCAACCGGTGCACTTGGGAGCGGGTAGGTCAGAGGATCTGCTCGTGGGTCTGCTCCTGGGCCTGGCCAAACTGGCCATAAACAGGTCCAGGCAGCGGGCCATGGAGGGAGTCGTTAGGGCTGACTGCCTGCCCCTCTTCCGCGGTTACGTTGGAGCCCGGGTATCTCTGGTGAAAGAGCACGCCGTGTCCACCAACACCCTGGAGTTGTTCAGGGAGAGGTGGGCACTGTAGGGAGTGGAGGGTATTATTTCCCCCTCCAACTCTATTTTGATTTAACCCCTGCCCTCCTCTTTACTGTTTGATCACACAGCATTGCCCTTTGATGAGATGGACACCGCTTGTCACTGGCTACTCAGGTGGTGGAAACTGAATAAAGATTTGAACACCTAAAACAAAAAGAAGGCCTTAGGGTTTTCCTATCCAACAACGACTTCTGATGTTGCCTCCTGGCTCTTCTTCGCCATCTCCTTAGATCTTTTCTGGCTAACTTGTAACTCTCAAGCCCCCTAACTCACACCTCATCCTCACTTCAGCCTTCTTCCTCTTGACAAGAGCTTTAACATCTTTAGTAAATCATGGTTCCCTCTCTCGACAACCACCTCTCTGCCTGATAGGTATATACTTATCAAGGACCTGTAGTAGCCGTTCCTTCAATAAGCTCCACATTTCAAGTGCATCCATCCCCTGCAAGTTTCCTTCCCCATCCTGTGTATCCTAAATCTTACCTAATCACATCAAAATTGCCTTTCCCCCAGTTATACCTCTTTCTCTGTGGTTTATACCTATCCCTGCCCATTACTATTGTAAACATAACCGAACTGTGGTCACTGTCGCCAAAGAGCTCGCCTACCTCCAAATCTAACACATGGCTGGGTTCATTGCCCAGTACCAAATCCAATAGTAGCAACTATATAGGTAGGAAGAAAGGTGGGGATCTAAGGCAGCAATTCAGGGAGCTGGGGTGGAAGCTTAGAGCTAGAACAAGCAAAGTTGTTATCTCTGGTTTGTTGCCCATGCTACGTGCTAGTGAAGTCCCTTGTTGGTCTGTCTACACACTGTGTCAGAAAACCCTACTGTACACATTGAACAAAAACTGACCCATCTAAACTACTTGAACAATAGTATTCCCAGTCAATATTGGGGAAGTTAAAGTTTCCCGTAACAACTACCCTGTTACTCTCACTCCCATCCAGAATCATCTTTGCTATCCTTTCCTCTACATTCCTGGAACAGTCCAGAGGCCTATAGAAAACTCCCAACAGGGTGACCTCTCCTTTCCTATTTCTAACCTCAGTCCAAGTTACCTCAGTGGATGAGTCCTCAACGTTCTCTCAGCTGCTGTCATACTACCCTTCATGATGCCACCCACAACCCCCCTTAACCATCTTCTCAGTTCTTGCTGAAACATCTAAATCCCGGAACCTGCAACAACCATTCCTGTTCCTCCTCTAGCCATGTCTCTGAAATGCCACAAATCAAAATCCCAGGTACCAACCCATGCTGCAAGTTCACCCACGTTATTGGGTGGTCCTGGCATTGAAGTATGCACATTTCAAACCATGATTTGGAGAGGCCGGTGTTGGACTGGGGTGTACAAAGTTAAAATTCATAACGCCAGGTTATAGTCCAACAGGTTTAATTGGAAGCACACTAGCTTTCAGAGCTACCTGATGAAGGAGTGACACTCCGAAAGCTAGTGCTTCCAATTAACCCTGTTGGACTATAACCTGGTGTTGACTATAACCTGATTGCCAGTGCCCTCTCGTGACCTTGTAAACCTATCCCTGACCTCACTGCCCTCCACCTCCTGTACACTGGAACAACAATTCAGGTTCCCATCCCGCTGCTGCATCAGTTTAAATCCCCAAAGAGCATTAGCAAATCCCCCCCCCCACCCCGGCCAGGATATTGGTGCCCCTGTAGTTCAGGTGAAGCCCATCCTGTTTGTAGAAATCCCACCTTCCACAGAAAGTGCTCCAAACTGTATTCATTGCTGGTGAGGGAATGTTGTTTCCATTTCAAATGCTCTAACCAGTGTAATGGGAGACAATTCCCATTGTATGTGGTTGGAGCTATATTATAAGCAAGCATAAAATAGCAATCTTCTTTACCTTTTCAGGAGTTGTTGGGGCCAGATTCAGGAGACAGCAATGATCCAGGATCCACAGGACTTCGTCATTCCCTCCCTTTTTTCTTCATGAGATCATGTCGACCCCTGAATCCTCCATATTTTTCTCTTGAATGCATCCCACAGTTCTGAACCTGATATCCCAGTCCATTCTACTCAAATCATGTCTGATCTTATTAAAACCATCCTCCCCCAGTTGAGAACTTGATTTCAGGCCCAAGCTTGTCCTTTTCCAAAACCATTTTGAAAGTAATTAGATTACTTATAGTGTAGAAACAGGCCCTTCAGCCCAACAAATCCATACCAACCCTCCAAAGAGCAACCCACCCAGACCCCTATATTTACCCCTTCACCCAACACTATGGGCAATTTAACATGGCCAATTCACCTAGCCTGCACATCCTTGGACTGTGGGAGGAAACCGTAGCACCTGGAGGAAACCCACGCAGACACTGGGAGAATGTGCAAATTCCACACAATCAGTTGCCTGAGGCAGGAATTGACAGTGGGAGGCAGCAGTGCTAACCACTATGCCATCATGCCACCCATAATGGAGTTATGATTGTTGTCTGCAAAATGCTTCCCCACTAACGCTTCAACTACTTGCCCAGTTTATTTGTCTAAAATTAATACTACGAGAGCAGGCAATGGCCTGATGTGATGATCACTGGACTGTTGATCCAGTAATGTACTGGAGACCTGGGTTTGAATCCCACCACAGCAGATGCATAATTTAATTCAATAAACATTTAGAATAAGGACTTTAATGATAACAAATGATACACTGTCAATTGTTGTAAAAACCCATGTCATTCACTCATGACCTTTTTATTTTTTTACTGAGCCATTGTGCTGTCCCCATTCCTAAATTTCTTCAGGAATTCCTCTCATAACTCCACAGAGGCTGGTACCCTATCATGAAGTTGAGAGTCCTTGACACTGACCCAGCTCCTCAGTGCCAACTCTCAGAGCGAACAGGATGTCTCACACTCCTGTTTTTTTCTTGTTTTCTTTTTCCCTCGGACAGTCTTTCACTCTTGCCAATCCAGCTTCCTCAGAGCCAGCTCTCAGAGTGAGCAAAACCTCTGACACGCCTGGTTTCTTCTCTTCCCCCCCCCCCAATACCACCCCCTGACAGCAGCACTGCTTATTTTTCCCCAGCACCCATATTGTGTATGTGCAGGTGTCAGACACAGTGAAAAACAACAAGTGTGTAAATCTTTATTTATATCCCACCACCAGGAAGAAAAGAAACACCCAAATGGCCAGTGACAAGCAGTGCCCTTCACATCAAGGGGCAATGCTGCGTGATCAAACAGTGGAGGGGTGGGCAGGGTTTAAATCCAAGGGTCTCCATTAGAGTGGTGCTGGAAAACCACAGCAGTTCAGGCAGCATCCGAGGAGCAGTGAAATCGACGTTTCGGGCAAAAGCCCTTCATCAGGAATAAAGCGGTGCTGGAAAACCACAGCTGTTCAGGCAGCATCTGAGGAGCAGTGCTGCTGTACTTTTCCAGCACCACTCTAATCTAGACTCTGGTTTCCAGTATCTGCAGTCATTGCTTTTATATAGGGATTAAATCCAAATTGAGGTGGAGGGGGAAATAATGCAATCCACTTCCTGCAGTGCCCACCTTTCGCTGAAAATCTCAAGGGTGTTGGTGGACAGCGTGTGCTCCTTCTCCAGGGACACCCGGGCACGGATGTAACCATGGAAGAGGGGCAGGCAATCGACCCTAATGGCCCCCTCCATGACCCGCTGCCTGGACCTGTTTATGGCTAGTATGGCCAGGCCCAGGAGCAGACCCACGAGGAGATCCTCTGACCCACCCTCCCAATACCACCATCTTCACACCCCACCCCCCCAACGAAGTGCAACCAAAAGGAGGGGAGAAGGTTTTTAAGAAGATCAAAATGGGGGTCAAGTGCCCACACACACATGGTCCATGGACACCACAGAACAAGCAGTTGGGCTGGGAGTCCGTGAACCACCACAATCTGCAGTTGCAGGGGACAGCTACGTGCAGCACCCTCCACCCCAGATCCCTGAGAGGAAAGGGGGAGGACTCCCGCGTAGAGAGCCCTCCACTGGGGATCCCCACCGCCCGGTGGCAAATAGGCACGCCAAAGCGTGTCCGGGCAGTGGATGAGGGAAAATAGGTGGACGGTGTGCAACAGCGTCTGTACAGGGCCTGCTGTGTCACGTGCCTGAAGGGGACAAAACTAAAGTACGGGACCTTGGGGCCAATGTGAAATTCCACCCAGGCAGGGGTACATGCGGATGGGTTTCCACTGCATATCTGAGCATCCTCCAACTGGTACACTGTGTTGGATCCGAGCACCACCATTTTAAGGCATTGAATGGCAGTAGCCATGAACTGGACATCTACAGCTGTCCTGCTCTATATCTGACCTGTGGTGGCATCCAGCCCAGAGCCCGCCAACCAGCACGTCCCTGACCCTGGTCACCCTCGCCACTAATCGCCTTGAGGGAAGGAAACTACCATCCTACATGTGAGTCTAGACCCTGAACAATGTGGTTGACTCTTAAGTAAAGGTGTCATGGTGGTTCAGTGGTTAGCATTGCTGCTTCACAGCACCCGGGATCTGGGTTCGATTCTAGCCTCAGGCAATTGTCTGTGTGGAGTTTGCATCTTTTTCCCATGTTGTATGGGTTTCCTCCCACAATCCAAAGATATGCAGGTCCGATGAATTGGCCATTCTAAATTGCCCACACTGTCAGGTGCATTAGGGGTAAATATAGGGTAAGGGAATGGGTCTTTTTGGAAGGTTAATTTGGGCTGGAGGGCTTGTTTCCATACTGTAGGGAATCTAATCTTAAATGCCCTATGGACAATTAGGGATGAGCTTTCATCCCGTAAATGAATTAAAACAAACTCCAGGACTGCCCTCTTTCTTGTAGGCCTTCTACTTTCTGGCTAAAACAAAGCTGTTCTGAATACATTTGAAATCTTCCAAACTATAACTGCCCCAATTAGTGCTGGGGATGTGGAAATCCCTCCCCTTATCAGATGCCTATTTCTTTTACACTTTCTGGAAATCTCCCAACTTATCTGATCTTTAATTTTTCTTGGGCTGTTCGGGAGTCTATTGTACAATGTGATTACATCTGTTTAGTTCTTAATTTCAACCCATATGACTTCATTTGAGGAGTTTGGAAGAGGTCCATCACTCCTTACTGCTGTAATGAATTCCTGATGAACATTGTGGCACCTCTTCTTTTGCCCCTTCCCCTGTCTCAGCTGAAGGCCCTGTCTCCTCAAAGATTATTCTGCATTTCTGACCTCTCTCAACTCTGTTGCAGTGAGAGTTATGACATCATATCCCCATGTTTTAATTTGTGCATTCAACTCCTCTGTCTTCTTCATCAGATTCCGAACATTAAAATAAAGTCCCTTGTCCATTAACTGGCCTATAATAACCATGCCTTCCTGACACATGGAATGCCATTTCTAAATTTGGCTATTCATCATCCTTTGCTGGACATGTGGTCTAGGTTCCACCCCCTGCTAAATTAGTGTGAAATCTCCCCAACAGCATCAGCAAAACTGTACTATTCAGGTTCAGATGCAACCCTTCTGCATTTTACAGATCCCACCACCCATCCCAAACATGCCCCAGGAATGTAACGCCCCTTCTCCTGCAACATCTTTCCAGCCATGCATTCATGTGGCGTAACCTTCTATTCTTATATTTACTCGCACGATGCAGCAGACGTAACCCAGTGGTTCACAAACAGAACCCAAAAGATAATAATGTGCTTCCTAACTCTCTAAATTCTGCTTTCAGGACTTCATCCTTTTGCTTCCCATGTTGTTGATACCAATATGTACCAAATATACAACATGTCTGTGTGCCAGGCTGCTTCAGCACCTCTGTTGCCATTCAGTGATATCTCTGACCCTACCATTGCATCATCCTAGATTGCCTTTTACTGCTGCAGAAACACCTGTGTGTTCCACAACTACTAAATCCCTGCTGTTCTTTTTCCTTCTGTCTTGTACAGCAAGACCTTCATGGTGCCATGAAGCTGCCTGCTACTGTGTTCCCCTGAACAGTCATGTGACCAACAGTATCCAGAATGCTATATCTCTTAGATACTAGTGTGGTCACAGGGCACTCCTACACTACCTACCTTCCTCTACACTGCCATGCCCTTTTAGATTAGATTACTTACAGTGTGGAAACAGGCCCTTCGGCCCAACAAGTCCACACCGACCCGCCGAAGCGCAACCCACCCATACCCCTACATACACCCCTTACCTAACACTACGGGCAATTTAGCCTGGCCAATTCACCTGACCCGCACATCTTTGGACTGTGGGAGGAAACCGGAGCACCCGGAGGAAACCCACGCAGACACGGGGAGAACGTGCAAACTCCACACAGTCAGTCGCCTGAGTCGGGAATTGAACCCGGGCGCTGTGAGGCAGCAGTGCTAACCACTGTGCCACCGTGCCGCCCACTGTGGTCTGCTTTATCTGTCGTGTGACCACATTGATTCAATGTTTCATCTTCCATCTGCAGAAATATTTCCATGAGACATAAAGTTACTCCCTTGCTCTTGACAATTTCCAAATCAGAATGTATGAATTGTATTTATAATTGCTGTAAATGCATCAGTATTGTCTTGCCAATAACTACTTGAATTGCACGTCTGATTCTTGCTATAGTGAGGCGAAAGTGAGGACTGCAGATGTTGCAAACCAGAGTTTAGATTAGAGTGATGCTGGAAAAGCACAGCAGGTCAGGCAGCATCTGAGCAGCAGGAAAATCAACGTTTCAGGCAAAAGCCCATTCCTGATGAAGGGCTTTTGCCTGCAACGTTGATTTTCCCACTACTTGGATGCTGCCTGACCTGCTGTGCTTTTCCAGCATCACTCTAATCTAAACTCTTGACACAATAAGTCTATCATAACATTGTTGGGACTATTCTCAAACACTTCCATTTAGCCGAACTTGGTATACTTTCTAAGTTTGGGTAATATGATAGGACAATTAACTCCATGGAAATGTTCAATTCAATTGAATA
Organism: Hemiscyllium ocellatum; assembly: GCF_020745735.1. Lineage (NCBI taxonomy): Eukaryota > Metazoa > Chordata > Chondrichthyes > Orectolobiformes > Hemiscylliidae > Hemiscyllium > Hemiscyllium ocellatum. The sequence continues at coordinate 47,112,100 of NC_083435.1, read as the reverse complement.
CGTTCTCTCACATTGAAGGATGCAATGACAATTTTGGATTTTTGAAACTATTTATTAATTAGTTTTCTACAGATTGAGAGAGGACTCTTAAGCATATTTTTAATTTCGTGTCTGAATTTCTTCTGAGATACAGCATATATGAACGTATTTGTGCAAGAACTTAAACAGCGAAGCATATACCCGGACTGCTCTGCAATAGTGAACGAGTCATTGTAATTATCCTCTAAAAATTGAACATCTGTAAAATGTACGCATATGAAACATACAAAAAACACCATCCATAACAGTATAAAGCTTCCTGATATAAAGAGCAGTAATATGATTGATTTCCTTCGGTTTTCCACCTCTGGGTCAACGTGATTCTGATCATTTCTGTGTCCTCTCAGTCTGCTTCTCACTTTGCTTGACAGTAAAATATTCTTGATTGTCAGCGCGTTGAGCAATACAATCAACACAAATGGTGCAAATGGTGTTAAAATGGTTTCCAGCCAAAAGTATGCAATCCATATGGGAAGGATGTAGAAACTTGATTTTACGTAGCACGACCATGGCATCTGATTAATCACATCCCGAGGTTCATAAATGAAGTAGACTGGGATATTTTGTAAAATACTTATAGAACACACTACAGCCATGACTACAATTGAATTTTTCTCAGTACAGTACTTTGTGCGCAGGTTTTGATAACAAATGGCAACAAATCGATCAAAGGTGAAAGCTAAAGTTAGCCAGACAGAGCAGTCAATAGCAACAAAAAGCATGGCCAGATTGAGACTGCAGATAGGAGTATAGTTAAGAAATGAATATGGGAAATAAGCATCCTTAATCTGAAGCAGAATTACTTCAAATATCAGGACCATTAGATCAGCCCCTGCCATGGCCACCAGGTAATGACTAATGCATTTCGAGAGACCACATTTGCCACGTGACAGAATTATTGTTGTTATAAAATTAGCTGTAAAAGTAAAGGCACAATCACTCATAAATTAGTTCCTCACTGAAATTTAATTTGTATCTTAGAAATCTAAAAAAAAACATATCTATTGCAGATATTTTTGTTCACTCTTGTTAGTTATTTCTGAAAGGAAAGAAAATAATGAAACTATCTGGACAATGTCAAACCTAGACCTATAGATTTACAGTGGATCAAATTCCAGCTTTTCCACATTATATTAGGTGAGGTTCATTCCCAGTCACATGAGTAAATTGAAAGTCTGGTGGAGTGATAAGTGCAGCTGATTTGAAACATTCATTCATAGAATGCCTCCAAGTGTGGAAACAGCCCATTTGGCCCAACAAGTCCACACCGACCCGCCAAAGAGTAACCCACCCAGACCCATTCCCCTACAATATTACTCTACATTTACCCCTGACTAATGTCAGAAAGAAGCATTTTGGGCATTCATCCCCAAATCCAATATGTAATCCAATGTGGCAGAAAAAAACACTTGCTGTGTTATCATTTGTTAAGTCCTTGTTAATTGCAGCCCCTGGATTAGATATCAATATGCATCACAGTCCCTTCTTGAATTATTATATATATTAATACTGCGGCTTGCATTTTAGCACACATCTGATCACTGCATTTACTAATACTCTGAACTTTTAAAGCTGGCCCTATATGTGGCACATTTTATTCTATATGTAAAAGTACCAGCTGTCTCAGTTAAATTCCAATCTTAATGCCATTTCTGGGTGTCAGAATTACAGAATCATAAAGTCACAATAAAAGGAGATGAGATATATTCCAGTATATCACAGCATATTGTAATTATAGATTATTTGAGCAATTGTGCCTACATCAGATTTATTATCAGTGCCAATCTTTTACGTTTACCTTTGCACACCTCAAATTAAATCTGAACAACTTCAGTTCAAACTGTCTCCACCATTTTGAGGTCAGATAGCCACTAATATAAAATAAGGTTGTGAGAGCTTTCTAGCTATTTAAAAGGTAAGAAGGGTCAAAAGTAGACATTGGACAGCAGGAAAATGATGTTGGATATGCAGCAATGGGGAATAAAGAAAGGGTGGAGGACTTGATTAGGTACTTTGCATCAGTTTTCACAGCAGAAGACACCAGTATTATACCAGAATGTCAACACAATGAGGCGGGCAGAGGTGAGTGTAAGAACCATCACTAAGGAGAAGCTGAAAGACCTGAAGGTGGATAAATGACCTAGAAGATGCCCCACCCCCAGGGTCTGAAGAAGATAACAGAGGAGATTGTGGAGGCACTCTTGGCAGTCTTTCAGAAATCAACAGATAGTGAAGAAGGCATTTGGTATCATAGGATCCCTACAGTGTAGAAACAGACCATTTGGCCCAACAAGTCCACACCAACCCTCCGAAGAGTATCCCACCCAGACCCATCCCCTTATCCTATTACTCATTTCCCCTGACTAATGCACCAAACTTACACATCCCTGAACACTATGGGCACTTCAGCATAGCCAGTTCACCCTAACCTGCACATCTTTGGGAGCAAAGCAGAGCAAACCCACTCAGCCCCCGGGGAGAATGTGCAAACTTCACAAAGTCGCCTGAAGCTGGAATAGAACCCAGGTCCCTGGCGCTGTGAGATAGCATCGTGCTGCCACTGAGCCACCATGCCATTACTGAACCACCGTGCTACTTAGAAACATGCATTCTGTTTCTTATTAATTAACAAAATTTAATGAGCATTTTTTTCCCTCTATCCTGAAATCAGCATCTTCAATAGATTTTAGGATTAAACATTTAGATAGTCTCTGGATTCTAATCTGTAACAATTCAAAAAGTCTTTCTATGGGAGCATTCAATAAAAGAAACGGCGGAAATGTGACTTCCCTTCACATTCGTGCATAAAGCAACTGACAAAGTTAGCAACAGTTTCTTTGTTTCTCTTTTGTACTTTGTGCTTTAAAAAACTGTAATGGTTCTGTCTCTCAATCATTCTTACACAATACTGACAATTATTTCAGGCTTCTATAAACACCATGATATAAATGGAAATATGAATTTTCTTATCATATATACCTTGCTCCTTGACTGACTGCATTATTGTAGCCGCTGTAGAGGCAGGCACTAATTCATGACCGACCTGGTTTGAATTTTCCATACACTATTATTTTTAAAAATACATTGAAAATTTAACAGCTGTAGAGTCATGCCAAGATTGTTGCCAAGATCTACTGAGCCATAACTCCCGACTAAAAATCTGGGCCATTTCATGAAATTTTCAAATCAAATCAAACATTATGCAGAATGTACATTAATTATCAGAGTAGTGATGCTGGAAAGCAATGTAGCATATGATATGAATAATTATTAGATACTTACCAGGAACACCAACTATGGCAAGAATAGGGTAGTAGATGTTTATTATCCTAATGATCACTGGTTCAGCCATATCTAAGGATCATCGGTGTTGTCTGTTAGTGTTCCAGACGTGCAAGTATTATAGTTACAGCACAAGCTCCAATTCATAGAGGAGGGGAATATCAAATCACCCATGGGTATTGTGTAATGATTGAAATTAGTGCCAGACTCTGAACAAACAGTCATATTTTATGTTTCTTTTCAAGGCTATTTCACTTGTAATATTGTAATTGTAAAAGACGGGAGTTTACAAAATTACTGCCAAGATGACAGTAAACCATACATTTCTCACTCTTGAATTTCTTTTGTAGTGTTGCTTGAAATTGGATCTTCGGAAGTGTAATTTGGATTTAGGGAGGAAAAATCCTCTCCACATGTGAAATTCATTGACATATCAGATGTATGTAACAACAGTAATATGCCTTAAGCTTTATTTTCAATAATATATTATTTAATTTACACGAAGTAGACGTATAACCTCAATTGAGATCAAAGAACTTGTTAAAGCTGACAAAAAGGGCACCACAACTAGTGTGAGCAACGTCTTCTTTATCTTCTACATCTGTAACTCATCTCTACATATAAGAAGAGTAACAAATAATGATAAGGACAATTTGCTCCTTCGGTTCTAATTTAAACATACTTTCTGAGAAACTTAGGCATGTTCAAATCTGAAATTTCATTGTTTTTTGTGACATAACACTGTAGTTATGTGAAATACGATTAATAGTTGGTGCATAAAAAAATGCCTGCTGCTGACATTGTTCAAACAGGGGTGTATACTCAACCCTAACTGTATCCTCTATACATCCATGACTGCATAGGCAAATTTCATACAATTGCCATCCCAAAGCCTCCTGACAAAGTCAACATGGCAGGACTGAAATCAAAGAACAATGACTCGGAATACAACAAGGAGATGATTAGATCAGATTAGGTTCCTTACAGTGTGGAAACAGGTCCTTCATCCCACTGACCCTCCGAAGAGTAATCCACCCCAACCCTACATTTACCCTGCCTAATGCAGCTAACACTACGGATAATTTAGCATGGTCAATTCATCTAACCTGCACATCTTTGGACTGTGGGAGGAAACCGAAGCACCCAGAGGAAACCCATGCAGACACTGGGAGAATGTGCAAACTCCACACAGACAGTCGCCTGAGGCTGGAATTGAAGCTGAGTCCCTGGCGCTATGTGGCAGCAGGGCCTGGTGTCACATAGCAATGATAGCAATCTTTTACTCAATGTCAGCAAAACAGTAGAACTGATCAGGTTCAACTCCCAAATTGAGGCAAAGTGAATTTTGATGAAATTAGCCAGGAGCTTGCAGGGGTTGATGGGAGTGGTTTGTTCGCAGGCAAAGGGACCTCAGGTAAGTGGGAGCCTTGAAAAACCAAACTACCTGGACTTCAAGGTCTAAATGTTCCTGTGAGGGTGAAGGGCAAGGTTGGCAGGAATAGGGAACCGTGGATGACAAGAGATATTGAGGCTTTGACCAGGGAAAAGAGGAGTCATGGCACAGATAAAGGCAGCGGGGATCTATGAAATCCCTGAAAATGTATAGATGATACAGAAGCTTACTGAAGAATGAAATCAGGAAGGAAAAAAGGGGGCACGAGATAGCCTTGGCTGTGAAGATTAGGATGCATCCAAAGAGATTTTTAAGTATATTAAAAGAAAAAGAATAACTAGAAAGAGAATAGGACCCTTAAGGACCAAAGTGCACATGTATGTGTGGAACCACAGGAGATGGACAAGGTCCTCACTGACTATTTCTCCTCTATGTTTACCGTGAAGAAGGACATGAAGAGTTGGGAACTTGGGAGGATGGTGATAATATCTTGGGATAGTCCATATCACAGTTGAGGAGGTGTTGGATGTATTAGAATTTATGAAGTTGGATAAATCTCCGGGTCCTGACCTGCTATATCTAAGAACACTGCAAGAGGCTAGAGAAGAAATTGCAGGAGCCTTGACTGCTATATTTGTATCATCATTTGCCATCTGTGAGGTCCTGGAAGACCGGACAGTGGCGAATGTTATGCCCTTAGTCAAGAAGCACTGCAACAAAAAAACCTGGGAACCATAGACCAGTAAGCTTAACATCTGTGGTAGGTAAATTAATTGAGAAGATTCTGAGAGATAAGATATACATGCATTCAGGAAGCCATGAGTTTGATTAGGAGTAATCAGCATGGCTTTGTGAGTGGGGGATCCTGCTTCACAAATTTATTTGCATTCTTTGATAAAGTGACCAGGAAGGTTGATGAGGGCAAGGTGGTAGCTGACTTCTATATGGATTCCAGTGAGGTCTTTGACATGGTTCCACATGGAAGGTTAGATCGAATCCAGAGGGAGCTGACAAATTGGATACACAATTGGCTTGAGGTTCAGAAGCAGAGAGTGGAAGATTGCTTGTTGAACTGGAAGCCTGTGGCTAGTGGCACACCTCAAGGGTCTGTCTGAGGCCCATTGCTGATTGTAATCTGTATCATTGATTTGGATGAGAATGTACAAGGTTTGCAGGTGACACTAAAATTGGCGATATCATGGACAGTGAGGAAGGTTATCAGAAATTGCAGCAGGGCCTTGATCAGCTGGGGACCTGGGCCGAGAAATGGCAAATGGAGTTTAATATTGATATGCTTGGGTGTTGCACTTTGACAAGTCAAATCAAGGTAGGAGTTTCAAGATGAGTGATCGGGCCTTAAGGAAGTGTAGTGGAACAGAAGGACCTTGAAATCCAGGTGCATGGTTCTGTGAAAGTGGAATCACAGTAGACAGGGCAGTGAAGACGGCTTTTGGCACACTGGCCTTCATCAGTCAGGACATTGAATATAGAAGTTAGGAAATTATGTTGCAATTGTACAGGACATTGGTGAGGCTGGACTTGGGGTATTGTGTTCTGTTTTGGCCAGTTTGCTATGATAAGAGTGTTATTAAACTGGAAAGAGTGAAGAAGAAATTTGCAAGGACATTGCCAGGACTCAATGGTCTGAGTTATAGGGGGAGGTTAGACAAGCTAGGACTTTTTTCTTTTGAGCTTAGTAGAATGAGGGGGGGATCTTATAGAAATCATGAGAAGCATGAACAGGGCGAACACACCTAGTCTTTTCCCCAGGGTTGGGGAAATCAAAAACTAGAGGGCATCAGTTTAAGGTTAAAGAATAAAAAAGAACCTGAGGGGTAACTTTTTTACACAGAGGGAGTACACGTATGGAATGAGCTGCCAGCAGAAGTGGTTGAGGTGGGTATATCAACAACATTTAAAAGGCATTTGGACAAATACATAGATAAGAAAGGTTTAGAAGGATATGGGCCAAGTGCAGGGAAATGGGGTTAGCGTGGATGGACATTTGGGTTGGCATGGACCAGTTTGGGCCAAAGGGCTCTGTGCCATCAGATTCTCTGATTCTATGACTATACTGACTTTAGGAAGAAGGGGGAAGAACACACCTCTATCTATATCAAAGAGCTGAGGTGGAGAGAGTTGAAAGGGTCAAATTCCTAGTCATGACGATAACCAACAATCTGTCCAGGACCATCCACGTAGATATGACAGTGAAGAAGGCACAATATCTCTCTTTCCTCGGGAAGCTTAGGAAACTTTGGTATCTCAGTGGTTAGCACTGCTGCCTCACGATGCCAGGGACCCAGGTTCGATTCCTACCTTGGACGACTGTCTGTGTGGAGTTTGCACATTCTCCCTGTGTTTCCTCCGGGCGCTGCGGTTTCGTCCAACAGTCCAAAGGTGTTCAGGTCAGGTGAATTGGCCATGCTAAATTGTCAGTTATGTTAGGTGCATTAGTCAGAGGGGAATGGGTCTGGGTGGTTTACTCTTTGGTGGGTCGGTGTATAGTTTTTGGGAATCTAATCTAATTCAAAATATCCATAAAGACTCTCACCAAATTTTACAGATGCACAATAGAAAGCTCTCTCTTGGGATGTGTAATAACAACTGCTTTTCCCAGGACTGTTAGAAACTATAGAAGCTTGTGTGCACAGCCCAGACATCATGGAAGCCAACCTCCCATCGATGGACTTCATCTACACTCTCGTTCCCACAGAAAGGCTGCCAATATCATCAAAGACTCTTCCGACCTTTCTTATACCCTCGTCTAACCTCTTCCCTCAGCCAGAAGTTACAGAAGCTTAAACATACGCAGCAACATGTTGAAGAACGGCTTCTTTCCTGCTGATTGGACCTCTCTAATTTCAATTGAAGTTTGAACTTGCTTCTATGTACCTCCCTGCATTAGTAACATTGTACACCACACTCTATCTAAGTACCCTCTGGTCTGTTTGTTTGTTATGCTCTTACTGTACTGCTCACAAAACCAAACTTTTCACTAATTCACATGTAACAACAATCAATCAAATCAAATCCTCAATTCTGTTTTATCAGTTAAGTAATCATCACTAAGAGCAACTTTAAACAGAATTGGGAAGGAGAATAGATCTCCCCTGTTTGAACTAATAAGCAGCATCAAAAATCATTGTCAGTGTTGTTGCTGGAGGTTGGTAATCTTGGCTCCAATATATTTCTGCAGGAGTTCCTTGGTATAGTGCACAAGGCACAGCGATCTTCAGCTGCTTCATCAACGAACCTCCCTTCATCATAAGATTAGAATTTGCAATGATCATTCATGATGGCAAAACTGTTGACACAACTAGTGTCTCTTCAAATACCATTGCAATGTTTGGGCAAATGCTGAAAGATCCAGATTTGGTTCGAGGCTTGGGCCGACAAGTGACAAGCAATTGGGAGAAAGTGAGGACTGCAGATGCTGGAGATCAGAGTCAAAGTGTGTGGTGCTGGAAAAGCACAGCGTGTCAGGTAGCACCTGAGGAGCAGGAGAATTAATGTTTCGTGCATGAACTCTTCATCAGGAAGAGCCTATGTTTGAAATGTCGATTCTTCTGCTCGGATGCTGCCTGACCGGCTGTGCTTTTCCAGCACCACACTCTTCGACAAGTGACAAGCAATGTTCACCACACACACATCTCAGGGAACAAGTATCATCACTAAGAATGAATCTAAGCAAAGTAATTTAATATTCAATGCCATTATCATTGTTTTACTCCATACAAGGGGCTGGGAATAACCTTTGATCAGAAATTGAATTAAACTAACCTTATAAGAACAGTCATAACAAAAGCAGGTCAGTGGCTAGAAATGTGTGACACTGAGTAGCTCATACTCTCATTCTATGAAGTCTGCCTACAATCTACGAGGAACTGGCGTGGAGTGAGATGAAGCATTCCACAGTAACCTGGCTGAGTGAAGCTCTAACAACACTCAAGAAGCTTGACACTATGCAAGTTAAGTCAACCTACTTGAATGGCACTATACACAAATTACTCTTTCCAAAACTAAGGCCCAACTGACATGATACGCTGGAAATATTCCGAGCTGACTAAGACTGCACCTTCCAAATCTAGGACGTTACCATCATCGGCGGACCATCATAGACAAGGATGACTCTCTTCCACTCACAGACTGAAGGCGTAGGTGGCAATACAGATTGATAAGACTACTGCAGGCTCTATTACACTTGGGGCAGATCATGGTCATGGGATCGGGTGGATGGGGAATTGGTGTGGCAGTGCACCCCTTTCGCTGTTTTTGCTTGGCTTCCGTTTTCTCCTGATAGCAAATCTAGAGGTGCTCAATGCCTTCCCAGATGCTGTTCCTTCACTCTGGACGGTCTTGGGCCAGCGATTCCCAAGGTATCTGTGGGAATGTCGCACTTTGCCAGTGAGGCCTTGAGGGAATCACTGAAGTGCGTCCTCTGTTCACCTCGGACTCGCCTGATGTTTCAAAGCTGGGAATACAGCACCTGCCTGGGGAGTCTCGTGTCTCAAGGTCCCAATAAGAGGACTCAACAAATCGAACTGGTGCCATGGGGCTGTGAGCACTTTCAGCTCTCTGTCCTGGTCCATCTATAAGGGTCAAGAAAGCACAACAATGCCTCTACTTTCTCAGGAAGCTAAGGAAATTTGACATGTCTGTAAAGACTCTGACCAAGTTTTATCAATACCCCATAGAAAGCATTCTAACCAGATCCATCACAGCTTGGTCTAGCAACTACTCTGTCCAGGACTATAAGAAACTAGTGAGACAAAGCCCAATCTATTACACAAGCCAACTTCCCATCTGTTGACTCCATTATAATTCTCACTGCCTCAGAGAGGCAGCCAACACAATCAAAGGCTTCTTCGACCCTGGTTATAATCTCTCCCAACCTCTTTCATCAGACAGAATTCTAAATGCATGGGCAAACATACTTAAGAACAGCTTCCTCCCGCCTGTTGTTAGACTTCGGAATGGACTTGTCAAATTTCAAATTTAATGTTGACCTTGCTCTTTGTGACTTTCTCTGCAACCGTAATATTATATTCCTTGTTCTGTTCAATTGCCACTATGCACATTGTCTGGTATGATCAGCCTGTACTGCATGCCAAACAAAACTTTTCACTGTACCTAGGTACATGTGACAACAAATCAAACCAAGTGGACAGTAATTCGACCATGACTGAGAAATGGCTTCTATCTCACATTTTTGTTGAAGTGAGTTGATATATTTTCTTAAATGTCACGTTAATTTGATCTCGGTTTGACAGATTTGCGTTTGGAAGAGTCTGAACCCTCCAGGGAGCATGAGAATTGGGGACCATTTCTCATAACGAAATATGAGTTCTGTATCATCTACTCAACAATCGCGGGTATTAACTGTAAATTAATCAAGAGTCAAGGCAACTGTGAACAAGATGGAGCAGTTGACAGTTACAATATAAACAGCAAGGTTTGTAATGCACAATGGAGCCTATTGATCTGATTAGATTACTTACAGTGTGGCAGCAGGCCCTTTGGACCAACAGATAGTTGAGGGTGGAACAGGACCATGGATTGTTGTGGGTGGAACAGGAGTGTGGGTTGTTGAGGGTGGACCAGGAGTGCGGGTTGTTGAGGGTGTACCAGGAGTGCATTTTGTTGTGGGTGGACCAGGAGCGTGGGTTGTTGTGGGTGGAATTTGTTGCCAGAAGCTACGATCAAAGAATTGCACTTAGAAAGCAGTAACAGTGGTTGTTAATATAATATTTGTTTTCAGTTGCTTGAGAAACATCCATTTTTGTATAATACAATTGACCTTTGCTTTGCAATTGCCTTCCCACCTATGGGATTTCCCTCAGTGATTTTACAGCATAACAGCTCCTCTTCTACTGATCTTGCTAAATATGTTGTTTCATGCTCTGACCATTAGGAGTATTTCAGCAGCAAGTAAAGTTCACAGTGAACTATCAGCATGATCCATAAATTAAAAAATCAGCAAAAGTCAGATTTTGCTTTTGACAAACTCTGTCAATTTTATACTATTATAGATGATATATAGTATGCATTCTGTCATTTAGCCATTAGTGAAGTTTTACCTCCGCTGGAAAGCATTGCAGTGATCTGATTGATGTTTCTCTCTGGCTTCTCTGTTCCTATACAAACACTTGTATGCATGGACTAACACAAAGGAAATTCAGAGGGGAGGGTGAAATATTGGGTGAAATATTTGCCGACATTGTATGGAACACAATATGCAGAATGGGTCAATAGAATTGACATTAGTTCCATCCTGAGCACAGTCTGGCTGCCAAACCGAAGGAAACCAGTTGTTCAGAAATCAAATACTGTAGATCATTTAAAATATAGCAGCATAGGAAAATGTGAAATGGGAGTGTCCTTACTAAGTCCCACACAATAACAGTTCTATTGCTCTAAACCTGCCTTTCTGATACTGGTCTACAAAATATATTGTCCACAAACCTGTCTCTTTCATTTTAAGTAAACACAAACGTTTAGCATAAGTGAAATGTAACCATGCCATTTCAAGACTATGTAACTGAACTGCATTCTGGGATATTATACAATTTTTTTCATGCTATCTAGGGGTTTGTTGGGAGGCACAAGGATGAAAAACCGATAGAAAGATGACCAGATAATCTATGTCCGATCACCAGGTGAAGTTTGAGGGTAAGGTCGAGGGAGTATGATGTGAGCACACCACTGCCCATAGAGTTGACAGACTGTAAAATGGATTGAATGGTCTTAACTAGGTAGTGGTTTGAATGATTGTCTGACCTTAGCCTTCATTGCAACAGTGGCTCTGCATTTCAGTGCTAAGACCAGTAATGAGGCCCCAGATATAAGGGAGCCTCAATGAATACTGGGAATTTTAAAATCACCTACTTTTACATATTTCCATGTTCTGATAACATATTAAAGTGTCAGCATTTCAATCAAAGGTGTTGGCTGGACCCAGACACTTTGACAGGCAGTATATGCTACTCATGTGTATTCTCTCCCCCACCCACCTTAAACTCATCAATTAGGTTGTGGGTGCATTGTGCTGACATTCTGGTGGCCCCAGGCCGTGTCTGTGTTTGCTCTGCTGTCTCTCTCCATATTGTGGCCCAGTGGCCATCTTGTGTGTCGTGTGCCTAGTGTCACCATGCCCCATGCCATCTCCCACTTCAATATTCTCGGGTTTGTTGCTTTTATGAAGGGCGATGGGTAAAAACACTAAGACAAATAAACCCTCATGACCTGAAGTGATTTATTCCAGAATCCTCAGTGGGGCAAGAGAGGAGATTGTCGGATGAAAGTATTAAATTGGGGTAAGGCTAATTATAATAATATTAGGCAGGAACAGGAGAAAGTTAGTTATAGAAAGAATACAAAGATTCATTCAAGAACTAAACTCTGGTTTAAAACTCACTTATAATATGAGCAGTGGAGGTTGTGATGACAACTGCAAGTCAGAGAGATTGTTTGATCTCTCAGGCTAAAGTGAGAGGGGTTCTTAGTAGAAAACATTGATTAAATTTCATAATGAGGGTGAAAATCAATCACTTTACAACTTTACCAAGTCAGTAAAAAAAGACTTGTTTAGATTCCACAAATAACTAAGTGACAAAAGCACATCTTCACTTTGTGATTTGTAAGCTGGATTTGTCACTCTTGATCATTGGTTGTAAGAATTTGTTCATCTACATCTACACTTAATCTTTAATTGTTTCTCTATCCCCACTCTTGGTCTCTCTTTTTACAACCTTCCACTGCCCCCCTCCTGTGTCTTTCAGAGGTCATGTTTATATAATGTTTTGCTATGTCTTCCCTAACAATGCAGTGGGTCTCTTTGTCTGCCTACAAATATTTGCTCAAGGGATGCAACTTACCTTTATTCAATAATTTGGTATTTGAATTCCTAATTTTGTAATTACCCAAAAAGTTTAAATACTGTCAGGATCAGAATTTTCCTTCTACTTTTTAAACTAAATAATAATCTTGGGACTGTGGCTAAACTAGGTCATTTGAGAATACCCCTATTAAAATATTTGTTTAGAACTGCCTGTTTACGGAAACCTTACTAAATTCCCCGACCTTTCTTCCTACAGAGAATCCTATTTTCTCTAGTATCTCCATAAAGAGACTACAAGTCTGCCTGTGAATACCTGCTATATGTAGATGCAAATCCCTTTTAGACATTTTGTGTCAGCTGAAACACCGCAGGTGGCCATCTTGTCAACTTTAATCATAGGCTGCTACAACAGAGTTTAAATCGAACAAATGCAAGGTGGTGCATTTGGTCAAAGCTGAAAGAATGTATACAACAAATAGCAGAACCCTAAGCAGCATCAATGTTCAGAGGGACCAAGAGAAAATTTTTGTTCCATTTCCACTTAAATTTATCATTACATATTCATTTTTATGTATGTTCACAGCATAATCTGTGGTTAAAAGGAAACACTGGAAATAAATGTTCTGCAACAAAATTATTTGAACTTGTGATTGGGAGATGCCGGTGTTGGACTGGGGTGTCCAAAGTTAAAAATCACACAACACCAGGTTATAGTCCAACAGGTTTAATTGGAAGCACTAGCTTTCGGAGCGACGCTCCTTCACCAGGTGATTGTGGAGGGCTCGATCGTAACACAGAATTTATAGCAAACATTTACAGTGGATTGTAACTGAAATTATACATCACAACTCTGAGCTCAAAAACTGCATGACTCTGTTATCTCACTTTTTAGGTTAGAATCAATCTAAACATCAGGTCATAGATAGAGAACACAGGGGGCTAACACCTTCAACATATTGTCCAGCTATCACCATTGTTAAACAGCTAACCTGAGAATGCAACTTTCAAAAAAAGGTTTTGTGATTTACACATTAAAGAAGTGAAACTATCACTGTATTCTAATAGATGAAAGGCTTAACAGGCAATCAATTTTTCAATGTATAATTTCAGTTACAATCCACTGTAAATGTTTGCTATAAATTCTGTGTTACGATCAAGCCCTCCACAATCACCTGGTGAAGGAGCGTCACTCTGAAAGCTAGTGTGCTTCCAATTAAACCTGTTGGACTATAACCTGGTGTTGTGTGATTTTTATATTTGAATTTGATACTTCAGATAAAATGAAGGTCCACTAAACATAATTTCCACTGAATGTATATCAAGGAAGTGCATTACTCTGAACAACAGTGCATAAGTTTGTACACGTGAACATCACTAGTCCATGGACTATGTCCCCCTTTAGCAGCAACCTCATGGCATTGATTGCAGAATATATCCAAAAGCCACCCTGTAACTTTTCTAACCATCTTGATCATGTGATTATTATTTGTTCTTGATATTTCATTCATTGAAGTGGTCACCATCTTTAGTATGCTAACCTTTATCTCTAATTAGCATTGACAAGGTGGTGCTGATCTGCATCTTGTTGCAGTCCATAAGTGTAGGTAGAGAAATACAGTTGTTAATATCCCAGTGTGACTCAGGAGTGAGTTCAAGATTCCGACAACCCACAGAGTGAGAAAGATTTTCCTTTCATCTCCTCTAAACCTTCTGTCCCTTATTTTAAATTTGTTATTCATCTGTCCATCTCAGGAACTATTTCTTCGTGTCTTACCTGTCTCTGCCCTCACAGTTTTGCACATCTCAATCATGTCCTTCTTAATCTCTACTGCTGTAAGGTGAACAAACTCAGTCTATCCACACTCTCTTCATCAGTGTAATTCTCAGGCCCAGTCCACACCCTGGTAAATCTTCCATACACCCTCTCCAGTTTTAGCATATCTCTCCTACAATACAAAGAACTGCAGATCATACCCTAGTTGTGGTCTAATCAAAGTTTTATACTGGATTCAGCATAACCTCCCTGCTCTTTGGTTTTATGCCTCAACTCATAAATGCACATATGCCATCTGCTTTCTTAAACACTGAAAGAAATTGACCAGATACTTTAAGGACCTGGTATATAGGCATAGCAAGGTTCCACTAATCCTCAGTGCTTCCAAAGATCCTACCATTCATCACGCATTCCCTTGTCTTTTCCCTTTCCCAAGTTCATTGCACCACATTTGTCCTCCTGTGATCTACGACTATGCTCCTCACGATTTTCCACTCCAACATTTTTTGCAACATCTGAGAACTTACTGATCAACCCTCCTATAGTCAAGTCTAAATTATCTATTTAATCTACATACAGCAAACACCAACATTGATCCCTGTCAGTCCCCATTTGACACAGTTATTAAAAAACTTACAGGCCCCTCGGCCCAACAAGTCCACACCAACCCTCTGAAGAGTAACCAACTCAGTCCTATTCCCATACCCTATATTTGTCCTTGACTAATAACACCTACCTACACACTATGGGAATTTAGCATGGCAAATTCACCTGACCTGCACATCTTTGGACTGTGAGAGGAAACTGGAGCACCCCATGGAAATCCAAGCAGACATGGGGAGAATGTGCAAATTCTGCACAGTCGCCCGAGGCGGGAATTGAACCTGGGTTCCTGGTGGGGTGAGACAGCAGTGCTAACCACTGAGCCACCATGCCACCCTCTCAACCATCACCCTCTACTTCCTGCCACTCATTCTATGTGGATCCTATTGCCAAATGTTTTTGGATCCCATGGGCTGATAGCTGTGAAACATGTCTCCCATATGGGACCTTATCAAAAGGCTTGTTAAAGTCCATGAGACTATATCAAATACAGTACCCATATCTACACACCTTGTTACCTCTTCAAAAAATTAATCAAATTGGCCAGATATGATCTCGCCTGAAGGAAACCATGATGACTGTTCTTTCTTAATCCCTACCGTACCAAATGCAGATTAATTCTGACTCTCAGACTTGTTCCCAGTCATTTTCCAACCACAGAGTTTAGACTGTAGTTTCTGGGTTTATGTCCTGCTCGCTTCTCAGACAATGGTTGTCCTCAATCCTCTGGCAACTTCAGTTCTCCGAAAGTGGAGACACAGATAGACAGGGCAGAGAAGAAGGCCTTTGGTCTTTATCAATCAGGGCATTGAGTATAGACGTTGGGAAGCTATGTTGCAGTTATATAGGACATTGGTGAGGCTGCATTTAAAGTATTTTGTTCAGTTTGGTCACTTTGCAATAGGAGCGTTATTATTAAACTGGAAAGAGTGCAGAAAGAATTTACAAGGATGTTGCCTGGACTCAATGGTCTGAGTTATAGGGAGAGGTTGGACAAGCTACGACATTTTTCTTTCGAGTGTAGGAGATTTGTGGGGGGGCATGTAATAAAGGTGTAAAAGATCATGAGAAGCACAGATGGGGTGAATGCACTCAGTATTTTTCCTAGGGTTGGGGAATCAAGGACTAGAGGCATCAGTTTAAGGTACAGAGGTAAGAATAATATGGAACCTGAGAGGCAACTTTTTTTTTTACACAGAGGGTGGTATGCATATTGATAAGCTACCAGTGGTAAGTTTTGAGGCGGATACATTAACAATATTTAAAAGGCATTTGTTCAAGTACAAGGATTAGAAGGATATGGGCCAAGTGCAGAGAAATGGGGTTAGCAATGATGAACATTTTGATCAGTATGGACCATTTCGGCCACATGGCCTGTCTCCATGCTGTAGGGCTCTATGACTCTATGACCTCTCCTGTGACCAGAGAAATTGAAATTTTTGCAAGTGTCCGCATTATTTTCTCCCCCACTCAACAACCCAAGGTATATATTTCATCCAGCCCTTGTTCTTTTTCTATTTCTATGCCCGCTAAAGAAGTTTGCACATTCTCCCCGTGTCTGCGTGGGTTTCCTCCAGGTGCTCCGGGTTCCTCCCACAACCGAAAGCTGTGCTGCTTAGGTGAATTGGCCATGATAAAAGTCCATAGTGTTCAGGGATGTGTAGGTCAGGTGCATGAGGCAGGGGAAATCTAAGAGTAATAGGCTAGGGGAATGGGTCTGGGCGGGATACTCTTCACAGGGTCGGTGTGGAGTTGTTGGGCAAAATAGTCTGTTTCCACACTGTTGGGATTCTAATCTCTGATTCTAAACCACACAGGATCCCTTCTTTGTCGATGCTAATTTTAAAAATTGTATCATAGACATTTCCTATGATTGTTATACCTCTATAGTCCACTAGTGAACACTATTCCAAAGTATTCATTTAAAATGCTTACCTATTCCCTGGCTCTATGCACAAATTGCCACTGATGTCCTTATTAACCTTGTCCTTAATGGATTCCCTTCTTTATCATTTTACTCTTAGTGCACCTGTGAATCAATGCAAATAGTAATAGACTACTCGTTGTTAGTTTTAGCTTGAAAGGGCATGTTGTGCATTGGAGAAAACTAGTAGTAAATCTGAATCCTGATTGTGAAAACATTTTGAAGTACATTAAGTTGGAGATATAAGCCAGTGAGAACTCATCATTCTTTTCCCCATAGTTATCTGCTAGATATAAACCTGTAAATGGTTATTTTATTAAAACGGTCAATCCTGTATGGTTGAGAAAGCAAACTACTTACGTTTCTTGTGGAAGAAATGTTGACTTTACTGGAACAACATGAGCTGCTGTCGCCAACAAAGAGGACGGGGAAGTTACTGCACATGGGAATGTCTGAATGGAAAGTACATTTGATTCAAGTTCAGAGCATAAAATTAAAACTTTGCAGCTTTCTGGATATTTATTACATTTGTCTTATTGCAACAAAAGTAAAGAAGTGAAGTTGCCATAGTCCAACTGAACCGGAGGGCTGCTCTCTCAATAAACCACTGGTTTAACCTGAGGAGCACCAGGCATCAGGCAAAGCGAGAAGTTCAGAAGGAGACCACAGTGGCTCACTGGCCGACTCACAGCACCAGGGACCCAGCTTCGATTCCAGTGTTTGCTGACTGTGTGGAGTTTCCATGTTCTCCCCGTTTCTCTGTGGATTTCCTCCAGGTGTTCTGGTTTCCTTCCAAGGTCCAAAGATGTGTAGGTTAGTTGGATTGGCCGTGCTAAATTGCCCTGTAGCGCATGGGAATGTGTAAGCTCAGTGCAGGATTATGGGGCTAGGCTAGGCCTGGCTGGGACGTTCTTCAGAGGGTCTTGCAGACTTGTTGCCATCCTAGAGGCATGGCACTCATCCACTGATTCCATCAACAAACACATCGACCTGGACCCAATATACCGGCTACTGCAGTGGACAGCAGCTGACAACCGGAAGCGGCAGAGACAAGCCACTATAAATGCCAGGAAACATCACAGAAGCGCTTCACAGGAGGCTCCCAAGCACTGAGGATGTCACCTAGACAGGGGATGAAACGTTTGCAACAAAAACTCCCAGCTCTGCGAACAGAACCACAACAACGAGCACCCGAGCTACAAATCTTCTCCCAAACTTTGAAGACTTGTTGGGTCGAATGGCTTACTTCTGCATCGTGAGGCATCTCTGAGGCCATGTAGGAATTAAAACATGCTGTTGGCATCATCCTTGCGATCTAGCCATCCAATCAATTGAACTAATTGAAGTCTGATTGGAATTATTGGAAGAAACTAGAAACAGAAATAAACACCAGACAGTGAACTATTCCAGAAGAAGAAGAGGCTAACCTGAGTATTTATTTGTTAGATGCTGAGCATGCTGATTTAATTATGGTTAAATAAGGGAATATAAGGTTCTCCCAATAAATGCTAGGTATCTCTGTTACATGGTGGAGGACATGAAACATCTCAGGATTGGTTAAACATGAAGAGGAAGAAGAGAGGGTAGAAATTAACAGAATCATCATCACATTAGAAAGAAGCACACCCAACAACTTGACTCCTTGGATCTCAAAATGAATCTGTGGAGGTGATGAAAGCTGCATTTGTGACATGCAATATATCTGAAATTCTGAAGCTCTAGTCCAGCTAAAATATCATTTCATCATCACTGCCTCCCCTTTGAGCTATACCTACTGAACAATGCTTTCTGTACATAGAGTAAAATTGAGCAAACTTCATTTGCTGTTGTTCTGTAGTTTAGGTGTAACCTAAGTTTCCATTACATGTGAGAGTGCTGATTACATTTGCTATTCTGAAGGTCAAAAAGTCTGTGTTTGCCTCGTAGTGAGACAAAAAATTATGGTGAGTGGGGACTATACTACAAATGTCAGTCAGAGCTACACAACAGTCAACATTCATCAGCTGGGGGACCTGTGTTTATAAAAGCAGGAAGTGCTGAAAACCTTTGCTGATCACCCTACTCAGAGATGTTAGTACACACTGCTCAAACAGGTGGGACTTGAGCTTAGGCCTCCTGGGTCAAAGGTAGAATCATTACCATAATGACCCGAGAACCCTTTCTCATGGCTACCAATAATTTTCAATTGAATGAATAGTAGCTGCTATTGATTAATACTGGAGAGTCATTCCCAGTGCGTTAAGTCCTTTAGTGTGATAGATGTGGTGGCAATTGTCATTGATCTGCAAAATGACCATCTTCAGTGATATTCACAGAAGTGATTTAATACAGAGACACTGACTGAACAACCTGACTCAAAGCTGAGAAGGGCACGCAACAGAGTTGCTCAGGCGGCCATTATGATGATGCCAAACATAATGCAAGGCATCATTGACTTAATATGTTGGGCTTTTTTGGTTTCTTTTATATTATTTAGTTTTACAATTGAAGAGAAAAGGATATTTGATAATAATCTTCATTTGTTCTCTAAATTTGGTCTGCGTCACAGCATAGATGCATGTATTTGTGCAACAACTGAGCAGTTGCAAAATAAATCCTATTTCTCTTATAAACTTTGGTAACATTACTACTTTATATCCCAAATAACGCATTCTTTCTAATACAGAATATACCAGCAGCATCACCCACAAGACTATGAAATTGGCTGAGATAACAAAGAGCAAAATTATAGATTTCTTGCGAGTCTTTATCTCCAAGTCTTTCTGTTTTGATCCACTGCTATTACCGCAAAGTCTTCTCCGTGCTCTGTTGGCAACTACAATATACCTGACGGTTAAAGCATTTAACAACAAAATCAGAACAAATGGGACACCAGGGGTGAAAATATGATGAAAGAGCTCAACTGTTGCCCAGACTGGTGATTCCAAATAGTCCCATCTTACAAAACAAAACCAGGGAAAGTTGCTCAGTAAATATTCAGCTGTAAATATGAAAAACCAAAACACATTCTTTAAACAGCTCAGCGCAGTCACTGTTCCCAGGACCTTAAATGCCACTTTTTCAGTGCAATATTTGACTTTCAGCGTCTGGCAGCAAATGGCCACAAAGCGATCAAAAGTGAAAACGACAGTGAACCAGACAGAACAGTCTGTGACTGCAAACAGGAGAATTGCATGGATATTACATACAGGAATGGACTTCACAAATATAAACTGTTCATCATATACAATTGGAATGTGCCTCAACATCAGGTCAATGATAATGACCAGGAGATCTGCCACTGCCATGGACACCAGATAACGTGTTGGACATTTGGAGAGACCACAATTTCCTCCAGACAGTATCACAATTGTTAGTGAATTAGCTGCAAAGAAGTAAAATAACTTAATCAGACAGAGGATACATTACAAATTTTATTAATGAACCATTGAGATTTGCAAATATGCTTCATTTTCCTGAAATGTTTCAAAATTATTGTACCTGTGACTTGGCTACCTTTTGGATCATGTGATGACCATTTACTTAGATGTAATATTGAATTGCAATTAATATTTGAAACAAATTAACTAAATTGGAACATTTAATAAAAGACAAATGCTGGTCAGAATATCCCATTTGCTGTTTCTAGAGCACAAAATGTTAGCTTTGCATGTAACAATGAAATGGAGAATGAGAGAATTGAAGCTGGGTTTACTTTCCTCTATAGGGTTGGAGATATCAATGTGAGCTCGTTCTCCTTATTGTTACCCACTAGCCCTGAGTTACTGGGAGAGAGCTGCTCTCTCTTACGGCTGTTCATTTTAACATGCAATGGAGGCATACCATCCAAGAATGTGTGTTTGGTCATTGCACTGTTGCTGTTTTGACAGAATTGAACATGAGCACCTGATGTGGATGCGTCTCCTCAGGAATGATGGCCCTGATGACCTACACAATATATATATATATATATATATATCCACATTTACCAAGTTCCAATGGAAATCTGTATTTCAGGATCCAAATGGCTGGACTCGAAAATGAATCAGTGAACAAGGAATTTGAAGGAACTCAATCCCATCCCACAAACAGGAATACCCCTGCTGAATTCTAGTTCAGCACAAGATCATCATAGGAAGGGGGGAGCTGGTGAGGATATATTAGGTCCATAAATTGTTTATAACTTAATATTTTCTAAATTAGCTTACCTTAATAATTTGGCTGTCTTTTATGTTGTCAATTGATAAATGATTTGCTATAGCACATGTTATAGTTGTCTTGGTCAACACTGATGTTTCAATGTAATTGGGATTGCTCTGTCTTGTCTTGTGCCACTGTAAGTGGCTCATTGATATTGGAGTAATATGGTGTGTTAAAAATTCT
Source organism: Hemiscyllium ocellatum (assembly GCF_020745735.1). Lineage (NCBI taxonomy): Eukaryota > Metazoa > Chordata > Chondrichthyes > Orectolobiformes > Hemiscylliidae > Hemiscyllium > Hemiscyllium ocellatum. The sequence goes on along the minus strand of NC_083435.1, from coordinate 47,090,883 downwards.
TTCAACAGCATTTAACTTAATAAGGTGACAGATAAGGGCTGAAAATGTGTTGCTGAAAAAGCGCAGTAGGTCAGGCAGCATCCAAGGAGAAGGAGAATCGACGTTTTGGGCTTGAGCCCTTCTTCAGGAATTCCTGAAATGTCGATTCTCCTTCTCCTTGGATGCTGCCTGACCTGCTGCGCTTTTCCAGCAACACATTTTCAGCAAGGTGATAGATAATGCCAGTATAATGATTATTTGAATGTATTAAACTGACTATATTGCCTTTGCAACAAGGTCTCACTGAATTGTTATCTTTGTGACAGTGATTTACATCAGCTTAACTGAATGATTGAAGCAGTTATTTGGAATGTTAGTCTTTGTACAGGCAACAAATCAGAGATGCTCAGTTCATCAACAGTAATGGTGGAGGAGGCAGGGTTATGTTGGGTTAATACTACAGAGAACCTGTACGTTTGTTAATACCTTGAGCCAAAGTACTTACAGTATAAATCTTATTTTCTTTCTCGCATCCCTGAACACCTTACAAACTCTCGCCAAGCCAAAATACTTGTGGAGTGCAGGGAGTGAATTTGTAGTGGTAGCTACTAGAAAAACGATAAAGAACTGATGTAAACACTCAGGAACCAAAAATCTCCTCTGAGTATAGAATCATAGAATTCCTACAGTTTAGAAGCAGCCCATCGAGTCTCCAAAGAGCGTCCCACCCAGACCCAACCTCCTACTTTCTTTCTGTAGGTCTGCATTTTCCAGGGTTAATCCAGCTAGCATACACATCTTTGACTGTGGAAGGAAACCAGAACACTGAGAGGAAACCCACGCGGAGAATGTGAAAACTCTACACAGAGTGGAATAAAACCTGGGTGCACAGCTCTGTGAGGCAGCAGTGCTTCCGACTGAGCCATCATGCCTCCCAAATGTAATTTTAACAGAATCGATGTTTATCATACAGTTGAGGCATATCATTGCAAGATTATGACTTCAGTCATTGTGCTGTTGATTCAGGGACAATTCAGGGACAGAATAAAAAATAACCATGACCTGGGATTTTCAGACTTTAAGGTATGCTGTTTAAATTAGTGAATCTAAGTTTCCCACAATAGTAGTGTTAAGCATGTGTTGGTTTTTAGTGTGTTTATCAGTTACCTCTGAAAAATTAAAGCCTTGCCTTGCAATTACTGCAGGAGAGTCACTGATGATTCAAATTTAAAATGTTATCGGTCCTATTGGAAATTGTAGCAACAAAATAGATCCAATAATTCTTAATTTGGCCAATGGAATAATAATCAGATTGGAATATTTGCTGTATAGGAGCAAAGGACATGATAGAAAATTAAATGTTGGACTGTTCGAGAGGTTCCTTCACCTGTCACTGATCAGCCAGAGCTCAATTATTTCACAAAAGTGCACTATGAATATTAGCAGTACAAAATCAAGGGAAGAAGTGAACAGAATTCTCACCACAAAACTTAGAGGGGATGAGCAGCTTTGTAGATTCTCAGGTGAAATGTTTAACTTTGTGGATTTTTCCAGTAATGAAAAGAATAATTGTACATTGTTCAGGGTATTTTAGCCAGAGATGGTTTCGAATGATACTTAAAGGATGAATGGCCACTTTAAGGAATAGAAATTCATCTATTTAATACTCCACTTCTATTGGTCATTAAACATATATTTTGAATTGTTTAATGTGTCAGCCCAATAGTAAATTCAGAAGAGAATAGGAACAGATTTTAGAATTTTCTTTTGTGGTCTTTTACCAGGCTAACCGCTGTTTCCAATCCACATTATTGGCTAGTACATTGCAGTCCACGCTACCATTTTATAATTTTCGGAAATATGCAAGTGCAGAAATTTAGAGAAATTGAGAATAAAATTTAGGGGGGGCGGGGGCATTGAGAAGATGTAGGCACTGAGACAGTTACATTGAACACCAGACAGGTCAAGGCTCACAAAGCCCTATTCGAAAATAAAACTGGATATGAGCTCAAAAACAAACAGGACTTTGTGAAATTTAATAAACATTAAAAAGGTTGATATTAAAAAGCTATACTTGGCCCATTTTGCCCAAGTGAACTGAATAGTCCAGAAAGGAGGTGATGATTTTGAAGATCGAACAGCTGAGATTTGAGAAAGCAGTTTGAGGAAGAAGGACTTCAATGACATTTACTGGATTGTGAAACTGCACTGTTTGCAATAAAATAATGCAACTATTTTTTATTTCTCTGTTGTATCCAAGATTTGTACCTAAGTACTTGTACTTAAGATGTCACCATAAGAGGCAGATATTGTAAAAGCTTTTCACTGTACTTCTAGTATGGAGTACATGACAAAAGAGGCTGTTCTATTCTAGTCTAAAGGGGATTAGACCAGAGTAGAATAGAATGAACTTTCAAATCAACCAGGTCAAACATGATCCCACTGAAAGATAGAACAGCTTCAAGGGGTTGAATGGCCTACTTCTGTTTCAATGTTCCTATTACGAGTGGGTAAGGTGGAATAAAATAAAGAAAAACTGTTTGCAGTGATTAAAATAAACAGTGAGAAACAAAAAACATGATTAATTTGGATGTTGGATGGCAATACGAGGATAAGCATAATAATAAGCAACGTAACAAGCAACAATTGGTATACATTTGGAATGCCATTCCTGTTAAAGTACAGCATACAGATTGAAAAAGTGCTTTTTATTTTCAAATAAAAGTTGGCAGTGTATATAAATTTTAAGTGGATCAATTTAAATCTGAATGGTCCAACTTTCAATCAAATGACCTGATTTGTGGGGCATATAAAACTAGTGAACTTAATATCAGACATTGAGAAAGTCATTTAGAAATAACCACAAAGCATAACAAATAAAGAAGCAGCCAGCAAAAAAACTCAAACAATTCTTTAACACTCAATTGAGTTTTGTGTACAGTTGGGATCACTGATATTTCACAGGGAAGTAAAGGATTTGATCAGAAATCAGAATACACGGACTGGAAAGGTGAAAAGGAATTTGGATCATCGGTGATGTGCAGTGAATAGACAAGTGGGCATTGCAAAATCATGGGGGGCTTCGATGGAGCAAATCAGGTTAATTTGTTGAAATGTCCGGAAGAGTCAGTTGGTGTACAACAACAATGAAAAATTATTTCAGTTGAGGACAACATATTTAGGTAACTGATCAAATTCATGTAAAGCAAGAAATCATTTTATTGTTGCTATGTTTTTAAATGAATTGTCAGGAATCATGGTGGATGCAGATATATAGGATAATGTGAGGACTGCAGATGCTGGGGATCAGAGTCAAGAGTGTGGTGCTGGAAAAGCACAGCAGGTCAGGCAGCATCCGAGCAGCAGGAGAATCAACGTTTCGGGCATAAGCCCTTGCTGATAAAGGGCTTATGCCCGAAACGTCAATTCTCCTCCTTCACGGATGCTACCTGACCTGCTGTGCTTTTCCAGCACCACACTCTCGACTCTGGATTCAGATGATATATTACTGTGTCTGAAAACAAAGAAATGCCACTGAAGGAGCAGAGCTGTAATTGTGCATTCCTTCTCAGCCATGACTTTCAAATAAAATGGGAGCCTGATCACAATTGTATGCATGGGGGATGGAAAAGAAGGTCAAAGAAATATACATAAAGGAAGTAAACTGAACCCATTGAGTGAGACAGGGCAGCAGAGGTAGGATCAAAAAGGGAAACACAGAAGAAAGCATTTTGATAAGCATTAAAAAAAGGAAAGGATGCACATCACAGTAAGACAAGGGCAGGAGAATGACAGGAATTGGAGCAGTGAGGTAACATAAAAATATTAGCATTAATCAGGCAATATTCTGGCAGGCAGAGTTGATGCTGATATAGCACTGGAAATCAGTTCAGTGCCAAATAAACACCAATGTTGTCTACCTGCCTTATCCATGCACAGCTATTTCCCAGGGAAGAAGAGAATGCTGTTGATGAGTAAGCAACCGATATCATCAAAGGGGATGATTACAATGTACCTAATATTGAGACTTGAAGTACAGACTTGAAGAAGGCATTCCCGATAGTAACAGAAATGACACAGCTAATGAAAGGTAACGATCAGTGTTTGCAATGGCTTGTATAATTAATGCTGGGCTCACCAACAACAGCAGCAACAAGGAGATTGCAACAACATTGAAGTAATGTGACATTACTGAGCGAGAAAGCTCACAGCTAAAAGCTCTTACCAGAAGCACCTACAAGAGCTAGTACAGGATAGTAAATCTTTTCAAAAATTCGAAGGAGCAGATATATCCGATTTTCTAATGGCAGGACATCATAATGGGCGGAAAGGTGGTCAAGCTCCCAGGAAAAGCTCCGGATAACAGTTCTAATATCCCAGTGCACTGTTTTCACGTCCTGACCCACTGCTGTGAAATTCGGATCCATTGTTCAGATATCAAGAAGGGCTGTTGTGATATTCTATTCTGTTGTTTTCAGGTTGTGAGCTACTGTCAAAAAAAACATTCAACTTGCTTTTCTCAGATTCCAATCCATTTCAACATTCCCATTAATTGCCAAATTCCCATCCACCTTCTCAATCGCAAAACCTGTAGATTTTTATTCGTGCTGTAGGTGACACTCTCACTTACACTATAACAGCATGCAGTCAGCCTCCAATTAATAGATGAGCAGAACCCTCTCGTGGCATAATTGGGATCCTTAGAGATGTTTATTAATTTCATGCCTGCTGAACAAACTGATCCTCTTAACTCCTTCTAATCCAATCCAGGCTAAAGCAGAGTGTTGATGTGTTATTTTGAGGGGTTTTCAGGGCAAAAATGGAAAAAGCTTGGCCAGAATATTTCTATCATTTTAAAATATCCAAATAGTAACCGAGATGGTGATTGGAATACACCTTGTTTTTTAAAACAAAATGTAAAGGAATAAACTTACACGAACATTGGTTATTGAGACCAAAGTCACTGCGAGGAAAACTTCTGGGAGTTTTGTTTCAGGAACATGTATAAGTTGGTCTGAAGGGCCTGTTTCCATGCTGTTTGACACTGTGACTCTGTAACAAAACTTGCCCATTCAGCCCATTGTCTCAGCTCTTGTCATTCCCTGTGACCATGGCTGATCTAATAATCAGACCCTCCCCCTTCCTCATAACTCCAAATTCCTTTAGGAATTAAAAATCTGTCAATTTCAGCCTCAATAAAGACCCAACATTTGGAGCTGCCTCTGGTGAAGAATTCCAAAGACATATTATTGTCTTGAAATAAGGAAGTCCTGATCATCGCCTCTCATAAATTTCTAAAAACTCTTTCTCTGAGATTATGTCCCGTGGTTCATGATTCTCCCACAATGGGATACAATCATTCAGCATCTATTTAATCAAGGCCCTTCAGGATCAAATATATATTCACAGCATTAGGTTCACATCTCATTTACCTAAACCCCAGCATGTGTTCACCCAACCTATCACCTTATTAAAAAAGAAACTCTCCAAATTCTGGAGTAACCTGTTGAACCTTTCCTGGACCGCATCCACACCAATAGCACTTTCTTAGTTGATAGGACTGAAAGTGTTCATAGTATTCTTATTCTGGCTTAACAAGTGCCTTACTTAGCTTTAGAAATATTCCTCTGTATATATCTTCTACTTACTATGAAATAAAGTTCTCCATTTGGTTTGATTTCCCTATTGCCTGATTAACTTCTATGCAAGTTGTTCTTTGATTCACATTGAGACCTCCAATCTCTCTGTGCTACAGCTGTCTGCACATGTTTTTTTTCTCATTTAGTTAATATATAGCTCCTCTACTCTTCATTTCAATGTGCACAACCGCAATATTTACAAAATTATTTCCATGTATTTGTCTCCCACTCTAACCTGTCTATATGTACCTGAGGCACAGTAATTGAACCAGATCCCATTCTGACAGGGCTCGAAAGACTAGTTGGGTGGAAATTGTTTCTTCAGGTTAGGGGGTACAGTGTTCAGTGTCAGATATTGAATGGGTTATTTGCGTCTGAGAGTGGGCAAGCTGTTCAAATTCTTGAACACAGCACATTCTAGCAAGTTGTTTCATGACTGCATTCTGACTCTGATTTGTTGGTTCATGGATTTCTATGTTGTCCTGTTATTTTATAAGAAGAGTTCTTTGTTTCTATCTAAAGTTACTAAAATAATTTATATGATGAAGGAGTGTCGCTCCAAAAGCTAGTGCTTCCAATTAAACCTGTTGGACTATAACCTGGTGTTGTGTGATTTTTAACTTTGTACACCCCAGTCCAACACCGGCATCTCCAAATCATAATTTATATATGGCTGCCTGTCATTTTGTTTCTTCCTCTTTTTGGAATAAGCGTGAAATAACTTCACAGAGGCCGGCATCCCATCACCAAGTCACCCTTTTACTTGTACACAGTACACAGAGCCAATCCAACGATGTCCCAGAATGCCCTGGGGTACACCACAGTCAGCCCGTCCAGCCCGAGGGTCTTGCCCTTGAGAGCTGGTCAAGGGCACCGGTCAGCTCGACAAGAGTGACGGGAGTGTCGGGCCTATCGGTAGTCATGTGCAACCACCATCAAAACAGTTAAAACCAAGTAGTCTCACTATTGAGCGGACTGGGGCAGGGTAAGGGAGGCCTACACCCTTCCCAGGAGTGCACCGAGAAGGTTTCTGAACCGCTTGTGCTCTATCAGGTCCAGCCCAGGTGCTTGGCGAGCAGTCTGGGCTGAACAGAAGACTAATTCAATCAAGTTCCAGCGGTCAAGCTGGGCTCTATCTTGATGACTGTGCGTCTCCTTGACAAAGTCCCAAAGTTCCCTTGGGGGATGAGGGGGAGCTCAGTGGGGGTCACCTGGGAGTCAAAAACCTGCTGGAGTTGGACTCCACATTATCCCCAGTGCCCACCACCGAACCTGAACCCTCCTCTGGGCAGTCGCCTACAGTCACCGGCCCCACCCCCAGTGGTGTGAGTGGGGGCTGGGCTGGGCTGGCACCGCCAACTGGCCTCAAACCCCTGGCCACCCCACCCTGAGGGTCACCGGTGGTAACTTCCTTAGGACACCCCTTCCCAGAATGCTCTGAGGTTGGGTAATCGGGCAACGGAGGCTCAGGGCCCTGCTGCTCTCCTGACACTGGGACGCCCAACTCCTCTGGGAAAAGGTCCTCCCCCAGAGCCAAGGTGCCCAGAAAAGCCATCAGGGAGGGAGTTAAACATCTTTCTCCCCACCACTGCATGATGACCCAGCAGGGTTAGAAGTATTACAGCCAGCACCGCAGCCTACATGGGGCCGTGACTCTTCCCCGGGGATCGGTGGGATACTGGCAGCAACACAGGGGCTCCGGGAAGGCCAGGCCATGGTGCAGCAAAGGCAGAAAGGGGCAAGCCCCCTGGAGAGTGACAGTGCCATTGGCGTGCCACGGGGAGTCCTCCCCCACCTGGAGGTGATGGAGTGGTGTGCTGGCAGGTTTCGCATCTTTCACAATTGTAAAGTGATATGTTCGATGTATGGATTGTTTGAGCGAAAAGTGAATAGTTTCATCCAAACATAACAAAAACACTGTCCCCCTTGTCCTCAATTACCAGCCCACTAGTCTATACATCCAACGCATCAAACACTTTGATCAACTCCAACTGGACCTCACTATCAAGAACATCTTTCCCCATCCATCCATCTCTCCTTTGCACAAGGACTATTCCCTTGACCACTCCTTGGTTTGCGCCACCTCCCCACCAACCCCCCGATACCTTCCCCTGCAATAGTAAAAGTTGCAAAACCTGCTGGAACACCAATCCCTCACCTCCATCAAGCCTCCCAAAGAGGTGAGACAGAGGTTCACCTGCCTCTCTTCCAACCTAGCTAACTGTACCCTGTACTCCTGATGTGGTCTTCTCTACAACAGTGAAGCCAAATGTAAACTAATGGCACGTTTTGCTGAGCATCTCAGCTGGGCCCATAAGAGCCAACCTGACCTCCTGGTCACCACCCATTTTTATTCCCCTTCCCACCCCCTCTCCACCATGTCCATCCTCTGTCTCCTCCATTGCCACAGTGAATTAGACCGCAAATTAGAGGAACACCTTTCCTTGCCTGAGCAGCCTATAGCCCGGAGACTCAACATTGAGTTCTCCAATTTCAAATAACCTCCCCAGCCATTCCTCCAACTTCCTTTCCCAGCCCGGCCCATCCCTTCCCACCATTCCTTTCATCTCCCAACTGGATTCATTCCTCCTATTGACCTACCAGGTCATACCTACCATCTCTTCACTTATTACCACCTCACCACTCCGCACACCCCCTCCCACCCATAACCCTTCCCCCTCCTCTTTATCTGCAACTCCCCACCTCCATTACTGAAGAAGGCTTATACCTGAAATGGTGGATGACTCCACCTCCTGATGCTCCCTGCCTTGCTGTGCTCTGTCAGCTTCCTGCTTGGCTTCTTTGTATCCCAGCTTCTGCAGTTTCATATTGTCTCTTCCATCACCATTCCTAGTTTGAACATGGCTTTACCTTGTATTCCTTTTTTTCTTGAAGCAGGAACAGCTTGTCCCTAATTATTCTATGCAGACCCCACTTGGGTTTAAAAATGTCAACCAAGTCTCCTCGCAGACTTGCTGTCTTCACAGTCTAAGATCAAGTCCCAACTGTGAGTCATAGAGACATAGAGATGTACAGCACTGAAACAGAAACTTTGATCCAACCCGTCCATGCTGACCAGATATCCTAACCTAATCTAGTCCCATTTGCCAGCACTTGGCCCATATCCCTCTAAACCCTTCCTATTCATATACCCATCCAGATGCCTTTTAAAAGCTGTAATTGTACCAGCCTCCGCCACTTCCTCTGGCAGCTCATTCCATACACACACTACCCTCTGCATGAAAACGTTGCCCCTTAGGTCTCTTTTATATCTTTCCCCTCTCACCCTAAAATTATGCCCTTTAGTTCTGGACTTCACGAACCCAGGGAAATGACTTTGTCTATTTATCCTATCCATGGCCCTCATGATTTTATAAACCTCTATAAGGTCACTCCTCAGCCTCTGACGCTCCAGGGAAAACAGCCCCAGCCTGTTCAGCCTCTCTCCATAGCTCAAACCCTCCAACCCTGGCAACATCCTTATAAATCTTTTCTGAATCTTTTCAAGTTTCACAACATCTTTCCAATAGGAAGGAGACCAGAATTGCACGCAATATTTCAACAGTGGCCTAACCAATGTCCTGTACAGCCGCAACATGACCTCCCAACTCCTGTACTCAATACTCTGACCAATAAAGGAAAGCATACCAAACGCCTTCTTCACTATCGTATCAACCTGCGACTCCACTGTCAAGAAGCTATGAACCTGCACTTCAAGGTCGCTTTGTTCATCAACACTCCTTGGGACGTTACCATTACGTATATAAGTCCTGCTAAGATTTGCTTTCCCAAATACAGCACCTCACATTTAACTGAATTAAACTCAATCTGCCACTCCTCAGCCCATTGCCCATCTGACCAAGATCCCGTTTACTCTGAGGTAATCTTCTTCACTGTCAACTACACCTCCAATTTTGGTGTCATCTGCAAACTTACCAACTACACCTCCTATGTTCACATCCAAATCATTTATATAAATGACAAAACGCAGTGGACCCCGCACCGATCCTTGTAGCACTCCACCGTTCCTCATTAATCCATTCTCAGAACAACAGTTGCTCATTACTGGAACCACTTCTGTAAATCGCTTCTGCATTATCTCCTTTATATTCATATCTTTCCTATAAGGTGGGGTTCAGAACTGTATCCCATACTCCAAATGAGGTTGAACAACTGTCTTGTATTGTCTGCACCCTTTGAGATTGTCCTCTGCCCACCCTGTTAAGATCATTGTTCTGTCTCGGAAGAAGAAAGGACTCTGATACCAACTCATGGGGAACTCCACTACAGATCTTCTGGCAGCTTAAACTAAAATAACTCTTGAACGTTACTATCTGATCTACTTCCCATCACTCAGCCAGTTCAACTCCATCTCAAACATCAAAAACTGTAAGTACAACAAACTTTTATCCACCCACCTCCATAACCAGCGCTCCTCAAACATTCCAGAAGATTCTCCCGGCCTCGGAAACGCCATTAGCCATGCGGCTGATGCAGCTTTCACCCCCATGCTGATTGATGATGTCACTTCTGCCCCCATCATGGCCACTCCCAAAGCCACTTCCAGCCCTCACATCATCGCTGATGCCACACGCTCAGTGACCTCCGCCACCCCTACTATCGTATCTGCCACCACTTGCGCCCCCACCAGCGCCACTCACCTGCAGTCTGCTGACACGCCCCCCCCCACAGATCCCACTGTCACTATCCCCACCCCCCAGGACCCCGAGGGGAACACTACCCCTGCTCATGACTCCACCCCCATTCCCCCACCATCACACCCACTCCAGGTACTGGCTCTGACCCCACTCCCAGCTCCACACCCACACCAGATCCCAGCTCCCAGCCCTGCCGAGTTTTCATCATCCCTCCAGACCTCCCCCTCACTGAGGATGAACGATCAGTCCTCAGCAAAGGACTCACCTTCATCCCCCTCCGTCCACGTATCAATGAATTTAATACACGCCGTGACGTCGAATAATTCTTCCGTCGCCTCCGCCACTGAGCTTACTTTCACAATCAGGATTCCCGCCCACCTTCCGAGGACCCCTTTGCCCACCTCCAACACACTACATCCACCTGGACACCCCATGCTGGCCTATTATCCGCCCTCGATCTCTTCATTTCCAACTGCCGCTGGGACATTAACCGCCACAACCTGTCTATCCCCCTTCCCCACTCTAACCTCTCCCCCTCACAACGTGCAGCCCTCCAATCCCTCTGCTCCAATCCCAACCTCACCGTTAAGACAGCGGATAAAGGGGGCGCAGTGGTAGTCTGGCGCACTGACCTCTACACCACTGAAGCTAAATGCCAACTCGAGGACACCTCTTCCTACTGCCTCCTTGACCATGACCCCACCCCACCCCCATCACCAAACCATCATCTCCCAGACCATACAGAACCTCATCACCTCAGGAGATCTCCCACCCACAGCTTCCAACCTCATAGTCCGGGAACCCCGCACTGCCCGGTTCTACATCCTTCCCAAGATCCACAAGCCTGACCACCCTGGCTGACCCATTGTCTCAGCATGCTCCTGCCCCACTGAACTCATCTCTACCTACCTCGACACTGTCCTATCCCCCCTAGTCCAGGAACTCCCCACATACGTTCGAGACACCACCCACGCCCTCCACCTCCTCCAAGACTTCCGTTTCCCCGGCCCCCAACGCCTCATCTTCACCATGGATATCCAATCCCTCTACACCTCCATCCGCCATGACCAGGGCCTCCAAGCCCTCCGTTTTTTCCTCTCCAGACATCTCCAGCAGTACCCTTCCACCGACACTCTCATTCATTTGGCCGAACTGGTCCTCACCCTTAACAATTTCTCCTTTGAATCCTCCCACTTCCTCCAGACCAAAGGGGTAGCCATGGGCACACGTATGGGCCCCATCTAGGCCTGTCTCTTTGTTGGCTATGTAGAACAGTTGATCTTCCGTAATTACACTGGCACCACTCCCCACCTCTTCCTCCGCTACATTGATGACTGCATTGGCGCCACCTCGTGCTCCCGCGAGGAGGTTGAGCAATTCATCAACTTCACCAACGCATTCCACCCTGACCTTAAATTTACCTGGACCATCTCTGACACCTCCCTCCCCTTCCTGGACCTCTCCATCTCCATTAATGATGACCGACTTGACACTGACATTTTTTACAAACCCACCGACTCCCACAGCTACCTGGATTACATCTCTTCCCACCCTATCTCTTGCAAAAACGCCATCCCATATTCCCAATTCCTCCGCCTCCGCCGTATCTGCTCCCAGGAGGACCAGTTCCACCATAGAACACATTAGATGGCCTCCTTCTTTAGAGACCGCAATTTCCCTTCCCACGTGGTTAAAGATGCCCTCCAACGCATCTCGTCCACATCCCACACCTCCGCCCTCAGGCCCCACCCCTCCAACCGTAACAAGGACAGAACGCCCCTGGTACTCACCTTCCACCCTACCAAGCTTCGCATAAACCAAATCATCCGCCGACATTTCCGCCACCTCCAAAAAGACCCCACCACCAGGGATATATTTCCCTCCCCACCCCTTCCCGCCTTCTGCAAAGACCGTTCCCTCCGTGACTACCTGGTCAGGTCCACGCCCCCCTACGACCCACCCTCCCATCCTGGCACTTTCCCTGGCCACCGCAGGAACTGTAAAACCTGTGCCCACACCTCCTCCCTCACCTCTATCCAAGGCCCTAAAGGAGCCTTCCACATTCATCAAAGTTTTACCTGCACATCCACTAATATCATTTATTGTATTCGTTGCTCCTGATGCGGTCTCCTCTACATTGGGGAGACTGGGCGCCTCCTAGCAGAGCGCTGTAGGGAACATCTCTGAGATACCCGCACCAATCAACCACACCGCCCCGTGGCCCAACATTTCAACTCCCCCTCCTACTCTGCCAAGGATATGGAGGTCCTGGGCCTCCTTCACTGCCACTCCCTCACCACCAGAGGCCTGGAGGAAGAACGCCTCATCTTCCACCTCGGAACACTTCAACCCAGGGCATCAATGTGGACTTCAACAGCTTCCTCATTTCCCCTTCCCCCACCTCACCCTAGTTTCAAACTTCCAGTTCAGTACTGTCCCCATGACTTGTCCAGACTTGTCCGACCTGCCTAGCTCCTTTTCCACCTATCCACTCCACCCTCTCCTCCCTGACCTATCACCTTCATCTCCTCCCCCACTCACCCATTGTACTCTATGCTACTCTCTCCCCACCCCGCCCTCCTCTAGCTTATCTCTCCATGCTTCCAGCTCACTCACTGCCTTTATTCCTGATGAAGGGCTTTTGCCCGAAGCGTCAATTTCGCTGCTCGTTGGATGCTGCCTGAACTGCTGTGCTCTTCCAGCACCACTGATCCAGAATCTGGTTTCCAGCATCTGCAGTCATTGTTTTTACCTCAGTTCTTGCATTCATCTAGCTACTGTCCTTTCTATACTGAGCCCTATAATCTTCCCCAATAAATATGTTATGGGCACTGTTTCACATACCTTCTGGAAATTCATGTACACCACATCAACAGCATTACTTCATTGACACTTTCTGTTATCTTTCGTGAAGTTCAGCAAGACAGAATTAGTTAGACATGATTTTTATCTTTAGAAATCTGTGCTGACTTTCTCTAATTAATCAAACATTTCTTTCATTGTAGCTTTTAATTCACATTAAACTGACTAGTCTGTAATTGCTTGTATCATCTGTACAAATGTTTTTGAACAAGGCCATAATATTTGTATTCTTCCAGTCTTCTGATACATTCCCTCGCTCAAGGGAATGACTGAAAGGTGAGGTCAATGCCTTTAAAGTTTCTACCCTCAATTTTTTTTCAGTAACTTTGGACTCAGAAATGAGATAATGAGAATCCAGAGAAAGTACATTCCTGTTACAGTGGAAGGAAAGGCTGGTAGGTAAAGGAAATGATGGATGACTAAAGAAATTGAGGGTTTGGTTAAGAATGTGTAACGTACAGACAGGATAGATCGAGTGAATCCCTAGAAGAGTATAAAGGAATTAGGAGTATACATAAGAGGGAAATCAGGAGAGCAAAAAAAGGATGTGAGATAGCTTTGGCAAATAGAATTAAGGCGAATCCAAAGGTTTTTACAAATACATTAAGGACAAAAGGCTAACTAGGGAGAGAATAGGGCCCCTCAAAGATCAGCAAGGTGACCTTTGTGTCGAAAATGAGGAAGATACCAAATTAATATTTTGCATCAGCATTGACTGTGGAAAAGGATATGGAAGATATAGACTATAGGGAAATAGATGGTGACATCTTGCAAAATGTTCATATTACAGAGGAGGAAGTGCTGGATGTCTTGAAACTGGTAAAGGTGGATAAATCCCCAGGAACTAATATATGTACCCTAGAACTCTGTGGGAAGCTAGAGAAGTGATTGCTGGGCCTTTTGCTGAGATATTTGTAGTCACAGGTGAGGTACTGGAAGACTGGATGTTAGCTAACGTGGTGCCACTGTTTAAGAAGGGTGGTAAGAACAAGTCAGGGAACTATAGACCAGTGAGCCTGACGTCGGTGGTGGGCAAATTGTTGGAGAGAATCCTGAGGGACAGGATGTACATGTATTTGGAAAGGCAAGGACTGATTCAGGATAGTCAACATGGCTTTGTGCATTGGAAATCATGTCTCACAAACTTGATTGAGTTTTTTGAAGAAGTAACAAAGAAGATTGATGAGGGCAGAGTGGTAGATGTGATCCATATGAACTTCAGTAAGACGTTTGACAAGGTTCCCCATGGGAGACTGGTTAGCAAGGTTAGATCTCACGGGGTGTTAGTTACAGGGAGAACTAGCTATTTGGATACAGAACTGGCTCAAAGGTAGAAGACAGAGGGTGGTGGTGGAGGGTTGTTTTTCAGACTGGAGGCCTGTGACCAATGGAGTGCCACGAGGATTGGTGCTGGGTCCTCTACTTTTTGTCATTTACATAAATGATTTGGATGTGAGCATAAGAGGTACAGTTAGTAAGCTTGCAGATGACACCAAAATTGGAGGTGTAGTGGACAGTGAAGAGGGTTACCTCAGATTTCAACAGGTTCTTGACCAAATGGGCCAATGGGTTGAGAAGTGGCAGATGGAATTAATTCAGTTAAATGTGAGGTGCTGCATTTTGGGAAACCAAATCTTAGCAGGACTTGTACACTTAAGGGTTAGGTCCTCGGGAGTGTTGCTGAACAAAGAGACCTTGGAGTGCAGGGTCATAGCTCCCAGAAAGTGGAGTCACAGGGAGATAGGATAGTGAAGAAGGCGTTTGGTATGCTTTCCTTTATTGGTCAGACTATTGAGTTCAGGATTTGGGAGGTCGTGTTGCAGATGTACAGGACATTGGTTAGGCCATGTTGGAATATTGCGTGCATTTCTGGTCTCCTTCCTATCGGAAAGATGTTGTAAAACTAGAAAGGATTCAGAAAAGATTTACAAGGATGTCACCAGCATTGGAGGATTGAAGGTAGAGGGAGAGGCTGAACAGGTTGGGGCTGTTTTCCCTGGAGCATCGGAAGCTGAGGGGTGACCTTATAGAGGTTTACAAAATTATGAGGGGCATGGATAGGGTAAATAGACAAAGTCTTTTCCTCAGAGTCAGGCAGTCCAGAACTAGAGGGCATAGGTTTAGAGTGAGAGGGGAAAGATATAAAAGAGACCTAAGGGGCAACTTTTTCACGCAGAGGGTGGTACGTGTATGGAATGAACTGCCAGAGGAAGGGGTGGAAGCTGGTACAATTGCAACATTTCAGAGGCATTTGGATGGGTATATGAAGAGGAAGGGTTTGGAGAGATGTGGGCCGGGTGCTGGCAGGTTGGACTAGATTGGGTAGGGATATCTGGTTGGCATGGATGGGTTGGACTGAAGGGTCTGTTTCCATGCTGTATATCTCTATGATTGTATGTATCTCAGCCATCTCTTGGAGCTTAACAATGTGAAGTGTCATTATCAAACCAACACTTCTTCCTTATTATTCTTGAGTCCCTCTGATGACAAGTTTCTTTTCCTGTCACCATGACCTTGGGTTGCATATTCCTCTTTTGTGAAAATATATGCAAGGTATTCACTAAATCCCTTCGCTGTGCTCCTCCCTCCATTTGGTCTCTGATCTGCCCATTCCACCTTTTCATCTCCCTTTAATTTTTGTATTCCAAGAAAAGACTGAGTTTCAACTTTATGTTCGCTTCTAATCTCTTCCCATAGTTCCTCTTTGCTTCTCTGAGTTGATTATGGAAGCACGCCCATCAACCCCAAAACAATTTTAGGCATTGGTGATGATTCTCTTTGAGATATTTTGATTTACACTTGGAATGAACACAGATTTACACTCAAATTTGTATTTCTACCTGCTCTGTCATCCCCAGGAAACTTTGGATTTGTTTGTCTTAACTTTTCAATGAAAGGAAATATATCTCAATTCTATCTCATCACTCTGCTCTTTCAGGGAGGCCTGCTGTTTAATTAGTGTTTTCTCTTCTGCCAACCTCTTAGTGCGATCAATCGTGCTCAGAACAATTCTTGCTCTTTGAAAATCAACTCTCTGCTAGTTGTTTTTCTTACTCTCGATTGTTGCTCTAACACCATTCTGAAACACGTTGCCTCAGAGATGTTTGATCCACTTGGCCCACATCATCCCCAAGGACCCCATCCTAGAATTTCTCCTTGCTTATAGGAGTGGCCACATGGTTTGATTGATAACACCTCACATTGATTAGATCATAGGGATGATTGTGATATATCCAAAGTATTGAAAAAGTTGAGGGTAGACTATAATCTTTCAGGTTTCCCTGGGGGAAACTCTCCTGAATGTAATCAAGGAACAATTTCCTCTCTACGTCTTTTATACTATCAGAAATGCAGTTTTAAAATGGCTGATTGAAGCCCCCATTAAAAAATAACATAGAAATGTAGAACAATCCAGCACAGTACTAGCCTTTCAGCCTTCCATTTCATGCAAACCATCTATCCTACTCTAAGTTCAAAGTGGCCCACATCCCCTTCATTGTACTCTCAAGCATGTGCCTATCCAATAGTAGCTTAAATGTTCCGAATGTATCTGACTCTATGACCACCGCTGACAATGCATTCCACGTACTCTCTGTGTAAAGAACCTGCCTCTGACATCTCCCCTAAACCTTCCTCCAATCACCTTCAAATTATGTGCCCTTGTGATAGACATTTCCACTATGGGAAAAAGTCTCTGGCTATCCACTCTATCTATGCCTCTCATCATCTTGTACACCTCTACCAAGACATCACTCATCCTTCTATGCTCCAATCAGAAAAGCTCTAGATCCCTCAACCTTTATTTTTTGAAGGACTTGGTTGAGGGAAGGGCAAGATTAGCAATTAAATATCCCAGGACAGAAATGCTTCAGGAGTTGCATTACTGGTCACGGAGGATATCACAGCTGTGTTGAAGGAGGGCACAATGGAGAACTCAAGCAGTGAGACAATATGGGCAGAGCTCAGAAATAGAAAGGGTTCGGTAACAATGTTGGGCTATACTACAGGCCTCCCAACAGTGAGCGTGCGAGAGAGGTACAGATATGTAAACAGATTATGGAAAGATGTAGGAGCAACAGGCTGGTAGTGATGGGAGATAATCATTTTCCTAAAGCTGACAGGGTTTGACTGACTCTAAAACTTAGTGTTAGAGGTTTAGATGGAGCAGAATTTATTAGGAAAACCCATGAGGGCTTTATAAAGCAGTATGTAAATAGTCCAACTCAGGAAGGGGCCATACTGGACCTGGAGTTGGGGAATGAGCCCAGCCAGGTAGTTGAAGTTTCAGTAAAGGATTACTTTGGGAATAGTGATCACAATTCCGTAAATTTTAGAATACTTATGGACAAAGACTAGAGTAGTCCTAAAGGAAGAGTACTACATTGGGGAAGGCCAACTACAGCAAATTTTGTCAGGAGCTGGAGAATGTAGATTGGGAGCAGCGGTTTGAGGGCAAATGCACATTTGATATGTGTGACGCTTTTAAAGAGAGGTTGATTAGAGTGGAGACAGACATGTCCCTGTGAAAATGAGGGATAGAAATGGCAAGATTATGGGTGAAATTGTGAGATTAGCTAAGAGCAAAAAGATAGCATATATAAGGTCTAGGTGACTGAAGACAGATGAAGCTTTGCAAGAATATCAGGAAAGTAGGGCCAATCTGAAATGAGGAATTAAGAGGGCTAAAAGGGTTATGAAACATCTTTAGCAACAGAGTTAAGGAAAATCCCAAAGCCTTTTATTTGTAATATAAAGAACAAAAAGGTATTAAGAGAAAGGGTTGGTCCACTGAAGGACAAAGAAGGAAAATTATGCATGGAGTCAGATTCTTCGTGAGTACTTTGCATCAGTATTCACCGAGGAGAGGAACATGACAGATATTGATTAGATTAGATTACTTACAGTATGGAAACAGGCCCTTCGGCCAAACTAGTCCACAC
Source organism: Hemiscyllium ocellatum (assembly GCF_020745735.1). NCBI lineage: Eukaryota > Metazoa > Chordata > Chondrichthyes > Orectolobiformes > Hemiscylliidae > Hemiscyllium > Hemiscyllium ocellatum. The sequence goes on along the minus strand of NC_083435.1, from coordinate 47,072,805 downwards.
TGACCCACGGAAGCGCAACCCACCCATACCCCTACATTTACCCCTTATCTAACACTACGGGCAATTTAGCATGGCCAATTCACCTGACCCGCACATCTTTGAACTGGGGGAGGAAACCGGAGCACCCGGAGGAAACCCACGCAGACACGGGAGAACGTGCAAACTCCATATAGTTAGTCGCCTGAGGCGGGAATTGAACCCGGGTTTCTGGCGCTGTGAGGCAGCAGTGCTAACCACTGTGCCACCGTGCCACCCACAAGGTTAGGGATAGATACTTGATTACTCTCGGTCAACTTTGTATTAGGAGGAAGGAAGTTTTACATATTCTAAAAGGCATCAAGGTGGACAGGTTGCCAGGTCCGGATGGAATCTATCCTAGATTGCTGAGGGAAGGAAGGGAGGTAATGGCTGTGGTCTTAACAGATACCTTTGCAGCATCCTTGGGTACGAATGAGGTCCCAGAGGACTGGATAATTGCTAATGTTGTCCCCTTGTGTAAGAAGGGTATCAGGGAAATTCAGGTAATTATAGACCAGTGAGCCTGACTCAGTGGTAGGGAAGCTGCTGAAGAAGATAGTGCGGGATAGGATCTATTTCCATTTGGAAGAAAATGGGCTTATCAGTGATAGGCAACATGGCTTTGTGCAGGAAACTTAATAGAATTCTTTGAGGAAGTGACAAATTTGATCAATGAGGGAAGGGCTTCAGATGTCATCTACAAGCATTTCAGAAAGTTGTTTGATTAAAAGCTTCCCACATATCAAATGTGCATGGTGGGCTGATGGAGAAAATGAAGGCGCGTGGGGTCCAGGGTGTACCAGCTAGATGGATAGAGAGCTGGTTGGGCAACAGGAGACAGAGAGTAGTAGTGGAAAAAAGTTTCTAAAAATGGAGACCTGTGACCAGTGGTGTTCCATAGGAATCAGTGTTGGGACCACTGTTTTTTGCGATATACATAAATGACTTGGAGGAAGGTATAGGTTGGCTGATTAGCAAGTTTGCAGATGATAGTAAGATTGGTGGAGGGGCAGATGGTGAAAGGGGACTGTCGTAGCAGAATATAGATAGATTGGAGACCTGGGCAGAGAAATGGCAGATGGAGTTCAATCTGGATTCCAATGCGAGGTAGTGCATTTGGGAAGATCTAATTCAAGAGCAAACTATACAGTAAATGGAAAAGCCCTGGGGAAAATTGATGTACAGAGAGATCTGGGTGTTCAGGTCCATTGTACCCTGAAGATGGTCACACGAGTGGTCAGGAAGACATATGGCATGATTTCCATCCCCAATGGGGTACTGAGGACAAGAGTTGGCAGGTCATGTTACAGTTGTATAAGACTTTGGTACAGCCACATTTGGAATACTGCGTACAGTTCTGGTTGCCACATTACCAGAAGGATGTGGATGCTTTGGAGAGGGTACAGAGGAGGTTCACCAGGATGGTGCGTGGTATGGAGGGTGCTAACTATGAAGAGAGATTGAGTAAATTAGGATTATTTTCATTAGAAAGATGGAGATTCCAGGGGGACCTGATTGAGGCCTACAAAATCATGAGAGATATAGATAGGGTGGATAGCAAGAAGCTTTTTTTTCCCAGAGTGGGTGATTCAATTACTAGGGTCACGAGTTCAAGGTGACAGCGAAAAAGTTTAAGGGAGATATGTGTGGAAAGTTCTTTACACTGAGGGTGGTGGGTATCTGGGATGCGTTGCTAATGGAGGTGGTAGAGGCAGGCATGATAATATCAGTTATGACACATCTCGACAGATATATGAGTGGGCAGGGGGCGGAGGGATACAGATCCTTAAAAAGTAAATAGCACATTTAGATACAGGATCTGGCTCAGCACAGGATTGGAGGGCCGAAGGGCCTGTTCGTGTGATGTAATTTTCTTTGTTCTTTGACATGTCTCCAGTCCAGGCAGCATCCTGGTAAATCTTCTCTGCACCTTCTCTAAAGCTTCCACATTCTTCCTATAATGAGGTGACTAAAACTGAACACTATATTCCAATTGTGATCTGAACAGGGATTTACAGAGCTGCAGCATAATCTCATGGCTGTTAAACTCAATCCCCTTGCTAATGAAAGCCAACACACTGTACGCCTTCTTAACAACCTTAGGTGGCAACCATGAGAGATCTATGGATGTGGGTCCCAAGACCTCTCTCTGTTCCTCCACACTACCAACAATCCTGCCTTTAACTCTGTAATCTACATTCAGGTTCAAACTTCCAAAATGAATCACTTCACACTTTTCCATTTTTAACTCCATTTGCGACTTCTCCGGCCAGCTCTGCATCCTGTCAATTTAACGTTGCAAAATACATCAGTCCTTCACACAATCCACAACTCCACCAATCTTTGCATCATCAGCAAGTGAACTAACCCACCCTTCCACTTCCTCATCTACGTCATTTCTACAAATCACAAAGAGTAGAGGTCCCAGAACAGATCCCTGTGGATCACCATTGGTCACTGAGCTCTGGGCTGAATATTTTCCATCCACTACCACACTCTGCCTTCCATAGGCCAGCCCATTCTGTGTCCAGACAACCAAATTTCCTTGTATCCCATGGTTCCTTACTTTCTGAATAAGCCCACTGTGGGGCACCTTATCAAACATCTTGCTAAAATCCATATACACCATATCCACTGCTCTACCTTCATCAATCTGTTTTGTCACATCCTCAAATAATTCAGTAAGGCTTGTGAGGCATGACCTGCCCCCTCACAAAGCCATGTTGACTATTTCTGATCAAGCCATGCTTTTCCAAATAACCATAAACCCTGTCTCTCAGCATCGTCTACATTAATTCGTCCACCACTGATGTAAGACTGACTGGTCTGTAATTTCCAGAGTTATTCTTATTCCCTTTCTTGAACAGGGGAATAACATTTAACATCTTCAAATCGTCTGGTACAACTCGAGTGGACAGTGAGAATGCTAAG